>NC_044283.2:10401986-11050981 GCF_004027225.2 Strigops habroptila | reverse complement strand
ATGAAATGTATTATCACTCACATTGATTTTTGCCTCGGAAAGAAGGCTGGCACTCAATCTGAACTGCGCTGGGTGTTTTCTGGGAATGGCACCACTGTGACCTGATAGCGGCTGATGCATACACCCATAGGAGTTAGTTAACATTGCTGCTGGCATGGAAGCTGTACCAACTACCATGAGCAACAGACAAAAGCTTCAGAGTTGGAATTTAAAGGCATTTAGGTGTCTAAGTGTTCGGGCAAATGCTGTTATTCATTTGTTTGTGGTTTCTAAAACCTAAATAATATGTCTACAATAATCAATGTGATGTCCAAGTGAGTTTGAAGTAAACTAACATGCAAAGATAAATTTGAATCCTGAAAGCAGTAAAGCTGTGTTAGAGTTGCATTATAGTGGATTAATTAATGCTGCTTCTTGACAAGGCAGTTGCCTTGGACCGGAGCTTTGCTGACAGGGTTGTGGCTGCTGAAGCTGTAGACAGCTATTTGAGTGTTGGGCTGAGTGTCAAATATCTGTTACTTCAGCACAGTCATGTGTTCAGAGGTACCTTTCCATGTCTCACAAGAAAACACAAAACAAACCACTTTCTGTTACATGAGCATTCAAAGTAATTTACCTGTACACTGGTAAAGCAAATGCAATAAATATATTTGTCTTCATACATTTGGATTCAGCCCTACAGAATCATTTTCTCTTTCCAGCAAAGCAAAAATATTAAAGATGACTGAAAAAGAATGTTGCAATATGGATGTTGCAATATTGCATTGTGCTGATTTAATCCAATTCAATTTTTTAAGGGAAAATTGTGACATCAGTATCCAACTCCATGCCTTGGAATGCCATCTAGTCATGTATAGGATCATGCTTTTTCATGTAAAAGATGAAAGTGTAAGCTATATTCAGAGCTTAATTATTCATAAAACTACTTTTTTTCCTTTTATTTCTTCTTTCTTCTTTTTTCTTCTTCCTTCTTTCTTCCTTTACCCTTCTCTTGTCTCTTCTTTTTTCCAAAACAGAAAGTAATTGGGAACCTCTTGATCACCAGTAAATGGCATAAAGGGAGGGAAAATCACAGAAAATGTCATTTTCAAAGGGTCACGTTTGTCTAAGACTAACAGGGGAGACTTCTACTAGGGAAACACACCACAGTCAGGAGAGTGACTGTTTTTAAAGTACCCTGTATAACACTTCATATGTGAAATACATGCAGAAAATGCTGCATGGATTTAAATAAGTAAAAGTTCATGCATTTGTTCTATAGCGAATGGCTGGTTTTATCCTTTTTACTCACTTCTTCACTGTCAAAAGTGACAATTTTCTGACTACAAGGCTTCAGATACTACAATTTTAAATGTTAGTACAAGATTCAAAGAAAGTTGTGTGAACCACTAAACCCCAACATTTGATTAGTGTCTAAGAAAACTCAATTATATATACCCATAGATGAGTGACCATACCTGAATGCAGAATCACAATCATGCTTGTACAATGGACACTCAATGCAACTGTGCATGCAAACAAAGTCCAATATTTTACTTAAAACTCTGCAAGTCATATCAGTTAAATGCAGGTTATCCCCACTATTTCTGGTATTTCTGAGAATGTAGTTCGGTTTGGGAAAAGTAACTGTAATAATATTAAGGCTTCAGGAACTAAAAGTTGAAGTGCAATGCTCTCATCAAGCATCTAATTATAGAAATTAAGGTTGACTCTTTGCACAAAAGTCTTATGAACTGTATTGTGGCTATGGTAAAGAAAATATTGGTTGTGACAAATAGCTCCACTGTGAGGAAAGTGGGCCAATTTCTGCATTTGAAGAAGCCTTTAAAAATCCCCTTAAAAAATTAGGCCCAATTCTTCAGCTACAAAATAGGAGCAACACCCACTGATTTTGAAGAGGGCTGCTCATATTGTAAAGTCAGGAAGAAAGAGGTATGATTAAAATAAAAAGAAATAAAATAGCTTTGTCTAATAGTACTAGAGCAGCAATTGGTGCCCATGTGTGGGAGTACAACAAGGCAAACATTTAAGCTATTCAACTAACTACTTAATCTAACTTTTAACACATTTCAGTGTTCAATTTCAGATTTCAGCTTTATATCTTATGCCTTGCCTCAGGTTTCATCCAGCTTATAATGAAGTTTTGGAGGAAGAGGACTCTAGCTTTGTGATTGCAGCTTCTGCTTCCAAAGTATAGTAGCTTTGTTCCTTGGAATAAGGTGGAGGTGTACAAGGGCTTGTGCACGGTATCTGCGCAAGGATTTCCAACTTTTTTCAGACAAGAAACTCTTATCTGTTTTCAGAAGTGAGATTTTACAGAATACGATTCCTGATCTATGTGAAGTGTTTTTATTTTCTTATGTCCATGTAGTTGAGATAAAGATTGTATATGTTACCATTGAGAGCCCCTATTCAATAAATAATGGACAGCTCATACATTTTTTTCCCCTCAGGAATACTAGGCTTTTCATTATTATTTTGATTTGGATATTAGCCCTAAAGTCTTTTCCTGGCCAAGATTCTCCTGAGTTTCAAATCTGTTGTTGCACTGCTGAGATACTTTTTATTTATCTGTGGAAGAAACTTAACTTACCTTTTGAATGGTTTGTCTATAGTCAGCTTTGGTTTCTGGCACTAGTGACAGCCTTGATGAGTGCTGAGAATGTCATAGTCTACATAAAAGCATTTGGGAAAAACTGGCAGACATAAAAGACATTGTTGTAGTTATATAAAATAGAACCCAAAAGATTTTTTATTAGAAAAAAACCCCAAAACCAAACACAAAACCCCAAAACAAAACCAAACCAAAAATAAAACCAAACAACACCCCCCCCTCCAAAACAACCACCCCTCCTCCCCAAATCGAACTATATCGGAACAGGTGCATGAATGCATTTTAAGATATTTTGATAAACACTCTGAAGTGTGTAGTTTGTTCTCCAATATACAAAAAAAGATTTCTATGGAAACACTGTTATAGGTCATTCCAATTGAGATGCTGAAAGATGTCCCAGTCAGATAAATTTACCAGGCAGGTAAAGTGTCTGTCTACTATGTTGCTGAGGTTCAATTATGCACTCTCCCATCTACCTCTTTTCTACATAAGCTGTCATTTAGGAATAGCTGTTGCCTTTTAAATTAATGAATTTCATCTTTATCAGAAGCTATCAAATTTCAACAAGTCCTTGTTAGCCACTGAAGCATCAAGCTCTCCACTCAGCAATGTGTAACACCAACTTGGACAAAAATACACACCAGAACAAAATTAAATGTAGCAGGAACAAGTTCAGGTATTTCTGAATCACAGAACATTTTGTATCAGGGATGTTTTAAAACCCACCAATAGCAGGTAAGTGCATGCCTCAGTACTGATGTAGTTTGTCTCATCAGCAGTGTCGCCTGCTATGCACATTTGCTTTTTACATTTGCTTTTTGTAAGAGTTTGCCTCCGGTTCAAGGTCTTGCCCTTATCTTCAAGACACTCCAGGCAGGATTCATCAGACCAGATGTAGACTCCTACATCTGAGTGCGTCATCACAGGCTTGCTGTACTGTCAGTGAAAAGAAATAGGTGCTTGACAGCAGAAATCTTCTCATCCTGAGGTCAATGCCTAAAATAGTGCAGACAAATCTTACCCCACGGTGCTTATTGCTTTCTGTGGACTATATTTGGGTAAGATGAAATCCACCCGCGCACAACTGAACTCTCTGCAGCAAAGGGAAAAAGTGGTCTACTGACTCTAAACACCAGCTGGATTATTACAGAAGACACTTTACTGCAAATAATTCTCCTGCTGGGATTGACTGAGTGAACAGACAAGTGACAAACATGTTACAAGACATAATGAATGTTAGAGAACGTACTGGCTACAGGGAGAGCTGAATGTGAATGTACACAGGACATGGCAATGCAGCAGGAGATATGAGCCCAACTGCTCTTCCTGATTTGGTAGTCTGCCACACAGCTCTTATTTTATCTGAGTATAAATGTACTCCTGTTCAATGTAAAGAGTGTATTTCAGAAGTCTGTGACATTGGCTTCCTACTCCTCTTCTGGGAACAATTAAAATATTTAATATTAAATCAGTGCATATGTTGTTCCTGGTTATGTCTGAGATCACTTCATACTTCAAATGAGCTGAAAATAGATGCCTGGGACATTACAACCACTGCTTTTCACAGTGAAAAGTCCTGCTGGGGAGTGAGCCTTTTCAAATGAAGATTGTGTTAGAATTTGGTTCTCTATCAAGTCTAGCAGAGAGTGTTTTCCTGCTTTCTGACTTTCTGGCAATGAAAATGTGCTTACTGATTATTTTTCTCTGTACATCCTACTATCACTTGTCAAGAAGAGATGGATGTTTCTGGGTCGCCTCAGAGGAATATTGAAAGCCAGTATATAGGGAATTTCTTTCTTTACCTAGACAGCTTCTGGCTACAAAAAAAAGAATATTACTATTCTTTCCACATGAGCTAGTGGCCTTTGCAAAAATATTCTGCTGTTTATGAAAACATGTCTGTCAATTTAATAATTAGGCAGATATCAGCTTTTATTCAGCGGATCAGAAAAACATATACTGATGATCTAATGCTATATTGTTCTGCAGTCTGATTGAAACACTGTAGTTGACTCCAAGCTTTCTGATTTCATTATCATTAACATAATTTTCTGTTTAGTGTGGTAGCTTTTTTTTTTAAGTAATTGGTGCTTAGGATTTATTACCATTGCTGTGCAATCTATGCCAATACTAGGAATTCTGTCTTTTTTACCATTACACCAGTCCACATGGTTTTGGATGAATGACACTTATGAGAATTAGTAGATTGTTAATAATTGTAATTATAAGATTATAATAAGGTTTTCAGTGTAAAGTGGTTTAACTGGTGCTCTTCTAATTCAAAATGGCAACACTGAAAGTAAATTCCACAGAGTTAAATAAGTTGCTTTGACCTGAAACTAGTAAAAGGGCGAGCAGAACTGAGATATTTGAAGCTACAGTGATCTTGCTGAGACAAATGCGTCTTGTGGTGAGCCCAGTACCTCTGGGCTCACTAGCTAGAGTCAATATTGATTACAACAGAAACATAGGCACCATGATACCTGTATTTAGGCACTCAGATTTAGATATCTACAGTCTGAACTGTCTTTCTTCATCAGACCAAAAGGCAGTGAAGACTTTGAAGCCCATTGGGCTATAGTCTGAAATTCAGGGTTTTTTTCCACCTTTACTCTATCCCACTGAGAACATTTATGAGTTTGAATTTATGAAGAGGTTTTTTCTGAAATTACTGTTTCAAGAATGCAGTGGTTTGAAGATACGATCCTTTACTGAGTGGAAGGACTTCTGGTGTTATAAGCATTCAGAGCAGACTGTCCTGTTATTTGAAGTATGTTGCCTTCATAGAATCTTAGAACAGGTAGGGTTGGAAAGGACCTTAAGATCACCTAGTTCTAACCCCCCTGCCATGGGCAGGGGCACCTCGCACTAAACCGTGTCACCTGAGACTCCATCCAACCTGGCCTTGAACACTTCCAGAGATGGAGCATTCACAACTTCCTTTGGCAACCCATTCCAGTGCCTCACCACCCTCACAGTAAAGAACTTCTTCCTAATATCTAACCTAAACTTCCCCTGTTTAAGTTTGAACCCATTACCCCTTGTCCTATCACTACAGTCCCTAATGAAGAGTCCCTCTCCAGCATCCTTGTAGGCCCCAAGAAAGAGAAAGTGAAATACAGTGGTCATATAAACCTATTTGGCACACCTACTGTATTTGATAATAATGTTGTTTCAGTGTTGTGTCTTGTATTTATAAGAAAGATATCTTCCTTATTAATTTCTTGCAAGTCTCCCAGTCTTTTGTGTTGGAGGTGCGGGCTGGTAACGCTGCAGAAATAATGAAAAAATACTGCCATACTTCTGTGGAGTAGCCTTAAATGGGGGATTAATTCACTTTGCCAGTGATTGGCCAAAGAGAGTGAAGGCTGGGACAAGGTCTGGGACAAAAAGAAGATTTTACTTCAAGTTCTCCTACCCATATCTCCCACATAGACATTGGCAAACACAGTTTGATGTTGCAGTATATGGAAGATGGATCTGTAAGCAGCAGTTCAAGCTTCTAGGAGTTTGAGTACTAGTAACTCAGCTTCTTCAATTCCTGCTGGTATGGATGAACATTTTGTAACCTGTTACAGGTAGGAATATCTGACAACTAAACGTTTGCGTAAAGATGTGATAACAGCTTTCGGAAAATGCTGCTTCCTCATGAAGGACAGAGACTCAATCTGGAAGATGAACTTCACAGGGCAGGAGGACTTACGAGAGTGTAGTTATGCACATTAGGCTGGTTTCCCTATCCTAACTTAAAAGAAAGTTCTTATGAATTGCTTTAGAGAGAAATCTAATACCAAATGAAATTAAATATACATAAATTCCTCTAGATATACAGTTATCACCTTTTTTAATTAATCTCATTAATCTATCTGTAGTTCAAGAGCCATGTTATAGCCTGTTACTGACTCCAGGGTATGTTTGGAGAAGCCTATGCAGCTGGCAAACATGGAATATGTTTTCCAAACATGGGAAACTCCCTTAGTGAAGGCTGAAAGTACTCTTATAGAAGGATGCTTTAGTAGGTGGAACACAAATAAGCACTTGTATTGCTCGAGTGTGGTATAAGTACTACATCTCAGCCCTCAGACCAGGCACACATCTCCGCCTTGCATTGATCAAACCCTTAAGCTAGAGATATTTTTAACTCCTGTATTTATAAACTTTCCACTGTGCTTTGACTGGCTGTACCGGCAGGAAAAGCCAGAGAGTGATGTGTCAGGCTAAATGGCTGTTATCATATATTCCCATAAAGCTTCAAAAATAGATGTTGAACATGCCTGGTAATTGCCATAGTTAATCTCTGGATGGTTCCTGGTCCTTCTGCTGAGCTGCTCTGCTCATTCTTCAATGCACATATGGCTGTGGAGATTTGAACACATATATCCTGGCAAAGGCAAAAGTTGCAGTATCATGCTTGTAGATTATAAACATCAGAACTGATTGCAAAGTGTCAGCTGTTCAAAACCTATGAACAGTAGTTTGGCTCCCACTCCTGTTAGTGGTAGGTTTTAATTTAGATATATATTTATTTGTAATAAGTGCAGAATCTGTTTTTAAGAAATATGCTGGCAAGCAGGTTTTCTTGACACTTTCCAGCAGAAATATTGCAGCTTCTTTTAACCATCTCTACTGAGGGGAAGGCATTTAGTTCTACCAAACATACGGTTTTAATATTTCAAGATCCCATGCTAAATTTTATACAGGACATAAACATCAAAAGCATGATTTAAGCAGAATTGAAACTATGACATCCAGAGTACCTTTTCATCTGCTGCCCAGCTTGTCTGGATATAATGCTCTCCAGAAACCCAAAATTCTTCCTCTGTGTATGCCCAGAAAGCTCTAGCTGAGCCTGTGTCTTTCAGATGTCAATGTAATACAGGGTGGGGACGCACAGAAATGCCCAAAGAGCTGCTGAGGAAGCCTAGCTACGTGACAGGCTCCAGCCACTGAACACTACTGCTTTACCCTGGCTAACCACTCTTCCTAAGCAGCAGGCTTGATTTGTTTGGATGGATTTTTTTACATTAATACAGCTGTGAGTTTTCCCCAGCCTTACCTAGCTTATTCTAAGCCAGTATTTTTGCTCAACAAAGCACTGCCACACTGTGATTTTCTTCACTTGTTCCCAAAAGGGCCTGGTCAGCCATGCATAGAATATAATTCTTTATGGTGTCTGCTTGCAACAACTTTCCTTGGAAACAAGAGAAAAAGTGACGGTGTCCCTCTTGGACAAAAAACCGTAGACCTTAGAGCAAACCAAGAAATGAGACCTCACTTCTGCTTCTTCCCAAAAGGGGTTCCTAGAATTGCCAGAGTAAGGCCAAAATTTTGGTGGAAGAAGTGAGCCATTGTGCACAAAGAGCTCAGCATTCATTGAAATTTGACCATCGGCCGTTCTGAATACTGAACACCTTTTTAGGACAAGTCATCTCTTCTACATACAACTCAGAGTTCAACTACGCAACTCTATGCTCAATTCTTTCTTCAGGAGCTTGTCTCATGGGTGCTTTACTGAGTAATTTGGCCTAATGATAGTACTCCAGCAAAATTAATGGATTATAAAATGGTCACGTTTTGCGTATAGGAAAAAAAGTTACATCTCCATGGTGTCTTCACCCTGTGATGTTCTCTATTTATGAAGACATGAAATGGCATAATCTACTCAGATAAAACTTGCTGGTTTTCTTGCCTGAGAATAACAGAAGTATTTTTTTTTTCCTAAATTTCAATGAGCCCACAAACTTCTGTCAGCTGCATCTCTTCTTATTGTTGAACTTCAATCAAAACAGCTTCTGAATGTTCAACAATTAAAGCATTAACTTGAGCTTCATGTCTGACTGAAGAGAATTTTCTCAGCAAGTACAAAGGAGCACTGTCTACTGCCTTCAGTCATGTTAGCTTTCAGTAATAAAGACAGGTAAACTAATCCTTTCTTTCCAGCCACCCTGCTCTGAAAATAGGCCAGGTCCCACTGGGATGATGCTCCTAGAAAAGTCTGTAATTAGGCAACTTCAACCACTCTGCACAAATACCTCATTAAAGTTCCACTATGATCAAGCCTGCTGATGCAGAAGACAGACACAAACATCTCCACTGAAAGCTGTATTTTCTTTGATTCATTCTCTGAAGCAAATATTGCAGACTGTTTATCTCTTCAATCCAAGCAGATAGATGTTTCTCTTCATTGATAACCCAGTCAAAGGTTAATTGTAGATGACAGAATATTTTCCAATAATTTAGAAAGATGCAATAATTTGAATCTGGCCCTGAGAAAAGCTAATGCAGGGCCTGCAGAATAAACTCCTAGTAGCACTTCCTTAATTTCCAACTCAGATGGAAGCATAGTCTGCAGCTGTGCCTGGTCACTGACTCAGAGCCAATGCTGGGTAGATTTTTGTTCATTGTTTATATTCATATGCTGATGTTAGGTCAGATACTTCTGAAAGTAAGGTCAGAATGATGAAGCATGGGAGAAAAAAGAGCAAACATGGAAATTTTGCTCATTTTTTCTAATTTATTCACAGTGTTCTGCATTGTCTGCCTTTTTGCAATACAGCTGTCTTCAAGTGAAACTCAGATTTTCTATTGTGAAATGTAGATTACAATGATTAAGACAAGGCACAAAAATCCTAATTTTTGACACTGATTCCTGATTCTACACTTCTTCCCCACCCCACAAAAACCCATCCACTGAACCCAGTCAATGGTTTCTGCTGGGCACAAGACCACACCTTAGCCCTGGTTAGCCTGCTGCTTCTGTGTGATTCACTGTCAGACTGAAAAATCAATTTTCATCTTTTAAAAGTGATGGTGTCAACTCCTGCCAGTGTCTTGTAACTAGGCTGCATATCTTTCAGCTAGCAAAGGGAAGCAGAGTAGAGATCCATCCCTCTGCACTTTGGCTAAATAATCTGCAATGCTAGAGAAAGTCTGTTGTTCAAGAGAGAAGTCATTGGACACTAATGGCAAGCAATTAAGTTGGCTATAACCTGTTCATATTATATGTTTTGCTAACTGATATACCTCTCTGGAAAGAACCTTGACCTTATTAAAATGAATTTGGGATGACGGGAGAGAAAAGTGGAGCCTGAAGCTGAAAATCTGAAGCTTTATTTTAAGATATTCACAGAGAAAACAAACATTGTAATGTCAATTGAAATAATCAAAAGAAATTCAGAAGGAAGACATGAGCCTGCAGACAAAGGGGAGAAACAGGGAAAGGGGCAGGCTCGTAAGACTTTTTTTTGCATAGGAAACAATTCCATATTTTATTCTTAATATAGTTATTTCTACACTGTTTCCGGGCTTTTTCTGCTGGGGATTTACCAAAGAGTTTTGATGATCAAGGCTTGTTTTGAAACTCTCTGCACTGCAGTTTGCTGTTACAGATCCTGGGGACTGACAGATGCTCTGATCCTTCTTGATGCAGTGCCAACAGTGGCAGCAGGTAGTGAACTACGCTGTGCGCCACCAGCCCATATGGCATGTCCACACATTAATTGGTTCTCAAGAGTCAGTCCTCCTGAGCCCACCCATTTGCTGCTTTCATTGACAACTGCCTCATCTCATTAATCAATGTTTCCTTCTGCAAACTTCTGGTAAAGCCAGTTAGCAGACCTGTAGTAAGTAGAACTAGAAATATGGATTTCTGTAGCATTGAAATTCAAAACTTAAAGGTCTGCGTAGTAAGGAAGACTTCCTTTTATAGTTAGCACACTGGAGACTAAAGTGCTGGCTCAGAAAATGATCACACAACATTGATGTACTGAAACATGGATAATCAGCAGAGACACTTGTGTCGCTTCTCCCTGACACAGTCTCTCTCTCCATCCCCACTGGTGTTAGTTGGCTCAGATTGAGTTCCTGCCATATTATCTTAATCCGAAGTTTGGAAGCATGTCCCTCTTCTCTAGGAAGACTTTAGGAGGAGAGGAGCAGTAACTGGTCATTTAACTCTCTCCAGGCAAAAGTGTTGACAGTTTTGAAAAAAAAAACCAAAACCAACAAAAACAAGCAATCAGATTTATCAGTTCCTTTTCAGTGTCTTTTTTTGCTTTAAATGTATCTGACTAGAATGCAGTTCTCATTATCTGCCTTCAGCTGACAAGCACCTGGCAGAACTCTTCCACGTGCCTTGTGCTTATATTTTTCTTTATTTTCATCAATTATTTCAAGACAAACTCCCATCCCTTGGGAATTTCATGCAGCCAAATCAACCTTTGCCCTTCACATCAAACTTTTGGACTACCATGTCCTTGCCCTTTCCATATCCCTGCAAAGCTCTCTCTCCCTACCTCAGGTTTTGTTATATGTTTGTATATAAGCCATTCTTAGGCTTGCAAATGTTGATCCTGCTTGCTGGACATTTGGTTCTTGGTTTTGTTTTTACTTTGGTCAAGCCTTGGACACATAGGTTTATGCAGTAATATATAAACAGATGAGATCATAAGCAAACAAAGATTTATTTATTTATCTACTTATTTATTTATTTATCTGTTTATTTATTTATTTATCTATTTATTTATTTATTTTAAGACTAGAACTCATTTTAGTGCTTGGGAAAAAAAAAATAAATCCTTCCTCCTCAGAGCTTGAATCAGTTGCCCAAAGTAGGTTTTGAGGACCAGCTGGCATGCCTTAGGCTATCCCACCTAGACTCCAGTTCCCAGTTAGCATGCCCATGTCTTCTGTAGGTCCTGAGGCTATTTTGCCAACCCTGTGCAGATCTCTGCTCACTGAGAGCATCCTGCATGGCATGGGATGCCTCTGTGAAGGCAATGTCTCCAAATGCTTTTCTCATTTTCTTTTCTCTTTCTCTGTTATCAGCCCTCAGTATCATCTCTGCTTTCCTGTAGTCTAACCTTGCTGGTAAGATGATAATTACTGAGGTCTACCATGCCACAGAAGCTAGCCAGCCTGCAATGGGGAGCGTGGGGAGCACATCTGCAGGCTGCACTCCTGCAGAGGGCTGATGAGGAAGATAACTGTTCACGCGGAATCTGCTTCATGTGTATTGTATCTTCTTCATAACTAATATCTGACATAAGCATGATGACTGTACACCCCAGTGACAGCAGTGATACTCCCCTGTGCAGTAGCTCAGGAAAGGCCACCGCTGAAGTGAAAGTGTCTGATGCTGACCCACGTCAGGGAGGTGCTTTCATCCTCTCTCAGTGCCAGAATGCAAGATGAGGTGAGAGGGCAGGATATATGTCCAAAAAAGCATTGAGCCATCCTGACTCTTAGTTGCAGTTCAGCCCCTTGTTCCTGCTGGTGGGAATCAGAGCGGCACTTGAGAGCTCCAAGCTGAAAATGAGAGCAGATCTATTAAGCAGCACAGGAACCAGCCCATGTGTACTAGAACTTCCAGGTATGGAACCTTTTAAACACAGTATATTGCTCTGTATACTGCATTTGATCACATCCTTACATGTTTAAGTTACTTGCAGCTTTAAACTTACCCCCTCCCCTCCAGATTATGGGCCCAGTACGTAAAACCTCTGTCTGCAGCTCAGAATCCAGCATGAGCCTGAGACTTGGCTTCTGCTCATGCCCAACTCCATCAGCAGATGCATCATAGGCTCTGTGTGGCATAGTAAGGTGAATATTTGTAAAATGCATATTATGCTGACAATGTATATGAAAAGTAAAATTTTGTAAGATACAGATAAAGGAGAAAGTCTCATGGTACTGGGATACAGAATGACCAACATAATTCTGTAATCAATTAAAATTAAAAAACCCTAAAAATGAAGTAAAATCAGATACAAAGCACAATATTTGTCTTTTTTTTGTCACCCCAGATTTCAATACTCATTACTTTTTTTCTTAAAAAGGGACATTTTGCAAGCATAATACAGAATTTCACAGAACACGTCTTCTCATGTACTAATGCCATATCCACATTCTTGTTTAGCTTTGAGCAAGTGCTAGTAGACATTTTAAGAGAATGAAAAAGATTGAAAATTAAACCCTAGAGAATTATTCACATTTCCATCAAATCAAAGGATAGTCTATGTTTACAGTTTCTCTGTCTTCTAACAAGACCTTTTGCTGGAAGTTAAGGGACATCTCCTCCTGTAGTTCTCAAAGATGTAGCATAGACTCCCTGGAGGTAGAGCTTCTGAAAGAAAAAAAGCCACAGAGAAGATGATGAGACAGAAAGGGCAAAAGTGGAGCGGAGGAGGGAGAAAACTCACCAGGAAGACTGTACATCTGCTCAGCAGGGACAAGCGCACGGTGGAATGAAGCAGGTCTGAGAAAGGAAAGAAATAACTGTTGACGTAAACAATGTTTTTGATGTTTTGCCAAAAGAGTGGGTGTTCAGAGCGGTCTGAGGGTAGTGTAGGTGATTTTGTAGGTGGTCCTAGGAAATGGAAGAGAGACTGGGGACGGTGATGAGGGGAGCGGATATGCAGAAGGCTTGGGAATTTATTGCAGTCTGGGTAAACATACAGAAATCTGAACATGAGCATGAATCTGCTCACACTTCTTAAGGAGAAGAGCCACGTGTTACTGTGGTGGTAGGCTAACTACTGTAGGAAAGTATTCAGAGACTCACTCGTAAAGAAGGAAGTACCTTTTTGTTTTTGCAATGTAAAGAGATCAGAACCGAAAGCCAGTTGGGGGATGAAGATTTTCCAGTCCTGTGCTGATTTGTTTTAATAGGTAATTAACCTCATTTGAAAATCTCAAATCCTCATTTCTGCCTTGAGATTTCTGAACTTCACTTTCAGCTTTCAGCCACTGAATTATATTGTCCTTAAGCTGATGCCTTACAGATCTTACCAGTACCACTGCACAGTCATTTGTGATTTTCTTGGTTAGGTTTGGTTTGTTTTGGTTTTAACACATTAGTCTCATACAGTGGATGTAAGAAATGTTTCTTTCCCCAGTTAATTTGTGTGTGGTTTAGGGGCATTTGGATTTTCCGTTACCACTAAAAAGCTCCTAAAACACTTTTATGTTTCTCAAAGGTAGACTGATCCTTAGTAAAAAGTGGGGTGAGGTAGAAGGAAGCTGATTAGTGTTATAATATATCATAACACATGAGAGTAGCTGCTGTAAAAACTGGTGCCAAGGTTGACCCATTCACACTCTGTTTTGCTTCTACCTCCTGCTGCTGGATCTGCACCTGATATTAAAAATATCATGTAAATTTGAACAAATAGGAGTTAACATCTCACCACACATTCTGGTTCATGAACACAATGTAGACCAAGATGTGAAAATGAAAAGTCCCAAAATTCTGATTTGATGTGGATAGCTTTTGTACTTCTGGACAAAGCTTGGCAAGCTGCATGCATTTATTTGCTGAAAGCAATCTCCTGAAAAAGATTTGATGTCGAACTGTAATTTTAGGTTATTACTGCAAATTCTGAAAAGGAAGGAAGTAGGAATTGACTACTTATTTTTCAGCTTCTCCAGACTAAATAAAAATGACAGCACTGGGAAAAGAAACATCATTTCAGACACTGGGTGCTGTCTTATGGGAAAGAAGCAGAAATAATTGATGTCTAAACATAAACTACTCATTAGGATGGATGGACATGTGTATTAGAGAACCTGTGCATGAAAAACTGGATTGACTTGAGTCGGAATATTTTTCTTCTCATTCTCGCTGTATAAAAATAACTGCAGTGAACAAAATAGATCTACGTTGAAGCCAACACCACAGGCCACCCCTCTGAGTAAGGTAGTTTTAAATCAAAGTTTTCTTGAGAACTAGACCAAGGCAATTTTCCAGAGCTATTTCTGTGGTTCCTCATCTTGTCCTTCTCTGGGACAAGACTGTTCACTGAGGTGAAGGTAGGAGTATAATCTTTTGCCAACCTGCATTGTGGTGTTCGTTATAAGCTTGGCTGTGTCTCTGATTATTGCTCAAAGCCTGCCTTGGTTTTTCTTCCACGTCCTTTTATACTGCCTGAGTCTTCGAACTGTCTGAAGGCAAACATTACTGAACAGGAAGTGTGGTTACTGTCCAGCTGCAGAGCAAGGCACGCTACCCAGTTATTTAAAGGTAATAAAAAAGTATATACATTTATAGAAAATATAGACCCTTTTACTTAATGTTGCGAGGAGTCAGTTTGGGATCAGAAGCAGGGCAGACCCCTGCTGTGCAGGCTACATTGTCCCCAAGCCCCAGCAGCCAAACCCCAGGAAGAGATGGGTGCTCTCCAGGCCCTCACAGAAACTTTCCAAACCATGAAGGGGCAGACTGACATGCTCGTGGGAAGCCAGTATACCCAGCTTTAAAACAGGAGCTTTCTTCCCGCTTTAGGTCAAAAGCACAAGGACAAAAATCTGAATTTAGTAGGGACCTTGGTTTCAGTGCCAGGGGTGTAGTTTTTGGTACCCACAAATCACCTCAACACTGCAGCATCTTGGCTTGTAAACCACGGAATTTGGTGAGTGATGCCCAAAATAACATCAGTCTAGCTCTGTCCCAAGCATCTTCGTAAAGTTGCTTTTTCAATCATCCCCCTACAGAGAAAAGGAATCATTAATTTACTCAATTTATTTTCCAGTCCTCCCTATTGACCATGTTGCTGTGGATGGAAGAAGCCATAGGGAGATTGCTGCATATGGTGCCTCTGCTTTGCATCCAGGAGGCAGGTGAGTTACCTTACCTGTGTGCTCATAGCCTGGCGCTGCTCTGCTGTGTATTGTAGTGAGCCCCTGGAGCTACTGATACACCCAGGTAAGGAAAATAGCTTTTGCTACTACTGCAACTGGTGACATGCTTTGGCACATGGGTCCCACATTGCCGTGGGTGTTAAAAAGCAGAGAACACCTAACTGCAGACTAGGTCAGGAACCTGAGATCATCATTGCCTTATCGCAGCAGGCAGCATCACTGAACATATATCCACTGTTGCCTGTGTAAGAAAGGGGTTAAAGCACTTCTTTCACAGACACAAGTTAAACCCCATATAACATGGGGTTGAAATTGATCTTTTTAAGCAGGACCATATTTATAAACATCTGAAATTAAAAGAGGCATACAACTACTCTTTTTAATGCCTTAGCTGCCTTCCCACTCACCCATGCATTTTTGAAATCCAGGGAAAAAACTTAATCATGCACCTCAGACAGCATAGGTACAAATTGGTCCTCTGTATTTTAAAAGCTGCTATAAATACATTATGCAGGTGGACCAATAAGCACTCTTACAGAGCCATGATTTCTTATTATGGTTTCCAGGGAGTTTATTTCTGCAGAAAGGTGGCAATTCACTCACTCTCTGTTGGTCTTCAGTTTCAGTAATCATTGAAATCGGATTTATTTTTGAGATTTTCTGATTCAGGTGACTAAGCAACATGTAAATAGCATGTATTGCTTTTAATTGTTATTCTGGAACCATCTTCATGACTTTAATTTTTAACTGATAAGGGAGACAAGGTATACATTCTTTGTGGACAAGACCATCAAATAGGGAAATCTCTTTGTCACTTCCCTGGACCAGTACTACCAGATAGAGCTGCACTTTCTAAGCTGTAGTGAGTGAGCATGGCAGTAAAAGCTCAATGTAACTGAATTTCTGTTTCATAGGGAATTCTGACATTTGGAAACTTATTTTTCTTCTGATGCAGGATGATTTGCAATGCCTTTGGAAATCCTGAAAAGGTCTGGGCCATTTTAAAAAGCATTTCTAGGAAATCTTTTATTGCATAGTTGAAGTTATTTCCATGTCGAAGTCCCATTAACTTTTTGATAATGTTGCTTCTATGCAAATCACTGCTGAAAAGAGTAAAGATCCCAGAGTCATGCTGGCCAACTTCTCTTTAACTTTCTTTTCTTGTGGTCCCAGAGGAGAGCCATCGTGTGCTAGAGTGAGCATTGCAGCAGCTGCTGCTATTCCCTCCCACAAAATTTTCCAGCTATGGAGCTTTGCTAGCTTTTCCCATGATGATGAGGTACTTTTTAGTCTTTGACACTAGCAAAGCGATGCCACCTAACGATGCTGTGCCATTGAAGTAGTTGTCACATAGATTCACATATCTTGAAGAGCAGGAGATAACACTTATTGAAGGGGAGGGAAAGGACAAGATACAGCAGCAGGGCCGAGATAGGGAAGGTGATAGTGAGAGATGAAGAGGTTAGTTGAAGGTACTTCTCAGAAGTGATCAAAGTTTCCTTCCTTTTAGGGATCCTGAAGATCTCCATTACTTTACTAGTGCTGTGAAAGAAACTGGATTGTCAAGAATTATTCTCACACCCACAGTGACCATCGTAAGGAGTTTGCTGTCGTAGTCTGTTACAGAAGCAACCACTATCAGATGTCTATCCTCTTACTAAGAACGTGTTAAAACCAGTGGTTTATTTCTGCCTGATTTGGTGTCTCAAAATAAACAGAGTTCCATCAATTTTTTGTAGAAGTGGGTAACCAAAGAGGAATAGAGGGCTGGAGTTTTGGACTTTCCCAAGTTTGTTCCTATAACTTCTGATCATTATTCCCATAACTTCTCATTCTATTGCCTCTTTCTTCAGCATCATGACTTTGCAAAGCACATTCATTACCTTTGCCTCCAAATGATATGAAGCTGTGTGAGGCAAGGAGCCTTTTGGTGAACAGTTCAAGAAAAGATTGCCAGATAGTCACATTATCTGTATCCCCACGTTGCCTCAGTGGCTGGAGCTAAGCTAGGTGTTCCATAGCAATTTATTGCGGGGTTGAGAAAACAGAAATCAGAATTTGGCATGATGTTTGTGATCTCTCTGTACTTGATGTGGGCTGCATGTGTAAAAAGGGTCATAGCAAATGAATGGAGAAATTGTACATCTCAGTTTCTACCCGTCACACAAAGCAGAGCTGCTGCACTACATCTCCAGGTACACAGCAGGACCATTCTCCTCAGCCATTAAATCTACCTCTGCTCATAGTGCTAGCTCCTCTTTTACAGACTTTCTGCCTCCAGTAATAACAAGCTTGAATTGCAGTTTCAGCAATTTGCAGAATTGCAGCACAATTCCTGTGCTTGAAACTGTTGAAGTCCTTTGTACTTGTCCTGGTTTAGCTACATTTTTCTTGCATGTATATTGCCTTCCACAGCCAGTCCTTCTGTCCACATCTGCTTCTAACTACACAGTGGGCTGGCTGCTTGTTCTGAGTTTGGCAATGTTTTAGCCTGTAGCATGCTTTTTCTGTCTTAAACTTCTTAGGCTTTTCTGATG
Organism: Strigops habroptila; assembly: GCF_004027225.2. Taxonomy (NCBI): domain Eukaryota; kingdom Metazoa; phylum Chordata; class Aves; order Psittaciformes; family Psittacidae; genus Strigops; species Strigops habroptila. The sequence continues at coordinate 11,033,194 of NC_044283.2, read as the reverse complement.
TCAGCCATTAGCACTTTCCAGCACAACATCCTCCATGCACGATTTTTTTCTTGTTTCCTCAAGTTATCTTCAAATAAGCATAACTGGAAAATATAACTGAAAGTGCTTTTTTTTTTTTTTTTTTTTTGCCTTGTTTCCAGCTCACCTGTCCACAAATAACCTCTTATCTGTTTTTCACCATTTTTTATATCTATTGTAAAAAAATTACCCTTTAACATTCAAGAGTAAACCCAAGCATATCTCACACTGTAATCCACTTATCCTGGCATTCTTCTTTATGTATTTCTTTTTTTCTAGTTCATCTTAATCCTGCAAAAAAAGTTTCCTTCTTCATTTTCTTATGTAACTTTAAGCACTGTCATATCAGGCTCCTGCCATGAAAACCAATAATGAAAGTACTGCTTTTAAAAAAACCCACCTTATTTATTAATCATGGTGACATCTCATATTAACTGCTTAATATATAAAGGCCTTTGGGCATTTATGAATCTGTCATTTCAGAAGAACTAAAATGAAGCAATAGTATTTCAAGCAACCAAAGAAAAATTCATCAAGGGCGAATTTAATATTATGCAACTGTTCTAAAAATCTTCATTCTATACACAGAACAATACACTTTTTAAAAGTAAAAATCAAAACATACTAGAGAATTTACATATGAAAGCCTGGCTGCTTTCTAGGCAGACTGTCAGTTCTGTATTGAATTCTTATCATTCTGAAGGTTTCTTTCTTGCAGTCAAAAAGCCCTTTGAACAAAATAGGAAAACACAGTTGCTAAATTTCACAGGTGTTTTTTTAAGGTAGTGTATATATACACTTGATAGAAAAGCAATATATCATATTGGTAACTTCAATATTTTGATGCTACTTTTACTGCATGATACCTTACCCAACAAGTATACCTACAGATTTTTAAGGGGTTTTGTGTTACTTTGAGTAAATCTGGTGACCTCAGTGATTCTTACTAGAATGGATTCTTCCTAGGAATTACTCGATTCGTACTAGATCAGGCTTTGAATTTCATGTGTAGTTTGTCACTGTCATTAAATGAAATTCCTTCTAATGCATTCAATATGCAAACATAAATAATGTACTACAGTACTCTATGTCACCAGAGAAGTAATTTTTGCTGGGAAAAGACTGCATTTGACAAACTGAGATAAATTGTTTGAAAATATTCAAGTGAGATGGAAATGAAGAATGTTCAAAGGAGCAAAAGAACTAATGAAGGAAAAGCAAAATAAAGGCTAGAAGAGTGGCTTTACAGGAACATACCTGAAATACGACCTGGCAACATCTCATGCTATGACCGCCAACTCCTGTTGTAAAGTTGCTTTTCTCACACAGTCAGAGTATTTTGTCACCACTCTGTTTTGAGAAATAAAACCAGTTCTTTTGACTGTGTATGCATATGTATGAGGGCAGTTTTCAGATAACTGTGTGATAGCAGTGCATAGAGGCAAGGGAAATGGGCCTGTGATCTCCAAACTGTGTGACCCACATGCAGGCTTGCTGGAGTTGCTCCTTCCCTGTGTTGTACATTTCTGTGCAGTCTCTGATAACTGTCCAGGTGCATGTTAAAATGTTCAGTATGGTATTACAAATAAAATTAATTATTTAGTCTGTGTGAGTCTGGAATTCATGACCTTGTATCTCCACTGAGCACAGGGATATGGCTACATGAATAAATTACTGTGAGATATGATAGGTTGTACATTTTAAAAGTATCATCAGCTGCCCCATGGAACTTTTCTACTTACATGCTTTTATGCTTGAAAAATATGAGGAAATTAGGGAAATACACTTCTCAAAGTTTACAGTTGTACTCAACGATCTTAAGGGTCTTTTCCAACCTAAATGATTGTATGATTCTATGATTCAAAGCATGGAAACTACCTTGCAGGAGAGTTTCTGGGAATGAATCAGATGACATGCTTATACATCCACACTGGTTTTGAAGTTTCGATAACCTTGCGATGTCTCCCAAAATATGGGAATGAGAAGATCTGTACACTGATCTTACCCCAGTAAATGATGTTTTACTTAATTTACAGATGATCCATCAAAAAATAGTCTGTGAGAATAGAATATTTTCTGGCAAATAGAATAGCCAAAATTGACACTTTAAACTGTTGTTAACAAGATTGAAAATTACAATGAAAGGTCATTTAATCCATTCCCTTCCTAAAGGCAGGATCAACAATACATTTATCATTTGTTACAGAAGTTTGCCTAACCTTTAAAATTACCTCCAGGGTGGAAACTCTGTGACTTCCACAAGCAGTAAATTGAAATTCCTTGTAAATCGGTTTCTAATTAGAGAGTTTTCCTAGTGTCCTATCTAAATATTCTTTGTATTATCTACCAAGGGTATGAATAACACTTTATAACCTTTTTTTTTTTCAAAAGGGACTTGAAAACTGCCTTTCAAGACTTTAAAGAGTCTTTTCGAACTCAGATGGTTTACAGTTCCCCATCAGTCTTCCAACAACTTTGATTCATCGAACTGTTCCTCACATGCAAGCACAAGCATTATTTTCTAGACCTCTGTCAGTATCATTGCTTCTTTCTGGACTTCATCTCTTCCTGTACTCTACTTCTGAATGACATTTCTGCAAAACAGCTAGACAAGCTGTTGTTCTCTATCCTTTCGTCTTGATTACTCTTCTTTATCTTTAGAACCTTGCACTTGCTGAATTTCACACACGCTGAATTTCATTCCAGTTTTGGACCGTTCCTCTAGTTTGTCAGGATCATTATTAAATTGATATCTCATCCTACAGCCTATGCACAGTCATTTATAGCTTTGTATTATCTGCATTTTTAGTAGGCATACTGACTATCCATCCTCCAGATTATAACATGAAGTATTGCACAGACTTTTGGAGAACACTGCTTGACAAGTCTTTCAATTTTGTCAGTGAACCCAATGAATTACTCTCTGGAAATGAGGGGCCAAACTCTTTTTTAGCTTTTTCATTTAGAACATGCGGAATCTGTCCTCAGGCAAAGTTAATAGACTTACCAAAACCTATATATGAAATACCTACTTTGTCTTTCCATCTACAAACTGATGATCCTGCTGTACAAAGAATTTTTTTTTGTTAGAGTCAAAAAAGATTATACTTGAACTGGCTGGATGGCCGCACGCAAAGAGTTGTGGTAAATGGCTCAATGTCCAGTTGGAAACCTGTAACGAGTGGTGTCCCTCAGGGATCGGTGTTGGGACCGGTCCCGTTCAACATCTTTGTCAGTGACATGGACAGTGGGATTGAGTGTGCCCTCAGCAAGTTTGCCGACGACACCAAGCTGTGTGGTTCGGTTGATATGCTGGAGGGAAGGGATGCCATCCAGAGGGACCTTGACACGCTTGTGAGGTGGGCCGATGCCAAACTTATGAAGTTTAACCAAGCCAAGTGTAAGGTCCTACACCTGGGTCAGGGCAATCCCAGGCACTGCTACAGGTTGGGCGGAGAAGAGATTCAAAGCAGCCCTGCAGAGAAGGACTTGGGGGTGTTGGTTGACGAGAAGCTTAACATGAGCCAGCAGTGTGCGCTTGCAGCCCGGAAAGCCAACAGTATCCTGGGTTGCATCAAAAGAACCGTGATCAGCAGGTCAAAGGAGGTGATCCTGCCCCTCTACTCTGCTCTCGTGAGACCTCACTTGGAGTACTGTGTACAGTTCTGGTGTCCTCAACATAAAAAGGACATGGAGCTGTTGGAGCGAGTCCAGAGGGGGGCCACAAGGATGATAAGGGGGCTGGAGCACCTCCCGTATGAAGACAGGCTGAGAGAGTTGGGGCTGTTCAGCCCAGAGAATAGAAGGCTGCGTGGAGACCTCATAGCAGCCTTCCAGTGTCTGAAGGGGATCTACAAGGATGCTGGGGAGGGACTCTTCCTTAGGGACTGTAGTGGTAGGACAAGGGGTAATGACTTCAAACTTAAACAGGGGAAGTTTAGATTATATATAAGGAAGAAGTTCTTTACAGTGAGGGTGGCGAAGCACTGGAATGGGTTGCCCAGGGAGGTTGTGGATGTTCCATCCCTGACGGTGTTCAAGGCCAGGTTGGACAGAGCCTTGGGCCACATGGTTTAGTGCGAGGTGTCCCTGCCCATGGCAGGGGGGTTGGAACTGGATGATCTTAAGGTCCTTTCCAACCTTAGCTATTCTATGATTCTATGATTGATAACTCTGTGTTAATAACTCTCTAAGCTTCTGATTCCTTTCTAAGAATAACTGGCTAATCAATACTTTCTATGCTGCTCTTTTTTTAAAGATAAGTATGGTTTTGGCTTAGAGTGTTCCAGTGCTATAACTATCATTGCTGGAGTCTTATAAGCATCATTAGTTGCTCTGAAATTGCTTCAGCCAATACCAGCCTACAGGATGCTGTTCTGTGCCTTGGAGAATGAAACACTCCACTTCTATGTTTCACTGAGCAGCTCAGTAAATGGGAATACTGAAGATGAATTGGTTCCTCTCGATTTACATTGAGCAAACTGAAAACATAAAATTTGTTTCCATTTGGGGTTACCTTCACTCTGTTGACAAGAAAGCATTACATAAGTGATAAAGAAAGCACTATTCATTCTCAAGATAATGCGGAGATCAAATTAAAAATGAAAAATTTCCTTTCCCCTTCCCATGATGGTTCTTTCTGTGGTAATGTCCTCCTTTCCTGGCTATGATTGACTACTTCTATTCATCAGTTACAGACTAGTTCAGCTTATTTCTTCCACACACATACACACACACACAACATACACAGAGAAAAAGTCAATCCCCTATCAGTATACTTTGTAGAGTCTAGTCTACAGTTTACCTAATAGTAAAGTTGGTAACAGGTAGGAAAGACAGTTATAATCCCTGGTTCTCAGAGCCAGCTACAGCTCAAAGTAGACTTCAGATCCCTGGTGGCCTTTCTCTAAAGTGAGCAATTAACATTAGGCACTCTGTATCTCTGCTCAGTGACTTGTCTTCCATGGCATTCTTGTTCAGAAACTATAGACCATAAACCCAAGAGCTCATGGTGGCATATTTGGGTCACTTTAGAGGTGAATTTTGGAAATTGAATTCTCTGAGGGAAATCTGGATCTAAGTAACATCGTCTTTAACATTCTGGTTAGTTCCAGCACTTTGTAATAAAGCAGAGTGTCTGATCTAAAATCTTTTTTTTGCTTCTTTAACTCCGTCAATACATTATACTCTTGTCTTATTTCTTCTTTCATACATTCTGTAATCAGACTAAGTCAAAAGACACTACTGCATTCCCCATTTCACTAAAATTTTTGCTGGATTCTTATTTTTCCATATTCCCTCCTCCACAGGCCTCAACATCTGAAATTCTCAAGTGGTTATTTCAATGTATATCAGTCCATGCAAACTCCTGTATAGCTAACCTGTGAATGTTACAAGTCATTTGCTCTGCCATGGTATATTGCTTGATTTCCTCTGTATTTGGGTGAATGCACTTACCTTCGATCAGCCTCATGGTTTGAACTGTATCAGAATTTCTCATAATGCTGGTTCCTCTACATATGTTTTAAAATTCTGAGTGCCCTCTCGTCAGGAGCTGTTTTAGAACTCCTTATAGGTACTCCAACATCTTTTTGCTCCAGGGGCTTTTTATTAGACAGCTGAATGGATGCACTGGGAAATGCCATTAAGCCTATGCTACTGTCTACAGAAGTGTTGTATTTTAGTTTAATTCACACTGGTTTGAAGGTGAATGAAAACAAAAGCCACTATAAAACAAACGTCAGGATTCATGTGGCTTTTGGGACCAGTTTAATTTTAGATGCGGTTTCAGAAGTGTCTTGTGCAGATATTCCACCGCCTCTGCCTTCGCATCCAGCACAGCTGAAGCCTCTCAGACATGCTGTGCCCAGCTGCAGCAAAGCACAAGTCTCTTTGCACAGCTGAAGGTCATGAAACCATCCAGGGTCTGCTCCTTTTAATGTCTTTCCTTAGAGGTGTGACTGTAATGACCTCACTTTCATCCCACATGGCTGATACATGCATGCTTAATTTAGGTCATTCTATTTCAGATAGAGGCCTCTAGCTGTTATGTAAGTCAATCTTACATGTAAGGGTAGTGCAAAACCATTTCATGACTCAAGGTCCTCATTTATTTGTCCTACCAATAAAAGAATGTAAAGATTGTGAGACAATATTATTGTCTTCTATAAGTACATTAAGGAGAGACAGGCAGCCTATACAAGCAGTAAGTGACAGTGGTGTGAAGGAAAGGCTTCTTAAGCTGAAGGCAATATAGGTACTAATGGGTAGATGTGGTCTATGATTGCATTAATGATGAAAGTTATACTAGTGTGACTCTGGAGTGACTTTCCAGCACAAATACTGGAGGCAGGAACAAAACTGGATTCCAAACTGAGCCTGAGACACTTCTGAAGCTGTTTATGTGATCATTTTCTGCAGTGTTGGGGAACTGGTTCTAGTGACCAAGAAGATTTCTCCCAGGTCTGTGCTTTGTATTCCTAAGTCCTTCGTGAAGCCAGAAGCACTGCCCATGTATGCAGGAAACAGTGCGGCCATTAGTACTGCCCTACACTGATGAAAGTTTGGAGTTAGGTCAGTTTTGAGAAGGAGGTGAACTAGACTTCTGGAGATCCTTTCCAGCCTTACTGTTTCTATGTTTCTACATTGTTTTCTTTACAACATAAATATAAATAAATAATAAAGTTTTCTAAGGGGACTGAGAATTTTGGCTCTGTTTTTCATTCAAAGAACAGGAACTAATTTTATGCAGTTGTTTGTATTGGTGTCCTTTGAAGAATTAGTATTGCAAGCAGGAGGAAGATTTCACCAGATCTTGGAGAAGTAATGTTAGTTGTGTCCCAGTGGGGTAGTATCCGATGGTTGCCAATAACTTGCACTCCCAAACATAGGCTACGCATGCTGATGAAGCCCAGTAGCAAAGGTTTAACCAGGCTGACCTGGATCCCTGCAGCTATTATGGAGGTGTTGAGTAGACAGATAAGATGGTTCTCCTGATTTGTGTTCATTTGATATTTTCTAACTTGGGCAAAATTCCAAAAGGTGGAAAAAAATAAAGTTTGAGGATGGTGAAATAGCTGTTGGAAGATGCAGTTCTCAGACAGCAGGGGCACAGATATGATGTTGATACCATCCATGTTGATTGTTTCTTCTTAGCCCAAGCTGGAAATAAAATAAGCATGTCTAAGAAGTGGTCACATATAAGTCTGTCTTTAAATTACCAGGCACTGAGTAAGATTTGATTAGTAACTATATCCTAGGGTTCTTGAAGACGCATGTTCTTCCTGAACTGCCTAAAATATGATATTATGTCACTAAAGCTACTGTGGAGCTCTCATTATTTCAATGCTGAGATATATGTGGTGGTTTAACAACCTCGAGATTGCAGTGAAACAACTGTATTGCTGGGTCAGGAGAATCTAAAGCAAATTATGATCCTGTATCTTATGTAGTTGTTCTTAGTGGCTCAAGGAAGTGAATGAGGGTTCCTCTGACTCCCTTTCTAATAAATTTTCTTGAGGAATGTTTTCCTTGTGAACTTAGCAACTGGCATTTTCTGTCTCATGTATGACAATGAAGTTAGTGCCTTGTACTTTCAAAGTGTATTATCAGTCAAGTGCAAATCAGAGATGAAATGCTCCAGTTTATTGTCAACCTTGCAATAGAAAATATTTTTGAAGCTGGAATCATCCTATTTTAATTTTGCTGCTGTTCATGTCTGTTACATTTGGGAAAACTACCAGAAATTATATATTATATATATATTATATATTTACCTCTTGGACAGCAATAGATTTTTCTGTAATGGTTTGGCAAGTAAACAGCATTTTGTTATTTCTGTACTTTGTGTCATTACATAATGTTAATCTTCTTATGGAGGTACAAATAATCATAAACTGAACACTGGAAAATAATGTGTGCTGAAAGACTATCACTTTTGAAATATTAAATCGGGTTCTTACAATGTGAAGAGAGATCTGCATAAAACAGGCCTCATCTTTCAGAGTCAAATTATTCCAGAAGCTCAGCTTTCAGATCTAAAGAAAAGCGGGGTTTTAAAACAAAGAAGTGTCTAAATTTTCCCTCAGATACCAATGGATTATCAAAGGATTTTAAGTGTTGAACTCTTTTAAAATACCTGATCATTCATTTTGTTTCATGCTCTTTCAAAAATTGTCCCTGCAGTGTGCATTCTTTACGGCTTAATCAATTTTGTGTCACACCTGTGAACTGCTATTTTCATAGAGATTCATAGCTGTAAAGCTGTTCTGAAACAAGGCTCAATGCCTTTGAAATTACATTATTGTGTGAACAGATGTGTCTGAATAACGGGCCTGGAATTGGAGGACTTGGTATCTCAAGTATTTGTTCTCATTGTGTCATTTTCTTTAATGAAATCCTCCAAGAAGTGACAAATTCAGAGATAAACAACAATTAATAATTCACAGTGGCTGGAGGAAAGAAACAGTCGGTTGCACTTCATTGCACATATCTAACAACTAATACATAGATTGGACACAAAATTGCAGGAGTTGGTCGCTGGCTGATTTTTCCACAATTCAATCTCAGTTTGGATAAAATGGGTCTGTAAACATAAATGCATGTCTTCACAAAGTAGTATAAAGAATAGTTATTTCTCTAACAATTGTTTTATGAATACAATCTAGAATCTATTCTGCAATGCACATTAGTATTTTACCTTACTAAATGGGATTCTTTTTAATCAGCTGGCATGTAATAACAAAGGAAAAAACCAAAACACTGTGAATTCCAGTCTCTTTCATGTTTTTTTACAACATCTTGAGTCTCACAGTGTTTTGTTGTAGATATAGGAGCCCTATTTTATTTCCTGTATCTTTCCTCCCCACCATGCGGAGCAACAATTATGGCCTTTTAGTCATCGCACATGTAGGGCCTAAAAACATCTTTCATATTCAGGCTCTCTTCAGTCCCCACTCAGGATTACTTTATCTTAAAAATTTACTTCCTTTCCCACCCTGTGCCTTTCTTTTGCCTGTTTACACCTTCTCATTATCCAGGCTGCACATTCTCTAGGGCATGGACTTCAAATGCATCTGAAATGTTCTGCTGGGGTCATATCACAGCTATAATTTCCTTTTCTGCCTTTCATATTAAAACCACAATTAGTCGTCACATTTTCTTGGCTCTTCCTTAGCAGAACAGAAAATTATATCAGAACAAGACAGACCTGCAGTGATGTTACTGCAAACTTCTCTCCAGTTCTGGTGGTTTGCATTGGTTGCAATTTGTTTTGAAGACCTATTAATGCAGTTTTCTTCAGTGAATTTGCAAAGATGTCTCCTCTCGAAAGAAAACAAAGTTTTAGCAATCATGATAACTCCTCTGTGACAAGAAGCTCCACAGCTTCCTTCGGTATTGCTTCAGATGATTTTCGTCCTGCCATCTGCTCTTTTCATTTAGGTTTACTTCATATTTTTGCATCCATACTCTGCTTTTCCCTCCCATCTGAAATATATTTTCCTATGATATCTCTTCCTTAGTTATGTCTTTCTGACAGTTTATTACTCTTCATGCATAAACTATTTGGTTTTCCTTATCCTTTGCACCTTTCTTGAAATGAAAGAAACAGTATAGATAGCTAGATTCCTGTATGAATCTTAACTACTTGTTTACTTTGATTCAGGAAACCAAATAAGGAAACTATGTCTACATCTGAAAATGTTGACTGATGCCCTTGAACTAGTCTTCTATCCATATTAGACTATAAACTACATTGCCTAGGTACCATTTCCCTTTTGAGTACATCAGCAGTAATATCACTAAGTAGTTGAATATGCAACTACTGTTTAAAAGTCAGATCCGTTATGTAGAGAGTTTTCATAGAAAACAAACAGGTAAAATAGTAATCATAGAGTTCCACAAAGGAAGAAACAACTTGACTTCTTATATAATAGCAATAGTTTAAAATTCTGAAAAATCAGTAGGTTTTTTTAAGATAATGCTTCTATTTCTAGTGTTTATTTGGAATTTATCTGGAGTTTAATGGTAAGAATTTAGTGCTTCTGGCTTTAGACCAAAAGTCGCAAACATGGTGTGAGAGTGCAAAAGAATATGCTTAACTCAGATTCTTTGGTAGCATTTTAAGCTGAATTTTGCAGCAGCTAGAGGCAAGGACTAAATTCTCACTAAATACAATATTTCTTACTCTTGCTAAGATTTTATTTTTAATGTATAGTAAGGACAAGCCTAATTACTGGGTTATGAATAGATTATTTTGATGATTCTGAACTTACACTATTTAATATCTTCTTATATTTGGTAAAGAATCTTTCTCCTTTTTTTAAATCTGGTTAATTTTTTCAAAAGCATGTTATTTCTTGTTCCCTACACTTTTCTTTTCCCCTGAAAGCATGCATTATTTATTTATATTTATCAAAATTAATCTGATCTTGCAGTGTGCTGAATTATAGATACACTGGAAGGTTAGGTGAGCTGCCTCAAACTGCTGAGAGATCTTATCTGTTCTCATCCTATTTCAGGAAAAAAATGTGCCCTGTCAAGGTGGCTTTCGTGGAAGTCTAAAGTCAGCATCCAGAACATGAATATAACTGAAAAGTATTGCTGGTGACTAGGGCGATAAGTATCCCTAAGATGCCACAAAGAAGAAAGGGTGAAAAATACGTGTTCTCGGACAGCTATTTAAAGTAGTTTGAGGGCTTTTCAGAGAAATGAAGACATGAAGCATTTCCAGAAGTCAGTGAGTGGTAAACGAATGCTAAAATAAGATTAACATTGGTTATTTGAGAAAGCAGGAGGGTCTATCACCCCTAAATTAGCTTGCCTGTTGCATTGGCTCAGATGGCAAGTCTCTCTTTGAGACTCATGCTCCATGAAAACTCTGGATAAAACCTCCATACGACGTTTCAAGTCTTCGGTTGTTTTTTGGTCTGGGCTAGGTTTGGGGTTTTTTTCTTCTTTATTTGGACTCTGTTTGCTCAATATGCAGTGAAAAATAGATTCTAAATTTGCAGGTAAAGAAACCTGCTGGGAACCAAATGTTTTCAATGCTGAGGAAGTGAATTTGACCCTGTCTGAATTCCAGTTAATAAAACGCAAGCTACTTCGGAGCTTTTTTCAGGCTGCACGACACCAGGGAAGTGATGCAGTCACTGTTGAAATTCATCACATAAATTCTATGGAGCTTAGTGTGAAGGGTGCCATGAAAGTGCTTTAGACTGTGATTTGGCTTGTGGAAGCTTATTGACTACATATAAAAGCCATAAGCATCTATCCAGTGAAGTGGTATTTTCAAAGTGGAAGAACAAATAAATAAGCAGATATGGCAAGGTCATTTTGACATCTTGTAAAGCTGTTGTTAGTCAGGAATTTCCAAACTTGCTGTATCGTGGGTCGTATCTCAATAAATACAAAATCTGTAGACCCATCTCTTTGTAAATAGGCAGTAACTTATAGCAACGATAGCAGTACAATTATTCTTAACTATTTTTAAGATAAAGTGCTGACACATTTCTTAAGAAAGCAGAATTTTAACTTCTGTTTTTATCCTCAGTCCCCCTGCACCATTCCTGTCTTCCCTCCCATTAATGCTTCTCTGCCATGTGGATTACTTTTGATTCTTCTACCTCTTTCTGCATGTTGCATACCAAGTTTATGCCTATTAATCCAACAGTGTTTTCTACTGGTACTTCCTACTGACTTTTTAAGATTCCATGGGGGAGGAATCTGATTTCTCTTTCATCTGAGAACATACTAACATAGTAACAAAAAGGACCACAAAGATCATCACATCCTCTCCCCTGCACTGGCGGGAAGCCCTGCACTGGGCATGTAAATCAAAAGAATGTGCTGAACATCCAGTCCCCCTGCCTTTACTTGCCAGAGGGTGCAAAGGGTTTTCAACATCTTGTAACAACCTTCAAATATCGATCCCTGACCTGTTCAACCAGTAGGCTTCCCTCCAGAAATTTGTAACCCACAGACTGCCAGGGAACAGCCATTTAATAGCTTTAGATAATGAAGTTTGGTTTGTAGGGCAGGAAATCTGACACCTATCATTTTAAATGGATGGAAGCAAAAACCTATGGGCAGACACATAGATGGATTACCCATTACAGTCAATGGATTAGTGATACTTAAATTTACTGTCCCATGCTGGACAGCAGCAGGCCAGCACTGCAAGGTGGTCCGAGAAGTGTTTTGCTACCCAGACAGGAGGCTCTGTACCACTTGGTGGTGATAGGAGGGAAAGTTGCTCAGCATCATTCAGGATAGGATCAGGCAGGGATTTTCCTGTGGTTTGCTGGCTCTCACTCTCACCATGTATTGCTTTCACCTTCCTCCATTCTCCTTTTGGAACTGTTCCTAGACAGCAAGGAAGATTATATTTGGACTACAATTAATACCACTTCATCCATTATTAAATCAATATTCTTAGCACTATTTACAGGCTTGGCTATTTCTAAACTCTACCAATGCCAATTTTACACACACATTGATTAAAGGCTAATTATAAACCATAGACCAGTTTACCATTACTGTAAACTAAGAAGAAATAATAAAATAACACAAATAGTGAAGAAACATCTGAATATGAATTTTCTTTCAGGTTTAATAGATAAACATTATCCATAATGGAAATGTTAACATCTCTAAAAACACTTATTACTTTCAGCTAAACAATCTATATCTGTCAGTGGCAATGCCTATCAGAAGAAATATCAACCCATCTGCACTGTTTGTTGTGTTTTCTAGTGGTCTCTGCTAGAGCTTGGGAGAACAATGCAAAGTGTGCAACGAACCAAGCATTTGTGTAAATCTGCCTCAGATTTTCAGCAGTATTGATTCAGAGGCATTATCCTGTTATGGAAAAGATATGAATCAAAACATAAGTGTTTGCACCTGTGTGTTCCTGGCCAACACTTTCCTATTTCTCCTATAAGAAAGGATCTCGTGGTAGTGACTTATTTGTATTCATCTTTGTCCTTACTTCTCATCTTAGAAATGACTAGTTAATTCAGGAGGTTTCTAGAGAAAGAGAAACAAATAGGTTAAAATTTATAGACCTCATTTGGCGATGATGCTTGTGAATAATATGCAGGTTAGACATGTCTGAGTTCATTATTTAAAATAATGTACACCCTCCTCCACCATGCTTTAATGGAGTCAGTAGCTGACATGTTCAGCTTCCATTGAATTTCTTGCATTTCCTTATTTGTTCTACTTATTGCTTCTATTTCATCCTTCACCAACAAAAACACTTTAAAATTTGTTCTTCATGTCTTTAAATTATTTATCACTTGTTCCCATTACCACTGTACTTCTGCAAGTCTCTATTTGCAGGATATACCAAGAAGCCAGTATGCACTTGACACAAAAAGGCATCACTGGGAGAAAAGGAAATAAATTGTACCCTTTACTTGGATTTTTCCTTTTTATTGTATTGAGGGTTAAGCCTTTATAGCTTACTTCTCAATTCATTTATAATAGCATGAACTGTAAATGTGGAAAACCTCCTCAAATCTGCCTATTAATGTTAAAACTTGCTGGGTTCCTGGGGCAGAGTCTTTAGTCTGAGGTGTCTCATTATTTAGATATCCAAGCTTAGACAGCAGATAATGTTTCATAAGACAAATCCTGTGGTCCTGGCATCACTGTGCCTGACCTCTGAAATTAGCGTGAGTTTTACATGGCATAATGTCCTCAGTTAAAAAAAAAGCACATCCCTCATTTAAGTAAGAGATGGAGTCCAAGGAAGCATGAGTTAAGGAACTGAACTTAGTCATGCTGAAAATACTGATCAGTGTTCCCTGGCTTTATTGTGAAATGAGAAACACACAGGTATTTCCAGTCCTTCCTTTTAGTGTTTGGATCAATTGTGCTTATACATCCAGTTGAAAAGAAATGCTGGATTATTTAGCACATGATTAGTTAGACTTACTAGGAAAATAAAATAATGGATTTTCCTGAAAATCTAGTCCCCAGTAAAGTTCCTTGGGAAGATCCAAGTATCACTCAGCTTTTGAACTGGTTGCACTGAATCACAAGAGCAGAGTCTCATTAGTTAATATCGTGAAAAAAGCGAGTAATTTCCAACAGGCGGTGAGAAGCATTTTTGTTGAATGACATCTTCACTACAAGCCATTTTGGTGACTCTCCTATGGTGACATTCCAGCTGATACAGGAGTCCACCTGCATGTGTTCCTGGGGTCCCAACCTGTGGTCCCAGGGACTGATACAAGATTTCAAGACTCCTGAGCCCAAAAAAGTCTCAAGCTGTATGAAGAACCCTAATGCCATTTCATGAAAACTCTGTCTGATTATTTTTCAGTGGTTTGTTTCAATGTAGGTGTTCTTTTGTTTCGAAGAAAAAAATTATTAGGTGAGCAAATTATTAAGTGCAAAAACTGGAACCAATTTATTTTCAAATGACAGGAAAAATAGCTAAGATATGAGAGAGTTTGGTGCTCAGACATTAAATGTTGCGCTGTCCTAGGTTTGCATTTGCATTTCTGTGCCTTTCAAGTTAAAAAAGAAAGAAAGAAAAGAACTTTCATTATAATGTCAGATTTGTTCATTTCTATTCATATCTTAAACCTGGCAGGACCATTGTGATCACCTACTCTGATTTCCTGCATTAAAAAAGCCCAAAAAGAAAATACAGGCAACAGAACATTAGCAAGTAATTCCTGTATCAAGCTCACAGACAGCTGAGACTTTGTTTTTCAAAGAAAAAGATTTAATCTTGACTCTAATATTAAAAGCTGAGTGCATAAACTAGACTGAAAAAATGAAGACTGTATTTACCATGTCTTTTGCAAAGCCATATGACTAAATTCTTACTTCCAGTCCAAAGTTTCCAACTTTGAAACATTCATTTACTCTGTCTATACATTATAATCTGTACATAAATAATACTTCTCATTATGTCTGACAGCTGAGAAATGTTTTGTCAGACAAGAATGTCTCACCATTTTCCTTCCAGTGCATGTTTCCTGGTGAGTAAGAGGAAGAGCAGTGATAGAATTTATTCCACTGTTGCTGATTTTTATTAAGTTTCTTTTGACGAGAACAAAAAATTCCACATAAAATACTCAATGCAGCCTAGAGGGACTGCTTGTTTTCATAAACAGCATTATGCTTCACTTATCTTTGGTTATTACATTTGTTGGATAAATGGAACTGTGCATTGGATTAAGGGTAAAATCAGAGTATCGCAGTACCTTGCTTTTAAGCACCTGGTCCATAGACAGTATCTAAAATCTGGAGTTAGGTAGGTAATATCTTTATGTGTGTAATTTGCATACACATATATATAATTTACAAGTTATTTATACAGTTTACAGAAAACATCTGGATGGTCTGGAAACCTCACGCAGCTAGTAAGAATCTGCCTAAAGTTAGGCAGGTGTTAGGAATGTCACTGTAATCCCTTATGTCTTCAGATCTTATCTTGACTCAGGTCTTTAGCCACCTGTAACCCATGCCGAGTCCCCTACTATGCAAATAGTAATCTTTGCGGGTGATTTGGAAGAACTAAGGAAGGGTTGGAGTTTTTCTCCCCTTTTTTTTTTTTCCTTTTTTTTTCCCTTGATGCCTTTTTGTTATTTTCTATGGTTGCCTAATGGCTGTGTCTCTTACAGAAGATACGTACATTTATTGTCCTTCAGTCCAAAGGAGAAAAACCTTACAGTTGCAGTCTTCAAGAATGGCCAGAGAAAGGTATGTTTATGGGGAGGACTATTTCCCATCTTTCTACGGACGCTGTGTCATAAAATAGTCTTGAGGTGAAAGGAGTGGAAAAGGGCCTTATATCTTGTCTTCCATATGAGTACAAGACACTAAGAGTCCTTAGTTAGAGTTTCTCTTCCAAGTAATTTCCAAGATGGATTTTTTGCTTCTGTACTGAAAGAATCTTGAATGTGTAATGTTCAAAGGGGTGTTCTGAATTCAGGCCCACAGAAACGGTGTGTCTGTATCACAAGGAATTAGCTGTGCCTTTCCTCTCCTTTTCCAAGCGAGCAGTCCTATTGACCTCTCCACACTGTTGCTCAGTCCCAACAGCAAGCAGAGAAAAACACATCAATTCACATCTCACCATCCTTGGCTTCCAGATCTCAGTGTATTTTACTGTTACTGGTTGAATTTTAAGGAGAAAGCAACTGAAACCCAGTTTTAGGGAGGTGTTCCTGGCTGTGCTGGCCATGCCCTATGCCTGTTGGATGGGGCAGGAAAACCAGCTGCCTCAACACTTCACCTCTGGGTATGAGTGAGGATGAACAGGCTGCCTAGGTGCCATCCAGCAGCAGACAGATGCTCACCAGAGGTTTTGGGACATCATTTATTTCACAAATAAATATTTAGTCCTAGTCTTCTGTATCACACAGCTCTTACAAGATCGGAAAATTTATTTTGTTCATTTTCTTCAGACACCAACCACCTCATGTGATGGAAATCTCACAGCATAAGGCATTTCTGTAACATTTTAAAAACCTACATCAAAATATGGTAAAGCAAAATTCCTGTACAATTTCTCCTGCTTGGAAGGAAATGGCAAATGAATGTGCTCCCATCATGGTCTTGTCTCTTTAAAGTATGCACTCTTTGAGCAATCATAATTTCTACGAGCCATTCCTTACTGAAGAATCTCTCTGTAATTTACTTTCTATAGAGAGCATGGGTAATGTACAGAATAAATGGGGGTGGTGTTTGGGGCTCTTTGCACTACAAGTGGGTGCTCTGCATGCCATCTTGACAGGATACACATTGTTTTTAATTTTATTTTTATATGCATCTTGTGTTGGCTGCATTTAGTTTTATAGTTTATTAGAGTACACTGGAATCCAGGAACTGAGACATGAAAAGCAGGAATCCAAGAACTGGAAAATGTCTTTGTGCCTCAAATATAAACAAATGCTGCTGAAGCTCATGCTTCTGAGTGATGCAGCTATGACAAGCTCCTGCCAAGAAAGCTTGCCTACGCCCTGTCTCAACGTGAGTCTCTCTGTCTGGCTGTTTCTGCTGTAAATAAAGTTACTCATTGGTGAGCATCCCAGGAAAACTTGCACATGCACAGAGAATACAGATCCTGAAAAAAAAAGACAAAAAAGGAGAGAAACAGGTGATGACCAGGATGAATTGCATGAACTGAGCATAGAATAATAGAATTGGTTTTCTTTTCATTCCAGGATGAAGTTCATTAACGAACTGTAAAACTGTCTGAAAGAAGAAAAAATTTACATTTTTATCAGAAAATTAAAACCAACAAACACTTTATCAATAGTTACTGGAGCAGTGCAATGTTCTTTTGGGTTAACAGATTGATTTATATGTCTCGTGTGGATTTTGATGAATGTTATTAACTGGGGAAAAAAAAGAAAGAAGCAGTTAGATTTTATTGGTTGTGAAGTATTTTTGTAACCTTAGCTGAAGCACCATTCTATAGACACTTCATACACATAAGTCATTACCATGAAGTCAAAAAGCTACTTGGATGCCTGGAGTCATACACTGGTATCTTCAGGAGCAGGCTTTATTTTCCTGGGCTTTACATTAGTCTAAAAGAATAAATCCCAGCCCATTTGGCTGGGATTGCCCAGCAGTAAGTAATCTTAGTTACTCAGGTTGATATTTGCTATAGACTAATTAGAAATCTAGGCTGCACAGGTAGAGAATTGAAAGAGGCATGTTCCTGCAGAGCATAATTCAGAACACCTCGCTTAATAGCCTAATGATTGCCTAACCTACATGCTCTGAATCTTCTCCTGGAGATGTCTGCCTGCCAGGGAGGGCTGAGCATGTCCAAAGTCAGGAGTTAAGAATACCAGCTTTGCCTCCATGACCCTCTGGCTCAGCTCAGCACTGGGACTGGGGACATCTGAGTTTGGTGTGAAAGAATATTAGATGTGCTCTATGTTTGTTCTACCTTTTGAAGGTCCTTCTGTTAATTTTGTTAATGTCTTGTTGGTATAATGAATGTTGGTAGCCTCCATTCCTCTGTGTTTCTGTCCCACATTATTCCACTAAACCCAGAATTCATTTTCAGACCCAGACTCCAGATTCTGCATTCCCCAAAAGGAAACTTAACTTCATTTGAAGGGGTCACCAGAAACAGATCTTTTCTATTCTCCCTTCAGCCCAGGAACAGTCTGGTTTGCGATGACTCCCGTTTCACCATGGCTTTACAAGCTGCCAATACATCGAGCAGCTTATTCAGTCTTCTCTCTGCCTACCAGTCAGCTTCCTGCTAAGAGACATTGGCTCGGCTGACAGCATCCCACACAGATTTCACTTGGGCAGATCTGATGGAAGCCTTATCTGTGTTTGGAAACCAGTAAGGCTTTCTCAGTTTGGGCTTTCCTTTGAAGGTCCTAAACCCTGATAGGAATCCAGGTGATAGGAGCCCAGTGGGCTTCTGAATGGGCTCTGACATGCAGCGCAGCAGTTTTCTCTCCAGTTCCCTGATTTAGTCTCTGCACCCTGAAATTTAGAGTTTGATTTGCCAATGCAGATGTCTCTGTTACAGCATCAACCCATTCATCCTCAGCAAGTGGGTGGACTTTGTTTCTTTCTGTTAATAGCAAAACTACATTTAGCCACTGTACATTCCCATTACTCATAACTGTTCCTAATTAGCCAGTAACCCTTTACTTTTTGACTTCCCTGGTGTTAGTGAACAAGAAAAATAAGCCTTATGGTGGGACTTAAACCTGACACTGATCACTGTTGGTAAAGAAGTTAATGACTAAGAAAGAGAAAAATATTATGGTGACTAAAAAAAGCACCTGAGGTTACTGCTTGTAAGTCTGTAATTTTGGTGAAGTTTGGTATAATCCTGCCATATAGAGCCCATGCATGAAAAAAAGGATTAAACTTTAAACCAAGTCGAAGACATTGTAATAGTTCTGGAGAGTTTACTTTTTGTCAGTCTGATTTCTCAACAGGTCTGATGAGGACATGAAAGATTTGATCCCAGCTTACTGAAATCAAAGTTAATATTGTCAATGATGCCTGAGCAATGTAAATTAGTAGGATAAAGTTGTTTCAAAATTGTGGTTCTGTTTGTTCTAGTAAGTCAACCTCCATACATAATACAAGTGAACTGGTCACATTTCCTCCAGTGCGGGCCATTCCCATGGTATTTTTTAGCCCTTCCATTTGCAAGACTCTTCCTTCAGGCCTTTAGGGCCTTCCTAAAAACAGTGTTGAACCATAAAATCATTCTTGATGAAATGAAATAAATCTACAAGGTACCAAACTAAGGCCACCCTCTTCACAAGGACATCCCCCTCACACCATGTGTTGTTTTGTAGGAAAATCTTTATAAACTGCAGCTGTGGAAATTTATATTCTAAGATTCATTTATATTTATGGTTTCAGCTAGCATCTGAGCTGTAGATTTAAGACTTCAGTGCCCTTCTTTCCTTCACTGCATATGCCCAAGCATGACAAGCCTAATATTTGCACCAGATGAAGAGACACCACAGCCAAACCAGCAGTGGGGTATATGAGCCAGTTCCTCCTTTCTTCCCATGCATAGCCCATTGATTACAGTGCATTCGTGCAAACAGACCTGAATCTGTTACATGGCTTTGTGTTCAGAGTGAGCAGAAAGGCAGATAGCTTAGGGGAAACTAAAATCTTATATGGTCATAGCAAAACTCTTTATTGGCGTCTTTCACCTCAAACAGGCACTGGGATGTCATTGAGTCTGCTGTGCCATTTGAAGTTCTTCTGTGAAGATCTAATTAATGGATCAACAAAAAGCCAGTGTTCAGGTTGTAAAGAATACATTTGAAAGGTCCAAATATTGCTCTGCCATTCAGCTCAATATTTTGTAAAGTGTTTTCGCTAATATAGAGCTGTGAGTTTTATTTAAAATTCATATTAGTGTGCATTTCAAGGTGACTGCACTCTTTATTCTGAAAACTTCTTCTGCATTACTTCATTCAGCCCTATAAACAGTTATGGAAAGCACACTCTAAAAATAAATTCCTTTTGCACTTCTCTCATTAAAATTGCTTTCAGGAAAATGCTGATATGAGGAAAGAGGCACCCACATCCATATGTTTACATTTATAGCAATTCTCAGTCACTTTTCTAATGCTAACTAGGAAATTATGTTATTTGAAAAACCTGTAATTACTCACAGAGCAGCACTCTGTCTTCATAGTCACTGTTCTTATTAATGTTTATAGCACCTGTAAAAATTGCACTCAGACTCAGGGCTGAGGCACACAATTGAGGCAGACAATATAAATAGAGACATGCTTTTACCTCCAGGCAGAGGTCAAAGTGACCACCACTGGGCTGTGTATAAAGTGGGTGAGAATAGACACCACAAGATAAAAGGTGTGTTGCTGCTGTAGAAGTACACATTGTTTGCCTGCAGCAGATCTTCTCAGGTCTGGAATGGTTGCCTTAACAGGGTTAGTGCCAAAGAGAGGTTTCCCTGCCCCATACACTTCTCAGGGAACATTTTTTTCCAGTCATTCCTGTTGGTAGATGGGTCTGCATGGGGTAATTCAGCTCACCTGAATGGTTACTGGTGACAGATGTGGTGAGAGAAGAGGTAAGGGGGACAGTGTCCTCCTGAGGGATTGGTGGGTGTGGGAAGGAATATGAGGCTGCAACAGTTTTTGTGATGGGGAATTGAACTGGGTTCAATAATAGAAAAAACCCCAAATCTTCAGCTGTTTGGTAAAAACATTCTTGTCAATCAACTTTTTATAGCAAAATGAAGGTCTCTTTTACATTTCTTGGAAAGAAACAGAGACCCTATCATGAAAGCCAGGTGCTTTCTACACAAAAATATATCTTCCAGTATCTTTGTCCTTCTCAAGTCAATTGATAGTTGACTTTTTTTTTATTGGAAGTGTTGTAATCTAATAAATGTCTTGGACAGCTGTGAATGATCATATGTCACAGGTATATAGATCTTATGGATCTCCTCCTTATGTAGTTGGTCCCACTTGGTCATGTCCCACCATGAGAGGCACAGGGTCATTGATGCTCTGTGTGAGTAACTGCTTCTTTGGCAGGTTGCTGAGGTCTCTCTTTAGGGTCCACTGTGATATATAATAAATAATAGGTACCACTTTCTGCACTTGAGGAAGATTGTGTGCTGCAATTAAACTGTTGAAAATCAACAAGATGTACAAGTTTGAAATGTAATTATACTGTTGGGGGGGGAAGTTGTTCTGATCACTGCTAACTCTGGAAACAGTATTTAAAACACATTTTGTATTGACTAGGTGGTGTCTATTGTATCTCAGTGAGAGATGCCATTTTACAGTGCTGCAGAGTAGTTTGTTCTTGCTGTACAGCTTGTGAGTACATCAGAAATACAAGGTAGTCACCTAATTACAGACTAGGTACAGCGTTATTGGTGATGCATAGTTCAAAATGGAACCATAATTATGTATGAAGATCACTCCAAGAAACACTTAATTGCATCACTTATCGCTAACAACTTACAGCTACCAGCATGCTGCTGAGTGATAAAAGCAGCTCTTCCCCACACACTCCTGGGCCATATAATATGCTAAATCTCTGCCAGGACAGAGACTGAGAAAAAGAGCGTACTTGTATCATGGACTCTGATATAGCTCTTTAGAAGAATATATTTTGTCTAAAGCCAAGTGGAACTGCTTACCTGCTTTTTTATTGCTCAAAAAATGTCCTCTCTCAAAAGCAAAAGTACTCCTTAAAAGAAAAAGAACTGATGATTCTTGATATTCTTTGGGAATATACTGACAGCAGTCCTGAGGAGAAAGATTTGGAAGTGTTGGTCTATGAGAACATGACCCAGCAATGTATGCTTGCCACCCAGAAACCCAACCTTATGCTGGGCTGCATCAGGAGTGACCAGCAGATTGAGGGAGATGATTCTCCCCCTCTACTCTGCTCTTGAGAGACCCCACCTGAAGTACTGTGTTCATCTCTGGGTCCCGCAACATAAGAAAGACATGGACCTGTTGGACTGAGTCCAAAGAAGGCCGCAAAGAATGGTCAGAGGGCTGGGACGCCTCTGCTATGAAGACAGTCTGAGAGAGTTGGGCTTGTTCAGCCTGGAGAAGAGAAGGTTCAGGGGACACCTCACAGCAGCTTCCAGTGCCTAGAGAGGGCCTACAGGAAATCTGGAGAGGGACTTTTTACAAGGGCATGTGGTGATGGGTCAAGGAGGAATGGCTTTAAACTGACAGAGGGGAGACTTAGCGTAGACATTAGGAAGAAGTTCATTAATGTGAGGGTGCTGAGGCACTGGCACAGGAAGTGCCCAGAGAAGCTGTGGCTGTCCCATCCCTGGCAGTGTTCAAGGCCAGGTTGGACGGGGCTTGGAGCAACTTGGTCTAGTGGAAGGTGTCCCTGCCCATGACAGGGGGTTGGAACTACATGAGCTTTAAGGTTCCTTCCAACTCAAACCATTCTATGATTCTATGACTCTTTGGATTTTTTCCTCAGTTGTCAAATGTAGAACATATTAAGCAAGTTATAAAACACTGCAGTTATAAAACATATTGTACATGCTTAAAAATGATTCTGAATATTCTATTGAAAATTCGTACATTTGTGTGTTCATATTTGCATATTCTTATGGTTTACTGTTATTTCTTAGCATATTTATTTTTTTAAGAAATGAAAAAGTCACATTTTAATTTAATATTTCTGTAAAATAGTCATAAATGAAAGAGGTCCATGCTTAATTTTATCATATTTTCTTTAATTTTCCTGAAATTTTCACTTCATGTTTCAGCTCTATGAACTGTATTGAAGTTTGCTATAAGTACTCTTGAGGCAGTAATATCAACATATTTATAGAACAGCTTGGAACTGCTTTCCAAATTAAACATTTATAGGGGTTTTTTTTATTTTAAAACTAAAATAAATAAATATAAATTAATCTGTTGTACGCTTTGTTTAAACTTGCTCTTAAGAATGGGAATTTTCTTGATTGAAGAGGAAAATATTGGATGTGCATTGTCAGATATTCCTTTCTGTCTTCTTGCTTCAGCAAAGCAAACCCATGATAATGCAGATAGCCCTGTATGACAAGGTTAACTTGAGTTTTCACTTTCAAAGGCAGTAGATAGAGACCAGGCTGTATATCTGATTTAATTAGAAACATTAACTTTCTCTTTTGTTGAATTTAAGCTAATGCTGGACCCATGATCTTTTTTGTTATGTGTTTGCAAACATTATCTAGAACCGATTCTAATATTTATATTTTTTTCTGCACAAGTTGGGGGAAAAAAGGCAGAGCTTTCACCTTTCAGTTCTTTGCAGCACTGGGGAACTGGGAAGCACTGTTGCTGGGAGCAGACTGAAATGACAATTTCAGTTATTTTTCTTGAATGATCAAGATCCAGGTTTGAATCTAGACTTTTTGTCTCTAAGTCCTCATGAGGGTAGGGCGAGGACTCACATACAGCGGTCCACTCCTTGAATGCTAACTCCAGCAGACAGGTGCCAAGCTGCGGAAAATACCTAAGCAGTGGCATCTGTTCCCTAAGGAAGTTAGCATCCAAGACTGGAGGCTTTGCTTATTGCCTCTGGGCCTGCCATAGGGATGTCCTGTCTTCCAGATTTCCTTTTGCTTGACGGTTTCCTTTATTTTTAACTCACACCTCCATCTGTTCATGAAATGAATATAATGTCCATCTTCTGGAAATGGGGAACTTCAGGAATTCTTAATAAGTACATCTAGAAAAACATCCACCTACACGATATATATATATTTACAACCTACATATACATATACATATATATACGCATTCACAGTCAGTCCTATAACCCCACTTTTCAGTTTATTTTGGAAGTTAAACTGTGTCTTTAAACAACTGCCTGGGGAATGAAAATAAACAAAGAGAACCTGATGGCCCTCCAGATGCCTTCTCAAAGAGTCTTCACAGTGGGGAGAAACTCCGTGCACAGCTGACAAAATAAGTGATCCAAGGGTGGGAGCTGCAAACTTGGATCTTACATCTGGGAAAGTTCTGTGGATCGTGAGACCACATATATTGCAAACCAGTGTCTCTTCTGTGGGTAAAGGCATGGGTGGCATGGGGAGAGCTCTGTGTTTACTTCTAGGTTGGAGTCAGTGGCTTGGAAAAAGAGAGAGATCCTTCAACAATGCAGGCAATTGGCCTAAGGCAGGGAAAGGCTGCCTGCAGCTTCTTACCAGATGCTTTCCACAAAAAAAAGTGGGGGAAAAAAATGGAATCACATTTTAAAAATTGTTTAATAGCTATATACAGGAAAAAAAAATATTTCTTTATAGCTATGGAGTTCCTTCTTATGTAGTAGAGCCAGAAGCTAATAACAGGTGTCAGGGGTTTGTGTGTCTCTGTGGTAATGTCCCTGAAAATGTGTAATATCAAGGAGGACTGAAAAAAAAGATCAAAAATGAAAATCTCTGTGAGAAGGAAGGGAAGCAGAGGATCTTCAATTCACACCACTCTGCAGAGATGAGCCTTTTGATGCACACCACAGCCCTCATGTATCAGTGACCTCGGGAAAAAAAGGTGTCAATTGACTGAAGGAGGGCAAAGTGCATTATAACATAGCACATAAGAAATGTGCTATGAAATTGCAGTCAAATGTATAAATATGTGTGACTGTAAAGGACTTCTCAGCATGCCGTGGTTGCCTTGTGTTTCTTGGCATTTTCACAAATGGGAAAGTGCTGCTTCCTGAAGCGGCGGTTGATCCACTCCCCAGTGTTAATGTTAGCATACTCGGTTGGGACTTCACAGCTGCTAAATTTGTGGCTTTCCAATTGATAAGAAATATTTTGATTACTGTCTTAATTAATCCAGATTCTGTCACCTTTGGTCATCTTACATGGTATCAATTTGATAAGAGGCTCATTGCTTTCCTTCTGCCAACTTGCTCTTCTTCGCGTCCTTGGCTCTGGCTTTTTTGCCCTTAGCACCCAAATTAGATGCTTTGCCTCCTATACCCTGTCTGGCTACCCATTGCTTAAAGCATGGGTGACACAAGCTCCAGCTTTCAATATCAGGGCCAGGCTTTACAACATCGCAGGGCATTTAACATCTGCCTTACAGAGTCTGTCAAGTTTTTCCCTAAATGCCTGGACAGGGGATGCTCTGAGTACTCCAGTGCTACCACAGTGGGGCTGGAGGATGCTCTGTGTTCAGGTGCTTTGTGGGCAGGAGGCAGGGCAGCAGCCCAGCTTGTGGAAGGCAGAAGGGGGTTGATTTCTGTTTAAATGCAAGTTCACTAGGCATGGCAAAATGCACATTTCAAAAACATTAATATTCACATGTGGGTCATTATTTCTTTCCTCATCCCTGCCCCCACTTTTTCGTGGCTCTGCCAAATTTCAGACTTCCTTTTTCAGACCAAGGAATGGAAGAACAAAACTAAGAAAATATGTATATTTCTTTAGCATGTTCAAAACAATGTATGTTCCCTACATCTAGCATTTTACCAGGTTTTTTTCTTAATATTTTACATGGATTCCTAAAGAAATGCTGTCATGCTAGTTGTCTCTCATTTCTCATCTAATAACTTGCATTGGCCAGTTTCAGCCAAAAATGAAAGAGAAGTCTTGGCCATAATTAAGTTTTTACTAGTTCTATTAAAGAGAGTAAGGAGAGATAATCTAAATTAACATCACCACTGAAGAAAGAGAGGCAAAAGGTAACTCTAATGTAGACTGTATGCCAGTCAGCACAGTCATACTTCCCTGCACTGTTGGGAGCAAAGGTGTGCTTCCTTGAATGCTTGGACACAACACCAGGCTCTGCAGCTGCTATGGATTAATATCCAATCAGTGCAGGTTTGTTTGCACATGCTCAGACTGACATACTTTTGACATTATCAAGAAAAACCCAAGAGCTTTTAATATCAATAAATGAGAAAAGAACAAACTGTTAAGATCTGGTGTAAGGAACAGAAAATTGGTAGTGATTTTTAGGGGGAAAATATCAAATTAGAGAAGCAGGAACATTATACCTGTAGATAATTATTTTCTCTGTGTATATGGCCATTTTCAAGCAATTGATTTTAAAAGACTGCTATCATTTTTTTAAGTATGCATGATTCTTGCCAATGTCTTTTAGTTGCTCTGAAACTTTCAATCTATGCACAGTTAATAGAAACTCATGATGCCAAAAGCCGGTCAGAAGGGGTGCTTATAACTACAGCAAGAATAATAGACAGAAAGGGAGAAATAAAAGTAATAAGGACCTGAATTATAAAATTTTATATGTTTCCAATGGAAGCAACACTTTCATGGGTGGATGATCACAAGGAAAAATGTACAAAGGATTAGACAAGAGAATCCAGATTTGTGAGGATGGTATATATATGGGAGAACTTAAAAAAATAATAATAGCAGAGACTATGAAATGTCTAAGTGACACAGTGAATACTAGTTCGCTGAAAGGTCAAGAATTCGTGAGTAATGTAGATTAGATCATCAGCACTGAGATGAGTGAATGCTGTTCTGTTTGGGTTTATGTCGTGTACCATGTATATACCCCTGTGGTCACTGGCTATCATATGCATGTAGTGAATGTCAGGATGCTCTATAAATGCAGTTTCTATATCTGCCCCTCAAAGCTGCTGCATTCAGAAAATTCTCACTAATCTTAATAATGCATTTAAACATTTACCATGAAAGGCCAACAGCCATAAAATCACAAGGTAGCACAGAAGGAGAGGAGGAGACATCAAGGACATAACCAGTGTTGTAAACGCCTGCAACAGTAGGAAATTTGTTAGGTGAAGATTACCAGGAGAACCAGCTCAGTGAGTGGGTCCTTTTTCATACTACACAGCAAGGCAAAACCCCAATAACCTGCTATGCCTGCAGTCTGACCCAAGGGGAAACTCACGTTACTGAAAGGGCAATTGGTTTGGAAAGAAGGACTAATGGACAGACATCAGACTCTCTGCACAGTACAACCTGTTAGAAAAGTTGCCAGAACCAGTATGATAAGCATTGTCAAGCAGTGTTTTGTCTGTTATGACTACTCTGTTCCATTTTTTGTTTATTTTTTTTCCATTTCTCTCAGATGTGATCACCAACACTATTTCTCCAAGAAACAGTGTTTCTGTGTCTTGTTTACATTGCTGAAGCACACAGTTGAACTAGTGACCCAGTGTTTCATTTAAAACACATGCGTTTATCTATAATGCTGGCATGGATGAGTATGTTTGGGAATTCTACCTTAAAAAGATATCAGAAAGATGTGCTTCACTGAGATATTTCAAGTCCTCGAGTCCACTGACTTCTCATGAAATTCAGTTTCATACATACTGACTCTATCAATGATTTTGGGTGTTTTGTTGGGTTTAATCCCAGCCTAGGGTTCATTCCTGTGAAAAAACTTGAAAGTTACACCAAAAAATGTGTTTTTTTTTTTTTTAAGCTGGAGGAATGCAGTATAAGGAATGTGATAAAAATAAGGACACAGCTTCAGAGAGAAAACATATAATGCTGAAATACAAGGAGTATTAAATAGTGTCAAGAAAAGATTCCATGGAAAAATTCAATGAAAGATTACTGTACTAAACATGGAGGTTCAATCCAGCAGCAATTAACATATCAAACAGGTGTGGATCCTCCTGTAAATGGAGAGCACAATGCCTCTAATTACAGGTTATGAATACAGCCAACCAAGGAACAAACATCTCACAAGCATAAATTGAGGTTTCAACCTTTGTCTCCATTCTGATGGGACTTGAAAGTAAATGTTCATGGAGGGGGGAGGGGAGTGGTGAGATAAAGTGGAGGAAGATAACTTTGCCTGCAGTAATCTGAACAAATAAGTGAGATATAGGATAAAATCTTGGCCTTAATCGGGCAGAACAGAAGTTTGAATATCTCTCTTGTCCCACCTGGGAGCTCAGTCCCAGTAGAGCGGGAGGACAATGATCTTGCTAGAACAGCTAAAAATAGAAAACCTTGATGATCTAGGTAAAAAACTTGTTCAGTACCTCAGCTTTCTCCACGTCTTGGGTAACCAGGTCTCCCATTTCCTTCCGGAGAGGGACCGCATTTTCCCTTGTCTTGCCTTTATCCCCAGTGTACCTATAGAAGTTTTTCTTGTTGTCCTTAATGTCCTTGGCCAGATTCAGTTCTGTCAGGGCTTTAGCTTTTCT
The DNA here is from genome assembly GCF_004027225.2 of Strigops habroptila. Classification (NCBI taxonomy): domain Eukaryota; kingdom Metazoa; phylum Chordata; class Aves; order Psittaciformes; family Psittacidae; genus Strigops; species Strigops habroptila. The sequence goes on along the minus strand of NC_044283.2, from coordinate 11,005,045 downwards.
AGACTGGTCTCTGGCTGCTCTATTTCTATATATTCTATATAAAATATAGAATATATACCATATACCAATAATATATTCTATATTATATATATTGTACATATATATCTATTCAATATAATGTACATAAAATCTATATAAACCTATATATTGTATATAGATTCTATTCTATTTTCTCTGTGTTCTCTATATATAATGATTACTCGTACCTTCATTTTCAAGTCCACCCTCTTCATGTTGCCAGAGTCGTGCAAAGGCAACTTGGTGAAAATATAAGTGAAGTCCAGTACTTGAATTGCATACTTATAATGCACACTGCATGGAGTGGTTTAGAAGCCAGAGTGGTTTAAAAGTTATGCTTGCTAAACTCATTTATTTTTGATCTCTTCCTGCAAGAGCAGCAGCAGTTCTCAGCAAAATAGTGGTGCCTGTCAGAGCTCTGACCTTACACGCACTCTCTTTTCAGGGGATTATTTCATTATTTTTATCCTGTTTTCACATGTTCTGTTCAAAATCATGAGTGAAGCATATCACCCACTGACACAGCACTCCTGGAAGACTACAATGCAGTTTGCTTCGCCTTCCTGCAGAGACCACTGAAGATATGGCAATCTTCTCCGGTACTACAGATAAGAGACAAAAGCACCTTTGACTCTACTGATTACTACCTGTTTGCACAGCAGATGTTGGAAAAAAACCCATCAGGAATGGTTGCTTTTCTTCCTAAGAAGATATGATACATTGTTTTGGGTTGAAATGATTCCAGGATTTGCTGGAACAACCATTTTCTTCTTATAGCGTAGCTGGGAAGGCACTGAATAGAGAATGGTTACGAAGACTAACCCTTGCATTGCAGATGTGGTTTCTTTTCTTAATGTAAGCATGATCTTTTCCAAGTCACAAGAGGACACCAATGGAAACCAGGTCCCTAAATGCCTTTGTAAATCAAAGTGAAACTGTAAGTGAAAGTTAATGGGTTCCTTGCTTAAATATGCATGTGTCTGAAAATTTCTCTCACCACCCATTCTAATATAAATGTGTGAAGGGAAAATTGAGGATGTTACATATTTAGAGTTCAGCAAAGCACTTGGCACTGTGTTTCATGAAATCTTACTTCTAAATTAGTTCAGATTGGCTTGGATAGCAACGTACTCATGTGAGCTGAAAACTGCCTGGCAGATTGTAAACATGTGGCAGTGATAGAATCCTCCTTCTACTGTGTTAAAGATATGTGTCTCGTGGCATAGACTGTAGGCCTGCAACTAATCAAGTCTCATTATATTAAAAGTATAAAATTCTTCAATATTAGCTGAAGAGAGACCCAAATCTTGAAAGACTGAAGTACATATAGCTTTGCAGAGGTTTCTTAATCTTTTTGAGGTCTAGAGATCAAAAGTCCTGAAAGGAGTAGAAATGTAGCATAAAGAGGTTAGAAATAACATTAATTTGGACAGAAAAAAGACAAAACCAAAACCAAAGCCAAAAACCAAGGAACCTAATAATAAAAAATGCAATGAGAGGCAAAAGACTGGAAAACTGTAATGATTTCTTGACAATAATCAAGAAGTGTATTATACAAAACTTTGCAAGATGATGCAGGAACAAAATAATCCAGTGGTTTAGAATGTGTATACAAAGCCATGATGCAATGGATTAATTTTGTTGCGATGTTAGCTATTAACCATGTTAATCAGAATTATTTCACTACTATTGCTTGAAATCATCTTCTTTTTCCTATAGAACATAAAAAGTAGATTTTCAGTTGTGTGGTGCTAGCACACATTAGCTCTTCTGTTGCATGGTGGTAGCAGGTTGTACAATGAAGCTCTGAGCCACCTCTTGGCATTGCAGAAATACAATGAGTAACGCAGGTGCCTTTTCTCTATGTCTTCAAAATGACTATTTCCTTCCTAAGGACCACATTGTTCACATTACCTGAAACACATCCAAGGAAATTTAAAGAAGTAAAACAAACAAACAAAATCTGAACTGTGCTTGACTGCAAGAAATGACTGAAACAGCCAAACCTGCAGAATTTCTAAAAACATGAAGACACACTAGATGTTTTCCTCCTTGAAAATATTTAAAGCCATTTTATTCCATTACAAGCTCACTGAAATAACCACTTTTCATACTATTGAGAATTTACTTAACATTCAAAATATGTATTTTGAGAACGCAATCCCTAGACTGAGGAGCACGTAAATTAAGAACCATTCCTCAACAGTTTCACTGTAGTTTTACTCTGACACAACCTTATATGTCAATTGTTTCATAGGGCCCTGTGAATCTAGATGAAACTATAATGCTAGATCTTCAGCCTCTGATAAATCTGAGTTCTTCTTCAATGAAAGAGGAGTTATTTACTGAAGAATAATATTGTATTAATAAATGGGTACCATTGATAATTAGTAACTGTATTATTATGATGACATAATAAATGACACTATATATTTGCACTCCCATTTACCTTATTTCGTCATATGTAAAAACTTGTTACATCTGTGTCTTGGGAGCTCTGTAGCAGCTAAAAGGATACAGCCTTTTGCCATCAAAAAATTGGGTTAAAAGCTGGCAGGTGGTCATGTACTCACAGGCATTGTAATGTAAGCTTTTACTGATAGATGTTGGGGGATGGTTCTCTTTCACATCTAAAAGAGGGGAGAAAATGTAGGTTTGATCTGTCAAAATATGAAGTCTTTCTAGTGAATGGTGTAGCACGCTCAGCTTCCAGTGACACGAAAGGAATGGGCCAAGTGGGTTCAAACCTAAGGTAATGAGAAATGCTATGACTAATTAAGTATCTTGATCTATTACAGCCTTATTTGTTATCTTCTGACTGTTTGCTGTCCCATCCTCTGCCCAGCTATCAAACAGCTGGTTAATAGAGAACAACACTTACCAGTCTGTATTTGGGTGTTTGCATACAGCTTCACAACAAACAGTTATGAATGAACAGCCATGAACAAACAGCCTTCAATGCATAAGCTTGAAAAAATGGTTGTGAACCAGCTCCGAAACTGAACTTTAATCTGAACAAAGCAAAAAAAAAGTGCCTAGGTTAGTCCACTAAATAATGCAACATACATTTATATAGCTACATTGCTACTTCTGTTCATCTTTCCAGGTATGTGGGCAGTAAACACATGCACCGGCCAAATAACTAATTTGCTTTTAGCCTGGCCTGGCAAGGCAGAGGGGTTTTCTTGTTAATCACCCTCCATCAATGCTTAGCCAGCTGAAAAGAACTCTGAACATGACACCCCTTGCTTTGCAGCACTAATGCTATAAATTGAGAATAATTTAAGGTAATCAATGATAGAACTAGATGCAGGGATGCTGCAGTTTATTCTTAGTGAGGCCAAATATATACATTCCCAGAGGGCAAAAAAAAGACTCAAATTCTCATTTAATTTTTTTTCCTGTTACTTATATCATCCAAGGACAGAAGACAAGGCTAGCAAAAACAAAAGAAAGTATAAACAAAACTGCAGAAATATAAGTAAAATGCAAATAAGCAACTAAAACAGATAACCTTAAACTGGATCACTTAGACATTATTTTTCCTGATTAACCCAGATTCTTTTCCCACATTCAGCATTTTGATTATAGACAAGGTTTTTTTTCCATTATTTTTTTTAATTCATATTTTTTTTCTACTTAAACCAGAAGAAAGCAGTAGCAGTTTAAGCAGAAATGATTGTCTGTTAGACCCACTTGGAAAAGTAAGGTACATGCTTAGTCACTCCAGTTTAATCTTACTGAGTGCCTTTGGGAATCAGGAAACTGAGGCTTCAGCAGAGCTGCTGGCCTAACCGCTGCTGGAAAGCTGCACTGCCAGCTGAGCCTGGAATAAGAAGAGGGAATGGGTATGAGCTGATCACCTGTGTATTGGAGAGGGGGAAACACTGCTCTTGGATCTGCATATTGTTTTGCTGTTACCTGGAGTCAGCAGGAATTTCATCAGTTTCAAATATGCAAAACTGGTTTTGCACCAAATTCAGAAAGGGACAGGAATAAAGTTCACAGATCAGGAAGCCTCCCCATGCTTCCAGTAGACGCTAACATCACCTGAAAAATGCTAGTCTTATAAAACAGCACGTCGTTTTATGAGATTGAAACTCTTGGTTTTGTTTCAGGATTGCTTATCATCAACCTGCAGAATCATCCTGCATGTCACTTGTATTCAAAAACATCATTTGGAGATTCTGAATGTAGAAATGGCTGGATTTCAATCATTGCTTTCATAAAAGTTGGGTTTTTTCTCCAACAACAGAATAAAGTTGTCAGGTTTTATTTGTGAGCTAGTTATTATAAAAATCGATTTACATAAAAGGCAATTTTAAATTGAGAAATACCATCAAATTGCTGTTTCTTAGAGAATACCATGGGAAATTGTTTTTGGTCTGTGATATTTAATACTTTGATCAGGGGCTTGGGAGATAATATAAAATCACTGATAAAAGCTTCGTCTCAAAAAGAGAATGGAGATAAGTAACAATGAAGAGGAGAGGTCTATATCCTAGAGTAGTCCAGATCAGCTAAACAAAAAGTACTATACAGTGTATGCTTTAAAACAGCCAGTGCAAAATCATACCCGTAGGGCCACTTAATTTAGCTTATATTGATAAGGAGACCTCTGAACTTGGGGAAAAAAGTCCTGTAACAAGGATTTTCAGGTAACTTTGAAATCAGCTGCATCTGATGCCACAGTGTGATGTTTAATATAAGCCTTCAGCGTATAACAGAGTACTGTCCATAATCAGTGTGCTGGGTATTACTTGTTGTGAGCGCATCTGGAAGGCAGATTGACAGTGAGAAACACATGTTGAACTGGAGAGGGCTCAAATTAAGGACTGGAAATTGGTAGACTTAATCTGACAGTTTACAGTAGCAGAGTTTAGGTAACTGACTCTTTAATCTGGTGAAGAAATGTGTAAGCAATCCCTTCCCCTGGGTGAAGTTGAAGCTGAACACATGAGATGTGCTCAGAAATGAGTCATAACTTTTTCAGCAGTGAGAGCAAATAGCCAGGACAAATTTGATAGATCCCCTGTAACAGATTCCTTGCATAAGATTTTCTTTGTCCTCAGGACTGAATATTCTGATTATTTTATTTATGCTGTAGTCCAAGCAAGATAATACGCTAGCCATTTTTGATAGAAAAACAGAATAAATTATCACAGCTCTTCCCTTTATTTGGTTTTATGATCTGTAAATCCTCTTAATGTACCTTGATTACTGATTTTCAACATTAGCTAATTAAAAAAAACCCTCTACAATTTTCAAGGCAGTGCTGTCTTTTAAGCTGTTATGCATAAACCCTTTAAAGCTAGCAAACACCTTGTTTTCAAATACAATTATGCAATATAATTGGAAAGAAATAGCACATACATAATATCAAAGAACTTGGAGTATTTTATAAAATTAAGTTAAAGAGTTGTTCCTGGCAGATTTTTACTAGATATATCCTCTTATCTCAAACAATGAGAAATACTGCTTATAAGTGTCTTGGTTACTGAGGCCAGCAATTGGTTTAGTTGACATATTATGACCCTGCTCATGGCAGGGGGGTTAGACCAGATGACCTTTGAAGGTCCCTTCAACCCAAACTGTTCTATGATTCTACGATTATCACGGTTGGTGATTACTCTTCTGCAGCAGGGCCTGGACTCCAGGTAGCTTACTCCCTGTCGAGCATGACTAGTGTTTCAGACCCATCCCTCTCCTCCATCCAGTGCAGCACTCAAAGGCTAATCGCTAAGTTCCAGCAAGTGAGGTGACACCTACTACTGCTCTGAGGAAAAAGCTGTCCCCACTAACCTGGCACGTTTCTCACCTGGTATGGTACGTCCTTCCTATCATTGACCTTGAACGGTGAGGCACATGAGCAAAGATGACAATATCTCATGCTTGGAGATGATTTTAAAGCAATTTACGCATTTTAGATATTGCTTAAAGAGCACTGAAAAGAAGAATTATTTGCTATTTCTATAAAGGGAATGTACAGGGCCCTCTACCAAGGTGGCACCTCACAGGCAGTAACTAAAAGACAGAGATTTTACCCTCTCCTGCACATACATTTGACAATGTAAATATGAGTTGGGGCACAGCAAATTGTGCAAGTAGGTGGGACAAGTGGGAGTTGGGGTAAGAATGGATAGAAAAACACAGAGTAAAGAGGGTACAATTTTGTGAGACATTTCAAGATATTAAATTAGTTTCTTTTCAACATCAAAACAAAATGAAAGCTTTCCAAATGTTTCACCGTAGGCAAGAAATAGTTGTTACCCACCAATCTGATTACTGGCCTCTGCAGGCTCAGCTCCCTCTTTGGGTTAAAACAAGGCAGAATTTTTACCCCACACTACTCAGGCAGATTAGGGAACTAAACCCAAGGTTTTCCTAACCTAGACTTGCAGCTGAATTAGCCTGGCTAGTGAAAGGGTTTTCTCTACTCCTGGAATTTATTTTTTTTTTGTGGAAACAAAGTACTCACAACAGCTATAGCCACCAGTTGCCCAGAACTGCTCTGTGTATGGCAACAGAACAGCACATTCTTATTTGCTCAATTCATTGCATGAAGTTAAGTGATGGGTTCAAAGCTCTGCTTGGCCGTTTCCAAGACTACTCTTATGTTAATGAAAACAATTATCCAGGAAAGAGACAAAACCATAAATGACCTAAAAAGGCACAAAAATTAATATGATTATGAAATATAATAATTCAGAATAAATTAATAATTTGTCATGCAACTCCAAAGAAATTGAAGAGGTTACAAAACTCAAGGGACCTCATTGGCATAAGGAGGAAAAACTGTTGTTCTAGGAATAATTGGTTTGCACTGGGCTTCTAAGTGAAGGTCAGATAGAGCACAGGGTAAGTTTTCTAATACTCTTGAAGAGCTGTGCCTGGCCAGGCATAACAGAGACTTTCAGCTATAAATGATCTCCCAGAGCCTTTCCCTACCTGTGAAAGACCTACATGCCCATCATCCTCCCTTAGGCCCAAGGTCTGAGAAAGCAACATGCAAAAATGTGATGTGGCAAACAAGCAAGCAAACAGTCCAAGGGTCCGTCAGCCCCTGCTGCCACAGACATGGGAGAGGTTATTCCAAGCATAGTGTTTTGGGGAAGAGGGCCCTTCCTGTGGCCTTCTGCGTAAGTGGGCAAAAGTAAGTGTAGGAGGAATGGCTCTAGAGGGCCATCATCCCCACCTTGTGCTTTGGTTCATCATTCCTGTGCATTTCTGAAGATCTTACTGACTGATAGCATTTGTTTGTGGAGGGGTTCCTAGCAGGACTGGGGACCAATTTGCCCCATGTTCTCCAGATGAAAACCCATCCCAGGTAAGGATAAGAGCAAGACCCAAGGAGGGGTATGATATTTATTTTTCACTTCTATGCTTCTGATGGGAAACTGAGTCTCTTTCTGCATAATCACAGGGGGTGATTTGGGGCTATATGTCAGTATTGTTCCTAAGCAACATCGCTTACTGTGGGAACCCCTGCTATGCTAGTGAGCAGAGTTTGTATTATACAGTGTCAATTTTGTCCTGGCAGTTCCTTGATTTTATTTCTTTACTCTAATGAAAGGGGGGCTTTTTGGTGTTGGGCTTTTTTTAATACCCTCAGTGAAACACGCAGTGAAAGGTGCATGATAATAGAGACCCAAGATAGCTGCGCACTCACAATAACCTGTGTTCACATTTAAAAGCCTTAGCCCCAGAGAGTGTTTTTGTGAAAGCTGCATAGCACAGGCCTATTTATTACCTGCCAATTCCATTTCTTAGAGTGAATCTCTTCTGAGCCAGAATGTTTTTTTCTGCAAGAACATGTTCCTGCGGATGGATGTGGAGGCGGGTGGATGGGTGGGTAGGCAGGAGAGAGGGATGGGTGTGATGGGAGGACAGTACCTAGATATTACAGAATTGCTGTAGAAAATATCCTGCTATTTATTCCTTGAAACAGATGGCGCCAGTTGATTACCTTCACCGATAGAAACTGTACCTGTTAGCAGGGGTGTGAAGAAACCTCTCTGCAGTGATTGCTTAGGGAAAGGCAAACTATTGCTTAGGGTATTCAAACAACAACCTGCCACAGAAAGATTAATGCTTGAAGGTTAAAACGATGGGGCAGGGTCAGCTCTGTACAACATAGGGCTGCTACCTCTGAATTATGGGGACTGGTGTGCTGCATGTCCATGAGGAGATAAGTTGCGCCTGTCCCTTAGGAAGGGATTTTCAGACCTGAGAGGCACTGTGTCATAATGCCAGAGCAATTTACCTTGCTGCGGCTGCTCTGGTCACAACTGAGTTCAACCCACAGTGGCTTGTCTGTCCCGCAAGCCCAGCTCCCTCTGTTCCTTTGATTCAGCGTCTGTTTAAACTGCTCCTGAGCAAACAGCTTAGAAAAGAGCTCTTGTCTGTGTTCACGCACTCCTTCCTCTACAGCTATCCAAAGGGCTTTGTGCATCTCTGTCGCTGAGCAGCTCAGCAGTGATCTCTGTCAGATCTGCCCTTTCACTGCACAAGGGATGTGTGTGTTGTGCTTGCTGAGAGTGATCTGTATAATAAACAACTATAATCAAAATGGACCCCACGTAGAAGCTTCATATAATTTCAACTGCCTTCTATTTGACTGTTTTCCTTTCCACTGCATTGGTTTTCCCAGTGGCTTTAAGGGACTCATATTGGGTTTGCACTGACTCAAGGAAAGCAGGATCAGTCTGTGTAAGATGAGGGGGAGAGGGGGGATTTTGAGCAAGTAAAGCAGGAAAAGTAGAATTTCTACAGTACAGCTGAACACATGCTGTTTTTTTCATATGCTGGCTCTTGGAACTTCACTGCAACAGTAAATAAATTGCCTCAGCAGTTTCTGAAAAATGCCATTTAATGTTTGCTGGCCCCTGGAAGTGCTAAACATTGTCACATTTGTAGAAAATGCCAGTAAAAGACTCCTGGGAATTTCATCCCCATGCCTGCAGCTTTGATAAGTTTTATAACAAGCTGGTGTAGTACAGCACTGCCAGTATGAACCACTGTGTATGTGAGGCACTGTGGAAAAATAGCAGGGAAAATGCACTTTAATTTTTATTCCCGTCAGGTTAAAAATCTATTGATATACCAAATCCTTAAGAAGTGGACAAAATAGATGAAAATGGAAGGAGGCTACATGTGCTTTTACATTGAGATTCAATAGGAATCCACTAGCCATTTCATTTTTTGCCAAGATTGCAGAAGAATTACACCTTTGTAAAATGAAAAATTCCAGTTATGGCCCAATTCCTAAATATTCCATTAAATCAGGAGTAACCCTGCTGTAGAACCAGTCTGAGGAAAGAACTGGCATAGTCTGGGTATTTTGAAGAACTTGACACTGAGTTATGGAAGACAGAGATTCAAGTTCCTGTGTCATTTGCTCAAGGAAAGAGTATTTCTCCATTAATATTTCAGACCTGCATTATAGACGTAAAGCTGTTGGGTGTTTAAGCTAGTTAGTGTTTGTTTACCTTCTGACTCAAATTTCACTAAGATCAATATATTTTCCTGCTCAGTAGAATAGCATATTTTTGTATTCACATTTTTGCCTGTACTTGAGTTAAAAAAAATCCAGAAGGCTTTATTGCAAAGCCGAATCTTGCAATACAGAATTCTGGTTCTACCTGCTGCCTCATGTTGTGTAAGAGGAAGACAAAATGAACTAGTGGGAGAAAGAGGAAGCACTGACACATATTCATACATATCCATTTTCAGAATTGTATCACAGCTGAAACTGTTTTGAATTCTGAGTATTTTGCTCTTTTCCTCCAGTATTTGTGTATTTCCACTTCCATTAAGAAATATCAAAAACCAGAATAAGAGAATCATAGAATAATTTAGGTTGGAAAAGACCCTTAAGGTCATTGAGTCCAACCATTAACGCAACCATTAACTGCCAAGTCCACCACAAAACCATGTCTCTAAGTGCAGCTTCTACACATCTTTTAAATACCTCCAGGGATGGTGACTCCACTGCTTCCCTGGGCAGCCTGTTCTGATGCTTGACAACCCTTTCGGCGAAGAAATTTTCCTTAATATCTAATCTAAACCTTCCTTGGCACAACTTGATGCCATTTCCTCTTGTCCTGTCACTTGTTACTTGGGAGAAGAGACCAACAACAGAAAGAAGGCTAGATACAGCCTTCTTTCAGGTAGTTGTAGAGTGATAAAGTCGCCCTGAACCTTCTTTTCTCCAGGCTGAACAACCCCAGTTCCCTTAGCTGCTCCTCATGAGACTTGTTCTCTAGACACTTGTTTGTTGTTACTCTTTGGACACGCTCCAACACCTCAATGTCTGTCTTGTAGTGAGGGGTCCAAAACTGAACACAAGATTCAAAAAGTGGTCTCACCAGTTATTCTTGTGGTATTTTTATCTGTTTCTTCAAACCTCAGCTCCATCTTCCAAAATCAAATATTTCTGCTAGAATTACTCTGAGATCAATTTTTGTAGACTGTAGGAATATGTGTAGTTTGCATAAACACAAATATGAGCCAAAAGAGTTTTGCAAGTTTTTTTATACAACTTCAAGATTCTGTTGAATTATGAGACTCATTATTACAATACTTAAGCAATTTTAAGTAATTTAAGTCTGCATGTTGCATGGTTGAACTTCATATCTCTTTTACTCTTCTCCCTTCCCAGGGAGTTATGTAGTTATGTAGTTATGTAGTTGTAGTTATGACAAATACACATGCTTTTTACTACTCCAATTTTTTTCCATGCAAAGTGAGGGTCCACAGGAGGAATGTGTAGATCTTTTGGTTTGGCTTTACTCCATTTTAGGAAGATCTTTATGACAAAGCTCTTCCACAGGTGGTAAATATGCCAACTGGAATTCTGCCACAGGAACAGTGTTGCAGAATTGTATTAGACTGATGAGTCAGGCCTTGTATCTTTTCTGAAGAGACTAACATCATGTCAGTTATCACATTACTACTATCTGCTTGCTTATTTTTCTTAGTGTTCCAGAAAGAATAAAATCTGTATTAGTATAACAGGTAAGGATGTCCTGCTTGCTCAAGGACCCTATAGTTCAAATCATAATAAGGCAGGAATAAATGAAGGAATTCAAAAAGAAAATGAGTTTCTGTAGAGTCTTAATAGACTGAAGGACTCCAGATTCACTAAAGCTTCATTAACTAAAACTAATGCAACAGCAACATACCCGCTGCCATTGTGGTGCTGAGAAGATATTTCCATGTGTTTGTTGGGAACTGTGATTACCAGAACTATTTACAGAACATACTGAAAAATCTCATGGATGTTACCGGTCTTGCTCAATTTTGAAATGGGTCCCTTTTTAGCAAGTGGCCTAGAAGTTGAAAGGTTTGTTTTTAACATCAGTTCTGTGAGTCATTCCATTTCCCCCCATATTGGTTAATAACATTTAATTTCCCTCTCTTTACCTATCGTAAGAGAATCTGGGGGAAAGGGTTGCTTTTCTCTGTACTTACGAATTATTTGATATAATTTGTTTGCGATCTCCTTCTTTCATGGTGCTTTCTTAAAATTAGAACCAAATTAAATGTGTTCCTAGTCATTGCAGAATACATTGATTAGGGATGAATTATGCTCAGTTGTGATCTAGATTGAAATTTGCATGACACATCTCTCCTGGAGTGAAACTAAAAGGGAATTTGAATTATCCCCTATTCCTTTCCAAAGAATACAGTCCATTAACAATTAAACCCAATAAGTTGCAGTCAATATTTAGAACAGATGAATGTGTAGATTTAATGAATGATGCAGATCTTAGAATAAAAGTCTCAAGTACTTACCTAATCTGTGCTAACTAATAGTCTGTGTCTATTAAAGGGCAATTAATGACAAGCACCCCTTTTTTTTCCTTATTTGTAATGCAGCAGTCTCCACAGTCCCCAGTTTCAATCAAGACAGCATCCTTGATTATGAAAGTAAACACTGTAAGATCTTGATGGGGAAAATATGTGTGTTTAGTGAGTTATTTGCAGTGATTTATGGATGTCTGCTTAAGGTCATGCGAAAGGTAGGAGGAGTACATGTGTTTTCAGGGGCTAAGGTGGCAGATGCCTGCTTTTGCAAAATCACAGTGGCAAGCTCCAGCCTTCCAGTCTCACAAAAGCAACTGTTTTCAGCCTCATAAGCTGTAAATGGTGATTTGAACATCAGACTGAAAGGTGGCCAGTATGAAGTGTTATGGGTTGCTGCCTGTAAATGGGAAAGGATCAGAAGAGGACCCGCATCCCACAGGAAGTTATGCATATGCTTAGCTTGTCATCTTGGCAAACGTTCACTGAAAACAAAAGGGAAAATCTAACAGTGCCATCCCTGCTGGGTTCTTTGAGCCCTGCATATTGTTGCAGAAGAACATACAATTCACTGTACAGGTGAAAAAGAAGCATAATTCTTTTCATGGCATTCTGCCACTTGTCACCTTTTTTTTTCCCCCTTGTCTTATTTTGGTGTGTACTTTCTCCATTAGTTTTCAGAAACAATTCATTCTTCATTTGAAAAGGCTGTATGAGAGAAATTATGTGTGTATGTGCCTTCTGTCTGCATGCAACAGGAAATAGCTTCTCAAGTAGCTTCCACAGTAAGAGAACAGCACATCTAGGTTGTCTCTGTGATGCTATAAAATAGCATCTATCCCACCTGACATCACTACACAGACAGCCTCTAATCCCAGATGGCTAACATAAAAGCTCTGTAACCTTGTGGTACTATTAAATGAAAGGTAAGCCATAGATGGGTTCTGACTAGTAGGAACCTTAAGAATTGCTGATGTGAGAGAAGGAGTAATTGCAGAACCTCTGCTCTGCATGGATGTATCCAGCTTCTCTCACAACAGTTCACTTCTTCCCAACCCTCTGTGCAGTGTCTGGTTCTGCAGTGTTGGTTCCCTGATGATATAAATGTAACAACTGAACTCTGAGAGAACTGGTATTGTCAGTCTGTTATAGACTATTTTTTTCTCAAATGCTTACACAGATATATAGTGGATTTTTGTTCATCAAGCACTGCCAACTGTATCTGCTCCTTTTTAACTTTGGAAATGACAGCTTTCTGATCAAAGAAAACCTTCATTTTCTTTCCATCCTGAAGAATAATACAGTACTGGTTCTCTTCCAAATAACACATCTCATGTCTTGTTGCTTTGCTTTTTCCTTAAGACACAAAACTTACCATAACAAGCTTTTCAATTAGGGCCTGATCCAAAACTTGTAACTGCTATTGGAAAACAAAAACAAAATACAAACACTGCCTTCAGGGTCTGTCAAGTAGTTTTGTGTGCAGTTGTTCACACAGTGGTCACACTTGCGTGACAAGGCTACATTGTAGGGACAAGACATACAATACAGCATTTCCTTAGGATATTAATAATCATTTTGGATAGTGGGAAAGCTACCTTTTCTTCTCCTTTTTCTTCATGTCAGTTCTGGCAATCAACTGTAAAATGTGACGGTGATTAGACATGGCAGCTTTCTTCTGTACCAGTGTTTTGATGCACCAAAACTTATCCCCTCTTTTTTTTTTTTCTATTTCTTTTTCTTTTATTTTTAATCAAAACCAAAGATTTATGGCATTTTTGGGAATTAGGTGTGCAATCCACTTTCCTGACAGGTGCTGAGGGAGAATTTCTGGACTCTTTCATTCCTGTCTTTTCAGCTTTTGCCACAATGTGATAACTGAAAGAACCCTTCTTACCATCACGCTGTCATGTTAACAAACTGTGTAAATGGAGAACAGTAAGAGAGATACTTCAGTTTTCCACAAAGTGGGCCAGCATCACCCTAATGTGGGCACTTGTTCAGTCAGCTGGGGCTTTAAAAGTGTGAGTCCAAGTGGCCAAAGTCTCTAACCAAGCAACATCCTTCGCTTCTGGCTGGTGGGGAAGTGTTAATATGCAGGGGGGCAACCATACTTCCTCTAGGCGCTAAGAGATAAAGGGGGAGACAGGGCAAGTAATCCCTCAGTTGGAGGGGGGGCACAGGCACTGGCTTTTCGACAGGATCCAGGAATGCTGGCAGCAGTCGGTGCTTTCAGGGTGTGCCTGAGCCCTGCGCAGGGATTAAACTAGTAGCAACTCCTCGCCAGCCAGGTCTGATCCTTTCTGCTCTGCGCATTAGCGGAAAGTTGGGCTTCCTGTTGCGCTCGCCTGCGGTCCGGGAGTGGATCAGAACGATCCGCGATCCCTGGCTGAGCCTGTGCCTCGTAGCCGCTCGTCTGCGCATGAGTCGCCGCGGGAGGCTCGGCGGCTCGAGTATTTCAGGGGCTGGGCACCGGGGGAAGATGCTCAGTGCCTGAAGGAGGCCGTGCGCCCAGAGGAGGGGCAGCCGCGACGGGACATGGAGCGGGCGCCGGCGCGGGGGGCACGGCGGACCGCGGCCTGAGGCCAGGGCGGCGCGGCCGTCGGGGCAGCGCCCGCTTCAGCACCGCGGACAGCGCGCAGCGAGCACCGCGCCCTGGGTCCCCCCAGCCCCGGCCCGGCTCCCAGCTCCAGACCGCAACATCCCGGCCCCGCTAGCCTCGGTTCTCGGGTGCCCCGGCCCCGCTAGCTCCTACTCGCATTCCCGGGTCCCCCGGTCTCCCCCCTACCTCCGGCTCCGGCCGCCGGGTGCCCCGGCGCTGCTCCAACGGACCCCGCTCGCCCGCCGCCTAGCATCGCTATCAGGGAATCCCGCGGGTCCTCTCCGCTCTGCCCCGCCCGGCCGGCCCGTCAGCCCCGCTCCCTTCGTCCCTCTCTCTGCACATTCTGCTCTGCCTCCCACCCGCTGCTGCTCTCCCTACACCCCGCTGCCCCGGCCCCTGCCCCCCGGTCCGCGCCGCCGGCAACATGCGCGGGCGGTCGCGGGCGGCGGCAGGCGAGGCTGCGGTGCCGGCTCGGGTGCCCCCTTCCTCCTGCCCTCGCCCGCTCCCGGCGACCCGCTGAGAGATGGACTTGGCAGGCGTGCTGCTGGCGTTGCTCCTCGTGCTGGTGCTGGTTGTCTCCCTGCTCTCCAACCTCCTGGTGCTGCTATGCTTCGTCTACAGTACGGAGATCCGCAAGCAGGTCGCCGGGGTTTTCCTGGTGAACTTATCGTTTTGCAACCTGCTTCTCACCGTCCTGAACATGCCTTTTACCCTTCTGGGGATCCTGAGGAACCAGCAACCCCTCGGGGGCTGCGTCTGCAAAGCGGTGGGTTTCCTGGAAACTTTCCTGACTTCCAACACGATGCTGAGCATGGCAGCACTCAGCATCGATAAATGGATTGCCGTGGTGTTCCCCTTAAGCTACACTAGCAAGATGCGGTATAAGGACGCTGTGATACTGATGGGCTACTCGTGGCTCCACTCCCTCACGTTCCCCTTGGTATCCTTGTTTTACTCGTGGGTAGACTACAGCAGCGTTTATGCCTCTTGCACCTTGCACCTGAAAGAAGAGACAGAGCGGAGAAGGTTTACAGTGTTCACCATCGTCTTTCACTCCACCAGTTTCATGCTATCACTGGTGATCTTGTGTTTCACCTATTTAAAGGTGCTGAAAGTTGCACGGTTCCACTGCAAGCGGATAGACATTATCACCATGCAGACTCTGGTTTTGCTGGTGGATATCCACCCCAGGTAACGCGTGTGTGTTTGTATGCACAGTCCCGGGGCACCCGCGGTAGGTACCCCGGGCGGAGAGGATGCCCTGCCTCCCCCCAGCACCCCATCCTGCCCGCCCCTACCCCGGCCACATGGCGAGCGCTTCTGCCTCTAGTATCAGACGCCGCTTATAGTGCCAGAAAACGGTGGGTTGTGCATTTGTAACCTGCTTTATTTAAATGCTAATCCCGCTCCGACGGGTGCTCCCGTTTAACCGGAAGCCGCTGCTTGGGTGAGTGCGATCGTCTCCAGGCTCGGCGGGGCGGGGGCTGCCCTCTCTTCCCCGGGGACTGCCCTCCCTTTCCCCGGGATTGCCCCCGTCTCTGGCCGGCGCAAAGGCTACCCTGATCTCCCCTTCCTGGTGCAGCGGCTCTAGGTCCGGGAGCGGATCCTTCCCTTCGCTCTTGGACTCCTCTCCCGCCTCCCCGCTTCTTGCTTTAACCCACCGACTGCTCTTTTCCCTTCGCAGTGTGAAGCAGCGCTGTCTTAATGAGCAGAAACGGAGGAGGCAGCGGGCTACCAAGAAAATCAGTATTTTTATAGGATCATTCGTGATCTGTTTTGGTCCTTACATTATCACCAGGTTAGTATCGCCTGTTGGGGTGGGAGACTTTCTGGGACTGATATGGCCTCGGATGTGCAGGTGCCTGGGGGGAGAAAGGGGGGGTCTACAGCTAATTTTGGGGTGCCAGAGCCTGGCAGAGACCAGGGGCCGGTTCTGAGTGGCAAAGCGCACTCACGCTCACACACACTTACACACAGTGACTCTGCCTGCGCACCCAGCCTCTGGCTTTCCTTTCCCCATTGCAGCCAGGTCTGGGCACCACTGCCAAGAGCAAGAGGCTTTTAGGACAAGTACCAGGAATTAATTACATGCCAGTGGGAGATGAAGACAGTTTAAAAGACTCATCACCCTTCCTTATTAGCACAACCCAAGCAATAGAGGGGAAAGCAGACAGCTTTTCCTGATTAGCTTACGTCTTTTTTTCTTTTTTAAGGCATAAGGCCAAGCTTGATGCTATTGGAAGCTGAAGTGACATAATTTACATTTATCCAGGCTGATAATTTCTCAGATAAGCTTTGTGTCTAGAAACATTAATGTCTCTAAAATGCATTGCTAATGGTGCAGCATGGCCTTGTGATGAGGTGTAAGAGTTATCTCCCAGGAAAACCAACCATTAGATTTTTTAAATGTATAAGAAACATCATGCTCCTCATGCCAGTAACCTAGCCAGAGTTATTGGCATCCACCCTGGTGGTCTGCACCTTTATAAGTAGTCATGCCTCATTCTCATTCCATACTTGTATAGTCTTTATAGCACATATGGTTATTATTTTATAACTTGCATAAACCAGTGAGCTGGAAGCTAACGTAACTACACTGAATTGCCGCACCTCAGGGTTTAGCCTTTCATCTCTGGACTAAAATGGGCTACATGGTTCAAAAGTGATTTTTTAGAGTATTTCCCACTTGACAGTGTGTCCAAGACACCCTCGAATACTGACTTCTGCCAAGGAAGGGGCACTAGTCTGCAAACCCACCCTGCTGAGGGCTCCTCAAGGTTGCTACCGAGCTGCCAGGGTCTGCACCCACCCCAGCTTATAGAAATCAGCCAGCTTTAGTGCACTGATCCTACACAGCCACATACACATAAGCCATTTATGACCATTGTCTTTGCCCTTTTCTTCCACAGATTTAGGCCTCTGCACAAAAATGACTACATTTTTTAACCTTTAGGATGACATGTATTTCAGTTCCCATTTATAGGTTGAAGGGATTCTTGACTGATTGCCTGGATAACTGCTGCTTTCTTTTTTTCCCCTGCTGTTGAAAGGATTATTACAAATATTAACATTACATCACAGAGTAAAAAGGTTAATTGATCACTGTTCAGTACATTCTGAGTCATTTTCTATTCACTTTTGCCATAATCAGGATATAATTATATTGAGCAAAGTGGATTTTGCCATCTTCTTTCCATCTGAACATTACCAAGCTCAGCAAATTCCAGCACTGCCACATTTTTCAGGGTGAAGATACTTCTCATAAACTTCTAAAATGAAAGAGACTTCCTTCTTTAGACCTTGCATTTGGCAAATGTGAGGTGGTGCATTTTCTATGTGTGACAAACTGGTACCTTACGTGTCACTAGAGAGAAGGCTGAGGGCTGGTTGTGTAAATGTGTGTGTCAAAGCACAGCTTCTGTCTCAGCCACAAGGACCGAGTTGGTCAGTGACAGCAAAATGGGCAGGGTCTGGGGAGGACATTCTCAAAGGCTTTTTGCCTCAGTGGCAAGACAGTTTCCAGGCAGCACTAGATAAAAGGCGGTGGTGGAGGTGAGACTGGAGGACTTGCTGCCATGCCCATTTCTCCTTTCTTCCTCCCTTCTGGTTTCCAGGCGGGTGGCACTGAAGCAATCTCTGTGGAGGCAATGTGAAAGATACCCTCCCTGTTTTCTTGCTATTTGGCCCGGTGACTCAGGTTGCGTTGTGAGCTCAGTATTTGCTCCTCATTTCAGAAATGTGAATGAGATTAGGATCATTAGCAATATATTCTTCTGTTCACTAAAAGCCGACAGATGAATTTCATCTTTTTTGTAACAGCACTGAAAACAAGAAAATGATACTAAGATGCATTCAGATGGATATTTCTCAGGCTGACTTGATTTGGCCAGACCCTTTATCTTATTAAAATCTGTGTAATTTTTCTTCTGTTGGCTTCAGTGCAATTGTGTTTGGGCCCATAATACATAAAAGGGAACACAGAGTAATACATCTATTTCCATGACCGAAAGATACCTTACTCTTCTTATTTAATGTCTTCATAAAAATATCAATTGTGTAAATATCAAATGTGTATTTCTTGTATTAGGACAATATACAGGATGGGATAAACCTGAGCAACCATGCAGCAAGTGTCATTCATTGTACAATTATTTATATCTCACATTTTCTGTCTTCCTGTTCTGTTTTGAATTCACTGGAATTTTTTCCAAGCAGCTTCAAACAAAAGTCATTGGTTTTTAAATGCACTTGCCATAAGAATGATTTCACTTTTATACATATAAATGTGAAATTTTTCTGTCAGAGTTCAATCCCTTGTTGCAATGTTCAGTCCTAGAGGTGGTAAGTCAGTTTTTCGATGCAGAAGGATTGGAAGAGCTTCAAAAGTCAACGCCCTGCAAATTGGAAGCTCTGCACTTTGGAAAGAGGCCAGAAGGTTCTTCAAACCTTGAGAAAGCTTCTGATCTAATATCTTCAAACAGTGATCTTTTTAGGCTACAGAAAAGGGCTATTTTATCTCATGGTACTTTTTTTCCAACCTGGAATGAATATAGCAAAGCAGTATATTCTTGCTCCTGCAAAAGGTTTCACAAAAGATGTACGAATAATAAAAACTTCTCACCCTGTTCTTTCGGCCCTCCTGGAGAGTTTGCCTGCTGCAGATAAGCTGTGTGCCAGACTGTTGCTGAAACCGTCTGAAGGTTTGCTCTCACTTCTATGGAAATTGTTTAACTTAGTTGTGGTTTCTCCCCCCATGATTAATACACCCATCTCAACTGAAGTGCTGAGGCCACTAAATCATCCATGAAGCACAGACTAGGAGACACAGGTCTGGAGACAGCTGGCTGTTTATATAATGATGATAAAAGTGTTGTCTCCTTGGTTTTTTTTGGCCAAACTAGCGGTCAGCCAAGTGCACGCAGAAACTTTAATAGGTAAGTAGATGCAGTTGTGCTCCTAAGCATACTATGGGATTGCAGATGCCACCCAAATCTCTCTGAGATACTGCCGTGTTCTTCATAGTACAGTAGTCTACCATGAATCCTCTTTGCACACGTGATAATTCACAGCAGTGGTGTAATGCAGATTCACTTTTCTGTATCTGAGGGGTGGATTCAGTGACCTAGACAAGGTTTCTGGTGTCATTTGAGATGCTACATAGTATCCAAAACCTCTATGTAGGTTGGCAGATATGACACAGGACCTAGAGACCAACAACTTCCAGGAGCAGCAGCCTGATGCCAAGGATGTTATGCCCAAATGTCTCAACTGTCACTAGACAGCTGTACTTAGGCAACTGAGTTGAGTGCACCTGGGTGCCACAAGTCACATTTGTCTATCTCAAACTTGCCATGGGAGAGGGGTAGTTAGTTATGTCACTGAAATTTTGACCACTTGCCAGCAAAACTTTCGAAATTCAGAAAGTGAGCAATAAACTGCAGCACTTTCTTATCTCTGATGCATGGGAGCATTAACCTTGAAAACACACTTTTTCTCTCTTTCCATAGAGAGAATGATTCTTGTTTTGCAGTGGCCTTACTAGGAAAGTTCCCTTTGCCTTTATTGAATACAAGGAGTAAGTACAGAGCCCTTCTCCTGCAGGGACTGTGTACTGTAAGAAAATAAGTGCTACCTTAATGTTTCATGAGGCATGACTTGTGGACTGGGCTTGGTGTGAATATAACACTCAAGTGTTTCCATCTCTCTTTAATGTTTGACAGGTTGATAGAGCTCCTTCCTTTTGTTACCATAAATTACTACTGGGGAATTATAAGCAAGTGCCTCACCTACAGTAAGGCTGCCTCAGATCCATTTGTTTACTCACTTTTACGTCAACAGTACAAAAAAGTTCTGATCAACATCATCAATAGGATACTTAAGAGGGACCTGTATCCGTCCTCGGGGTACAACAGCTCTCTTGACACCGAAAACGATTACTGCTTGCACAGAACAAACTAACAACATGAAAAGCATTCTCCTTCGAGTGAGACAGGTGTTTGCTGCTGCTGGAAAGCTGCCTTTCCCCTCTCAAGCCGACAGTGGTGACAGTGCCTCCAGGGTATGAAAGCTGCAGTAATACAATGCATTTAATTGTGGACTTTCATGAAAGGCTCTGCCCTGGTCTGCAGCCAAGTACAATATTCGGCAAAGTCATGTCCCTGAGCGAATGGAGTAGGCTTGAGGGGTTTTAAGAGAGCCTTTGGAGGTTTTAGAGAAGCTTAGAGGGCTTTTAATGTTTCATGTCTGAAGACTTGGTATGTCTTGGAGCACTCCACAACAGATGTGACATTCCAGTGTCTTCTGGGACCATAGGAATCCCTAGGATGGAAGGAATGGTTGAGAGTCCACAGTGCTGTGCATGTAACTCAGCAGCCAAGGATCTGCTCTATTAGCTTTGAACATTACAAATAAGTCTTCTAATTGATTGATTTATTGTATTGGTGCCTCAAGTGAGTCAGCACTTTGAATCTGAGATCGTTGTTACTATTATATATTACTAGGCATCATGATTGTAACATAGCCTTTAGGAAGTGGTACATATATTTGATATGCCAGTATTCTATCAAGCATAACCAAAGTCCACACATCTGAGTTACTAATATTTAGCACTTCAGTGGTATGTGATTACAATAACAGCAACAGTAACAAAGACATATACGGAATTTAGTTAAATAGCACTGTAGTTCCATCACTGAGCTAGTAGTCCTATTCAAACAAGCTTTTATTCAGAAAAAAAAAGCAGTTAGGCAGTAGAAGTGACAGATACCACTGTGTTGAAGATATATTACTTCGGAAGTTATGTGTTTTCAAAGAACAGGCTAAAATATATTAATTCTTTTTAAGGGATATGTAATGTGTAAAATATTTCATGCATTGGCTATATTTGGTGGATTGTAATAATATTGTACGATCTTTTCTTTTGTAATGATCAATTAATCTGATGATTTTAACTGATACCAAGAGATGTCCGAGAAATATTATAACAGACGTGCTGCAAAATGACCAGAAACATGAAGCTGCTTTATTATTACATGTATTTTTCTCTTTTATTTCTTTTTAAATCTAAACAGGCTTTGGAAAAATGTGGGAATTATTTTTGAACTATATTCCTTTGATTATATGACATGAATTAAAATATTCTATGGCATTCAGTAAGCTACTATTTTCTAATTGATTACATAAGGGTAAAATTTAAGAAATTCTAAAGTATATTTTAAGGGAAAAAAGAAGAAGATGGTAAATAACACTTATTTTTTATGTAACAATGGACTTGACCTTATGAAGCATTGAGAAGGCTATTCTTGGTAAGTGTGTGATTAGGCACAAATATAATTTCCTTTGAAGTTAACAGCTCTATTCCCATGCTGAAAATTAAGTACACACTTAACCGTGTTGTAAAATCAGTGTTGAGCAGTCAGTACATCAAGAGAGTTTTCCTCACCATCCACAATGAGGAAGGAGAGTATCTTATTGCAAGCCCAGTGAAGTCAAGGAAAGGTGATGCTGCGTGACAAGTACAATGTTCTCTTACCTCCTGCTTTTAATCTCTGAGGCCTTTCTGATGCTTTTTTTTCCCCTGTGCAAGTACCTTAGGCCTCTGTGTTTTGCATCTATAGTTATGCCTGTGTTTAAATTGAATGTACTATAATGGTTTTGTCTTCTTAGTAACAGTATTTGTACTCTCTCCAATTTTGTGTAAATACAGTATTTCAGAAAAAAAAAGAAGTTGTCTATGGAATCTTTCCAGTTTTACTGTCTCCTGTCTTCCTCCACATGCCTCCTGCTACAAAACCCCAGTGCTTCAGTCTTTCATTTCAGCTGCCACATAAGAACCACATATGTCTGTGGGGGGTGGATGCTAAATTTTCAGTCATTTCTTAGTCACTTTTGTGCCAAAAGGTTTTGATAAACCAGAGCATTTATCTGTGAATGAGTTTAACGATACCTACAATTGTTAGCTTACCTTTGGTTTCCTAAAAAAATGGTGCTCACTTTAAGAAAGGAATATGTTACATATAGTTAAGTGTATTAAATTGTCACCTCCAAAACATACAAATGAAATAAAGCTTTACTGTTATTTTTTTTCTATTTTAGTATCAAGAAAATAGTAAAGGCAAAAAAATAAACTTTCTAGCTATTAAATTGTAAGTCACATTTTAAAGGTATAAAACATAGTATAAAGGTATAGAACATAGTTAAACTGCTACATCGGCTATTAAATTAATTCATGAAGCATATTCATGCCAGTTAAGGAGGTTTTCATGTACACACTTTACAATACCGCTCAACCTCACAAAGCATTGAACATTTCTGGAGGTGCTCAGATCTAGATGGGAATAAAAAAAAAGAAAAACAAACAAAAGAAAAGATTTTGAGCCTCTGCTGTGTGTAGCAGAACATCCTTTCAATTTGATTTCATAGAAAGTTAGGAAGCTAAGATCTGCAATATGCTGTAGACCAGAAGCTAAGGAAGGGCGAGGAGAGCTGTAGTCCTATTTATCTTTATTTGCAATGAAGTTCAACTGCCTTGTTTAGCATTACCAAAAGATGTCTTCCGCTGCTCAGTATGCACAGCCAATTCTGCAGGTAAATTTTTCTTTCTCTCTTTTTCTCACTCCCTACTACCCACCAGAGAAGGGCTTGCTCTTTTTCTAACTAAGCAGGAAGCATTCAGTGGGAAGCCTCAGTTTCTTTCCCCCAGCTTCCTGATGTAGGCAAAACTTGTTAGCTTGGTGCTTCATTCACCATGCCCTGGGTTATTCAGTGATGGGAGGAGGTAGGGGGAAACTACATTTTGCCCCCATTTTTGGGGATGCTGCTAAAAGGATCAAATGATTTAGTTCTATATTGGAAGTGAGAACATATATCTTACATGATGGGAGCATTCACCAGAGGTGGCAAGGTTGTGGATTCCCTCTTACTGACATTTTAGGTAAAACAATCATTGGATACACAGTCCTGTCAGTAGAGTTTGGTTTGGATCAGATTTCCAACAAAGCTGAAGCGTGATATCCAAAATGGCATCTTGCCACCGACACATTCTTGACAATGCAAAGGTAATGCTCCAGGAAACTTTACCTGGATTTCCTGCCCAATAGCCTGGAGTGGCTTTTGCTGGGAGACAAGAGACTGACAAATACCTGGCAGGTGTGTTGTGGAGTTGGAAATGCCACTGGGATCAGCAGGAACTGCCTGAAACCACCACTTCTCTAGGAGTAGGAGCTGTCACCCACCTGTGGCTGCTTAGGGAAAATGATAGTGAGTTGTTAAAACAGTGTGTGAGAGAGCCATCATTTCCACAAAGCAGTAGCAGCAGGACCCAAAGAAAGCTCCTGGGCTGTGGTTTTTCAGCTCCTGGTTGCAATCTGAATTGACAAAAAGGTTCTCTACCGTTCTCCAAACTTCTATGTTAGCAGTAGAGATTGGAGTTGAGAACTGCACTATCCCTGGGTGACATCCTGCTCCTTATGCCAGCCAGATTATAAGCTCTGCAACACAACAAACTTTTAATTAGTCTATGCAACTGAGGAGACATTCAACTTCATTTTTTTTAAGTATTTTTTTTCCCTTAACACACCTCTACCAAAGTATTTCCGAACCTGATGATTTGGATGCTTTCTGGTGAGATCCAGGATGGAGTTTTGCATCTGCTTTTTCAGAGGAAAGAAGCAAGTCTGCGTGCTCCATTTTCTAGGTGAGTGCCCTAATGAATTTTTTTATCACAAAGAGTGGCAGCTCTTCAGAGGAAATTATCCCCCTTTTTTTTCCTAACACCTATATTACAGGTAAACTCTGAGACTGACAGACTTGAGTTTCTGAAGCAATAAAGGTGAAGCAGCACTTAGACTACAGATTCCCAAAAGGTTTAGGTATGAGCTGGATCCCAGCTTGCTAAATCCTGATAAGATGGATGTGCTTCAGTCCAAGTGCAAAAACAAAACTAGTTTTCTTGGGTTGTGCAATACTGGAAACTTATGTGTCTCTGAGCTTAGACGGCAGCTGAGCAACGAGAACCTTGTGTTCTGTGAAGTTTCACTCCACAAATTCCTTAGCCCTACTGAAGAGCAGGCATGTTATTCATCTGGGTAAATCAGCACCTAATAAACTTGTGCAAATAATCTGTGCAGCTGAGTGACTACGGAATAAGTATTTACCTTGTCTTGACATGAGTAATGCTGCTACTTCAATTTCAGAGCTAGTTGTAATGTCAGTAGTATTACATGGTTAAGCATGTGGGAACCAAAGTTCTTTAATGCAAGTGCTCTTGTACAATCAGAGCACGATTGTGCTTTTTACAACTATGGGTTAAAATTTGAGCTCTTTGAGAAATGTAGCAGTAATGAGTCTTGGTGAATAAAATGACCAGTGACAAGATGTTCAAACTCCTCTAGGCAAAGTGCTTAAAAAGAAGAAAGAAGAGAAAAAAACCCGAAAGGAGAACTAGCTTGTGTGAGTGGTAAGGTTTGACTAAGTCACCTGGAGTGCATATTTTCTGTTGTATTTACGGCTTTTTTCCCCACAAATAATTACATGCACTTGTGCACACAAAATGAACAAGCAACTGTGTGTGTCTGTCTCGAAAGCACATAGCATATTTCAGGATTATGAAGAGCAAATGCTTGTTCAGTCTGGTTTATGAGGACACCTGGTTTGTGGGAGGTGTTAATTACACAAGTAAATTAGAGGTTTTGCTTTTTATTTTTGATAAGCAGGTCCAATTAATATTTAATGGCTCAGCTGGAGACACAGCAGAGATGACCTTAAGAAAGGTTGTAAATATATGAATATCTTTCAGTGCCAGAAGCTTGGGAGAACAAAATGTCACCTGGCACAGTGTATGCAACCAGATCCTTCTCTAAGTTGGAGCTGCTTTTCCCTGTGACTTACAAATGTGATATAGGCCAAGTGGCTGGTCCCACTTTTGCATATCCTTTCCTCTCCCTTTAATAGCACATTTTCCTTTCCAGGACATGAGGGTTTGCGATGTGAACTAGGTGCTTCTGCTCTTTTCTGTAAGTGAGCAATGCATGAACCATAAGTTGCTCCCAGCCAAGCTTCTCATACATTCTATATGCCAGTGAACATATTGCAAAACATGTATGTTAGATGTCATAGGGTCCATATGGTTAAAAGTATTTTTGAGTGTTGAGAACTACAGATCATTCCAGTGTACTCACACCACTTTTTTAACCAGATGCCTTCAGGAATGTTGCAAACCATAACTCAAGCATCTTCATTCTCAGCCCAATCCACTATCACAAGTGTGCAAGTCCACTGAGGGCAGTAGAGGCTCTCCAAACAAAACTCAAGAACATCCCCTTTGGGACATTATCCAAGTTATTTGTTGTGCATTTCATCCATTTCAGATTCATGCATTCCAAGAAGACTCCTGCTCCTCATGCTACTAACCCTAGAGCAGCTTTACTTAACTCACTTTCTCAGTTTGATTTTTTTCAACTGAAGGCTTGGCACTCTAACTGCATTTCAGTGAAGCCTGACCTTAAGTGGCAGACTCATTACCACCACCTTTTCACTTTTATAATTCCTGTCTTTACATATCCAACCACTCTGTTCTCTTTGCTTGCTACTCTCAGCCCTGATGCACATTTTCAGAATGTTGTATCGAAACCCAGTACATTGCTCAGCACCCTTGCTCCATGGCGTGGGTTTGGAGATTGGGTTTGGGTATGCATCTTCATGAGAATATAAAAATATCTTTTAGATTTTCTGTTTCAATTTATCCTTATTCATGGTAAAACAGAATGTCAATTGGTGATACAGGACCTTTGTTTTACAAATGACTGCTGATCTCTCCTTACAGGTGCTTAGCATAGGCTGGCTTTCAGCTTGAAATCTGGCTTTTCAGCTAATCAGACTCTTATTGTTGTTGTTTGGGATGAAGTCTGCTTTAGACATTTAAAATATCTTTTGGGCTCCCCACCAGTAGTCTGAATACTTCATTACCTTTTTATGCTCACTGCCTTGATGGAAGCCAAGGAAGTACTAAACTGCTTTTCTCAGGAGACCTGAGCCACAGGCAGATGAAAGACCACACAGTCAAGAAAGGATCAAATTGTGTGAAATCTTATAGGAGATACCCAGGAATGGAAGACATTTTCATCCTGAATTTGTCTTTTGCTCAGAGTTTCGCAGACATTTCAAAATATGCTTATGATGGCTGGGGATACCTTAGAGTTGACAGTGCAGCTGAATTTCTGGGAGAAAGTTATTCAGGATACAAGAACAAGATGTTCCTCTGCCCATCCTGCGGAGCTTACCAGTACCATGTAAAAAGAAGTGACACCCTCTGTTCATAAAACAGAGCTGCATGTGTTGAAGCCACAGCTCCCTTTCATGCTTTTCTAGGTGGAGCTTCAATGGTCTTCTCTGGGTATGAGGGCTCAGGTTAGAATCTCTCTTCTCCTTCAAGAATGTCACTTTGGCCAGGCTGCAACTTAGGTAGAAAGGGCTCCATTTCTCCCTCTGTACAAACAAGAATCTGAGATGCTGTATATGAATGAAAGAACATGGACTCCAAGTATGTGATGGTGAAGTTCAGTGGGTAGGGCATTTACTACATGTGGAGAGATGATGCTCCTGCTTCTCTTTTGAGGGCTGCTTATATCTGATCTACGCATTACATCACACTCATTTTGCTGATCGACAGAGGCATAACTGAAGGGGAAAATACATTAAAGGTAAGATCCTGGCTTCACTCACTTCAGGTGAAGATAAGCCAAGGTTTTACTTGAAGGTTTTCATCAGTAGAGTCCAAGTCTGAATTTGCAGAAACCTTTCCAAAAAACCATTTAAGACCAGCTCAGTTAAGAAGACTAAACATTGAATTTAATAATAATAATAATTAAAAAAAATCAAATTAGTTCTTGGATTCTCGTATATTCCAGCAAAACATGTTAATGGCATTGAATGGAAGTGTAATCTAAGAGGTGTAAGTTTTTCTTCAAATGATAACATAAACATATCAAGCAGAATGAAAAGGTAGGTGGTATGACTATAGGCAAAGCTGTGCTCCAGTCCTCTGGCAGTCACTTACACCTCTGAGCCTTGTTTTTTCCTAAGCTTTCTCATGTCTCTCAGTAGCTTAGAGCTGAACAGACACAGGAACAGAAACATTTTGTCTTTGCACCTCTGCTACCTGTGCTTCCTTTGCAACTGCTGAAAGCTCAGTCAATCCCCATACATCCTTGTCGTGGTTTGAGCCCAGCTGTTAACTTGGAACCACGCAGCCGCTCGCTCACTCCCCCACTTCCTCCTCCCCCCGCTCCCGAAGAGATGTGGAGGAGAATCAGAAGAATGTAACTACCACAGGTTGAGATAAGAGCAGTCCTGCAACTAAGGTATAACACAAAACCACTACTGCTACCACCAATTATAATAATGATTAGTGAAATAACAAGGGGAGAGGATACAATTGCTCACCACCTGCCGACCGATACCCAGCCCGACCCGAGCAGCGATCTGGGCCTTCCGGGTAACTGCCCCCAGTTTATATACTGGGCATGACGTGCCGTGGTATGGAATACCCCTTTGGCCAGTTTGGGTCAGGTGTCCTGTCTCTGTTTCCTCCCGGCTTCCCCTCCTCCCTGGCAAAGCATGAGACTGAGAAAATCCTTGGTCGGAGTAAACATTACTTAGCAACAACTAAAAACATCGGTGTTATCAGCATTGTTCCCAGGCTGAAAGTCAAAAACACAGCACTGCAGCAGCTACTAAGAAGGAGAAAAATGACTGCTATAGCTGAACCCAGGACAATCCTCCACCTTCACCACCTCTTGGAGTCACTACCTGCCCGCTGGTTTCTCACTTCACCTGAAAGTCTGGCTATTCAGACCCCTTCTTTCCCAATGCATTCCCTCAGGCTATTGTTGTGACATTCTCACTGTTTTTTTCTGTGGTTTTGGTTTTCTGTGGGGTTTTTTTTATTGGTTTTCATTAGTTTTCCAGTGACAGCCTTTTCAGTTTTTAATTCTGTGCAGCTGAGCAGTTTTGTAATATGCAGAAAGAAAGCCGTGCCACTCACTTTTTGTGCTTGACAAAGAAAGCAAGAAAAGAAATCAAACCAAGAATATTACTGAATCTATTTTGTCCCTTGGGATTACAGCCTACAAATTTCTGCAGTCGGTGGCACACAGAGTAATAATATGAGAACTGTCACATTTTCACTTTCAGATAAAATTACTAGATATCCATTTATGGCTAAATCAAGGTGTTGAGCATGAATTCCTCATAAAATTCTTCCCACCTACTGTCCCAATAAGCCTTATGAGGGGAAGATTGGATGGAAATGCAACCTCGCCAATGTGGATGCATAGCGGGTTTCTCTGGGCTTGTTCTGCAATGGCTGAATGTCTGTTCTTGCCCTGGCAGCTCATAGCCTCTATCTCCAATGCTGATGCTCTCAGGCTCAGTCCTTAGAGCGTCAGTCACCTTTTGACTTTCAATTGTACATGATATGAACAGATAAATGGATCCCAGGACCTTTTGCCTTGTAATTTCCCATACTGCTGCTGCATTGATTGAGTCTTGAGGGTAGCTGTTGCTTGGCAACTTGAAGCTAAACAGGTCCAACGTAAGGTGGAATATGTAAATGGCTTGCTCGGGGCTAGCAAGGCTTCTTGACGTTCTGACTTCCTTATAGAGGAAAACTGGAGGTTGGACATGCCTCCTGGTGCAATGTAGTTTACTTCAAGGAAAAAGAAGGAGCTATTGAGAGCTGTGTGTAGCATGATAATCTGTAGGAAAATAGAAAATATGCAGCTCCTGCAGGTATTTCTCTCCATATCTGTGCTCCTAAGGTGTCCTGCTTAGCAGTGGTTTAAAGGAAAGCCCTGACTAATCAGAATTTTGACAAGTAAAGTTAATCTTTTAGATGAGCCACTGGGTCTTTTTTGTTTCATGATCATAGTAAAAGAGTAGATGATAACTTGGGTAAATGAACAGTTCAGGGAAATTAGAAAAGTACAAATCCCCAGTTGTGGTAGGGAGCTCATTGTTGCAGTAGCTCAGGGAACTAATAGGTAGGACAACCAATGACAGCTTTTGAGCTTCTAAGGGCCTTGTGCTGAAACCTTATGTGCTGAAGAAACCTCTCTCATAGAGATTAGTCTGATATGTGGATGATAAGGCATTTCTCATATCTGTACAAAATCTAGCAGTTCTGGATCAGCTCTTTGAGTAGAGCAACGTCATGTTATCAGTAGCATTAGATGACTTTACAGTCCAAATTTAACCCAAAATAATGGCTTTTTTTGTAAAGTGGGGACAAAGATTTGACTAATTGATGGACCTGTTCCCAGAGTTTAGCCGGCTGATAATTAAGACCCTACAGCCTATTTTTTTACTCTCCGTGGCTGCCCTGTTCTTATTCTCCTGACCCCTCAGAACTGTGCCTTGGACTGTCCTATACAACTTACTTTTTTTCTCAGACTCCTGAACATCCAATTAGTCATTATTTGTCCAAGAAAAAAGCAGCTCAGATTATTTCTCATGATGAGTCAATGCCTAAGCCTCTATCCTATTTGTTACCTCGTTCCAAATCCCTTTCCACTAGTTAATGTTTTTCCTGAGGATGGGACACTCATGCCTTTAATGTCATTGGATACACAATAATGTGACAGAAGGGTGGCATGTAGTAGTGCTGTGTGGGACTTTAGGTCCGTAGCTGAACTCCGGAACAAATCCCATGGGGCAGCCCTGAACCAATGACTACCCCTCAGATATTGCTACAAAGTACGTTTGAAACAGATATCCATATCTAGGAACTAATGACTTAACAATAACTTAGGGAGCTGAGATGTTGCATATGGGTCTACCATGGGTTATGCCCATATAGACTTTGTCAAAACTGAGAGAACAGCCTTGAGGTCAGTTTGCTCTCTGTAGAGCAGACAGGCTGTTTACAATACATTGGAAGGGCTGGGCATTGTGCTGCTGAATATGCTGGCTGCATGGATCTTGCATGATCCCAAGGATGGCCTCCAGCCTGGTCTCTCCACCTTTACTATCCCTACCCAGCACCTTTGGTGCTTGTCCTTGGTGGGCAATTCAGCATGTCAATCTATGCGTGGCAAGTGGAGCTTGCCTGAATACCACAGGCTAGAGATTATGTCTTCCAAAGATTGTCTGGGAAAAATGGTCCTTAAAATAGTTTTCTATTTGGTCTCTGCAGTTTCCACTGATGGTTTGTAAATTCTTTGAATGAAAGAAGAAAATAAAAACTGAACTAAAATTTCTCATCTGTTAAAAGACTCTCTATTTAGGGGGAAGTTAGGTTGTGTCATTCTAAAGACTTGGAACCTTGAAAACAAATCTCAAGACACTTTAAAGTGATCACAGACCAGATTCTTTAGTTAGACATAGACTGCCAGTGTACTGATATGTAATTTTAAAGTGCCTAAATACCTTTAAAACCATGGAGTTTTAACTAGTTTAACACCCTATTTCTCCTGGCTTTTTCAGTGAGGCTTGGGTCTTGATTTGACTTTGAAGTTTATTTCTGAAGTTTAAATGCTCAGAGTTCTCATGCCAGTATCATCCAAAATAGCTACTGGTCCTTGCTGATTGAGTTTAACCCAGTTTTCTGGACAGTGTCAACCTTGGAAGGACTGATTTTTTTTTTTTTTTTGAAAGTGCCAAGGATCTTCTTCCAGGGAATTAGGGCCCGAAGTGTTTCCCCCATTGGGTGTCTACAAACTAAAGCATTCTGAGTCACTTTTTCAAAATGCTTCCCAGCACCTCTGTGAATGTGCAAAGCAGGCCCTACAGGACTTCTTTTGATTGTTTTGGCATTAATGTTCTATGAGACAGGGAAAAGAGACCAAGTGAAATGAGTCTTAAAATAGGACTGTCAAGTTCATTTCTGGTAGAGCTTACATTAATTTTTAATACTCCATCTGTGATCAGAAGAAAAGAAAGACCTTTAGCTCTCAGCACAGATCTTTTTTGAGCACACTTATTTTTCCTTGTAACCATTATACATTCACTTCTATGATTCACAGACTTATTTATTATTTTTCTTACTTTATAGGAGTCAGGCAGAGTCACCTTTGGGCCTCATCTTGAACTAAAAACCACAAAATGCATTACCGGTAACTCCTTAGCAGTAATCCTGCTTTGCTACTTTACATGTGGGAGTAAGAAGAGGCAGGCTTTGAGAGAAGAACAAGGTCCTAATGTCAGTTCTATCTTTTTAAGATTAAGTTTAAATAATATTGTGTGCTTATAGCAGGGTTTGGTGGTCGATGTATGTTATTTTGCACGTGTTCTTCTGGATGTGGAATCATATTTATTTCTGTTGTCCCTTTGTGGTCTCATTCTATCATCTGGTGCCAGGTTGCCTTCCAGTTTTTTGTATCACTTGTGCTTTTGATCGTGGCTGAATTTTAAACAGACATCATTTTCTCCTGTGATGAAAAGTATTCTGAGTGGCTTCATTTCTTACTGATTAGCCCAAGCAAGCACAGAGATCACATGAAGGGTATGCGAAAAGAAAGACATATATTCAGTTGAATCTTTCTGAGATGGTAAGGCCTTCTCCTGCTTTATTTGCATTCCTCTGCAGTATGATAGGATCAGTTCAGTGAATCACCTGGAAGTGGTATAAGGAAATAATTTTGTGGGTCACTGACTTAATATATGACAAGTCAGGAGATAAAAACAGAATTCAATTATCACTGGCAGTACTTGTATTGAATTAAATCGTTTAAATATTTTCAAGAGCTGCAATTTTTTATTTTTCTTTTTTTTACATTTATTATATTTAACCAGGAAGGAAAGAAATATCTATGACTCTATTATTAATAGAGCGAAAAATATTCTACCTACTCATTTTTTCTTTTGTTTCCAGTGTATGAGGAAAGAACAGAAAAGAAATTGGAAAAACATGCCAAAATGAAAAAAAAACAAAAACACCCCAAAAGAAAATAATTAAATATTGGAGCCAATACAGGAAAATTAATTTTGTAGTATGGCTGGATTAGTTTGCTCTGGGGAGATCTACCAGAACATTACTCCTCCTCCCCTAGTGAGCTGGTGCAAGTACAGACTTAGTCAATAACAATCAAAAATAACTGCTAGAGACTACAAGGAATTTGTGAAATATTTGACACATGTAGAAAGTTGCAGTCCAGGATCCATTCTAGGTTAAACTCTTAGGGGACAGTGTAGGAAAACAGGAAAAATCTGTTTGTGTGGTCTTCGCTCTCTACTCTTAGTCTCCCTATCAAATTTCTGGCACTCATGTTTGTGTAGTAGTTTCTAAAGCTGGTTTAATCTTGTGGATCGTAAGGGGAACAAATTGAAAGTTGAGATAAAAGGCACTGCTGAGAAAATCCTCTGTGAGAAAGTTAAAAGCTCTCCAAGCATAAGGTAGATGGTACCAAAAGGCACAGAGAAACATCCCAAAGTATCTGCTCCCCTTCATAAGTGCAGAGCTTAGAATAGTTTGTGTATCTTTAGATAATCTAGGTATTTATATGAGACATCTATTTCTCATATCTATATGCATGCTAATTTGAATTAAAAATATTTGTTTAGAGAACTAATGTGTTTTCCTCTTTAAACTTTGCACCTAAAAGCTGGAAAAGAAGCCCCTCATGGGCCTTTCTCAGGTCTCTGTTGTTGCATGAAGAACAATCAAAGCATAGGAAGTAAAGTTCTTTCAAAGATAGGTAGAATAGGGGGGGTTTTGGAAAGAAAAGTTGCTATTGCTTTGCAGGAAGTTGCTAATTCACTCCCTGTCTGTCCTGAGAGCAGCTCCTCTTCTCTGCCCAGTGTAGAAACTGAAAAGAGGGGAAAAAAGCAGGATGGGGTTTGGTTTCTGCTGTGTAAATGAAAATATTTCCTGGATTAATTTAAATGACTGTAAAATCCTAAAACTACGCCTGCTGACATTGTACTGAAGCAGATGTGATGCACTGCCATACACTGTTGTGCCAGCTTCACTAGCACCAAGTGGGGGAGAGAATAATGAGCCATGAAGTAACATTTTGATCTGCTCTCTGTCTGTTTGGCCTTCAGAAAAGTTATCTAGACAGCACTGCTTCTGTTTATTGTTCAACCTCCTATTAGCAGAGTCAAAATAAATAGAACCAGGTAATGAAAACCAGCCTGAGTCTGATATATTCCTGTGCTATATTTCTCTGACAATAGTAAGAATCAACCAAATGAGAAACGACCAAGTTAAATGTACTGTATTTAATCCTGCTATGAGTACTTGCCAAAGACACAAACCAGTTTTGGTATTTAGACTTGTCTGAAGATTTCTGGATTGCTGCTCTATTGTGGATTGTAGGCTAACAGAAAGGTCTGATCAGGTAGTCAGCAATAAGATCTAGTAAAATTAATTTTATTGCAGTGATTCAAGTGCAGATGATTAAACCCAGCTGATGCTGCTACATCTGCTCATCACTCTGGGATTTGTTCATTTTTAAGATTCTTTTAGAATTGGGGTGAATATATTGTATTTAAGCCTAAGCCAGAACTTGATGCTAACCCCCTGGAAAGACTACAGGATTTACTAAAACCCAGAAATGAAAAGACAAAGAAGGGGAAATCCCTCTATTCCCAATCATCCCTTCCCTAGCTGCTTTTGATGCTTTTAGGTTTTGGTGCAATTGCCCTGTGCAGTACCTGCTGGTAGTCCTACTCAATACAGTCAGTGTTAACACACAACAAACATCTGAGAAAGGCAAGTGATATATACAGAGTACTAATAATGGGCTGAAAGGTTGTGGATGCTCCATCCCTGGCGGTGTTCAAGGCCAGGTTGGACAGAGCCTTGGACCACATGGTTTAGTGCGAGGCGTCCCTGCCCATGGCAGGGGGGTTGGAACTAGATGATCTTAAGGTCCTTTCCAACCCTTACTATTCTATGATTCTATGGCTTCAAATATTGTATGGTTCTGAGGAGCAGTAGCTGAGCTGCTGTCCCCTCAGAAAGGTGGGGGTCTACAGGGGAACCCAGAGGTGGCAACCATGCACAAGGGAATGTACAAAGCTTCACAGAAAGACAGACTAAAGCCTGGGATCAAATCCCTTGGAGAGGAGGAAAAGAACAGGCAATCTAAGGTAAGAGTAAATGAAATAACCCTTCCAGACCTTCTGTTCTCCATGCTTTATGGAAACATTTATAGATGGTGGTGACAAACTGATAAATTTATCTTTGTTGCTAATTACTATAATGTCATTTGTAGGCCACCCATCTACCCTATTTATGCTGTATCCTACTTGAATGTAGAAGGTCTGTGGAAGCCGAGAAACAAAGAAGTTTGGAGCTTTTTGGGTGTCATCTCTTAAGGGTTTTATCTAGTTGACGCAGTGGAGCTTGTTAAGGATGTGATATTTCTGAGTGCCAGATTCAGGCAGTCAGGACCTGGGATTCCCCCTTCCTGAGTGTGCTCTGATACCCAGAGGTCTCCCTGTCTCCGACCTGTGGGTGCAGCTACTGCTGTTCCCAACTTCAGGTTCAGCCAGCAGTGAGGATGAGTCCCACAGCGGCATGCACACACACATGCACGATGCCAGAAGAGCCCTGCGTTTACCAATAGTGCTCATGTAAATGTAAGCACAGAGAGCCCAGCCCTGTGGCCCCTCTCTGGCTGCTCAAGATCGAGGTTCGCTAGTGAAAGCACACATACTCCCACTCTCTGGATTCACATGTACGCTCGCATTCACAGATCCCTCTAATATCAGCACAAGCTCTCAGGGCACGTCTGCACCCTTGGCTCTTTACCCAATCACTGACTTAGACTTTGAGTCTTTTCAGATGCAAGACATTTTCTACTTGCCTGCTAATCCAGACTGGAGTTTGCCAGTAAACCACACATGCACAGATGTGGATTTAGGATTATATTCACTCTGGAACTATGAACACATCCAGCTCTCTCTAGTTTCTGGCACTTTGACTTTTCAGCACTTTCAACACCTAGGTCAGAGAGGGTAATTACATAGGAGGAGAAAAAGATAAGGAAAGATTTAATATGAAAATAGACTAGGTTACAGGGGCCAGGCACAGGACTCAGTCAGACAAACATACTGCCCAGCAGCCTGCCTGCATGCATCCATTCCCTTTATATCCATCCTCTCTGACTTTCGTACTCTTGTGCCTCCCTGATCCACTCTGGTCTTTCCCTTTGCTCCTTCCCCTAAGCAGGCCATAATAAGTTTTGCATATGTTTCCCCACCTGTCTTCAGGTCCCAG
Source organism: Strigops habroptila (assembly GCF_004027225.2). NCBI lineage: Eukaryota > Metazoa > Chordata > Aves > Psittaciformes > Psittacidae > Strigops > Strigops habroptila. The sequence goes on along the minus strand of NC_044283.2, from coordinate 10,969,400 downwards.
GAGTCACTTCTAATATCCCATAATATTAATGATAATCACAGTTCATGTCTCATATCAGGAACAATGTTCAGGCTAACGTCTTCAAGGCTGTGCCCAAATCATTGCTTTAATGGCCCATCAGAGACCAGCATGTTCTGATCCCTGTTAATACTCATCACCTGCTTATTAATTCCTGAGTGTCCATGAGTTCAATTTATCTTTCCTTGTCTTTAATTTTCCTTATCTTTACTTCAATTTATTTTCCCTTGTTACTTCTTTGTTCTGTTATACTGAATAGCCCTTAACCAGACCGCTTAAGGAACTGAGTGCTTCTTCATTGTGCATACCTGTGCAGAGATTACTCGGCTGGTGTGTATAGGAGCCATACAGCCCATCATACCCCTTGCTGCAGGGGACAAGCTAACCCTGAGCCAGGCCAGTTCTCCCATTCTCATGTTTGGAACAAACCTGGAGGTGCAAACTTGGGTATGGGTAATCTCTGACAGTGATGCCAAAAGCCTTTCTTTCTCTCCTACTGTCTAATACTTCCTCTTGATCTTTTCAAGAAGTCAAGAAAAAACAAAATGGAAAGGCAAGAGCTTTAAAGGGCTCACAGGCAGCTCAGTGTGAGCGATTATGTGTTGGGGCAGGATATAGACTTGGAAGCACAAAGAGTGGGTAGAGTTCTGCTCTTGTCATCTGAGGTGGCGGCCCCTTAAACCCCTGCTGTAGCTCTAGACAATGTCATAAGGAAACCCAAGATGACTCACAGGAGTGAGTGTACCACATTGCAGCCATGTGTAAAGGTTGTAGCTCTGGTCCTGGAAAGCCTACACCGAGGCCAAGGAGTCGTGACTCTTGGCAAAGCATATTGCTATGATGATGAGACATCAAGGCTCTTTTTGTTCCAGAGCTTATCCAACTTAATCACTAGCTTCTACTGCCGTATGCAAGGAAGAGAAAATACTGTCACCATTTGATTCTGATGAGTAAGATATAATGGCCCGAAGGATGCTTGAACTGGGGGGTGGGTGTGTATATGGAAATCAGTGCATACACAAGCTACAAATAATATTAAATGGATACAATAATCTTGAGAACAAGAAATGATATAATGTGAACCACAATCATTTAACTAATTTAATTAAGTTTTTGAGACAAAGTATAGAGCACAGTATGAATATGGAGTATTACAGTGAGGCTAAATAACACTGTTGAAAGTACATGTCAGTGGTTTGCAATGTTTTGTGGGATCCTGGTAAAGTAGACTTAGGTTTGCTGGTATTTTAAAATGTGTGGCCCTAAAGCATGAAGCATCTAAACTGGGGCTGGTGGCTTGAAGTGTGAAGGAAGGGAGGAGATATACTCATGAAGATAGGATAGGATGAAGGGTGGGAAATCAAAAGTGGGAAATCACAGGCAGAAACAAAAAAAGTGCCAACAACAAAAAGACAGAAAAGGAAAAAAATATGGGATTACAACTAGTGAAGAATTAGTTCTGCAGTAGAGCTCACCTCAAAAGCGTTAGGATGTATGGGAGAGATGTCACTCTATACTCTTAGGGGCTGCAGAAACTTACAATAAAACATCGGCTTTTCCAACGACAGTGGGTCAACTTCTGTTTGTAGGTATAATCTCTGCAGCCTTTTTTGCTGTAAGGAATTCAGACACAGCATTTGGTTAGATTTAGGCAGCCCCATTCTTTTGCTTTAACACAAAACGCACAGCCCAGGCATGCAGCAAGAACTGGGCTTAGATGTGCCCTCAGCCGTACCTAAGCACATCAGGTACAAATGTGGCAGCCTGCTATTCAAAGCATCTGACCACACGCTGCAGGGAGCTAGGCAGAAGGTGAAATACCCCTGTCCTTGGAGACCACGCTTTCAGACATCCTGCTGTGTGACCAGGGCAGAAAAAAGGCAGTTAAATAATATTCTTATCCTTAGAAGTTTGTCCTTTGAACCCTGATGCTCTTTATTGCAACTCTCTAGATCTAAGAGGAAATCCTGGAAGCAAGCAAAGCCACCCTCCCTTGCGGACCCTGGCAGCAGAGGTTATATTTTACTGTTGAGCCTCCCAATCCATCTAGCAGCATAACCTCTTCCAAATATAATGAGACATCAATTGCTTTTTGAGAAGCATACAGCTTTCTCCTGTCCTGTCAGCCTCTTCAATGTGTTTCCCAATAGGTGAGTTTATTTGATTGCATTATCATATAGGAACTCCTTACTTGTCTCTCTGGTAGTGATCAGCAGGAGCCAATGTGCTCCAACAGCAAGGACAGATTCTCTGCCCCTGTGTAAGCAGGTATCTGTCCTCAAAGGAATATGCACTTCTTGGAAAGATAGGATGTTTTGATCTAGATTTTTGAAGAAAAATTCATTTTCCTGTCATACAGGATATTTTTTATGTGTAGGTAAGAAACGAGGAGCTCACATCCAACCTAAGGCAAACTTATCCACCATACCTGTTGCATAGAGATAAAAACATAAAATGTGTATTTCTCTGAAAAATTACAAAATAAATTAAAAAAAAATCAATTTAAGATGAACTTAATATGGATTTACCATCCAGTTAAAGGCTGTATCGATGTTCTGGAATCTTATCTATGTTTTTGTGAAGTTATTTTTTTTAAAAATACTGGTATCCCTCTAAGTTTGCTTCTGTAAACCAGGTCTTAAGTAGAATGCACAGAAGGAGCATTTGGAAGGGGGATCCTGGCGACTATTGTGTGGGTTGCCATTCTGGCTGTGCTGGAGAGGATGCAGCTTAAAGTTCCTTTGTTTTTGGGTCTTAAACTTGCAGTTAAGTGGGTTATGAAATACCATTCTTTGGGAGGAAAGTTGCTTTCGATTGTTTGCTTTCCTTGTCTCTTTTCCTCTTTTCCCCCTGCTCTTTCCTGACAGTTGCTCTTAGCACTGTCTCTAAGCGAGGCATTGTTTAACGAAGCTCCCATGTCCCTTAGGAAAACTGCTGCATGAAGACCAGAGGCATCAGACCCGCGGGGGAGGAGCAGGCGCATCCTTGCGGGACCTCCCTTAGCTCAAAACTGTTTATGAAACTGTAAACCAGGCTGCAAAAGAGGGAAGGTCGGGAGGCAGAGGGGAGGGGGAGCTCATTCCTCCTCCCTCTCTGCCTCAAAGCTGTTTGCTTTCCAAGCTCAAACGCTATTTGAAATCTGACGCCTGGACTGCTTATACTGTGGGCATGCCCTTGCAGTGCACTGATTTCCTCTGCAGCTTGCACAGCCAGAGCTGAGGCTCCCAGCGAGGAGCCGCTCCATCAGGCAGCGAGTGCCACATCACTGTGCTGCCTGCACAAGCGGCTCCAGCATGGTCCTGAGGCTCCTGCTCCTCCTCAGCGGGCTGCTTAGGGCCACCAAGCCAGCACCCCGCTGTGAAACCGGCCAGGAGACCCTAGGTAAGGCTAACCACCCCAAAAGTCCTCCTTCTTCTCTCCTTCCTTCTCCTGGAGGTGAGTGGAGTAAAGGGCTCCAGCTTTGAGATGAGGGAGGTGTGAGTTGTCACTCTCCTGCAGAGAAAAGGGGATCAGCTATTTGGAAATCTTCAGAATCCCAGTAACGAAACTAGGATTGTGCTTGGGAAGTGTTGGTGGGAAGATAGGAGGTGGCATGGCCTTGCAACAGAAAAGCAAGTCTGTGATGTAAGGGAAGGTAATGCTTCCCCATAGCTATCTCTTAAGGCCATGTGTAGATGTGTCTTTCTGTCAGTTTATGGAGTTCCCAGATGCTAGGATCCCCCTTGCTCTTTTTGAGAATGCAGAGGATTCGCCCCATCTCTGGCCTTGCCTTCTAGGAATGTGGTAGTCAGATTGCAAGAAGATGAACTTCTGACCTTCTGTATGCTTGTCTGCTGAAGAAAAAATCTTCTCCCTACATTTAGCTTTAGGTCACTTTTTTCAAGTCCAAAGTGTGAGAAGATTTATTAGGATCTGACAGCAGTAGGGTGTGTTTTAGTTTGCTATAAGCAATATGGAATTTGTATGAGTTGATTGGCTGGAAAAGCAGATTTACCCATTAGAATAAAGGTTAGATAGGAACACGCTGCCAAATGAATTGAAAACTTTTTGGTTTAGTAACCAGTTGTCTAATAAAAAAATATTAACCATATATTTTAAAAATACATGGTATTTTTTATCAAGTGGATGGGCTTAATTCAAATCTCATTTATATTGGGATAGTGAAGAGGTGAATTCCAGTGTAGTAACAAGGTCTATTCCAAGAAAACTATTTTCAGAGGGTTCAAACTCAAAATGATTCAGAAAAGCTCTATTTTATGGGAATACAGGAAGAATACTGAAACTGACCTTAATGTTACCCCAAGGAAATTCAGCTCTATTTCAGCGCTTAAATGTAAGCTGTAGACTGTGCTGTCATTGAACTGCTACACAGGGCAGTCCATGTGCCTTGTGCTGCATATAATTTGAGAGTGCTGTTCCCATGAACATCAAAGTGAGGTCTACCGCAGCCTAAAAGGATTTTATTTTTGGATAAAGCTGCACAAAGGGAAGTGTTGTAGACTATTTACAGCCAATTACAGGCTGTGGTTTGCAGCATGCCCTTTCTCTGTGAGGTATGATTCTGCTCCAATTCCAGCCGATCAAAGTTTTACCATGGGGTATTAACCCTAGCAACCACAAATGTATGGATCATTGAGTGGTAACTGCTGTGGCAGAATGTTTTGTGTGTATCTGGAACTGTGCTGTCTTTGGGGGAGAGCTTGAGGAAAGGCAGGCGATGGAAACACACCTTGCATGTGGTGGGACTGGACTGCTGAATATGGCCCTAGAGGGATGGCTAATGGTAGGAAAAGTGAGCTGTCAACATCACTACACAGTGTGCAGTGTGAGGAAGGGACACACTTTACACTTGGAGAGATGTTGGACCAGGGGATTAAGTAGCAGCTTGGACATGGGAGACCTGCCAGATTTCTTAAGGGTCTTCTTTTTCTAAAGGGGTGATAAGGTCATGTCAGTCCATGTGGGAAGAAAAGGAACTGTGATGCTGTACATCTTCACAAATAGACCTTGCAGAGGTCTCCTCTCAGCATCCAGGGCAGTAGGTTATGTCTTCAGCTGTAGCAGTAGGAGTTTCTCCCCTGTTTTGGGATCCCCTGTGCAGAGCTCAGTGAGCAGACCTGTGGTGCTCTGCAGGAGACCAGCCTGGAGCTGCTCATACCTGAGAGAAGGGCAGCAGGATCCAGAGCCACTGCCTGACTCCTAGCAGAGCTGGAGCTGGTTTCTGCAGGCTGCCTGGACTTCTCAGTGATATTCACTCTGCTGTGATTCATTTTGCTTTTTTCAATAAGAAACTAAAATGAAACACGGTTTACAATACCAGGATCTTCACAAAATTCTTTGTGCTCTTCTGTTTAGAAAAATAAGGAAATGATTACTGTCCTCCAGGTCCACAATATGGCACAGGCATCACATGCTGTGGGGAGCTTTTTGAGCAGCAGTTGAGCACCATGCCACTGAGAGAGGGCAGATCCTTTCTCCCCAGCTATGTCCTGTATCCCTGGGGAGCCAGTAAGCCACTGCCTCCCCCAGTGATAGGATGCTACATTGCCCCATTGTGAGGCAGCACTTCCAGACCTTGATGAGTTTTACTGGCCTCTCAGCCTCTAGTTTGAGTGAGAAAAGTACAGCTTAACATTTTTTTCCTGAAAGGTGGGCAGCCTTTGGTGGAGGGAGCTAATAGCACAGGTTCTCGTTCTGTCTGAGCTGTGCTGGTCTCTGTTGCTGACTGATGCATTCCAGCGTCAACGAGTTAAATGCAACACTGACAACAAACATAAAACCAAAGTAGAAGCAGGATGAAGTCTCATGCCTCAGAATGCTAAGAGCGGGTGACTCCCTTGCAGCTGGGGTCAGCTCTAGCACTGAGATGCTACTGGAGGTCAGGCTGAGGCTGCAATACAACAGCGATAAAACCTCTCCTGACCACTCGCGAGCAGAGAGCGCTTTCCCGGGGACCGCTGGTGCAGGGGTGGGCTGTGCTCGGGCGGGTGTGCGAACCCCCGGCCCTCGCAGGGCGAGCGGGGAGGTGACACCGGCACAAGCTGCTCCCGAAGGGCCCTGACGCGGCGCGGCCACCGTCTGTGGTGCCACCGTGTGGCTCGAGCAGGCGGCGGGGGGGGGGGGGACACAGGAGCTGGGCCGGCCCTGAGCGATAAGGGGATGCCTCAGCCTCTTGGTCTCCCTGTGAGAGCAGCTGAAAGGTGTTTCGGGTACGTGGCCGGTCGGATGTCTCTTGTGAGGAGCTAAGGAGCTGAGGCTATGAAGGTGGGAGGTAGCCAAGGCTGACTTTGCTTGTCACCTGTGGGTCTCCTCCTTGCACAAGCATCTTGGTGTTTCCCATCACCCTGGCTTTTTCTGCTCCTGAGCCAGGCATTGCCTATCCTGATGGTCTATGAGTTTAACTGCTGGAGATGGGAGGCAGTGGGTTGGTGTTATTTTTCCCAAGTAAGAAGTGATAGGATATGAGGAAACGGCCTCAAGCTGCACCGGGGGAGGTTTAGATTGGATATTAGGAAAAATTCTTCATTGAGAGGGTGATCAGGCATTGGAACAGGCTGTCCAGGGCAGTGGTGGAATCACTGTCGTGGTTTAAGCCCAGCAGGTAACCTATAGCTGAATCCAGGACAGTCACCAACCCTGGAAGTGTTCAAAAAATGTAGATGAGGCCATTAATGACACGGTTTAGTTGTGGACTTGGCAGTCCTGGGATAAATGTTGGACTTGATGATCTTAAAGATCTTTTCCAACCTAGTTGATTCTGTGAATCTATGATAAGGAAGAGAACCAGGGAAGGAAAAACCACCAGGGTGGGAAGTAGGGGATGGGTGCTGTGTTTCTTCTGGATTGCCATAATGACACAAAAACAATGCCAGAAAAAATGCCCAGATTTTGTGGCACTCTCTAAGCTGTGACACTAAGACTGATTGTCTTCTGGAAATTCAGACTGACATAAAAATTGGCTTCACTTACAGATAATGAAGCCTTTCCCCTAGAGATGCTATACCTTTTCCCTCCTCTTCTCTGCCATTCCCATCTCCATAGTATTCCATGGGTTTTGCCAAGTGAAACATTTCCTTTCATAAGCTTCATACTGGCCCAACTTCATGGGACCTGAGCATGTTAGTTCACCTGCTGCGGACATTTCTAATGCTTGTTTCCTGGTGGAAGCCATGGCTGTGTGCACACACACAGGCAGAGCCTCTCCAGCTATTACTGCTCTCATGCGTGTGACTGCACTGCGTGCCTGGGCAGCAGGCTGGGTCTGCTCCTCGGCCCCAGGACCAGCACTGCCAGCTGGGTTCCTCATCCTTCTATGGCCAGCATGGGTAGGCATAGACATCAAGTGTGGCCACAGTGCTGTGCCACCACGTGTGGGGAAAGCCCAAGCTGTAGGAATTTCTTCTGCTGCACCCAAGATGGGTTTTTCCCAGTCTCTTCAAAACAAAAAAATGCAGAACTAGCATCTACATCATCACAAGATGAGAAATTCCAGCTCTTGTAAATCCAGCTGTCATCACTGAGTCATGTGAGCTGCTCTGGATTCCCGCCACTGACTCTAGTATTTCTACACAACTATTATTTTAGCAATGATTTTCAGCTGCATTTAACATGGGAAATGAGATCAGAAACAGCCACTTATGTGGGGAAGTTTATATTGAAAATACAATACACAGGTACATCCTTTTACTGGTGAAATAGTTTATGCATGATTTTAATCTGAAGACAAAGTTTTCTTCAGAATACTTATTCAGACATTTTTAAGGTGTAAATACATAGAAGTCGAAACTTGAGCAAAAACCCTAATGGGCAGCTAGGCTTTTAGCAAGACCTAGTAACACTAGTAGTTGTTCCCCTTTAACATTTGTAGACGCTGCCTTTCCCTTCACACAGTCAAGTAGTGATTGTTTGGGGGTGTTGGCTGGCTGATGACTACTGTGGTGCCCTTTGGGCTGCCCAGGCCACATGAAAGCCATCCCCTTCTCAAGCCTGGGCCGAATGTTGGATAAATGTCACAAATGCCATTGTTTGCAAGGGTCTAATCATAGAGGTAGCATAAAGAAGTCACCTTGTCATGAACATGGTGTTTGAAGCTGGTGGACCATGTCCTGGTCTCTTTGCTGGGCTTTTATGACCCAGGGCTTTCATGACTGTTGAATCTTGTTTGGACAGAGTCACACCCTCCCAGTTGGATGCAACTGTCACAGGTCAATGGAGTTCAAGGACTTGGGGTTGCTCAACCTATTTCAGAAATAAAACTGGAATTTCAATCCCTTTGTTTGTCCTGTTGTAACTCCATTGATTCACTTGGCACCCCAGTTTTACAGGTTTATAACAAGACACCCTTATCTAGGAGACAATACAAGACTAAGGCACGGATTTAAGTCAAGGGTGTTGAATTAACTGTCAATCTTTCGTAACAAGAAAATACCACATTTGGCTAAAACTCAACTAGCTGCAGAAGAACCAGATGCAATGTTAACTACAATAGTTTAGAGAACTATTCCTCTAAACTAATGAACTGACAGTTACGCTAGGGGGCTGCATAAACTGTGTTTAAAAATGATGGAATGATGTTTTAACAAATGTTTTATAAGGCTTGTAGCATGAAAGATAAAAGCCACAATTTTTCAGATGTGATCCCCTGTCCCATAGCATTCAACATTACTCAAAGTTAAGCTTTTGACTGTGTGGTAAGTTGCTGACCAAAGCACAATACTAAGAGAGTACAGCGCCCTTAGGCAGCAGGAACTGAGCTGTACAGAGTATACGGTCACAAAGTAAAGCTATGGAGGCATCACAGCTCCAGACTACCAGCCTAATTAGCGTTTTCACCCTTCTCCAGTCACCCTGATAAAAACTTGATTCTTTAGATGGCAGTTGTAGAGATCTCCTGACCTATTCCACGTTCTCCCCCTGGCTGTTCTTTTAACGCCAGCATCCCCCAGATCTGAGCTGCTTTCTCCTTCCTTCACTGACCTGACACTGAGAGATGGTGTCTCCATTGTCAGTTTATCTATATGTCTCCAGGTTATCTTGGTGCACACCAAATGCACGTTCAGCAGCAGCCACATGTGCAGCCCAGCAAGTCTTCAGCCAGCTTGGCAACTGCTAGTCCATTTTGTTGTCATGATAGCATTTTGTTTGCCCAATCAGTAACTTTTCACTCACAACTTGGAAAATATCTCAGCTGAGACCAAAAAGAGGCATTCAGTGGTTTTTGTTTGGGGAGTTATGTCTCTATTCAGGATTTTCAGCTGGCAGGACTCCCTGGAGCAGCACCTACTGGCCAGAGACACAGATGTGGTGATGCCAGGGATCTTGTCACTAGAGGCACCAACACATACGGTGTGGACAAACAGGCAGACAGAAACAGTCTGCATCAGTTCTTTCAGGCTCCTACAACTACAGCTTTGTTTGAGTTGCATTTGGACAATTAGAAACAATGGAGAACTACTGGCCACCACTGAGGAAGGCTTTGAGCCATTGCTGAGTGACAGGTCTTGGTGTGCATCTGCAGGGATTTTGGCCTGTGGTTGCATGAACTCCCATCACCCATGGGAAAGCTGCAGCATCTTCTCACACGCCTGTGAGGGAAACGGTCCTGGGAGAACCAATCACAGTGTCATTGCTGTGGGAACACATTCAGTAATTCAATAAAAATGGGTGTTTAACTGAATGCCAGGCAAAAGGAAAGTTAGAAAGAAGGATAATTAATAGCAAACACTGTTTTGTGTCTTCCTGCTGTAATCTTGCACTGCAAAGTGAAGGCAGATTAGGCATTAATCTCTTTCAGGTGCTTTCAGGCTTCTTCATGTGAGGGAGCAGGGCTAAAGCAGGGCTGGTTTCGCTTCCTGCACGTCAGGCCCCTGCATACTGCTTCTGCCCCTTTGCAACCACATCACTCCCCTGGGACAGATACAGCAATTGCTGGAGTGGACGATTAGTAACCGGAATTCAGTCTTCTACTCACAAAAGTTTTGATGTATTCAGAAAAAGAAGTAACCACATGATCTGCTTTTTGCAATCATTCCTCTTCTCCTCCAGTTTTCCTGGAATTCCTCTCTGTGGCTTGGAATCTTCTCCACTTCTGCCCCTGCATGTATGTAGATACGTAGCTGCTGTCTCTCCTGGGTTTTCTGCTTGACCTTTTTCCCCCTAGCCAAGCTCCTCAGCTGTCTTATTCCCCTGCCACCAGTCCCATTACTTCTTCACTCCTGCACCTTTCTCCTGATGATTCTGATCTAGTATAGTGTTCTGTAATGGATCTGCTCTTGTCCTCGTGCTGTTGCTGGGAGCTGGCTCTGGAGGCAGGCTGTGCTTTGCCATGTGCAATGTTGTGCAAAACGGTACAGCCCGGCAGTGTTTGCGTATTACTGCCAATATTAAGTTTTGTCCTTTTAGTGCTACGAGGCAGATTGTCTTTGCAAAGACTGGCTCAATGAGCCATGTAGAACCACAAGAAGAGTAATACTAATATGATCAAACCCCAAAATGCTTAGTTTGGAGAAGCAGAAGGTTTGGCTATAAACAGTGTAAAATTAATACATATGTCTTTCAGTTTAAAACAGGATTGTAAAAAAACCAGAAAGCTGGTAGGGGGTGTGCTGGTCTATGCAAGATAAATTATCTAATCTTTTTTGATCTGTCAGTCATAACAATGCAATTGTGTAGCCTCACTGAATGATATATATATTTGAGTTTAAGACTGGCCCTTGGGCTTATTGCATATCCTCAAGCACACAAGTCTCCTGTTGGCTTTGCTTTTGAAAAGGCAAGTGGCCAAGCCATGGCACTAGAAGTAGTTGTTCAGCTCTATTGTCTGGGTTAGGGTTAATCACAGCAGCTTGCTTCTTTCAGTGCTGAATCATCAAGGGGAAAAAATGTAAGCTTGGCAGTAAAATATGTATGTGCTGCACTGTAGATTTTCAAGCTTGCCTTTGCAAATTAAAACCAGAAAAACATATTAAAGGAAGGGCTCAGAAAGCTTGAAATGGCTTTTCTCCCCTTCAATAAGGTATTTTATCCATAATCTTAAATAGAAGCTGTGCTACTGAAAGCACTTTTGTAGCCCTGGTGGAATAGACAGAGTACAAAAATAAATATAAAAAATGGAAAAGGCTGTTCTGGGTCAGGAAGAAAAAGGTCTCTGTGTACCAACCTGTCTTCGATGGGACTGTGAGAGGAGGCGGCACTGTCTTCCTCTGAGCACAAGGAAGCCTCTGCTCAAAAAAGGAGATCTAGGCTCTTTCAAACACAGAAGCAGCAGCAACTGAAGCCCACCAAGCTAATCTGGAGACCTGAGAAACTCTTTGTATATCATTTAAAAGAGAAAGGGAGTGGCTGACCTCTTCTGGTATTGCCGAACCTCTTACAAAGTGAGTTTTAATGGGTAGGGATAGGGATTTGCTGGTTCTTTCTGTGTGCAGAGACACGGAGCCGTGGTTGCAGGGCTGCAGGAACAGAGCATGCAGCTGTGGCTCTGGAGCTGGCTTCGGAGGGTTTCCTGCTGCCTGCTCTCCAGGCAGGCAGGCTCTGGCCCAGCTACGTGCATCCACACTTATTTATATAAGTGCACATACTGGAGAATTATCTTTGGCTCTTGCAGAGCCGCACCCTCCAAAACATATGCAACCATTGGCAATAGGAAACAGGAGAAGTCGAAGCACCACATCAGCACACAACATTTAAGACTCACTGTAAAGCAAGGTCTGGAAAAAGCAGACCTTTTCTCTCTTGCTTTTAAGTATTTTATCTCCTGATTATCTAAGCATTTTCAATCATGGGTGTTCACAGAGAGAGCTGTGGCTGGCAAATGGGTCATATGGCAGCTTGTACTGTGGTGGGGAGAAGTGTTACAGTTTGGGCGGAACCGGCCTCTGAAAGCTGAAGAAGCTGCATAAAAGTCTCTAGCAGAGAAATACACAGAGAAAACAGCACTGTATGCTACAAAAAATGTGAGGTTTAGATCTAAGCCTAAACTTAGATCCAGGTTTAGGACTCAGGAAGAAGGACTCAGTTTTGCTGCTAGTCAAATGCAGTCTTAGCAAGCTCTGAGTTTGTGAGGGACATCCTGGGCCAAAAGTAGTGGAAAAGCTTTATCTTGTGCTGAAGAACCACCCCTGCTTGTCATATACTGAGATGAACAACTTTAGTTGCCATGGGAAAGGTTTATCTGGATTTGGGTTCCTCATCTAAAAAATAAATCTATCCTCTTCAGTCAGCATTTTTGTTAATAATAGCCATGTTGCTTAAGAGATTGCCTCTCCCCCTAAGTGTGATAAAAATAACAAAGTGTAGAAACCCAGGTAGCAGACAGTCTGAAACTAGAGCTGTCTTTACCTCTGCTGTACTAACGTCTACTCCTGCTCACAAAATGATCCAGTCCTCCTGTGAACCCAGCTACAGCGTCTGACTTAGAGAAATATTGCATGTCTCTTCCAATAGCTATCCATTGCTTCCCGACACCTCTCCTGGCCAGCTGAGTAGAAAGAGGCGTCTGCTAAACAGAGTAAGGCTGCTAACGCTTCTCAGGAAGCCAGAGCAGGGGGAAGCAGCAGCACCATGCCCAGACCCTGCCTGCTGCATTTTCTCTTTGGTTTCCTCTGCTTGTTCCAGTGTGTTGTCAGAATACCTTTTTTTGCTCCTGCTGAATAAGCAGGATACTGAGACACCATTGAAAGCAGGTTTGTGCCACGTATCAGACTGACTGATGGCTATAGCACTCCTGCACAGTAGTGGCAATCTGGGAGATGGTGTGTGCCTCGTTTTTGTGGTTTGACCAGTGTATGCTGGAGAGACAAACAAAAAGGACATTTGTAGCTTGGTCATGGAGCCAGCAGAGGGGAAATGCCTCTTACCTTTGAGGAAACCTGAGCAGTTGTGGAAAGACCATTCATATTCCCCACATGAACCCACGAAAAACCGTGCTTGGCACACATGAGCCTCTAGTCTAAAATAGTAGCTATAATACAGTCATATTCTGCTGAGGAGAAAAGAAGTGTCAAGTACTTCTTAAGCCACCCTTCAAGGCAAGGAAGGGGATTCATTGCTGACAACCCTGCTGATAACCAGAGACAGTGTCACTCATCTCATTGGGACGTGGCTGAACTCAAGGCAGTCCCATCCACACCAAGTTTTCCCCTCTGATAGAACATTTGGCTGGCTCCAGACTTGTGTCCAAGGCCTCACAAGCTGTTGCGGGTGTAATGGTGTTAGGATAGAAGACTACCCAGATTCTGAAAGGTAGTGGCGTCTAATTTTATCAGCAGGATTAATTGCTGGAGCTTTTGCTAACAAGAGACCACTCCTTCCTCTTTCCCAGCTAGCATTATACAAAAGGCTATTCCTTGATTGTCCCCATATGTAAAACTACGTGCAGTATCCAGATGAAGCTTTTTTAGAAATGCCTTGACCTTAATAACTAACTCACTAAGGGGATTGTGCCTAACTAAAGGAAACACTGAAATCTATAACAGAAGACTCTGTTGATGAACCAGGTATTGTTTATTGCTGTTAACATAATGTACCAAGTCAGGAAAGAAGTTTGCATGGATATAATTTTTTCCAGCTTGCTGCTTACCAGAACTTGCTGGTGTTGGAGATGGGCTGTTTCTGCTAGTTCCGACCCTTCATTTATTTTATGAGGTAATGTGGATCAGTGACAATTCATAATATAGAACCAGACTAATTTCCAATTAAATGTCTCCCTCCAAGATAAAATTCCAGGGTTAATTTTGTGCTCATTACAATGATTTTATTTTGGCTAAAGAATGATCAACTCATTAGCAACACATATGCAGATGATTACATTTAAACAAACATGCCAGGAATAGAAGTTCAAACTTAGTAGAAAAGAAAATATAATGAATTTGGTCTTACGAGGACAAATGCTCAATTCACTGAGCAAGAAGCTACATGCCTGTCCCCCAGTGAGAGCTACAAGAAATAGCAACATAGCTAGATCCCCAGTATATCACAAGGAAAGCAGACCTGTTGGTGTTTAAAAAGCTTGTGCATAGTGCTTACCTCCTGTGAGGCAATGGTGAAAACAGCTCTGATACCTTGGTAGCAATCATTTCCTTTAGTTGCAAGTGACAGAAAAGGGCAATAGAGAATTGTTGGCCAGATGAGCAAAAGAGGCCTCTCCATGGCCATCAATCCATGTTCCTTCCAAATCAGAGAGCTTCATTTATCTGACCTAGCAAATAGAAAGCTAAGGAAGGGGATCTGGTTGCTCTCTGCAATCGCACAATGAAGGCATGCACCAGAGAGCGCAGAGAGCTATTTAAGCTAAAGGACAATGCTGGCACAACAACAGATGGTTATAAACTGGCCACAAATACTTTTAGGCAGGAAATTAAAAGGCAATTTCTAGCCATTAGAGGATTCAGCTTTTGGAAAAGCTTTCCCGTGAGAGCAGTTGGGCAGGAAAATAATTAGTTTTAAGATGTTATTAAAAGGATTATAAAATGCAGTTGCTAGAGATAGGATGAAGTGGGATGGGGAAGAAATGCATCCCCTTGTATCCACCAAATGCTTAATTGCTTTACGAGAAAGGTATGCACAATGTTATGTGGGACAAATAGATTTGTGAGGGGAAGATCCATAAGGCATCTTGGTATGTATAGAAGGACTCATATGGACTGCTAGATTAAACCAGATTACAAAAGACCTACACTTTCACTACTGACATTTCCTAGGCACCCAATTTACAGTTTTTAAGCACGCCTAAAAATATTATCAAGTTGTCAGGGCTGGGCAGCTCAATGTCTTTTTCAAATATAGCCCTCACTTCTTACATAACCACACTTCTGTCCTGGGGCTTGGCTACCGGTGAGACCCCTAAGTCTGGGCCAACTGCCAGAGAGACCAGCATATGTTTCAGTGCATGAGGCAACTGGGAGATCAGTGGCCTCAGGGGGCAGCTACTGGGTAAACTAGGGTCCCAGTGTGTCTAGGCTGAACTACGGGAGGGATCCACCTGTACTTCTTTTCCATCAATGGTCTTTCATCCTGACTAACTGATGTACTTGCCTGCACTGTGTTTTCTCTTTGTGTATCTATGTAATATGTCCCTATTGGGAATACGATTGTCCCTGATATGGCTGGACCTCAGGGTATAGAGCTACAGCAAACCCTGTGGGGCTACCAGATTGGACAATTCCTAACATAGGGAAGTACAACAGAAACCTGACCCATAATGCTTTTTTTTTTTCCCCTCTTTATTTGCAGGTCAATGCCAAACTGTACAGAAAGGTATGATGTGTCTTTGCCTGCTGTCCTTGGAGAATCTCGAAACCTGAAGTATCTCTTAATTATTTCTGACAAGTTTTCTAATGTTGGTGCTATAGTAAGTCTTGTTCCTAGAGAGATGACCTCTTTCACACAAGGCAGGATTTTGCTGCTGTGACAATGGCATTTGTTACCAGTCAGAGACATTAGCAAGAGAAGGAGGCTCAAATGTAGACCCATTGCTGTAATAGCCAGTCATTTTATGAAGAAATATCTCTCCATTACTCCCTTTCTACTTCTGAGTGGGTTGAAGGTATTACCACCATTCATCCTTCCTAAGACCTCTTAGCCTGATTTCTTACAATGTATTAGGTTTGTGAGAATATACATGTAAGCACATTTATGGTTCTGCTTGCTTGTGAGTTGAGTCTCGGAATTGAGTCTCATGTGGCCTAGTACTCCAGTGTTTTCTGGCCAGGTATTTGTCCTTTCATTGCTGTTCAGGTATTGAATTAACAATACAAATCTTATTTTGGAAACAATCTTTATCAATCAGATAACCTTTAATGCCCCATTAAATTGTCAGATACCATTTGAATTCTGAATGAAATCTACTTGCATCAAACTGTTCACAATCAATCTCCACATCAAGCATACTTTCCATCATCGTTCTATAAGTGGTTTTAGACATCAAATTCATTTGAGAGTATTGCAAACTCCCTCCAGTCTATTTGCGAACAAAAATAATAAGTTCATTGCAATGTTATTTGTTATGCTGTCTTTGAACTGTGCAGAGTATCCGCAAGGTGAATTATTTTTCTTATGTTCATCTTTTCATAGCAAAATGTGTGGACATTGCCTTAAGTTCTTGTACTGATGTTACATATGCTCAAATGATGTATCCTAATTTTCTGGATCAGAAGTCTCGAGAAGTGATTGAGTACAGCTCTGAGTACATCCTCATCAGCGTGTTGCAAAACTTGCTCCAGGGAGAATGCAATCCGGACCTGAGGCTTCTGGGCTGCTCGGTGCTGGCTCCACAGTGCGAAAAGGACAAAGTAATAAAGCCTTGCAGGCATGTCTGTGAAAATCTGAAGAAGAATTGCCTCCATGCCTTTGATGCAATAGACATGGCTTGGCCATACTTCTTAGACTGTGACCGTTTCTTTGCTGGAGAAGAAGAGGGTTGTTTTGACCCATTGGCAAAGCTGCGAGGTAAGGAAGGAAGATCTGCTGATGCATCTTACTCATCTAGATGGGAAGGGTCTCATCTCGCTCAGCTTGACGTGCCTATGTGTCCTGGTTTTGGCTGGGATAGAGTTAATTTTCTTCCTAGTAGCTGGTACAGTGCTACGTTTTGGCTTCAGTCTGAGAACAATGCTGATAACACACCAATGTTTTAGTTGTTGCTGAGTAGCATTTAACCTGATCAAGGACTTTGATCAGGGTAAATCTCATCAGTCTCTCATGCTCCGCCAGTGAGGAGGAGCACAAGAAGCCAGGAGGGAACAGAGACAGGACACTTGACCCAAACTAGCCAAAGGGGTATGCCATACCACAGCACGTCATGCCCAGTATTTAAAGTGGGGTGAATTGGCTGGGAGGGGCTGATTACCGATCAGGCATGAGCTGGGTATCGGTCAGTAGGTGATGAGCAATTGTATTGTGCATCACTGTTGTTCATTGGGTTTTATTCCCTTTTCTCTTTTTATTGTCTCCCTTATCATTACAATTATTATTACTATTAGTAGTATGTTTTACTTTATTTCAAATATTAAACTGTTCATTTCTCAGCCCATGGGTTTTATCTTTTTCTGATTCTCCTCTCCATCCCACTGGGGAGTTGGGGGTGGTGAGCAAGCAGCTGTGTGGTACTTATTTGCTGGCTGGGGTTAAACCATAACACTATGGCACAAAACTTTTCCACTTGTCATCTCAGCTGTAAGGTGTGATTCATTTTGTTCCACATATTTTAAACACTAAATTACACTGTGCTCAAGAAGCATCTGTTTCTGCCCCTCATACAAAAAGAGCATCAAGACAGGCAGCTCAGAGTTAGATGTTTGGACTGCCAATGTGCATTTAAATAAGCCCTGCTCTGTGTGATAGCTGTCTGTATATTTGAAATATGTTATTTAAAAACTGAAACTTTAATGCGCTCATAAATACATGACTACTTGACAAGCTCATTAAAATAATCTCATTAATGATTGTCACATATTTTTGTTTGGATGAAGATCCAGATAACTGAAGACAGCTGAATCTCATAAAAAATTAATTAGATCCACTAGATTTAAAGGGAAAAATCTGTATATTTTGTTACTAAAATGCATGCTGAAGTCCAAATTATAACTGGAGGTTGCACAAATTATTTGTCAATGTGCATATGCATTAGTGTGATTTTGCAAACAAAGTATGCCACAATAAACAGTGTGGGATGTGCTACATGGATTGAAGGTTTTGATTGTGGCTGGGTTTTTTATAATTCTACTACTGAAATAGGTGTTTTGCAGAAAAGTGCAGACATTCATACAGTCCTCTGAGCATCGTGATTTTAACCACTGTGCTACAATTCTTCTTTGCAGGAGAAGTAGTAGTTGAAGAAGATCTGCCTTCAGACTTGCCAGGAACTTTTATCCAGTTCAAACACCATTCATATTCCCAAATGGTGAGCATGTTGAAGAAGACTGCTTCTAAGTGCTCCCATATTGCAACGACCTACAGCATAGGTCGCAGTTTTGAAGGGAAGGACCTTTTTGTGATTGAGTTTTCAACCAAGCCTGGACACCATGAACTGCGTGAGTTATATCAGTGTTGATCAGGTTGCTTGAGGGGAGTCCAGATTATCTGAATAAAAACAGCTCCTTTTAACGGGGTATCACTTAAACTGTAGAAAGCACTGATTCAAAAATATTTCTCCTCCTTTGTGTTCTTGAATTGCAGTGATAGCTGATGATTTATTGTAGCAATTACAGTCCTGGTGCAATTTCATACCTTTATGACCTCCGTTTATGACTGTGGTTGACATTCCTTGTTTCTAGATGTATGACCGTGCACTTGGTTGCAGTGATATGGCTATTATTTATTTGTGTCCAGCATTCAAAGAAGCTGGAATCGTTTTCTGTTACTGAGCTGTCCTCTGCATCATTTACCACTTCCTCAGTCTCCTTTTATTTATCACTATACCATCAAACCCTACACACTTCCTACAAATAATGCTTCTCTCTAGTCCTTGACATCTGAAAATATGTAAAACTTGTGAGAAGGCCTCAGACACAGAAGGACGCTGATATCAAAAAAGGGCAATGCAGCACACAAAACAGTCCTCCAGAACAGAGATTCAGGTCAGTACAATATGTATCAGTGTAGCAGGTAAACAATACCAGGAATTTATGTTCTCATAGCACTTGAATACCTTTGGGATATGAGTCCTCACAACTTTTCTGCAATGGGGACCAGTGCTGATCTCTATTTTGTATATTCATCACTGAGACAAGAGGCAGATTTTTAAATGTTCTAAATTGTTAAATCCTGATCATTTCTGGGGGGAGTATTAGGTATTATTTTCCAGTTACCAGTTCCCAGCTCAAAAATACTACCCAACTGAATCTGGTGACTGCAATGGCCATTGCAGCATACCAGAAGCCTCAGGTTGCTTCTCATCAGACTACCTTCAGCACCAAAGCAACCTCAGCAGTGTAGCAGAATGGAACCACATCTGACTTAATAATTTATTGAGAGATGATCTTAAGGTCCCTTCCAACCCTAACTATTCTATGATTCTATGATTCTATGATTATCATCTCAGGTCAAGCGACTGTGTCCTCTGTATGCTATGCTGCAGGGGAGGTAGAGAAGACAGTGAAGACTGGTGTTAGCTTTGATTACTCTTGGCCATGCTGCTTTGCATGGTGTAAAGGTATTTTGAGGTGCCTTTAAACTTCACCAGGGTCCCAGCAGACATCTTACACAGAGCAAAGATCTGCATTAACTATTTCCTGGCCTATAATCCTTCCTCTTTTATGTAAAGAAAAGAACTTATAGGTGTCTTTTTAAGCTGATACTCCATTTGTCAGGAAAACACAAAGCCTATGAATCAGACCTTTAAACTAAAACTGTGATATGGCATGATGAAAGATGGTAATTTAACACATTATCTAGCATTTCCTTCTAAATCTATTGCTTCATGCAGCTCAGGACAGCATAAAAGAGGCTGGAAATAGCTTTAGAGCTGGAGATTTTGCCAGCCTGAGCAAGCTGCCATAATAGCTCTGTGTCAGCCCTTGTCCAGTGTCTATTGCTTGAGGCTGGCCAGGATCACAGACGAAGATGAAGGGATAGACAGGAGAAGGTGTCTCCAAAGTGCACCTATTTTACACTTTCCATTAGTCTGTAAAGAAGGATGGAAATTGAGAGAATAGCTGTGGGGAATTGTGAAGTTACATGTTTCTAATAGTCTTATTTCAAGGCTATTTAGCCTAAAAGCCACTTTTTATGCACAACCCAATTTCTTTTCCAAATAGAGGGATAATATATTACACATCTGCAGGTCGTTTCTAGGATCTGTGACAATATAAGGCATCCAAGTTACCCAAGGAAAATGAGAGTGCCAGGGGTGTATTTTGTTCCTTTCTAGCCATGTCCTGGCATTTTTGTTTGCATCATTCTTTGTTCACAATTAATGATGAGTCCAGCAAAAGCTCCGAGCAATGAATGCCTCATACAGTTTGGGATCCTGAAAATATGGACTTATTTATTTCACACTATTTCAATTGTTGTTGAACTGACTGGAACGGGTGTGCTATTTACAGGAATGTATGCATTGAATTAGTGTAAAAAAAAGTTTCTAACTCATCAGTAAGCTATCTGGGTTACTCTGCTTTTAGAAGTCGTCCAGGTATAATCAAATTAAAGTATCTCATTACTTCATATTCCACAGTCAAGCCAGAATTTAAGTACATTGGCAATATGCATGGAAATGAAGTTGTGGGGAAAGAACTGCTAATATACCTCGCACAGTATCTGTGTTCGGAGTATCTTCTTGGAAACCCTCGCATCCAGACCTTGATTAATAATACAAGAATTCATCTCCTACCTTCCCTCAACCCTGATGGGTACGAACTGGCTGCAGAAGAGGTAAAAGACTTTTTATAAGGAAATGTTTAGGGTTTCGTGTTTCTAAAATTCCCCATGAGAAAGGTCAAAGTGGGAGGGGAGCACCACGTATGAGAGAGAGTGTTAATAATCAGCAGCCAGAATCCCAGGCTGATTTGTTGGTAGGTTTCTTTCCAAAGATGATGTGAATAGACCTAAGAACCACGTTTTTCATTTTTGCTGCCTGCATGCAATGATGTGGGAATGACTATTACTTTTTCACACATTTAGCATGCTCTGCTATCAGTTCTAGAACAGAATGCCCACTGACTCACTGTAATCACTGTTAATTATTTTATAAGGAAATGTGGTTTAATGCTGTGGAATAGATGTTCTTTCTCATTTAGAAGAGCTGGTATAATAATAATAGCATGTGAATACTTTCTGTACTGTCACACTTCCATAATGCATGGCAGTTTTCAGAGACTAACTGGTATCTGAAAGAGACCTGCAAAAACAAAAGTTCTATTACATCTTACCTGACATTCTTCTTCTTTTCACCTCACTTTTATCGCCAGCACTATTAACATGAAAAATAGGACCTTTCATTTTCTGCATTGCTCATGTGGTGAGTTCTGTCTATTGTATGAGTCTGGGGTTATTGTATTCTGCTTGATCCTGTCTTGGAGCATCAGCTGTATTTTTCTCCATTGTTTCTCTGCATTGCTCATGTGGTGAGTTCTGTCTGTTGTATGAGTCTGGGGTTATTGCATTCTGCCTGATCCTGTCTTGGAGCATCAGCTGTATTTTCGTTTTTCTCCTCCTCTAACTCACCCTGCATGCTGCTCTGTGATGAGCAAGAAGTTGTTGTGTTCCTCTCATGAGTCACATCACTGGTGAGTGAAATGCTTCCTTCATTTTAGTTACTGCATTAGTGTTCATGGTAATAAAAAAAAGATTAATAACTGTGTTTTTGTAACAGTATAGACATTTTCAGTTTACTTCTTTTAAAATTTCCCCTTGATTAAAATAGCATTTTACACCATTGTCACAAAGTGATATTTTGAGACAGGAAGCTATTCTGAGGTTGGCTTCTATGTTACAAATTAGGGAGCTGGTTACAACGGATGGGTCATCGGCCGACAGACAGCTCAGAACTTGGACCTGAACAGAAACTTCCCTGATTTGACGTCTGAGGCTTACAGAAGAGCTGGGATTCGTGGGGCCCGCCTAGACCACATCCCCATTCCACAGTCCTACTGGTGGGGTAAGGTATGAATTACAGATTTTATGAATCACATATATTAGAGAGCAACTCATGAATTAAGAAGCTGAGATTGGTTGGTTTGGAGTTACTCTCTGGTAATCATATTTTTTAAGTAGGACTAAGCTGGACAGGCTCAGAATTGGCAAGAAAAATCATTAGGCAGGTATCACAAATTTATGGATAATTTGGATTTTGCTATTTTAGATTAAGAATAATGACTGTTAGAAGAGGGTCACAAGTGTGTAATGATTCATCATTAGTGATATAAGCTGTGGCAGCATGTTAAAGATTTTATGGATTTGGCTGTCTTTGCACTAGGCTCTGCTCAGATTTGATGCAATAGTGATTTCTGCCTTGGAAAACATCAAAAGGCTTCATGTGAAGTTCTGTGGCATCACCTTCCACAAAAAGGATATTTGTAAAATGACTGTAACCAGCTGGAGCAATAGCAACAGCCTGTGAAGCTGCAGTGATGCTAGAAGGGAGAGTTGTTGCTGCCTCCAGTCCTGAGGAGCAGGATGGAGGCAGCTCTGCAGGGCCTTGCCCTCATCATCGCTAAGCTTTGTGTTGTGTGATGTCCAGGAATGCAAAGCTCAGTCCTACCTGAGGCCAGGTCTAAATCCCAAAGGCATCTCTAATGCTGCCCCAGTGCTTTGGTACTTCATTTCACAGTAATGAAATCCGGATAAAATCATCTCACTTCCTCAGGATAATGTACAAATGAAGATGCAAGGGTGTGAGAAGCTCAGTAACACTCACCTTATTAGACCATTGATTTTCAACATAACTAAGCTTAAGAAGTTTATTATATTTTATGCATGTAGCCCAAAGCATCTCCAAATCCTGATGCTTTGATGAGGAAGCAATTTGCCTGTGACCTGGATAGCACCACAAAATCTTACCAACTGCAGTTTCACATGGATCAGTAACCTGGCAGTAAACGTTCTCACAGCCCCACATCTCTTTCCTCTGCTGGTGGTATCATGGGACAGCCAAATCAGCTCTCCTGTAATGAGCTTCAGTTTTGTCAGGCAGACAAACCCATGGCTCCTACAGTACTCAGCTTTGCGCATGCAAAAACATTAGATTAGATGTTTCAGCACCAGTCTCTCAGCTTTCATTTACTTAATAGTGTTTATTACCTGCCTTATTAAAGTAATTATCCAAGTATTGCAGGGGATTGTATCAAGATCAGAAAATGAAAGCGAGCTCCCAGTCAACCTCTTAAACTCAGGAGATCTCTTGCTTGCCCATAACCCTTGCTTTACAGCGCATTTTGTTCCCCACAGTTATGAATTATTGTAATAAGTGGTCTGAGGGCTCAGACTGAGAGACTTCAGGCTTCATCTGAAATTAAGTCCGTTAAATTGGTTTGATTCAAATAGAATTTGGAAGTCTGTGCCAGTGGTGGCTGGCATAGTCTTGAGGAAAATTAGTCTGGTTGCTTCTAACAGAGAAAAAAGAAAAGAAATCTTTGAAAGCCATGGAGACAGAGACTAATTGTAGTATAATTGACAGAAATGAGATTCAGGTTTAAAAGAATATTGGCCATTCCCTGTACTTATGCAGAAATATTTCATCTGTTTTCTAATTGTGTCCAAGTGTTCTCGTGAGGTGAATACTTTAGAATTTATGTCTTCTGACTAAAAAACAAGAGCCCTGTAAAAAAAAAAAATAAAAATCAAAACCCACATTAAAGGAAAAGTCTATGAATAGTCAAAGTTCAGAGTGACAGAGATAGCATCTGCTATCATCCAGTGGAGCTGAACCAGGATGTGCACATTGCAAACCTTTAATCACCGTACATGATGTCACTGAAGTGCTATTAGAATAAAAATAGTGATGTTGAAACTCTTGATTTTCCACAACATTCACTTCAGTAAGACGTTGGCTCTGTGACACAGCAGTGTCTTGCGGCTTATGCAGGTATCTACTTAGGGGGAGGGGCTGAATTTAGGGGCTCTCTAAGTAAAACTGTGCATACCTCCCTTGCCTACTGAACTGCATCCTGAGACTGCTGTTTGAAAGCAGGGCTGATTCTGGTTTCAGGCAGCAGGAGCTGGGGCAGCCACAGGAAGGGCAGAGAGCTGCAGAGATTTTGGGGCAGCATCATCCTGGGAAGTGCTGGTGCTATGGGACTTGAAGAGAGCAGGCTTGGTGTCAGGTCCTCAGCCACCCTGTGAACCCCCTAACAGGTATCCATGGGTCAGGCAGTGCCACTCACAGACCCTTACAAGCCACCTTGTAAGGTTTTCTGCTCTTCAAATAGATGGGTTCAAAGGATGAAAAAAGGACTTTCAGAGTTCAGGTGAGAGTGGCTGGTTCCGTTGGGATAAAGGTCATTATCAGACCATCAGGGCACTGTACAAAGACCAGAAAAGCAACTACTTTGACCACTGCAGGTAGTGTTCCTCGAACACTGCCAGGTTCCTTGTCATGGAGCCTAGTGGGCTGTTTTCTGCTCCCACCTCCTTGTGTGACAGGGTGTGTGAGACTGCAAAAAGTGCAGAGCATTTGTCCTTTCCTTTCAAAGTGCTCTTTATCTGCACTTTTAAAAATGTTTTTTGGGTGATGCCCTTCCTGGAAACTCTGTGTCTAATCTTCCCCATTGTGCAAAACCAACTTGATTGGGTTTCTGGTGTGCAAAGTGCATTTTATGTGATCCTGAGCTAGTCAGACTTCACCTGTTACATCTCAACTTACACTTAAGTTGCTTCTTTAAAATACAAAGGTTGAAAGGGTTGTGACACAGAGATTCAGAGGCTACCACTAGGTTGATAGACAAAATGGACCTGACTTGTTTCTCCTGAGGACAAGTGACACAATCTGATGTGTCTGATGTGTCCATACGCTAGCCGCAAACCACTGATTTAATGATTCACCTTAACAGCAGTGGGAACCCTCAGATTCCTATAATGGGTTCAAACTTCAACAGGAGAAGTTTAGATATTAGATATAAGGAAGAAGTTCTTTACAGTGAGGGTGGTGAGGCACTGGAATGGGTTGCCCAGGGAGGTTGTGGATGCTCCATCCCTGGCGGTGTTCAAGCCCAGGTTGGACAGAGCCTTGGACCACGTGGTTTAGGGCAAGGTGTCCCTGCCCATGGCAAGGGGGTTGGAACTAGATGATCTTAAGGTCCTTTCCAACCCTTACGATTCTATGATTCTATGATTACTTCCCAAGTACAAGATACGGCTTTTTCAAATAGCACAGCTGCAGTGGCTGGAGGCACTAGTTCAGCTCAGTTAGCAGATAATTGCGTTTTAAGGAAACCTGGAAACTATAAGGGCTCATTTAAATAGCTATGACATCTGAAGGGAGGTGGCCTCCTGCCTAGGTCAAGAACAGGCAGGGTAATGTCTTCTTAAATCATTCCAGGTAAACTGTATTTAGACATAGCTTTTCCCCGAGACCTTTTGCTTTCTGCTTCATTGCTGGGAGCTCTAATACATCCCTGGTGCACATTTACTTCACAGCGTTTTTCTCTGCTCCACACCTAAGTTTATGCTCCCCACTGCATCTCCAAAGCTGTGATTTACCCATAGCAGAATAGGGACTTTTCCAAAGAAAACAAGTATTACTATTGTGTGCTTGGCAGTGCTGAGGCCACACCTCGAACATTGTGTTCAGTTCTGGGCCCTTCATTACAAGAGAGATATTACTGTAACCATAATTTATAGGGGTTTAGGTTTTCTTGTTTGTTGGTAGGAGGCTTTTTGTTTGTTTTGTGATTATTTCCTGCACATTGCTGACTTGCTACTGGTCATTAGTCACTCTGTGGTCCTGGCTGGCTGATTTTCTAACGGCTGATAGGATCAAAGCAAAGGGTGGTAAGCAAGTTTTCCCCATTATCTTCACAAGCTGCAAGGAAAGAACCTCACCTCCTCCCAGGACTGGAATGTGTCTGGGCTTGCAGGGACTGGCCACCAGATGACAGTGTTACCCTTAAGAATTAGCTAACACTGGAGCAGGGCCGTGAAATGACTCCTCAGGAAAAGGGGACAGAGGAGCCTCCTGCATGCTGGGGGACATGGGTGCCTGAGCATCTTTGGGAGTCCGGTGCCCACTCCCTTGGCCACCGTTACTGAGCATGGACTGTTAGAAAGACAGATGTTGTGCCTTATCTGCAGCAGTTCTCTGCAGGTAAACTGCAGCCATTGCTGTGCATTACATACATTAGTTTTAATTTATCTGCAGATGAAGCTGGACCAGAGGATAGCAAATGAGACAATTCCAGCAAGTGCTGAGAGTTACAAATTGATCCATCCAAAGTCAGTTCTGCTGATTCAGAAATGAAATTAGATAAGGAGCAGGTTTGCAAGTACTGGTACACCACCACAATTTTTCAAGCCTAAAATGCTGCCATCATCACTTTGAACCGCTGAAAATGCCACTGTTCTAAAAAGTTATTCTTCTGTCAAATTTTCTCTTCCTTCTCTCCCCTCCCTTCCTCCCCCCCCGCCCCGTTTTTCCACAGTGAATAGTGTGTCTCGTCTGTTCCCTGGAGCAAACCGATGCTCTCTCCCCATTAACCTTTGGGATGGGATTTGAGCAACCTGGTCTAGTGGAAGATATCCTTGCCCCTGGCATGGGGAGTGGAACTAGAAGATCTTTAGGGTCCCTTCCAACCCAAATCATTCTGTGATTCTATGATTCCATCGAAGAGCCGAAGAGCCCCAGCATTCTCCTTTCTGACACACACCATTCTCCACTGGGCTTATTCCTCCCCATGATCAAATCCCTTTAGAGCTACATGATTACTCAGAGCTGTTTTGTTTTCTCCTGGATTGCAGGTGGCCCCTGAGACGAAAGCAGTGATGAAGTGGTTGAGGTCTATCCCATTCGTGCTCTCTGCCAGCCTCCATGGGGGTGAGCTGGTTGTGACCTATCCTTACGACTACTCCAGGCATCCTATGGAAGAAAAAATGTTCTCCCCTACGCCTGATGAGAAGGTAATATTGTTTTTTCAGGGTGAGCATATCAATGTGGTTTCTACGTGTGGAACTACGGAAATTTTTAACAAGTGACAAACTTTGATTTATTTAGATTGCACGTATGTGTGTATGTGCACGCATGTATATATTAAACACGTAATAAATCACACATATATATAATACATGTATATATACACATATAAAAAATATGAGCTATACAGTTAATTAACATGATTTAAAATGTAGGGTCATTTACACACTATCAGCTTGATCTGTAAAGATTAACCCATGTTATATGAGGCCAAACATGATTTCACAAGGCACAGGTTAGGAAAAGCCAGGCTTTTAAAATTTAACGGGTGCTGGCTGTGGTATTTTTACCATTGATTTCCAGAAGAAACGGATCAACCCTGACCAGCAGTTATTTTCTATTGAAATCTGTAGGAGAAAAAAAGAATGGCTGCCATATGGTGGCAGCCTTGTAACATTTATTCCAGGTCAGATGAATGGGAATGGTTTTCCCCTCTCATCCCTGGAAAGTTCCCCATTTGGGACTCACTGTAAATCTTCTGTGAAATTTTTTGCCATCTTTCCTATTTCCCTTTGGTTTCCTCAATCTAGTATTCATTGCCGACATGCTCACTAGGAGAACAGCTAGTTTTTCAGCCTTCTAGCATACGTTAAAGATGTCCCTCGCCTCTTAAGAAAAAGCGGTTCTTTACATAACGAACAGCAGTTGAAAATAGCCAGAAGTTGATCTTCCACTTGAAGCACATGTTATCTTTAAGCTTATCTCTGGGCTGACATCTTTCAAAGTGGCAGTTCTCACCAGCACATATTAAATATTTAAATATTTATGACTGTTAAATGTTTTCTGTATCAATCCATTTCTTCTGAGCTGTATGATAGGTACTGATTACACGTGTATGACAATGACAGCAGTAAAATAAACCAGGCACTGAACAATAAAAAGCACATTTAAGAAAGACCTGGTGAGTGGTAATGAAAGCTACAGAAATGTTTCGCAAGGAACTAGGGGAAATCATAAACCTGTGCACTTATATCCCATCGCCTGGGCCGGGGGTATTCTGATTTACCATCCTGTAGATGATGGAGGAATATGCCATATGTGTCTTGTCAAGCAGTTCACCTGTAGGATGGAAGGACAGCAGTCCCTCTGTCATCTCCAGTCAGGGACAGCATGTGTGTTTTGGGTAAAATGATGCAGTTACATGGACAAAGTGCTCCATCCCAATGCAGTGTACAGTGGGGAAGCCCTAATGACATCAGCGGTTTGTGACAGTGTAAGACAGAGGATCTCGTGTTGGTGACTGCTGCATAGTCAGTGGCTGCAAAGCCTGGGAAGTTAGCTGCAAACTTGGAAGTTTGAAACAACAGGAGAGGGCTGGAGATGTCCTCAATAGCAACTGGTGTTTCAAATGAGTCAGCACAAGAACCTTAACAATGCTATTAGTACCACTTTAAATTTTGCTCTGAAAGTTATAAAACTTGTACCTGTGAAGTGACCTGCACTTAAGAAATGTCATCTGCGGCTGCTGCTGCCAGGGAACCTGCATCCTGAAATATAGCAGCTTATTTTAGCTCCCATACCTTAGCTATAACCCTTTTGCACCCTTGGCTGCAGCCGAGTGTGAAATGCTGCAGATAATGGCCGGGAATTAGAGTCAAATTCTGCAAGTATCTTCAAAACAGATTGCCCTGTTTGAAAATGCACCTGGGTGCTGCCACTTCCCTATGTCCCTGATGGTGTAGCACAAGGGTCTTCTTGGCACCTTCACAAGACACTGCGGATTTCAAGCCTCTTTAGCCTGCATCACAGCCTGGTCTGGTGCTTGCTGAGGCCAAGGAGTCTCAACACTGGACCATGTCCCTACACTCACATTCTTGTATCTGGTTCAGCCCACATGACCCAGAGCTTTCCAGTTTTTTGGCTTTTGTGGAGATGGGTGTTTTTAGCAAGCTGTTGTTGATTTGTGTTACACAAGAAGCTGCAATGATGCTTACACTCACTGGAGCAGGAAGGTGCACACCGAGTCAAGTTCATTCCCTCTGATGAATGGAAACACGTACTTCCCTCCTCTGAAAAACCCAATCTGTGATGACCCATGTGGTGAACGTGCTGGCCAAGGTAACAGCACTGACCACATTGTACCAAATGAAGCATCGTGCTTCCAAAGTCACAAGAATTCCTCTGTGGTTTTTCCCTTTGTTCCACTGTATTACACCTAAATGTTTAACTTTCTTGAGATCCATAAGTAGTCATACATTAGTTGCTAAGTGATAATAAATGTATTGCTATCCGAGCGCATTTTAACTTTTTTTTTTTTTAATCAAGTTTACTTGATTTTGTACCTCTCACTTTCTCTTCTCACTACCACCCATCTTCATCTGCTTGCATTAGCAGCTAGGCAAAAGTCGCATGCCTCTTGGTGTGAAACAAGAGAAGAAAGACTTGGTTACTGGAAATATAACATCTGCAGATGTCTCTGGGAAAAGTGAGGAACATGCTCTAAATATTAGATCAAATTTTTGTCCTTGGTCTTTATTTTTGATGACAACATGAAGGATGAAGTTTTAAGGTCACTTCTAAAAATAGATTTGTAGCCACTTCTAAAAATAGATTTGTAGCCACCTAGTTTTTTGCACGCATTGTCTTAAGCAATACACAATGAAACACATGATGCTGAGTAATAGGCTCTAGTAGCATCTGTAATTGGTGTCATTTCAATATTGAAACCTGAAATTATAGCTTTTGTAGATGAGTTTCAAATAAAAAAAAAGGAGAGGGGGTATTTCTGTACAAAGTTAGAATAAACATTGGAGGAAACTGGCAGGAGCCTGATTCAAAGAACTGTTTTCTGCAGATCACTGGTGCTTCTTCTGTCTTCACTACATGTACCTGTCACTTTTTCCTTCTCGGTGGTGACTCCTCTGTACTTTATCAGTATCAACACTCTTAGGAAATCAACGGTGACACCCTACATCACCACATCCTATCCTTCACTTTTTAGGAATGGTTTCTGCCCTCACAAAGAAGCAACTGTCATTGAAATCAAACTGGCAGGTTGTCCTGTGTGAATGACAAGTGCAAAGCAAATTGACACTGTCTATTTTAAACAGCAGTAGACAATGTGAAGATCTGATTGGGCTGAGGCTGATGGAGGTGTTTTTGAAGGGGTAAAAGTAACAAGAGTTAAAATGTATTTGGGAGAGCCAATTTCAGCTTTAAAACCTGGGACTTTAAGTACAACCAAACAAGCCCTCTACTCCTACCCCAGACGGTGGGTTGAAGCCAAATACCACAAAATCCACTGGTATTAAGTGTTGTCTCTGGCTAAATGTATTGGATTGCAGAGGAAGACCTTGGAGAAGATGACAAGTGAAAACTTCCTTGCAGTATATCCTTGCATGGAGGTTCACCCCCTCCATCAGCCTCGAGGACAGAGGGTGGCTCATTGCCTGGGCTCGCAACAGCAATAGTTGCTAAGAGCAATGACAGCATTCAGAGTTTGTAAAAACAAATGTATTTCAAGCCCTTTTGTTACAGACATTTAAAATGCTGGCTAAAGCCTACGCAGATGCACATCCAGTCATCTCGGACCGGTCCGAACTTCGTTGTGGTGGAAATTTTGTCAGACGTGGAGGTATTATAAATGGTGCTGAGTGGTACAGCTTCACTGGAGGTAAAACCACTTTACCATCATATCGAGTGAGGTAAAACCTCTATATGACCTTTATGAGACACAAGGGTTTGAAAGAAATAATTTTATTAATTTCAGTTTGCTTTAGGTCAGACCCATGCAAAATGTAACTTGTAAGGGATCTAAGAAACAACACGCATTTTTGGTAACATTTCTATTCAGATACCATGGGATGTATTCAGCCCTGATACAACCTGAGGAAAGTTAACAAGATGTACAAGGGTGAAATTTAATGCATATAATACCATTCTTGTTTTCAAATCCAAAATGTAGAAATAAATGCTTAATGTTATGCTCTCATTCCTTAATGACATGAATTTGAATCCATCTCACAGACTATGCAAGTGCTGCTTTTTCAATCAGTTTAAAATAACTCTTTTTCAGGGAAAACTATAACAGAGACAAATATCCCATTCATTTGTGCTTAGGTTGCTAATTTAATTTCCCCAATAAAAGTATTTAGTTTTCTTCAGGATTCCTGAAATACTGGCATGGATGAAATATCAGTGTTCACAAATTTTCAGCAGTTGTGTTTTCAAATAGGGCTCAGCTGGATCCCCAAATAATTATGTTGAAACCAGGCATTTAGAAACCTTTAGGACATGAGTGAGAATTGGGTTTAAATATCTTCAGCTTACATTCTTCTGAAAATTATATCCAATGTCTTTTGTACAGAAACAGTTTTGAACATAATAATGGCAAAAGGTCATCTCTTTGCTGGTGACCCTTGGCAATCACCTCTGATATAGCCGATTATCCAATTACCATGATTAACCAATCCTTATCTCTCTATCTCTGCTTCTTGGTCAGGTGAATAATAATTTAAAATGATGCTTTCTGGCCTGAAGGAAGTGTCATTGTCGTTAGTCAACTTGAAGTTGAAACGAGTTGTAGGATTCTGAATTTGTTTGATAGTTTTTAGATATTGGCGGACACTCATTACAATATATTAATCCACACCCACAGGGTTTGCATTCAGCTGGCTGCAACAGCAAAGCTCCAGTTAAGGGTTACATGGCTTTTTCATTATCTCTCCTTTTTCTTTTTAAACCTATAGGTATGGCAGATTTTAATTACCTTCACACAAATTGCTTTGAAGTTACTGTGGAGGTAGGATGTGAAAAGTTTCCTTTGGAGGAAGAACTGTTTACAATCTGGCATGAAAACAGAGATGCCCTTCTGAATTACATGGAAATGGTACGTCTCTGCATTTATAGACCTTTATGCTTACAGTTTTTCTTCTTCATTCTTTGTCCATATTAGTTTCTTTACTGTTTCCCCAGTTAGTTATTACGATAGCACCAAATCAATCATCACACTCTACCAGAGGGCCCAGTGCCTCAGTTTGTCTAGCAGGACACACAAATAATATTTTGCCTATATTGCAGGAAGGATGGAGACTGA
This sequence comes from Strigops habroptila, assembly GCF_004027225.2. Classification (NCBI taxonomy): domain Eukaryota; kingdom Metazoa; phylum Chordata; class Aves; order Psittaciformes; family Psittacidae; genus Strigops; species Strigops habroptila. The sequence goes on along the minus strand of NC_044283.2, from coordinate 10,937,730 downwards.
GGACTGTAAAAGCCTTGAAAAAATGTGTAACAAGAAATAGTCTGTACATGCTTTGTGCAACATTATAGATCAACTGTTCAAAAATTTATTGCTAGAGAAAATCCCACATATTCAGAAAAATATGAACCAACATTTCTTTTGAAGAATAAACCAGCAAGATCTGCTTTCCAGAGAGCTTTCTGGAATTTTTTCTGTTCCATATTCCATGTTTGTGGCCCAAACCCTACTGCATGGCAGCAAGAGATTTAGATTCAGCTAAAATGGGAAGATTCTAAGCATCTTGCTATAAATTCCACCTCCACACTCTTTAACTTGATTTCTGTATGAAAGTAGTTTAAAAAAATCTAAAGCCTGATCTTCTAAAGAAACAACTGTTTGTCTGTGAGCATTAAAACGTGCCATTTAAAAGTCATTTTTAATAATAAGTTTAAGCTCAGTAAAAACAAATACCTCACTGACAATAAGTAAGTGAACACAGAAACAGAAGTTGCTCATCTTTCTCTCAGCCATTAGTAGATTAGCTTTCTGTCATGCCTTATTTTGATAGAGTATGCAGTAATCTAAAATTGTTAGGAGTGTTTTTATGGCCTTTCTAAGCAACCTCTTGCTACTTGTGGTAAATATTATCATTCAATAAAGTCTACAGTACAGACCACCAAACTCATTTCGTTTTACAGCTGTCTGATGAAAATGAGTTTTAGTGAATCCAAATGGAGCTGGGTTAAATCCATATATATTGCAATTGAAGTCTTCAAGATGTAAAGATTTTTATAGTGTGAGATACTGTAGAAGTCCATGTCAGAAAAGCTTTTTGAGTAAATGCAGGACAGTAAGCAAAACAACTTTGTAGATAAGGATGACTGAATTACTCCTGATAAGGATTAAGTCTGCCATAACCAATTCAAACTTTTCTTATTCTGATAGATACCAGGCTGTTTGGTGTGTGTACAAATCTACTTGGCTTAACACGCAGAAGTGGAATTCATTTTCATAAACGCTGATTTCTTCTCCCCATCTGAAAAGATATCAAAACACTCCCCCAAACTTACATGGCACAGACTTGAGGCAAAATGAAAATTAGTGTATTTACTAAAGCAAAACAAATCAATATTGTTAAAGAAATTTCGATTCTGTCATTTTTATTCCACCTTGTTGTAATTGCAAAGTTATTATTGAACTTGGATGAGGTCATCCTGATTTGAGTATGTCTACGCTGTAAATTAAATTTGGGTCTGAGATGACTCTTATGACCAGATTTACCTACTATCCATATGATAAATCCTCAAGTCCATGCTGAAAAGCAAATTGCAGTGCTTCATCATAATAGTTCTTAAGGGACAGTTTTCAAGTCCTTACACTGAGTTGTTCCTAAATCCTCTAGTGAATAGCTCCACTCAGTATGGAATGGTTGTTCAACAAGAGCAGTGTAAACACAGCCTCACCTTAAATAAAAACTTGCTGTCACTAGACTAGACTTATTTTTTTCTAGCTTCTGTTCAGAGAAGAAGAATTACTGTAAAGTTGGGTATTTTATGTTCATTTTTCAACATCTCTAGAGTCCTACAAAAAAGAAAATGTATTTTTTCCATTGTTTTGATGTTTTGTTCTTCTTTCTATTCTTCTTTTATGACAAAGGATAATAGGGAGGGAAAGATGAGAGGAAGAGAAAGAAAGAGGGGGCAAATTGAAGAACAGCTCAAGTTGATCATAGCAGTTCAGGGGAAAATCAGAATGAAATTACTTTTCATTTAAAAAGGTCATATAGAGTTTCCAATAGAAAACATATTCATTTCTGAAGGTTGTGAAAAAAAAGCCTGTAAGAGGCTTAATGTTTAAATACTGTGATATTTCCCTGTTTTGTTTTAGCTTACTGAATTTCAAATATAGTGAGCTGCCTGTGCACCTCCTTGTATGTCAGAATTCACCTCACTCTTTTGTTTGTCATCAAGCACATTCCTCATCAGCTCAAGCGGCTTGATTCTGTGCTTGGAGAGAAGGGAAAAAGGATATTATACACACTGCTATCATGACATTCTGACATGTAGTGAAGTGTAAGCAGCAGAGTGATGAGTTCCAAGCTCAAGTAGCTAACATGATGCCTTCTCATTACGTATAAAGCATCAGATTATTTTTTAAAGCCTTAACTTTTAATTTCTTTATTATTATGGGCCTAGGGCGGGCATTCAGAAACAGTCTTTAAATACTGTAGGCAGATCATGAGGTGCCAGTGATCTGTGCAGAGAAGGGTCTCTCAATGCAGAACCACATACTTAGCCCAGAAAAGCTCTTGTTCAATTATTCCTTTCCTTTAGTCCCTTGGGCTCCCAAAATTGAAGATAAATCTGAAGGGGCATTAGCCGCTCACAGCCTCTATAATGAGTTGAACCTCTTGAAAGTTGTTTCCTCTCTGCAGGGGTTTCCTTGTAGAAGATGAGAAGGTTGTACTGTAATAAACTACTCCCATCTAACTTCTCTTTACTTTGACAGGTTCATCGGGGAATAAAAGGAATTGTGTCTGATAAGTTTGGCAACCCAATAAAAAATGCTCGTATTTCAGTCAGGGGCATCCAGCATGATGTCACCACAGGTAATATTTTTAGTTTGAGCTTTTTCCTGGGGCAGAGTGAAATCACTGAGAGCTTAACTTGCAAAAGTCTTGTCATATCTGATAGAAATGGCACCTTATTGGAGAATTGAAGGCTCACTTGTGTGTTTGTTTCTATAATAACAAAAGAGAAGGTAAGTCAAACTGGCTGTTGAGTCTGGTGTGTCTCTGTGATGACATAGTACTTGCTATTAAAACTTCCACCTGGAACTGCCTACCATCCACTAAAGCCAATGTGTCTTCAATGAGATTCAGAATTCTACCTTTATGTTTCATGTTTGGGTGAATATGGCAATAGCCCTGCTGGGAGGCTACAACTCAGCATGTGGAGGTGCAGAGCCATGATAGAATAAGTTAGTTGAAATATTGTGGGCATGACATATAGTCATTAGAGTAGTGTTACACTGACTGTAACAATCAGAATAACTGCAGTGATTGAAGGCCTGTAACCTTTTTTATTCATGTGGAAAAACATAAATATATGCAGGTTTTGGACAATAGTTATATCAAATGCAAAAAAACTAGAATATTGAACTATGTTCACTTTATACCTGTCGCCAGCTGGTAAACATGTACTGAGACATATGCAACTGTTAATTTTCACAGTAGTAAAGTTCTGAGCTTTTAGGCTTTCACTGAAATCAATGCTCTAATTTTGTTATTGATTTCAGTGAGAACAGGGTAGGCCATAGGAATGCAAAATAGAAGACATGAATGGTAACATTTTGCTCTAATGATAGTTGTTGAATCAATTTGGAAAGCCAGAATGGTTTATAATGTAGTGGATGCTTTCCAGCTTTAAAAAAACCTAGCATTAGAGGGGATACAATAGTGGAGATGGTGCAGATTCTTGAGGCTGGTGGGAGACTCTGGCATGAATTAGGGTCTTTTTCAAACTTATTCCCAGACAATGGCTTTCCATTGGCAGTGGACCTTTAAAGAATAAAGAATTAAACACAAAATATGTTTACATTGAAGAAAAAAGGAGTATTTGTTCTTGAGTTAGATGGGGTAAAGAATGTCATATGATCAAAATGTCTTTTCATTCCAGTGTTAAAAAAAAAGTGAGAGGTTCCATGAGAAAATAGCATTATTGCAACATTAACAGTTAAGAAACTTACCATTCAAAATAAAGGAAATATAAAATGAAAAGTAAATATTCCATTTTAAGGCTCCTTGCTTTTGCCTTAGGCTTTAATCTTCAGCTGGAGAAAATTTACACCCATTTTACACTAATGGCAATTTATACCAGCTGCAGCTCCGACTCCATAGTCTTATGTGTTATAATGTCTGCAAAGTAATTGAATGTAATATAATATAAGCAGGGATTTCTTAGCTCCTTAGACATGCCATACATATATACTTCTTTGGATTTCTTTGGAGTTATTCCCCATGCCCCTGGGAAAGCAGATAAAGGAAAGCTTCCCTTCCCTGTGATACAGGCACAGTGGTTACTGACATTCTGTGTGTGAATTTTGCTCTGTTAGCTCCCAAAGGCCAGATTTTCACAGGTGGAGTCTCTTTGATATTCAAGATTTTCCATCTGAAATTCTTTCAAAATCACAATCAAAATCTGAGATCCTTTCAAAACCTGCCCCCTAAATGCTTGTGCTATCTGTGGATGCCCATGTATATGAGTATGCAATTATAAAGGATGCAAGACCGAAAACTAAACTCTTTTTTGTTGTGCCTTCCCCTTTCCTAAGCTGCTGATGGGGACTACTGGCGACTCCTGTCTCCAGGGACATACATAATCAGCGCACAAGCACCAGGATACAGCCGGGTGATGAAGAGGGTCACCCTGCCTACCAAGATGAAACGGGCTGGGCGAGTCGACTTTGTATTGCGACCTATTGAGACTTGGCCCAACAAACTCCTCCGCCGCTCGATGGAAGACATATACGACCCCTATGACCCACTGGAACTATATGACCCTCATGCCCAACATGGGCAGCCTGAGGCTCGAGGTGGGTCACCGCCAGGCAGGGACAAACCTTGGTGGTGGTCTTACTTCAGCTCCCTAGACCTGCACAAACCTCTGTGGCTTCTCAAGCAGCGCTGAAGGGCGTCACGGTGCTCTGCTCACCTCGCTCTGCTGCCCTTCCACTCAGCTCCAGATGCCCTCACTGCTTTTGGCAATATTTAAATCTGTTTAATTTGAAAATACAGTGTTAACTCAAGCATTGCTTACTTCTTTCGTTTTCTCTTCACACACAACTGAGTATATTCAAGTGTTTTTACATATTAAAAACAATGGTGCACACCCGTTCAAAGGCCAGGTTTTATGCAGTTTTTTTCTTGGTAATGCTCCATACTTCTGCCCATGTAGTTAATCATCACATTCATTATTTATTAGGTTCTAAGTACCTGCAGGAAAATATTCCTGAGATTTTTGTACGTCTTAACACAGTAATGACTATATACTACAAACAACTTTCAGAAACATGCAGAAAACTCTTTTCTTTCCTCTTTTTACATTATTATTTTGGCATATTCAGTTCATTAACTCTTCTAATATAGCTCAAGGTGATTTTTTTATTTTTAATCCTCTATGTGGATTCAGACACTAGGAACTAGGAATTTGGAAATAAATCTGATTCTGAATAAGTAATATGTTCTGCAGGATAGGCTGCTTATTGACAGGTCAGTATCAATAATAACGTATTTTCACAAGTAAATTTTGAGAAGTTATCCTTTGAAGACATATGTATTAAAAGTGTTAAATCTTTACAGGCTTCTTCCTTTGAAACCTGTTGTACCATGAGTAAGCCCATTAAATCAAGAAAAAAGCTCGAGAAGTAAACTGTGTTCCAAGGAGTCTGAGTATTCAATCTTTACCATGCTTAAGTGTTAATATAATTTGAACAGTTTTTAATCTGTTCAGCAAGGAGATTTTTAATCTGTTTCAACAAAATACCAACAAATACTTTTACTACTGGATATACTCATATCCTATGTAGAAAAATATATGAGAGAATTTGTGAGGAATTTAGGTTAAAATCTGACATACTACATTAAATTTGTTAAAATCATGCACTTTTTTGAGTCTATATGCTTGTTAATGAAACTTGTAGACACCAAAGAAATCACAAACTTCCTTCAAGATAGTTGGTAAAGCTAGGTGAATAGCAGTTTTACAAGATGCTGTCCTCTCTTGGACATCAGATGTAATGTTTTTGTAGGGTGATTAAAAAAATATCCATAATTTTGATGAAACACACAGGCCTAGACTTCCTTTTGGCTTGAAGTTGTTAATGAACTCTATATACTGACAGTATTTCCTGATCTAAATGCTGCAGTGTGTGAATGTGATTGTTTGGAGCTGATGTATTTACTGCAAGAGCTGCTGGATTAGCTGTCTGGATTGCCTTTTGATTTCTAGCAGCCTTTTTGCTCATTTTAGGTAAAGAATCCCAAATTGCATAAATCCTATAGTCCATGCGCCCATATCTTGTACTATAATTGCCTAAGAAGACCCAAGAGATGAATGATCTTAATTCTGCAACCAGATGCTGCATATGCCTAAGTACCTTATTCCCAGTTGTAATCTGATTGAAGTTAGGGGTCTGTTATTCATGTGCTTGATTGTCTGCAGGACTGGAGACTATGTAAAAATTAAAGAACAATTTCATAGCATTAACAAAAAGTAATTATGTGGGAGTGAATGTACTGCATGCACATGGGTAAGTGTTCCTTGCCCAGGCCTGCCAAGTTAAAGAAACTCTGAATCTAAATATGCCAAAGATAAGTAAGCAAGAGATACACCTCCAGACTCTATTTCCAGTAATAGGTATTACTACTTTCTGTGGTCGTTTCTTCTAAAGCCACCAACCAGCGGTAAAGCTAACAAAAGCAGAACAATATGCCAAAATGCTGGCTATGATCTGCTCTTTTTATGCACATAATGTCTTGCACACTTAGGAAGATATTTTCTATAAGTATTTCCTAGATTCTCACAGGGCTATTTAGAAATTTTTCAAGTAATCACAGTAAACCCAAGGCCACTGAAATGCAAAACAGAATGACAATGCAGAAAATTCACTTCTTTCCTGGATTCTCAAGTTGGAATAGCCTATGGCAGAAAAGATTTGGGAAAGATTATTTTCTGGGAAGATCATAAAGGTGTGAAAAACTAGTATTCTTTTCTCCTATAACATTAATGTTAAATTGGCATGACAGAACAAAAGTAGCCTCTCTGTGTCTCTCTACCTCATCCACAAAAGCAGGTGTCCAGCAGAGAGAAAGTTAAGATCAGACTTCTGCTGGTTCACATGCAACAGCCTGCAGAGATGGGATGTAATAAAGTGCATTGAAACAACCATTAGGCTCTTGAGAAAAAGTATACCTCAGTCTTCTGGTACTATTCCATTTTTTTGTAAGATAAAATCTTCAGTTTTCAGTTCCTTGAAGATGGAAAAGACTGCCAGAATTCCTTGGGTAGCTCTCAAAAATCCATTTGATTTTAGAATAGATTTAGGACACTTTTATTGGTGTTTTAAGGAAAGAAAGCAAGCAAGCAAGAAAGAAAGGAAACGAAGGAAAGAAGGAAGGAGTGGTCATAACCAGTTAAATAACAATGTAATAAAAATTAGTATCATCTTTCCATTGTTATTTGGGATTAACAAAGATTCAGTTCTACATTTTTCTAGGAAAGGAAGTATTGGCTTGAATTTGTATCCTGGACTGGATTACATAAATCTTCTTCAATATTTATTTTAATCAAGAAATGTGTGTTTAATGTCAGATAGTTTTGTTTAAAAAAAAATCATCCCAACCCCCCAAACAACCCACCCCGTATCTATAATATGGTTAAAAGGGTTGTAATTGGTGGTGAAATTTAAGCAGCTGTAGGCAGCTCTGTAATAAATACATGAAAATGAACACAGTGATCAGCTCTCTCATGCACCACTCTGGAAGGTGGTCATGTGCAGTTTAATGGAACATAAAGTTAGGAGCATATTAAATACTTTCTAAATAGGAAGAAGGGTTGAAATGCTTCAGTGAAACATGCCATCCTACAGCTGAAGTAGAAGCAACATAGGAAAGAAGTGAAAACCAGCCGCCAAAGTTCCCTGGCAGTCTCCATCATGCTTAAACCATGCTTTACAGACTGGGCTTGGCCTTCTTCCAGCGTTGCTTTGGAGTGTGACAGGTTCAGCAGCCAGACGGTGCTGTCAGGAATTATAGTGCGTGTTCATGAGACTCCCTCTCCTTTTAAGTCAGAGTCTACATAATTTTTTTCAATTACCTTCTAACCACATATTGAACAGTATTGACGTATGTTTTTGTAACATCCTCCTTAATAATTGATTTCCTAGTCTCCACATTCGTTTCAGAGGGGAGCATCTCTTCCATGAAGCCAACTTTTTTCTTTGCAAAGCAATCACATTAATAAATGTTCTGACCTGTCAACTGTCCAGACCTCATCGCTCTGCCAGCAATGAATCTTACCAAGAAGTCAAAGCACGCAAATCTAACTTACAACATTACAATCATAAAAAGCAAAGAGTAAGGTCTGCTTATGCTTATGCCATACATGTAATTTCTCTTTCATTCATATGGTGGAAAAAAGTCAAGAACATGTATAAAAAATATCAGGAGATCAGTCACAAGCTGTGTGATTGAATTATACCAAAGAAGATTTGGGTCTGTTTGTTCATAAAAACTTTTTAGTTCAAAAATAGCTATAATAAACCAAGGCAGAAAAGTTTGCAGCTGTTGACATCTTCGGCTCCTGTAACAAAATAATGCCCCAGTCTTGGGCCACCCACCTATAGGAAGGAGCATCTTTATTTTCCTAAAGATAGAAAAGAAAGGCTTCTTAAGCTAACTGCCTGAAAACAAAACTTTAAAGTGCCAAAATCTGTGGCTAGTAGGAGCTCCTCCTGCTATCATTCTGCATTGTGTTTACACAGTAGTTGTCTTTTTCATGCCTCAGTTTAACATTTAAAAGGAAAGACTCCAAAACAATATTGCAGTCTGTTTTGACGTCCTGTGACCAGCTGTCGAGCAGAGTTTGCCAAGCCAGTGCCATTTCTTTGTGTCCATCACTCTAGTATTGCACTGCAAGTGAAAAACAAGCCAGAGACGTCTTTAGCCATTACAAAAGCAGCCATCAAAGTGAGACGAAACTCTATGTCTCTGTGGTGATGCCTGCAGACAGACTGGGAAATTTCTGTGATGGCTAGGCATCCTCCCTGCAGCAGCGAAGTACTGAAGATTCAGCCTTCAGGAGATGAGGGACAACAGGGAATCTAGATGTCCATGTGGCTTGGATGGAAATGGGAGCCGAAGCTGATACACCTTTTTACAAAGCTCCTGTCAGAGGTACTCTCATGCTGTCTTCCTTTGCTGCGCAAGATCTGTCTTTTGAAGCAACCACAATGTAAAAGGAGCAGATGGGAAGGTTGTAGTATACTTCCCTTGCTGTCTTTGTCTTCACAGCATGTCAGAGGAGAGATCCCATTTGACATTTGTCGTTTCTGACATAGTGTAGTCTCAAGTTGTGCTGCCAAAGGGCTTCATGTTGGCTTCTTTGATGGGGCAGCCAGATCTCTGAGAGGAGGTGTGCTGCTTCCTGCTACCCATCACACACATAAGGGGACACCAGAAGAAGGGCTTCTCTGTAGGCACTTTTTGGTGACCATGTTGTTTCTGGCTCCAGGTCAGCTTAAATGAGTGACGAAGGGGGTTCCTGAAGGACCCATGGGAGGTATCCCATGGGAGGTATCCCATGGGAGGGACCCCATGCTGGAACAAGGGAACAGCATGAGGAGAAGGACCACCAGAGATGAAGTGTTATGGACTGCCCATAACCCCCATTCCACATCGCCCTGCACTGCTCAGGGGGGAAGGAGGTAGAAAAGTCAGGAGTGAAGCTGAGCCTGGGAAGGAGGGTGTTGGGAAGGTGTTTTTAGCATGGTTTTTCCTATGACAGTGCTTGGTGTCCTTATCTCAACCCACAAACTTTTAATCTTTTTCTCTCTCTGCCTTGATGAGGAGGAGGAGTGAGAGAGCTGTATGGTGGGCATTTGACAGCCAGCCAGGGTCAACCCACCATATAGTGTCTGCATGTCCCAATGAATTTTGCACTGAGTGTCATGACCTGTATATTGTGAGCTTCATGGATTTTAAACTTCCCTAAGCATGAGGGCCTTAAATAAAAATATGCTGTAATGATGAAGACAAAGTTTGCTTGTGAATCTGCATAAGCAGGCCTGAATTGCTGGCAGTCCTTCTAGTAAACTGGCTGCTGAAAAAGCTAATGGATTGTGTAAGACCATGCATGGAGGTGATGAGAGAGTAAGGATTGGGTCTTACAGCTTCTTGGCGTCTTCAATCACATAGAAACCAATAGCAGTTCTAGCATTTCCATTAAATTTTGCTTGACTATCAATGACTAGTAGGCTAGCTAAAACATCTCTGTGTTTATTCTTCATTCAGGTACATCCACGGCTGTTGCGGATGGAATAACACACTTCACTCATACGAGAGAAGTAGCAATATGTCCACTGATATAAAACAGCAATTCAACAAAGTTAGATAGAAAATGCAATAGTGATTTAACAAGACTCAATGGCAAGGGACACTTGATTATTTTACTGCTTAGAAGACAGGGGCAGACAAAACTCTCAGGGAGCCTGTCTGGTTGAACCATGATATTCAGAAAGGACTCTCTTGCATTCTAAACTCCTTTTCAGAGGGGAGTCTAGGTTTGACTGGATCCAAACAGTCCCAGACTTGGTCAGCATTTTATGTCTAAATGATTATATATGCACAATAAATCCTTTATATCATTTAGCTAAGATTTCAAAGTTTAGCAAGCTATTAATCAGTTACCAAGAATCTGTTGTGCAAGGAATCTCTCAGCCTCGAGGATTAACCTTGAGAGGTGTCTCTGCTCAAGGGTAGATCCTGGCATGCAGCCCACTGCCATGCAGGAGAGCTCAATGGTCCCTGGGCTCTCCCCTATTTATGGAGTAAGATAATTGACTTATACTTGCATACCAACTATAAAACTTAGTTTATTCCAAACTTGGCTTAAGTCAGACCTTATCCAGCACTATAGTTAGGTGGGTGCATTGCTTAAATTAGCCCTTGGCTTTTGTGTCATTACCTATCTCCCCTAAATCCACTTTGAGCTGGATGCAGCCATCACAACCAGACGCACCCATTAGAACCGTCATTGGTGGTTATCGCTTGAGCAGGGTTACAGAAAATAAAGCTCAGGTTTGGAGGTGGGGAGCACACCATCACAACGGCTTACTGTAGCCTAATGTCCTTAGCTGCACAATGGCATTAGCTCAGGTGCAACAGCAGTGATCCATTTTAAAATGAGAATTTCTATTAAAGCTACACATGTAACAGCTAAAGAAGATGATAGCAATAATATATGATTAACGATGAGTAGACTGGTGAAACCCATGTAAGTTAGATTAATAAAAAATTACTTCAGAATTCACTGCTTTATTCATCTTTAACAGAAATAAAGACAACATAAAGTTTCAGAGATAAAAATCACAGACAAGTATGAAGCAATATATTGTAGAAAGCAATGTACTGCTAACTAAACCAAAAAAAAGACAGCATAGCTTTTACATTGACATCAAGTATTCTTTTATGTCTGTAATAATATTTCAGTTAAATATATATTTAAACCATATAACCCAGTATTCAAAAGAACATTAAGTCATACCTTGGATGTCTCAGTCGACCTTGATGTCAGTCACAAATGTAGTTATAAAGTAGTCCATAAATCTACTAAAAAATCAAACTGCTGTTACGCTGTGGAAAGAGTAAATATCTGTGAGATAGATAATATACACTTATAAAGATAAATAACATACATGTGCAAAGAAAGGAATATAGGCAACACATTTTTATACATTAGTATAATCCAGGGAGAAAGTGGCTTCTAAAAACAATAGCTTGTGAATTGAAGAACAGAGTGGTAGGACTGCTACTCAACTTTGGAGAATACTTTACCTTCTGTGCAGTCCAGTGAAAGTGATACCCACTATCTACTCCTAAATATACTACAGACTTAAAGGAGAAATTATGAAACTGGACTGCAAGGAGTTACTGTGAAGTAAATCCATCTAATGATAAGGATTATCAGACATGGATAAGGCTGTTTTTATCATCCTCTCTAATGAGCCTTTCTTACAAGTACCAAGTTGGCACAGACTTGTTATCCTGGCTGGCTCATTTTAACCATAAGTATCCAGGGCAGGTAATCAGTAGGTCAGTAGACCAGTGACAGTGACCTTTTGGGTGGCAGGGTGGTGTCAACAGGGCAGGAGGGTGGTGAGGACTTTGCTGGCACAGCTGCCACCCAAGGGGAATGAAGGAACTAGCCCAGGGGCTAGTAGAGCCATTTCCCTGGAGGAAGAAGAAAAAATACGCTTCTGCAATGATATGACTTCATCCACAGGAAAACTCTTGCTGGACTAACTGGAAGTCAAACCTACTGCTGACACAGCCAGATCAATAGAGAGGAACACAGGAAACACTGGTCTGGATCAGACCAGTGGTCACCCCTATGTGGTGTTCCCTGTGGGTGTCAGTACACATGCATGCACACACACATGGAGGTGTACTTTTGTACAATGCATTTATAAAAAATAATGGATTATAAATCACATAATCTATTACTCATTATTTTGTACTGCTATCAAAAATATATTTGAGCCAATAAGAATAAAAAGATAATATTTTCTTTATTTAAATTGGTTTTGACTTTTGAAGACTTGATAAATATGCCTTGTTTCAATTCAAATAACAAGGGCTTTAAAAGCAGGTGGGTCACAAATCATGAGGTATTTTAGCTTATTAATTATTTATCACCTAAATTGAATGAAACATTGATGTGGCCATAATATGAATATGTGAGTTTTCTGCCAAAAATGAGCACTGTGAGAGTGATTTTACTAGTTCTGCTGCTCTTATTAATGTAAAACACCAAACTTAGGCAGTTCACAAGGTGCAAGCCTTCAGTAACAGAATTACTAATGAATTAAAAGTGAGTTCTGAGCAGGTTAAAGAAGCAGTAAGGCTTAGTGTTTAGGGCCACCAGGAAGCAAACAAAACAGAGAGACATGGCAGCATAAATGACATTCTTGTGTGGCTATTGCAATACTCAAGACAATGTTTCTGCCCTCTGGTAGGTAACTTGGAAATCAGAAGTTTGTTGTGACAAAAATTCTGTTTTTTTCACTAATGTTAAGAAAGGAAAGGAGAAAAGAGAAACTTACTTACTTAAAAAACTGAATGCTGTCTCTAGCAAATTAATCAACAGTCAGTTGAAATCACTAAGAAAACATTTATCCTATTTGTGTCAAGGACATGTGAAAATTCATTTCTGACCAGAAGGCCGTTTCATTTTATTTATCAGATAGATAAATAAAATTGTTAGAAACAGGGACAATTATCTGGCCTAAAATGTCAGCTTTTTTGAAGATCTTAGCCTTCAAGTTTGTGGGTATAATCACTAACATCTATGGAACTTTCCACACAAACCAGAACAGAATTCCAATTTCAAGTGTATCTTGCTACTGCTTCAATATCTTTAAGGGAGGATAGGTTGCTGTCTAGTAACCCCACTCATGAAGTATATATGCTCACTTCCAGCCAGGTCCACACTTTTTCCTCCCTGCACCCTCCTCTCATTCAGCCTCTGCCTACTTCATTGATAGGAAACAACAGCAACATGATACACTACAATTGTTCCTTTGAAAGACCTGTCTGCTCAAAGATTTTTCAGATATTCTCCTCTACGGGAAGAAGAGCAAAATGGTGGAAATAACTAGTGAGCTTGTATAAGGGCATACAGTTCTGATATAGAAAAGATAGTATCTCCTTTAAAATAACCACTTAACATATTGTATAGTTGTGGATGTCTTCATGAGCTATTTAATGTCAACTTTTATATTAAATTCTTGTCAAGTACTTTGCTTTGAGTCTACTCTGAGGCAGTGATTTCCATAGATTGCAGACATTTTGATGCTCTTAGTTTTCTTAAGGTTATGTTGTAGTCTACTACCTAAATAAAGCTAAGCCCCGCTGCTGAGACTAGGAACAACTTTCAGAAACCGTGACACAGAAATCCCTGTGATGGGAACTGGACACTTGCCCCTCATTAAATGTAAGTTTGAATGCTTTCTTGGATAGCAAGATTGGGCTATTGGATTTTGGCAAAGGGCGGACATGGAGTAGATACTATATGTAGGCCCCCTAGACTGTGAGAAATTTTTTCAGGCTACACTAGCCTGTATGATAACTTTGTCTTATATTTCTTCAAGGACACAACTTGGGGTGGAGTAAAGGTCATGGACTCTTCTGCTTTCCTCCTGCTGCTGCTAGTATCTATTCAGCTCCTGTTCTGCTGCAAATGGGAGAAACTTGTAGAGTGTCAAAAAGAGAAGGGGGAAAAGACTTTAAAGGGCTCAATGCAGTTGTGGTCAGACAATTTCCAGTGCCCACATGTACTTGCCTTAAAGATAACTTGGGTAACTTATCACCACTCAACACAGCACTATGCAGTATTTCTACATCATCAAATGCATCCTCCACCCTTAAAAATTACAGAAAATCTATTAGAACAGGGAGGTAAATGCTGAGATTTGAAGCTGACATAACACAAGACAGTTTCCTTCTATTTAGTCCATGTTAAAAATGCCAAAGGGTGGTGCAGACCTGATCCTGGCAGTTTGGTTAATAAAAATAAATGTTGTGGTTAAGAGGTTGGGAAATACAATGAGAGGCTGAGGACCAAGTGGGAAATGCCTCCTTGTTGAGAAATGCTTTTGCATTCTTGATTTTCTGTATGTAAAGTCAAGTCAACTTTGCAGTTTGCAGACTAGAAGAGACCACACAACCCTTTAGGGCATACAAGAATAGTCATGAGGACTTGGAAGTATTTTCTAATATGCCCTAATAATCAAATAAAGTAGCTCAGCTGCCTTATCTCACTGGAGAATAGATGGCTTTCTTTTGCCAATTACAGAAACAATGCTGAACATTTTATTTTTTCCTCTTACAATTTACGTTCAAATTCTTCTATCCTTCACCACCTTATGTAGTTCATTCCCCTGTAGATACAGCTAAACTCTGGAATAATAAAAAATATTGTACACACTTCCCTTGAGCTTTTCAAGTGTCTGACTGACTACATCAACATTGACCTTGGGCCAAGCGGTGGGCCAAGGAGTTGGATCAGGTCTTATTTCTTTAGACAATGGTGGCAAGATTGGGATGTCTATACTGGCTCAATGTTGTAGGATGTGTTGCACCAGCAAAGGCAGCCAGATGTGAATGATCTTGGCTTAACTAGCAATGTCAGTAGGAATAAGACAGCAGAGCTTCAACTGAAAGGCTTTTTAATGAAAAAAACATCTTTCAGAAGCAACTGTATCCCACTATGACTATTCAGGTACCATTGATCTGCCTTGTCTTTAAAAGTGACATAGCTGTACATATGGAGTCTGGTTCAAAGAACATTTTCCTGTAGAAACCACTGTAATAATCTTGCAAATGCAAACACATCTGCCCCAGACCACTGGGGTGCACTATTTTTCCCTCCTGGATGCAAGGGTGCTCAGTTGCTGGGAATATAATACCTAGCTAGAAGTGATGAATCTATGTGCTTGAAACAGCCTTGCCAGTGATACAAAAAATAAGCTCCTTCACTTTATAAGCAGTGATAAATGCAGTAGAAGCCACTTAATTAGTCTATGATAAATTACGTGCGCAATTAATTATGATGGCTGCCTAGGGGGCAAAACCCAACTCGAGGGAGTCTGATGACTCTGAAGAACAGACTAATGGCACACGTTAGTGAACACTGGAGAGTCTCTTCCCATGCCCTTCTTGCAGTTGTTGGTAGCTGAATCACAACAGTTAACTGTGAGGGATGTATTTGCTTGCACCAGCTTTGCCCTGATTTGACCTTTTCTTCATTTTATGCTTGTTAAATGAATCAATATTATCTTAATACAGTGTTTCCTTTCGTCCTCCCAGTAGCAGTATGTGGTTATACTGTGGACTTAAAATGCAATTAATGAAATAGTGAATGAGTGCAATAGCCTTCCTTATCCGTTAGAGTTGCAGGTGGGAACTGGGAGGAAACACATTAAAGGTAAAGGAGTTATCTGGATGTTAAATCAGTGTATATCTGAAAGCCGTACTTCATAAATTTGTGTACAGAGTCTGTGAAGCATGGCCAGTGCAAGCAGGGTTGCACCAGTTTGAGCAAAAAGAAGGTTTTAAAATGATTTTGCTAAACCAGTGGCAAAGACCATGCAGACATTGCTCTTTCAGTTCTAAAACAGTAGATGACTTCACAGGGCAGAGTCAGGTCCCAAATGTGCCATCTGCCTGGTTGCGGTTTGTTTACTTTATACATGATTGAGTTTAGTGCTCGTCTTGATTCCTTTTACATAATGATGTTATGATAACCACATAATTAATGTTTTTAGTGTTTAGCAGATAAACGAGATGCAAAAACAGAGAGAGAAAAATATCTTATTTTTAAATAGAAATTCTTCTAAAATGCCCAGTAGGAGCCAAGTTTTATTCTATATTTAATCCATAATTTAACATATGTAATATTTAGCATTAGTTTACATTGATAATAAAGATGGTTTACAGACCATTCCTGGAACGTTAATGAGGGGATGAAACAAATCCTTTTGTCTATTTTTAAATCACGAATTATTTTTATCTCCCAGATATTAATTTCCAAAACTTCACAAAATTTCATCATAAAGTAGTATCAAATGACACATGATTAAGATAGGCAAAAATATTTCACTTTATTTGGGGAGCAGTTGAAGTGTCTCCTGGAAATCTCATGAAAAGTGTATTCTTGGAAATCTTTCCATTTTTTTCAGACCTTCTACTCCTGCAGGCATATGAATACTTATTCTCTTCTCCCTTCTTATTTCTTATACAAATGAGAAGCTTATACTTTTGCCCCTTCTTATTTGGAAAATTAACCTCTGCAAATGCAAGTAGAGTTTGAGCAGAAACATATGGAGAAAATACATGTTGTTCTTCTGTTCCATGAAAAGTTATGAAGTGGAGGTGAAGAATGTGAGCTTAGTGGGGGAAGAGGAGGTCAAAGAGAAATTTGTCCCTCTTTCAAATATTTTACAGTCATAGACTAAATTAGGCAACATTCTCCCCAGGTCAGGATTGTAGAAATGTGTCTCCAGTGATTTAGCCTCTCTCGGGATGGATTTCTGTCGGGAATTCTTGTAGTTCTTAGCAACGTTTTAAATTGCAAATGTTCAGAGAAAGAACTCCATACATTCACAAAGCCCAAGTTCTACTGGCTTCTGTAGCAATGAGCAAAGCTGATGTCTGCTATTCAGAAAGTGCTTTATGGGAATAATTTGGAAATGAAGTTACACATTATTAATGGAGACAGATCTGATGGTGAAGCAAACCACATTTGGCAGCAAGGACATTTACTAAAAATGTCATTAAAGAATTTAGGCTGTATGCTACCAAGTATTTTGTAACTCCCTCTGCTGACTTCTTGGCCTCTCTTTTTCTTTCATGTCTGGTAAGTAGCTTGAGCTGGTTGATGAACATTGGAACTGAGGAAGTCTGGCTTTTCGCTGCTGTTTGTCCAAAGGTTTGTTGGCTTTGACACCTAAGAAGGAGAAAGCTCTACCCTAGTCCATGCTTCATTTTACGCATTTAGAACTTTCTTAAGGCTTTTCTTTCATGTAAGTTTTACGGTGTCTAAAAAGAAGTAAGGTTTTTACTGTAGCTGCTTCCTCAGCGAAGGTAAATTTACAACTTTTTTCTAATAATGACTGCCTATTTCCACAATTTGGAAAATTTGAGAACTCTTCCAACCTATCCCTGGCAAATTTGTATCAGTACTATAATTTGACGTATTTTGCTAAAATTTTCCACTAAATGATAAAGAAAAATGGACAATCCGGTAGGCTTTAATATTCACTTAGAATAACACCATAGGACTCATTTGTTAGAAACCCCACCTTTAAAAAAGAGAAGGTATGTGGGTTGTATTTCATCAAACACTGCATTCAATGTCATCTTTGGGGAAAAGAGTAGCTTACTGCTTCATCTCTTACCAGGTGGCATCTCTATTTGACATGCTGAGGCAGTGAAATGAAATAGTGAAGTCTGGAATGAAATGCAGTCTCAAAGACTGGTTTACAGGGACAAGAAGTTACCACCCAGGTGAGCTTTGGGACAGACTGGAAAGACCAGCAGTAGCCCTGCTTATATATGATCAGTTTTATTTAAAAATAGATACGGTGATACTATTGTTCTTTTGAAATTTACAGGTATCACAAAACAATTCAAGTACCAAGGGTTTTGTCTGCCGTGCCACTGAATGCTGGTTATAAATAGCCCCACAGAGCTGGAAGCATAAAATGAGGAAGTATTTTGAATGAGTGGAAGGCTCACATTCATCACCTGAAATCTAAGCAGATGGAAGTAAAAAAGAAAAATACATGTATATATGCATAAAATTTTTTTTTTTCTACTGGATATAATTTTTTTTCCACTTGGATATAATTTTTTTTTTCCACTGGATATTGGATAGCTCTGCAAGGCCTGGCACTGAGCTCCCTACTCATTGAATTTAAGGCAAGAAGCTTTAAAGACTATATGGTCTGAAGTGGGACATCTTGTTATGACTGTGAGCTGATCTGTCGATACTGTGATCTTGATTCCCAGCAGCAACAAAACTTTTATCATGGACTTTTCCAGCTCCTTAGGGAGTGCTGAAGGCACAAGGTATTTCTTCCAGCATCTGTATGATTTTCCCAGACAGATGAAGTGCCTCCCTCTCCTCAGCAGATCTTTCCCTAAAGATCTTTTTCCTCTTTTTTCAAAGTTTTTCTGGGATTTGGTGTTGGCCTCATCTCAACCATCCCAGGAGCTGGCTGGAGCCATCAACTTGGAGGCTACCTGTCCTTGGGCAGGCTTCACAGGGACATGGAGGAGTTGATGAAACCTATGTCTGGCAGTCTTCCTGAGGAGTAGTGAAGTTTGTTCTACTTTTCACCAAAGTACTTTTATATTTGTTATGCCAGAGGAAGAAAAAATGAACAGGGCATCGCTCAAGTAAGGGCAGTCCAGCTGGGACCAGCTCCAGGGGCTGTCCACCTTTACTGGGGAACTCTAGCTACCCATAGGTGTTTGCTGGGAAGTGACACCTGCACCCACACTTTGTAGAGTCCAAGCTGATGTTCTCCATCTTCCAAGCAGGACAGCCAGACCCACACCCTGAGCAGAGGTACTTTGAGGGGTTTTCAGGAGCAGAATTGCTGGGGCATTAAGCATGTTGACAGAATGTAAATGTTTCCAGTGGCAGATGAAAAGAGGGTGATGGTTTTGAGGGGTGAAATTTGAGTAAATGCGCTCTCCAATCCCACAGTCTATTCAGGAGTTTCAGTCCCTCTGTGGATATTGGCCTATATAAAAAGCTGCTGGACTGTGCTTTTACATAAGATCCTGAGTGACTTTGCAAGCATTCAGCAGCTTCCAAATCCTTCACTTTCAACAACACTGCTCTTTGTACTAAAATTTTAGTATATAGAGCCATATCATAGACTTGGGTTTGAAATATACTCAGAAAAGCTCCACATAATGGCATCTTAATGCCTAGACAAATGCAAAATTAATATACTGAAGTTGTCCAGCAGCAGTAAGAGTAAAAGCAGTATGATTTTTTAATGTTTTGTTGGGGTTTTTTAATAGCAAGCTGTATTTCTGAGACAGGCAGTGGAAAATCTTCTCAAGCTGTAAGCTCAGCGTCCCCGGAGTGAATAGGGTTCAATGTAGCATGGATAATTTGTTTGCTTTGCAATTATTTTCCGTCAGTGGAGACAAATTGATTTGTACAATAAAATTGACGGTCACTGCAAGGCAGCTGGCTTTCTAAACTGTAAAAGAATTTGACTAGGTTAAGTGAGTACCAAATTTTTTGAGTACTGGGATGTCCTTTTGTACTGGTAAAACTTGCAGCAATTTTAGGGCTTGCCAGTGATTGCTCTGTGAAATTCAACATCAGAGAATGCCAGAACAGTTATTCTTAATACCACTCTGAGCAGGACCATTGCCAGTTTATTAGTGGCCTGCTTTGAAAATTATTTCCACCAAAACAGAAATCAAAATGGAAGAAAAGATACTGACAGTAGAGCAGATGAATAGGTAGGAAGGAAGTAACAATAATTGACTTCAAACTGCCATCTTAATTATTAAAGGAAAATAGATATTTAGCATGAGTTAAATAAATTTAGCAGAGTTGAGGATGTTAGGCAGCAAGAGGGTTTCTGCCAGAGAAAAGCATGTAGCAAAAGCTTTCTCTGGAAAATAGGAGCATGATCAGCCAGTGAGGCATGTTTACAGAAAGTGTTGGTAGATAAGAAATAACCATTTTGTGCTGCTACTAAAATATTTGGATGATTATCCAAATAAAAATATTTAAAGCCCATAAAAACTATTGACACTATTCTTCTACTTTTCTGTTTAAAAGAACAAATACTTGACCATCAAAAGCCCTGATAAAACTTCAGCGCATTCATGGTCAAATGCTCAGTGTGATCAGGAATGTCGTAGTACCTGGTAGCCGCTTGGAATGAGGCTTTGATTCCACTTTTCACAGCACTGGGCTAATCAGGACATACTGTCATATTCAATTAAAATGCAGAATATGCCCCAGAAAAATGTTGGATGTAAAAGTTCAGTAAATTGCTCAGGTTAAACTTCATTTGGATGTTCCAAGTGTTAAACCTCATTGCAGACATCAGGATTAGATTAGTGACACTGTCAGTTTTGTAAAAGTCCAAGATCAGCACTAAGTAAGGTAGAAGTTTGCTAAGACAAGCTTGTTTCTCTTTGCCCCAAACTTCAAGGACCTGGGAAAAATTGATACTGTACAGTTCAAGCACATTCGACTGGGCTTAATACATAAGGTAAACAAAGCACTCTAAGCACCGATCAAAGTGCAGTTCTTGGGGCCAGTGGCATGATCTTTAGGTGTGAGAAAGAAAGTTTGGAGGAAGAAGGTCACATGTTTGAAGGGCCAGACAATCAGGCTTTGGCTTGACCTCTCTGCCTAACTGGGAGCAGCTCTCCCCAGCTACTCATGTGAGCAGGGTTCAGAGGTTACCAATTACTTCGGGAGGCTGAGAAAGTTGTATGGAGCTGCTCTCAGATGCCATTTCACATTAGCATCAGGCCACTTGCAGGTAGGCCATCGCGGTTAATGCTTCACTGCCGGTCACTGATGTTCTTCAGCCTGCCATTGTGACGTAACATCTCCCTGTCCCACTGCGTGTCTCTTCGTGTCTGCCCTATGACACAACAGCTCCAGCCCCACTCGCCAGCCCCACGAAATCGTGCATCACATAGCTGCACCCCTGCTACGTGGAGGTTGTTTTAAATGCTTAACTGTTGACTAGGTAACATTTTTATCTTTTTTTTTTCTTCATTTTTTCCCTTTCTCACTCCCCCGCCTTTGAATATTTCAGAGCCATCAATAGAAATGAGTGAAATGCTTTAACTGGTTGCAGATATTGAGATGATTAGAGCAATTTCTGCAACTTTCTCTTACAAATCTTAATATATGTGCCTGCACACACTGAACTACTAACAAATTAAGCAAGGGTGACTTACAAGCTTATGATAGCAGAAGTATACAAAAATACCTTCAATAGAAGTTTTGTAAGTTATAGTAAATTTCTGAAACTTATACTAAAGATCTTAATTTAAGAACTTACATCATTTTCCAACTTCAGAAATTAGAATTACCCTTAGAAATTATCTTGGATGGATAGATTGTGTCAAATGAGCTCCCTGTGGGAGTTCCCATGCTTTCTTCTGAAGCTGCTCCCTCGGGTAGTGACAAACAGGATATTGAACTACCCAGGCCTCTGGTTTGATCCAATATGGAAAGTCCTATTCTTTCTGTTTCACAAATAGGGTTTGGGGGTTTGGAGTTCTTGCTTTGTGGAAGTCACAAATTGAGAATGATCACACTTCCCTAACGCAAGACATATTTTGTTTCTAAAAATGAGGCAGTTTCCTTTCAGAAATAAGTCTGGTTTTGATTACACATCCTTTTATTTTCCGTGGAAAATGAGTACGTTTCTGCTTGGAAATATTCACAGAAGAGAAGAAATTTTCTAGGAAATTAAGTGAGCCACTTCGAGTTTACAGTGAGAGGTAAAAGCAGCCCAGCCGTAGATTGTGAATATACTGTTTCACCTACACTGCCATCACATTTATTGATAGGTTTTTGGTTGTTTGGTTGCTTGGTTGATGGGGTTTTTTAATTCAAAAAACTCCCAGAACACAACTGGAATTATTTTAGCCTTGATTTACGCTTCATTTTCTTCTTCTCTTCGTCTTACCAGTTAATTCACCTCCAGGGTGAAAAGCAGACTGTTAAACACTGTTTCACAAAGTTAACTTATTGTGTGTTATTTATTGCTGCAACCGGAATTCGTATTTTCCATGCAGTAAACAGGCAAGAATAAGAATAATTATTCTATGATTCTATGATTCTATTTCAATAGCTGGACAATAGACGAAATGTCTTGGTCACATGGTGTTTCATGCTGCATGGCACAGATTTTGACATATTTGAAGAAACATTTGCTACATCTTAACTTTTTTCAAAACCAATCTTTTATCTTTCTTTGAGATTGACATCTTTTCCCAAAAATAAAGCTTCACTTCCATATAGGCTTTTTCTTCCTATATCGTTTATTTTAGCATCCTTTTACATTGACCTTTCGTTTGCCACCATGCCTGAAAATTCGCTGTCATTCCTTGTTTGCCAGCACATACTATTTGTATGGCTGCAAAAATTACAAATGAATGTTTTGATATGCTTCTTAATGGTATAAGAGAGCTACTCTTTGCAACCTTATCTCACTGGTATGGCCTAAGAATTACCTGAGAATTACTAAGACTAGTGTGAAAAAATGCTGAAGTTTAGAATAAACTGAAACAACTGAATAGCATACTGGAGGCAACTTGCAGACAAAGCTAAAGGGAATCTTAGCGGCTGAACCTCTCCCCACTAAAAGTAGCTGGAGTTCCTCATTGGCATTAGTTGTATTAGATCAGATTCCAGGTTTGCAGTGACATTATTATGCAAGTAGAAACTGGGAAGCTTGTAAAGATATCTTTTACCATAAGATTAATAAAGGACATTGGTTTTCTTTAAAAGCACTAAATATTAATTGAAATCCTGACTCTAGCTTATACCACTATAAGACTCTTATTTAATATACAGATACACTACAAATGTTCCAGTTTGCTTCATTTTGGCATTTTATTATCACTTGCCAAGTGAGGTTAAATAGGGTGGCAATTATTTTCCATTTAATTTCTAAGTATGCAATATTTTTCTGCCCCCAAAAAAATCCAGTGGTATTTCCACTATTAAGTAAACCTTAACTGGCTAATCTTTTTGATAATTTAGTCCTCTCACTGTGGGTTTAGTAAGAGAAGTAAGTTTATGCCTCAATATAAATGAAATTGTAACCTCTAAACTAGTCTGTGGCTAGGAAAATTCAATCACATTCACAGCAAAAAGAAAAAAAAGGAGCAAGCTCAGGAAGGTCAGGATATGGTATTCAATAGAATCTGTAGGGGTCATAGGGTTATAATTGTCTAAATTGCAATGTCTATAGCCATATATAGTATAATGTAATAGATATCTTCAACAGGATTATCAATGAAAGAAGAAGGAAATGCAAGGTTGGCATGTTCTGTTTCTGAGCCCATTTTGTACAGATTTGTTGCTCTGCAGAAATATTTTCAGATTTCAATCCTCACTATCAAAAGGCAATTCAAAGTATTGCATAAATTTCAAGGAGAAGACTGTAAAGAATGCTAGGGAGCAGAATAGCCAGGAAAAGATTCCTGGAAAAACAGGGCTTGTAGAGGAGATTTTTCAGCTCATTACTCACTTGGGTTGAAGCCAGAGCAGGCAGATTGCTGCAAAGAAAGAGAATTGGTGTGAATTGGCTGAAGATGAGGAGAAAAAGACTGGAAGATTGGATGGAGGAGGAGGAAGCCTATAGGAGGAAAAGAGAAAGTACATGAAAATTGAGATGTTTTCTATGACCATTAGAGGCACAGACGCTAAGATATAACATGTAGAGATCCAGTTTAAATGCTTGACAATAGACAGAAGACATTGTTTCTGTTTCACATTATCCTTTGTTAAATGAAACATTTATTAGATTACATGCCTTATTATGCATAAACTCAATATTGAAAGCAATACTACTGCAGAATATTCTTCTGTATTATTTGATGTGAGAACATTTCTTTGCTCCTCTACTTATAGTTATTCTACATAAAAGAGAGAAACTGCAATTCAAGCTTTTGCGTGAATAGTATTTAGGAAACAAAACAAAACAAAATGAAACAAGACAAAACACCAAAACAATAGTGTGGCTTTCCAAATACTATGATTTTTAGGTGTTTAACACAATCATCTTTAACTGACTGATAAAATCCCCTTATGCCCTGTGTGAAATTCAGTGTATTTAAGAATATACTTTAAAGAAACTTTAGTCAAAAAGCCCAGTGCAGTGCAGAAGCAAAAACATGTATTGCAGAGAGAAATATTTATGGCAGAAGTGTCAGGAGTAGCAATGAGGGGAAGATTTGGAAATTTGGAGGGCTATAGGTGGCTGCGTCTTCATGAATTTAGCTACCTATGAAAGAAGAAAGCCTGAACAGAAAAGGACTTTTTAAAGGTACTGCCAGATGTAAATGCAAATATTAGACCCAGTTTGGAAGAGAAGAAAAGCCATAAAGCACGGGGAGAAGAGAAGAGTAAATTTTTGCAATATGTATGTAAAAGTTTTCTTTTCTCTATCAGTGAAAATTACATGGCTGAGTAATGCCAAAATAAATATTAAACAAATATACATATTTAAATGTCTACTGTAACACTTCTTTTCATCATTGCTTATATTTAAAAGTTACGCATACTATACCAGTACAGTACCAGTATGCCCTGATTTCTCCATGAGGTCATATAAAGTTTTCAATTGCTTGAAGGACGTAGGCACCACTTCTTTCAGTATGACATCTAGTGTTAAGAGGGGTGAACAGAAGATACAACTTTGGAAAGGTGGATGTGTTTGATGAAAATACGGTAGAGAAATCATATATAAATTATACAATAGACTCCTGATTTCTTATCCTTTTCTTTAAAATATCTCTCATACAGGTAGCCACTTAGGATAGTGCCATTTGATTGAATAACCAGTCACATGATATAAATACTGAATATTGTAATAAAAAATAGCAAATAGTTTCAGTAGCTTGTCTATTGAAACTTCTTGCTGAAAAATATTCTCCACTATAGTTAATGATGGCTTCTGAAGAATAAGCCATCAATAGAAATCAAGGGTTCCACTTGGGACAGGTCAATGAACAATGAGTCAACAATCTGCTTTGATCTGTCATGATGCCAGCCTGCAGTCCAGATGAGACCAATGCCTAAGACATGTCAGTCACACTCTGACACAGAGAGATTGCCAATGGACAGGACAGAAAATGTGGAGGAAGAAAACAGACATTTCAGATGGCCAAAACGAGTTAGAAGCCTGAGGAGGGAAAGAAGAGTAGGACCTAATTCAGCTGTCCTGCAAGGTCTCTGGAAAAGCTTTCTGGTACTTGAAGGGTCTTGTGGCTGTGTGCTTCGAAGAGATGCAAGCAGTGAATTTGGGATGCATAGAACATTAAATTGCCCAAATTATGGATTTAAAAAACACAACACTACTTCAAAGCAATAGTGAAATGTCTTTGTCTTTATGCCTCTCAAGTGGAATTAATTGTTCCTAAGCATCTCAACACATTGTTTTTTCTCCTTCTCTTCTAAAATGTATTAGTCTTCTCTTCATGATAATTTGCAGAGGAATTTAAAAAAAAACAAAACATGATGGGAAGGTACAGAGTTTACAGGGTGGAGTTTTTTTATCCCTTGATCATTCAAAACTGAAGAAATGTCCCCAGTCTTTGAAGCTTAAATCATTAACATCCCCATCACATCAGCTGATCCTGGTTAAGCTAACACGAAGAACAAATAATCGCAGTGGGCAGAGAACAACCAAAAAAGCTGTTATGGTAGTGACAGACTCTGGAATGAAGCTCAGTCTTTGGTGAGTAGCTGCTGAACAGTGTCTGGGGAGCCAGAGAAGCTTTTGCTCGATTTATTGGAGTGAGGAAGCTGAATGGCATCAAGCTTCAAATCAAATGAGGTCTTTGAAATTATAGCTTTACCAAAGTTTTTGCACATCACTGAGACATACTGATAGCAGCCAGTCCATGTAGGGTTGCATTTCAGTACAGAGTGGCTCATTTTAAAATTCTCTAGTGAGCCACAGGAAGAGAGGCAGCAGGAAAAGCGAAGAAAGGTTGAGGAGACTGAAGCTCTGATCTCCCTTTATGTTGTGTGTAGATGTGGAGAGAAATGGTGCCATGCATATGGCTTTTCGGTCACACTGGCACACAGAAAACATGACAGTAATTATCCTCTTTGAAGGCCAATGCACCAACGATTTTGTAGAAACTTGCAGCTCTTGGACAATATCAAGTTGATTTGATTTCTGCTATTCCCCAGGAACATTCTGATGACAGGAAAACTTACTAAAGGGGATAAACCAATGCAAAATAAAGCCATCCTTTCAACTATGAGATTGGAAATCAAGACATCTGGGTTAAGTTTCCAAGTCTCCTGTAATACTGAATGAATTACAACAAGGTAAATGCCTCAGATACTCGTCTATCCAAGTGGCTAGTGGTTCCTTACCTGCTGCTTTTTTTATCAATTGCCTTTTAACTAAAATATTTTTGTCAACTGTCAGGTCTTTAGTAGCAAGGTTTTATCTAATTGCAATGCTATGATACATAAAATGAGTTTTTAAAATATCTAAATCCTTATTTTATATTTCTTTATTTAGAACATACATAAACATAATACCCTACCCTGATAATTAACATGATCAGAGGTAACACCCAGTTCTTTCACATGTTTCACCACCTTAGAGAAAGGTGAAGACTCATTCAGGTGAATAGCACCCCTCCTCATTGTGCAAAATCTAAACTTGCCTATTTAAAGCAGTTATACATTTTTCCTTGTCTAGCTTGATATCACATCAAAATATTCCCTTTGTTAAAAGAGCATTTTGGAACAGGTGGGGGGTGATCTCAGCCAAAATCTTGCTTCCTTTTGCCATATACAGTCTATCTTCAGTGTTTCAAGCAGTTTTTATTGTCGTTATTGTTTTTCACTGGTAGTAACTAGCTAAACAGAAACGGACCTGTGAGGACAGTAATAAGTTACAGTGGGTACTGCAGAGGGTGGGAAAGTCCCAAAGAAGGAAAGGAGGAAGTGGGCAGAATCAGCCATACTGCTCTTTTCGTTCCCAGGTTCAGAACAGTGTAATTAGGATCCATCCCAGGATATTTTAGCTCTTTCCTGGGCAGGAAGAAACTGTTCACATGTAGTCTTACAGTTCCTATATCCACAAAAGGTGTAACTAGCTTCAGTAACCTCAGCAAGGACCTGTGGATGTCAGCAGTAGCACACAGTGTTTAAGATCTCTTTTTATTGAATGTTTGCACTTCTCAGGTGTAGCTGCTTATGCCTGTGCAAGCATTTCACTTTTCCTCTCTGTGTTCTACCTTGTCCACTTTTTCCTGCCCTCTTCCCCTCATTGGGTATTATCATCCCTTATTTCTCTTCATCTCCCAGCTGTGATCTGGGTTGGATGCAGGAGATCAGATGTATCAGGATGATCAGATTACTTTGGAAAGGCAAAGATGAAGTTGTGTTGTGGAAAATCTGACCCTGTGAAGGTTTAATAGGAGTGTTTGCTCCAGCTCTGCCATTTGGAGAGGCTGCTGTCTGCATCTACATGTCATGGCCACCCTTCCAGATATAACCATACTTCCAGTGCCAGCTGAGTATGTAGTGTTAGCACTGCATCTTCTTCTGGTGATAAGAAGTCAAGTCTGCAAAACTGGCCAAGAAATCCTTTTTTAGCATAGAGCAGCCATAGCTTTCTCTGCCTGTGTAGTTCTCCAGCACGTTCCTCCTGCAGCTCAGTCTGGCTTTTGGCTTCCCTCAGCACTCCTCCTGATGGCAACAGTTATGCCCTATAGCAGTGATTTTTAAGGATTATCCTCTACTCCTGCTGGCTAGGCCAGACAGAAGGGCAATTGCTAGGAGTAGCTGTCTCCTTCCTAGCGGATGTATTGTCCTTGCTTTCCCTTTCATGTGTGCTGGCATGTCTTGCAAAGTGTTATTTTAGTTGCAGTCGTAACTAAAGCTAATAAAATGCTATTATGGTTAATTATATTCACCGGCGAGGCACTTAAACTTTACGTGAAATGGCATCCCAGTAGGCTTGAGTTTTCATAACATATGGCAGTTGGAATGGCAAGGTTTTAAAAAACATGTAATTTCATTAGAGTAACAAGACAACCACTTGAGTAGTCTTTTTATGACATGTTTAATGGTGCTGCCATATGGACGGCTTGTAAACAAAAAAAACCCTAAGGAAGGCTAGATGACGCAAGGGGCACATACATCTGCCAGAGGATATCCCAGCATGCTTCAAGCATTCGCAGCTTTAATAAGCGCTTCTCAGCACCTTGTGCTTATGAAAAAGTTCAGTGAGGCTGTGTGCATTCTTGCCCATTTCCGGAACTGATTTTTGTTTAAAAATTAAAAAGAAAAGTGTGTGAGGTTATTATAAATTCCCTTCAGGCCCTTGGGATATCCTGCGGTACACCAAGGAGCTTTTCTCACTGGCTTTGCTGACTAGAACATATTTATTCCATACTGATCTCAATGCTACTGACTTCTAAGCTAGCTCCATAGTTTTGTGGAGGAGATGATTTTTCCTATGTTTTGAGTACCTTGGAAAATTACTTTGGGACACCATGTTATTAATGGAATGCCCTAAAGTCGTTAGTGTAGTTAGCTAATTAAGAACATCTATTTATGACATCAAAAATAGTGTTATAAAAGTTTACAGGGATGCAAGTGACAGAAAGTAAAATCATGTTTATCTGCAATATAAAACCCAGGAGACCTGTCTCCCTCTCCGTATGTAGCTTCATAGGTATAGGTGCTCTTGTACCAGGGAGTTTGGTTATGCACACTTCAGAGGGCATTTATAGGAAAGACCCTTCAGTTTGGGATGTGTACAAATTTCTGTTCCTCTTTACCTTTGCCAGAGGGCTCCTGCTACTTTCCCCCTTCTCAGTTCTTCTTCCTCAAATTATTGGACCTCAGTCTGCAATATGGTTCTGAACTTCTAGGCTAGTATCTTTTCTCAATGTTTTGAAAATAACTGCTATGCCTTTGGCAAACTAGATGTTTGACAATAATTCTGGAAGTTCCTTACCCATAGAAAAGTAATGTGCCGGATGAAGTAATTTGCAAATATCAGACAAACTGTTCTCCAGAACCCATAGCTCACTTTAACATGCAGTTTCCAGTAGTATTTTACAGAAAGAAGCCTGCTACTGACTCCTGACTGAATTATATGTGATGATAAATAACCACTACAAGGTGTTAATCTCCAAAGACACGACTCCATCACAGTCTTGATTTTACTTTTTTTTTTAGATATATCATAATAACAGCTTTTAAATACTGTTCCAATGGAATTTATATTGGTTGTCCAATCAAATCTGTTAATCCCTACTGCAGCCAGAGTTTTGAGTGGTTCCAAGCAGGTCTGTCAGTCACGACTGCTCAACAGACACACATAGAAAACAAGCAGAGGAATTGCATTTGTAAGCACTGTGGAAGCACAGGATTAGGCAAATACAGACGTGAAATGGAGGAAAGCTGTAGGTGTTCACCATGGGCATTGAGGGGTAAGGAAGGCAGACACTGAAATAACCAGATCAAGCAGATTGATGGGGTGGAATTTGCAGAAGGAAATTTGCAGAATGACAGAAAAAACAGACTGAGGGGGAAAGGGAATGAAGAACCCTTCCCCTGCCAGCACGGCAGAAAAGGTGATGGTGAGGGGGATTAAGAACACTGAAAGAGTTATAGACACTGACATCTTGGAGACCTCAGAACACCTGAGATGGTCATCAGAAGAACTTGTGGTGAGTTATCATAAAGTAGGAAATTGGGCCACTTCTCTTCATTGTGGAATAAAGGAAAGCCGTCTTGCTCTTAGTTTCCCTAAGCTGCATTTTGCCCTTTTGGTGGGTGACTTGAGTTCATTAAAGAGCAAATCCAGTAACACAGACTAGAGTAATACAAAATGTGAGCAGATGTTATACAATCTCCTGTGTGTGTAATTCTGCCCCTGTACTTGCCATGTCAGTGGTGACCTATAATAATAACTCCTCTGAACTTTCACTTCTGTGCTCCTTCTAACCACAGACTGCAGTAGTTTGGGACTGCATGATGACTTTGTGATGCTGACAACTGGAAACCAAGATTAAACTACTAAATTCTTTTTAATAACAAACAAACATAGGATGCAAAGTCTCTAGAAGCAGCCTAACTTGCCAACTCTGCTTTTAAAAATGTAATTTGCCAAGAAGCAATCTACAATTTACATATCTATGTTATTTTATAAGACTTTTTTAAAACAAAGTATTAAATCTTGGCAGAGGCTTTTGGCTAAAATGCAGCAAATGTATTATAAACAGATTTTAACAGTATGTTTCCACCTTATTTTTGCTATACGCTCTAGACCTAAGCAAAAGCTTTGTAAAAGTTTTCCTTTTATGAATGGAAAATAGCAACTTTAGGGTTTAGTTAAAGCCAGAGAACAAATAAATTTCCAATGTACTTCAGGATAATGAAAAACCTTTCTGTCTTCATACTGTGAAGGTGGCATTTTCCAAGACTGCCATTCACATGTAAAACCAAGCTTAACAAATTGAATCATTCACATACTCGTTCATAATTCTAAAATATTTCATTATTAATTTGTTTCCAAAGACCATTTTAAAATCTCAAAAGCAAAATCTCTTCAAGCAAGGGCATGTGCTTCTTAAGCTCTTTCCTTTCTTTCCACTGTAAAACCAGTTTGCAATGTAAGACTGACTGCTTCGTTTGCCTCTGAATATTTGATTTTGGACGTGAGAAACAGGGATTTTTAAAATTAGTTTAGAAATCAGTGGGTAGACTTTTCTGAAGAAGAATAACGAGTAAGTGCAGGATGCAGAATGTTTTTTGATGGATGCTTATAGCAAAATTTCCATTTCACAAATAAAACAAAAAAGGAAGTAAAAAGAGTAAAGTTTCTGTCCTAACCCACATAAAGGGCAAATTATAGAGGCCAGACGAGGATAATAAGTGTATGACTGGCAGCTGACAGAATACCAGTGAAAATTTCTCTCCCCCTTAGGACATTGTTTTGATAATCTTTGCCGATTTAATACTTTATGGAACTAGAGATTTTTCTTTTGTCTGTATGGTTATTTTTTGAGGGGTGGAGGTTGCACTTGTCAATTGCACATCAGAATAGAGTGGATAGACAGGGAAATGAAATGTAAACAACAGCTCCAGGTTTGTTTTTCTCTTCAGGCCCTTGGGGGATGTTTTTATACATGAAGGTTAATAGAGCACAGTAGCAGCCTTCATCAGGTCTTAAGGACATTTGCCCAATGCCACCATACAATTTAGCTGACTAGAGTGCTATTACCTGGTTTTGTATAGTCAAAAAAGTCTATAAAAAGTGTGACTGTAAAGCAGGATAATGGTCTTATATGTTTACGGTACTTAAAGACTATATGTTTGCCTAGAAATATTTACATCATTTTCTGTTAATGAGTCCATCATTTTGCCACAGGGTCTATCATTGCACTCAGTCATTGCCTGTATTACACACCTGCAAAGTCTTTCTGAGCATATGTTGATGTCCATTCCAGCTGAGATGTTGCACCCAAAACAGTGAGTGTCCCATTCATGCTGGGGTGACCAGTAGTGCACACACACACAGAACAGAATACAGGAATACAACCCAACACACAGCATCTCTGCCACAGATACTTAGTCCATGGAGCTTCGCATGAGTTCAGTGTCCTCAGGCTCCTCCAGCCCCAGCCATCCTGACTTCCTATCCCTCACCAACAGCACTGCTTTCTTGGAGCAGCAGCAGTCAGACTCAGGGTCCTTGTCCCCATTTGTCATGTGGCCACCCTTTTAAGTCAGCACTGACTTATGCTTTAGAAGAGAGGTGAAAATAGCAGATTAAAGCTGAGCCTGAAATGCAGTAAGAAACAAAACATAAACAAAACAAGCTTTTCCTATGGAACTTTGCAGATATGACTGCAAATGCACCAGCGAGGCAGATCTGTTGAGTCAGCTGATGGCTTTTGTAGAAATATCATCAGTTTTCCTACTGAAAACAGATTTTCAAAGAAGTTTTCACTCTAACTTCAGTGAGTCCTTATTAAATGTTCTTGATTTGCAAGTAAAACCTTGCAGACAAAGACAGCTATGAATGTTAAGATACATTTTTCCCCCAATATTAATACTAGGAAAGAAGGCTCTACAGGCCAAACAGCTTTACCCATGTAAATCTACTAATTTCAGATAATACGTTCTGTGCCACAGATGTCCATTACGTTTGGTATATCACCATTGTTACTCCTTGGAACTTACTAAACAGTCCTGCAGATGATGATTTGTAAAAGAGTTCAGCTTCTTCTACTGAATAGAGTAGGAAAAGGTGGATGCACATCTTCTTGGCTGTGGATCTAACAGGGATTACCTTGAGCACACTTGGGCTGAAGTCCACTCTGGTCTATCTACAGCTAATCTGAGGTTTGGCTAAAGAGGTGAGGACAGCTTCATTCTGAATTGTACCACTTCAGTCTCATATCAGTATCTTGATACTAAAAGAAGGCTCTGATAACAAAGGAAATTAAATAAACTACTTTCAAATGTTTATAGATTTAATGAGTCCCAGTGGCAGAGTGCCTTTTGATTTAGTTTCTTTGTGAAAACGATGTTATTCAAAGAATTATGAAAATGAAACTGTATAGTTTCACGTCAGGTTAATTTATCACAGAGTTTTTTTGCTTGGTTAGCTAAGATGGGGTAGGTGCTTGAATACACTAATAGTGCAATTTACTGTAGTCTTGGAGATAATCCTTTAAAAATAGGCCCAAATAGCCTTTCATGCAGGCTTGTTCCCACTGAATGTAGTGAGACTGCACTGACACATCTGTGACTTGGTGGTTACTTTCACATAAAATGTGATTTGGGTAGCCTATGACTAATTCACTGGGGTCTGATGAAATGTGTATGAAGTTTTCTTCTGTCTAAAGCATACCATGTACTGTTTTGCTATTGATATGCTGTTGGATGTCTTGCATCCTTGAAAGAAAATGTTCTCTGCTTTTATACTCTTCGCCCTTTCTGTCTAACCTACGTCCATTTCTTTGTGTCTGGGGATGCCCTTGTGTTGTTTTTCTTTACTTACTTTATGCACAGGCAAATAATAATACTTGTCAATTTATTTGTGGAGTTTTCAGCTGCATAACTAATGCTCTTCTGCTTGATAGGATGTCGTTGCTTTCTGTAATTATAGTTTTGCTTATGCCCTTGAGGAAGAACATCTGTTATTTCCCACTCGTGAGTTACATTTAATCCTCTTGTTTCCTTGGTGTTATCCTGTACCAGAATGATGTGGTGGTCTCTGATGCCCTTTGCAGCACTTTTCCTTGGGGTTCTGTACAGCAAGGTCCTCAGCCATCCTCTTCACTTTCCCCTTCTTTTATCAGCCCCTTGTGTTGTTGTCCTCAATGTGGGTGATGCATTCACTTCACTGATTCATCTGGGAGGGAAGGGGCAGAGGTGTGCAGGGACCTCCTACGACAATCTGCCTTGGCTGGGAACAAATGTGCAGTGGAAGCCTGAGGACAACATGCTGCAATGCTCTTACCAAAATGAGCAGTGTAGGCTGCCAGGGTCATGATACGTGGCCACCCAGTTAGAACAGAAGATAAGAAGAGGAGGAAAAAAACACCTCTTTTTGGACACTTAGCAGTAAATTCTGCCAACTTGGCATATGTTTCCCACCATATTTGTTGCTTCTGTTGTTTACCGTTGCATGTAAATCAGCTGAATGATCCTCTGTTAATCCTTTGCTCTTACACATATATAATTTGCTTTGAAAGTGATTTCTTGATATGAACACGAAACAGTATTGTGTAGTAGGCAAATTTTGAGAGATCATACATGTGGTTTTGGAATAGTCAAAATTAACTCTTTGGATCTTTTAACATTTTTGTGATGTTTGCTTTTCTTGTGTAGTAGTTATTTTTATACATAATGCATCATATTAGTTATTACATGGCCAGAATTAGATGTGGTGAATCCCAACCAAGAGACTATGTCAAAGAATTTGAAGTGTCCCGGTTTTAACAGGAGCTGGGGAGAAGATAGAGATCATTACGTACAACAGGCAAAGGGAAAAAAAGTAGAAGACAGAGAGTGATGAAGTCTCATACATATATCCTTGACTGTCAGACTAACTCATACAGTACAGAACTGGTTGAAGGTTTGACTGCTTGAAAAAGCGTTGCCATCCCTCAGCAACCCTGCCAGTGTTGGAGTCAGGGGAGTGATCTAAGCACTAGATCTAAGCATTTAGTTTATGGAAGAGGTTGGTACCCTGAACTTCCAGGGATTTCCTCCTTCCCTGGCTCATCAGTTCAGCACAGTGATTTCTTAAATATTATGGCACTATTGTAATAAAAACTGGGATATTATTGCACTGAGAACAGCTGGTAGGTATGTGTATGTTTCCCAGTAGCTGAAATGGGAACTTAGTATGAACATAAAAGGTGAATAGCTTACAGTGTCAAGTGTAGCTTACACTTTCACTTTTAAGTGAAAGTATTACAGTGTCAAATTGAGGAATTATTGTATATTGAAAATATAAATTGATTGGTGCACCAACCAATTGATTGTGTGTTGCAGAATTAGAGGGACAGTGTGGTATTCAGTATGTTCTTTTTTTCTAGTAGAGTACTGACATAGGGCTTTACAAGGAAATGAGATCCTTAAAAAAAAATAAATAAACAAACAACAACAACAAAGATAACCCAAGCAAACAAACAAATCAAAAAACCCATTATGATTAATAAGAGGGGTATAAGCCTTAACGTTGGAGGCTGGAGGGGAGATGATGACCTGAGCAGGGTGATGAGCACTGAGATTGTTTTACTTAAAGTGCATTGAACACATCGAAGTAGGAAGGAATGAGGCTAGAAAACAGCTGTAGAAGACCACGCAATTGCACCTAGATGTTAGGGGAAATATAGTTAACTATAAAGTGGCACACTGGATATGAGACTGGTCGAGTTCATGGAAGAACTATGTGAGAAGATAGACAAAACCAGGAACAATGAGGATCCCTTGAGATAAATGATGAAAATTACAGTTTTGGCAAGATATAATATGGGAAACAGATGGAAGTCCACATAGAACCATAGTGTGGAGGGAGACAGGCCTGTGAGCAACATGTACAGTGTTTTGCTGCTATGAAAATTGCTGAGTTCTTTACATGGGCAGTAGATAAACCAGTACAGGTCCATGGAAGAAAGAAAAGGCAAGAAAAGTATCCATGAATGGCAATACTGAAGTAGGCTTCTCTCTTCATCCTTTGTATTACTGAAATGAACAAAAAATCCAGTGAAAGTTGATCTTGTTATAGAGACAAAGGAGAAAACAAACAGTGGCTCTTTGGGAAGCAGAGAAGCATATCTCCTTTGTCTCACCCAAGAGGTGAAAAGGTATAAATCTATTAGTACTGGAATTCCTGTTTCAAGAGGAAAAGAAGTTAAGAGGTAGGAAAGGAGGCAACAATAAAAGAGTAACTGCTGGGACTGGTAGCTGTAATTACAGGAATGTCATCAGCCAACCTCAGCACCAAATAAATAAAAAAAGATTAGGGATGAGGAGAAGTGAAAGAGGAAATAAAAATATGGTTGAGGCAACAGAGTAGTTAAGTAAAGGAAAGGGCAGAATAGCAGGAGCTGAGGGGCTAAGGGTGGAAAACTCAAAGGGTAATGAAGCAGTGCAAAGGAAACATTAAAAAAGCATAGCAAATTAAATGAGTAAAGGGGAAGAAGAGAAACAAAAATAGAGCAAGGCAGTATGCAATCAGATCTATAAACATGCTTAAATATCATCAGTGGCTTGCTCCAGAAGAGTAATAGAGCAAAGCAGTACAGCACAGAGCAGTGGAAGCTTTGCTCTCACTGAGGTGAGGAATGGTGATGGGGGCCTGGTAATCTGGGGGGGGGTGACATGGGACCCTGTGCCATGTGGGCACTAATGGGATCAGCAGCATTTGATGGCATCCAATGTCTCTGCTGTGTGCTAGAGGGGACAAGGGCTCTCCTACTTTCACATAATCCCCTGTCCTCCTCTTCTGGGAGGGGAGGGGGTGATGCTCACTGAGAAAAAGGTTGCTTTTCATGCACATACACATGCTCAGTTTCTCAGAGTACCTCATACTGTTCTCAGAAGGGGGAACATGGGAAAAGATGCAAGCCTAAATAGATTTGGGGCTTTTTTTGGAGGAGGAAGTAGGGACAAGGGACAGGCAAGTGCTGACATTTGGAGAGTGGTAACAGCTGTGAAGGCCTCAGGGCCAGGGACTTTTGTTTCTGACCTTAGGGAGAAACCGGAGAGTACTGACCACATGGAGTGGTTGCAAGGAAGAGTGAGGGCAGAGGGGAGGCAGAAGTGACAGCCTCCTATTTTTGTACCCTGGAGCCTTGGTAATACATCTCTGTAAAGAGGCCAGTGCATGTTCATATGAGAAGTTACTCTTTTCTGTCTGAAGTCATGTTAAAAATAACTCCCTTTGGGCCTTGGGGCATTGCACTATAATGAAGTTAAAAGGATAAACGCTATTAAATGTCTGAATAATATTGCTAACATAGCTTGTCTTCCTGATCATTTTGTTAAACTACAGTAACATACAATCATGTCACCATTAATACTTCCTGCATGTGCAGGAAAGAAGAATACAAAGAGTATGAAATATCAATTGATTTTAGGATGGTGTGTTTGTATTGAAAACAGCTGGATAACTTATTCTCTCATATGGCTGGTGGTGGGTACTGGAAATATCACACATTTTTATTGTTGAAACAGAGTGCAAACTATTCAGAATGATACACCTACATCTGTACCATATTATACTGTGTGCCTGGCTGCCATCATTTTATGGCTCAATATCTGTCCAACCATTATTTTTATTGGGTCTCGTAACTCCATAGTTGGTCCACCTGTAGAGCCTGAGAGTTATCAAGTTAGTGTGTTTTGCCATTGTCATGTGTCCAGTTTTCAAATTAGAGTGGTTTCCAACTGGACTACAAAGAACCAGAACTGCTGTTCTTATAGCTATTTTTATCTTAACTACACCCATTCCTATTTATCATTGCAATCTGCTGGAAAAAGTCTGCTTTCCAACAAAGAGAATTTAAATTTTTGGATGGGAAAGGGGAACATGTACCATATTCTTCATCTCCTTTTTATTATTATATAATTATTCCCACACTTGATACTTGTTTATCGCTATCACATTAAAAGGCAGGAATGGTTGTCCAATATCTGGGTAATAAAATCTCCCTGGCATGTTCCTGAGGCTCACTTAGACTGTGCATGGTCATTCAGACATCAAAGGCAGCTAGAATCCAAACTCTGCTTTGAAGACAAACAGCCGTTCTGAAAACCAACTCAGTACATTCTAGGCAAGGCCCTCTTACCACAGCCTTTGCTCGCTCTGGCTAGCACTGATTTGAACAATATAATTTTTATTTGGTCTTCTCTATCAGGTATGTTCCTCCTCATTTTTTTTTTTTCCCTGACATATGTTGACAACCTCTACCTTCCTTTGCCTTTTCCGTTTGTATTTCACAGCAGGTATCACCTTCATGTTGCATTTCTGTGTACTGGTCCTTTTCTGATGTACCCCTGAGCTTATATCTCTGGGTGCTGTTTGCCTTCTTTTCCTTCTTCCTCTGCCTAGTGTCCCACCCTCAAGTGTCTGTCCCCCCAAAGCTGTCATTGCCTTTCCAAACTTCAAGACCTCAGCTGATCCCAGGCTATAGTACCTGCAAGATCCGAAGCTCTTCCTATTGGTCACTAGAGCAGATAGTGGACAGACACCTCCAAGGCAGGGATAGTCCATCAGTCTTGGGTGTGCTGACAGTACCACATAACATACCGGCTGTGCAACAGTGAGCAGTCCAAAGACCCACAAGGTGTCCTGACAGCAGGATAGTCCCAGACCCTGAGAACCCCCAGTTCTCCATGTGACCACCACATGAGCTGTTACGAAACGTGCTGTTCTTCACTGGTCTACTGTTTCCTGCTACCGCACTTGTCACAGCTTTATATTGCAAGCTCCACCAAAGTAGTTGGCAATGTGTGGCTGCTTCAATACCATGTCAGTTCCTATACAGAAAAGTGTAAGATGACCTTTAGCTGTTGCAGCAAGCCCACAGGTTGTGTTACAGCTGTATTTTCAGCCACAAAAATGGCAGCCTGACTCATTTTAAATTACTTACTTTGTGCTAGTTTCTATATTCAGCTGATTTCACAACTGTTTACAACCCAGCTTCAAAGGTTCTAAAATATTTTAGCAATTTTATGGACTAGAAGTACAAGTATGAGCTTTTCAGTGAAGTCTATGTGACTAAGCCTTTTAATAGGACTTTATGAGAACTAAAATGGGCAGGTTCTGTGGACCACCACTGTGTTATTAGGCTTATTAAGTTGTCTCTAATGTACCCTGCAGTCTTTGCAGTCTAGGAAAGAAACATCTGGTCCATGAAGGTTTCCATTTGTATCTATTTTGTTAACTACATTAAACAACCGAATAGAAAAAAAAAGTACTTAATGCAATGAAAACAAAACTACTTAAGCTAAAACAATTTGAGGTCAAATTAGTCACACAACTGTATAAAATATCACAATTATTACAACCAGCAACCACTCTAAGGTTTTACCCAGAATTAGGGATGATGATAAATGTTATTCATCTACTACTCCGCAGTAACAGACCATTATCCATGCAATAAAAATATCTATGTGTTAGGCTCTAGAGAGACATAGGTTTATGTCTTTTTAGAGACATGAGTTCATGAGCTCATCCTGATTCAAAGATGTTTAATTACGTCACTAAAGAACTAGGTCCTTTTGACTCTAGTCTGCTTCTCACTTGTTTTTTTAACATATGGGCTTTGTCCTTTGCCAATATCACTGTACAGCTTCAGGTATGGTGCTTGCTGGTTATCTAGAAAGGCTGAAAAGACATTGAGGAACATTCACATTTGCTCACCATTTGTTGAAGATGTTCCGTGTCCACTGACACACATGCTCCAGACAAATGCCTGAAAGAATAGAATCATCTAATCATAGAATGGTTGCGGTTGGAAAGGACCTTAAGATCATCTAGTTCCAACACCCTACCGCTCCTCATACTAGACCATGTTGCCCTAGGCTCTGTCCAACCTGACCTTGAACACTGACAGGGATTTACCACTTTGGGCAACACATTCCAGTGCCTCACCACCCTCACAGTAAAGAACTACTTCCTTATATCTAACCTGAACTTCCCCTGTTAAGTTTAAATCCGTTACCCCTTGTCTTATCACTACAGTCCCTGATGAAGTGTCCGTTTCTAGCATTCTTGTAGGCCCCTTTCAGACACCGGAAGCTGCTCTGAGGTCTCCATGCAGCTTCCCTTCTCCAGGCTGAACAGCCCCAACTCTCTCAGCCTGCCTTAGGGGAGGTGCTCCAGCCCCTTTATCATCCTCATGGCTCTCCTCTGGACTTGCTCCAACAGCTCCATGTCCTTCTTATGCTGAGGACACCAGAACTGCATACAATACTCCAAGTGGGGTCTCATGAAAGCAGAATAGAGGGACAGGATCACCTCCTTTAAAATAGATTATATTTTAATTGAGAAAAGGATTCTTTTCACTTTAATATTTGCTGATAGGCAAAAATTCTAAGTTAGTTGTTGATAGCCTTGTTGATAGAAATTTTCTTGATAGGCATTTAAAATAAACATTTCTGGAGGGTAATTCATCCACTGTCTTAGCAATCTAGTTTCAGATGAGTTAAATAACTCTCTAAAATCTCCCATCAATCTTCACTGAGTATAGTACAAGCCTGGACAACTAGCTTGATTAAACACCTGATTTAGAGAAAAACATGATGTCTAGGGTGTACTTTAAGATAGCATTCTGAGGCGTGCAATATACAGTAGCTTTTTCATTAACAGTTTCAGAGAAAGCTCAGAAAAGGCAGGAGTCAGGGAAATGTAGACAGATGAGAGGCTGATTTCTTCTGGAGGCAGGAGCTGCACGAGGTGTTGGATTCTGTCATGGTCCTGGGGACCCCAGAACAAGTGGACACACTTGTTGGTTGGTAAACAAAAAACAGATTTATACATGTATAAAGCTGTGCAAAATTCAGTAACTGTATCAAAAGGGGATATTTCCTACTAAGCAGAGTGAAATTTTAGAAGATATATTTTATGGCAACTCTTTTTAGCCTCAATGTCTCAATATGGCCCTCGAACATGACTTACAGGAATATTTCTCTATGTGTTTGCTACCTGTATTGCTCTATCTTGTTCATCATAAGAAAGGCCTGTGATTTTGAAGTTATAAAGAGTACTGAAGTTCATAGAAGAAACTAGAGACGATCAGAATTGTTGGACAGCCCTGGACAAAGACAGGATTTGCTGGGCTATGTGCACTTCCCTCAGTAAAAGAAATTACAGCTAGAAGTCAAAACCATCAAGTTTACACAAAGACTACAGGAAACTGAAGTAGTCATGAGAACACCTGGAATAGATACATTTCCTTGGAAATTTTATTCCTATTTTAAACAGTCAAGCCTTCAAGTCTGCAATACAACTATATAGCAACGTCCAGTGAACTTGGCTGTCAGTCTACACAAGATATTCGAAAGCAGAAAAGTAATAAATAATTGAAGGGTCCTTAAGGCCTAAATTGTTGTTAGAATTAGTGCTAATTAGAAAGAAGAAACTAAATTCTTGGTGGCCATGAAGGTTATTTGGGTTGTCATTTTATATCAGTACAGTGAAAACTGAAGGTAGCTTTATACCTATCACAGGTTTCAACAGAAATGGCATGTTCATATGTGCAAATAGACATGGACACATTGGCCTTAGTGCAGGGTTTTAAAGGGTTTGGTTTGCTTATTTAGGCTAGATTTTTCTGGAACTGACTCTGAACCATGTATTTCCATTGTCAAATGAGATAAATACCCATGAAATTTTTCTTTTCGCTTACAAACACATACTTTACAAATTGAACACCCGTCTGCTAAGACTGATCGTGTCATGGGGTGTGGAATGGCCAACCAAGGCTTACTGGCAATTTCTTAAATAAATATAAAAGTGGTGTGGTGGTTCTTATATTTTCATACTGATAAAAACATGGGGTTTGCAGTACTTAACCATCTTCTGGGGGTAAATACATGGCTGAGCAGCACTCAGTACTTTTGAACTACAGTTCACTCCATTTCTTGAGTATGAAATTTGGCAGCTCCTGTTGAAGTCATCTCAGATGGCAACTTCATGGGGCCATTTCGTTCCTGCCCATCTCACTATGAGGCAGCAACCTCAAGTCCAGGGATGTGAAGTGTCCTATATTATTGCATCAAGGTTGGCCAGACCTCATCTATCAGCCAGTATT
Source organism: Strigops habroptila (assembly GCF_004027225.2). Lineage (NCBI taxonomy): Eukaryota > Metazoa > Chordata > Aves > Psittaciformes > Psittacidae > Strigops > Strigops habroptila. Next base: position 10,896,356 of record NC_044283.2, on the reverse strand, counting down.
TTCGTTTTCTTAGGACAAAAAGCTCTAAATACACAAGTGCTGAAACAGAAGAAGGAGAATCTTGGCCAGAGATGTCTGCCAGTTCATGTGAACGGAGGTATACAGAAAAAGGCAGATTATATCTGATTTTCTTCACTTTCAGGAAATTATATGAAACTATCATCTGACATGTTCTCAACTTATGTATTTAATATTGGTGGTTTTAATTGCTGACCTGTTGAGGATATATTGGCTTCTACCAGAAATGCCCTTTTTAAAACTGGCTGTATCTACTTACTGGCAGAATGTCAGAGCTGTAACAAACTGCATGTTGGAAAACTGTGCAACTGAGGACATTGGGAAGCAATGTCATAGGCACCCCAGTAGGGTGGGGAAGGAAGGTGAGGAGGACAGAGGAACAGAAGCCCCTGTACACTGGTGGAAGAGACAGAGGAAGAAAAGGTATTAAAAAGTCCCAGTTGTTTCCAAGTGAAATCTCTTTCCTTCCACTCCCAAAAGATGACTTCCAGATCCTTGCAGAGTCAAAGGCTTGAAACAAATGCTGACGTGAATACCCAGGCAGTTTTGAAGGTCAACACTTGTCATCAGCTTTGCTCTGAAGATACTAGCATACAAAATTAGTACAATATTTAATGTGAATGCCGCAAGAGTATGCTATTTTGGTTCTAAAATGTTAATAGTTGACTTTCCCTTTACTGGTCTGTGTATCTCATAGCAAAAATTTTCTGCCTCATGTTTTGTCTGGAAATTGTTGACTTCATTAATTTCTGCCTAAAAATCTTTGTCTGACTTGTACATTTTATAACTTTATTTAAATCGTGGCCAGACAAATGAGACTCATTCCAGTGTTTTAATCTGAGGTAGGCAAACAGCAAAAGACATGGTAAAAAAAAACAACAAGCTAAAGTTCATCTCATTTAACAGATAGCAGTAACTATCTTAAAAGTGATTGGCTTATTATGGATACTTTAAGCATCTGTAGAAAGCAGCTTTCTATACCCACATTAAGGTCATTAGCGAGGGAGGGAGAGAGGGAGAGAGGCAGTGAGGGAGTTAGCTGATACCACAATCATCTTTCCTGTGAAGACACTGAGCTGGAAGCTCCTCATTTTGACACATACCCCTCAAAATAAAGATTCTCGGCACTTTAACGAAGGAAATGTTAGTTGCAACAGAGAAATAAGCAGAACCCCAGCTTTGAAGAACTGGCTAAATTTAGAGCTACATATGTGTAGATTTTGCTCCCAATGTAAGAAGTTCAAAGAGATATATTGCTATGAGGTATGACAGCAAAAGTAATATTGCCACTATGCTCCATTATCATTCTGTACAAAATCAATATCAAAACAACCCAAGTCTAGACACATAAATGTCAAACTATTTAACAAGAAGCAGTTAGTGCAGAAAAAACACTTAAATGGCAATTGAGGTAGTCTGATGGATCTTAAAGTAGCTTAGCAGGATTTATGTAAGATAAAAACAGTTTAACTAAGCATGTAGAACAAAGCCTGGGGGCTTATGGCTAAGAACAATATCAGAAGAACATCTAAGCTCTTTATCGTACCTATCAGGTCCTAGTACTTGGCTGTTCTGTCAGAGGTGGAAGGCCTTCTAAATCTCCTCATTTCCTTGTTGATTTTAGGTTACTTAATAAAATTACTATTCACCTACTACTCACAAGATAGAGTGCCCAGTTCACAAAAACACGTTTGAGTTATTCTTGCTACTCATATGAAATCTATCATTTATTTTTTTTTATATGTCATTCTCAATAGGGAGCTGAGAAGGAGGTTGTTAGTGAATAATATCCTCCCAGAAATGGAATTTTGGAGTGAGAAAAGCATCAGAAATTAACACTCAGTTAAAAAAATAAAACAGCTACATATCGAAATTCATTTCAGACAAGGAAATGAGGGGAATGGAAGAATGGGAAAATATAGAGGCATTAACTTAAAAATGACCAAATATTTTTTTCGTAGTTTCTGAAGATTGTCTTTTAATTTAAGTGGCTTTCTTTTGCTTTCAAATAGACCTAAAATAAAAAAGAAAATGAAAAAACAATTAGGGCTTAGGTGGAGCAAAATAGTTTTATTTGGTTCATAATTCATTTTTAATTGGTTCACAGTTCATTGTTGCTCTGTGTGAAACCAAAAATCATTTTGATTCTGACATGAATCAATTTTTTTCTGATGTGATTACAAAAAGAAAAAAGAATCCTTCACTAACCCATCTGAAATGAAACCTAGTTGGGCTGTTGCAGTGCTGAAAAAACCCCATAACTTCAATGTAAATAGAACTAGAGGGGATTTTATTGTCTAAGACATCTTTCATTTCACAGCCTTCAGCAGAAGTCATAAACAGACCTCTATAGCACAGTGAACTCTAGGGAAATTTCTTGCTGATTTCCCTGACTAAAGGAGAGGCCTGTGTATACATAAGAAAATTTATCCGTTGACTGAATAAATATGAATGTCAACAGAAAGCTATTGCAATCTCAATGCCAGATCTTCTGTATTTTGAGAGGTGTGCATTGCTTAAGATAGTTAAGAGGATATACAATATTCAACTTCAGTATTTCATTTGAAGCATTCAGCTTGCCTGAACTCATGAAATGGCTGGCTCTGGAACAACTTTTGTACCTTGTGATGCTTTTGCTGTAACTTGCCCAAGAGGAGGAGATATAGTGCTACAGTGGGTACGACAACCTGTTATAAATTTGGGCGCCTGAAGTGTAGCTCTGGACAGATGTCCATATGGCTAGCTGTATGAGAGGCACAGGTTGCTGAGGACAAGAAATGAAAGGCCTCCAGGTGTGACACCAATCACTTTGCTCCTCTGTGGATGTTGTCTCCAAAAGCAGATATTTCTTATCTACATCTAGAAGAGCTACTCAAGGCTTGAGGCTGACATAGTTTTTTCAAGGGAGTAAAAAATTTTGTTAGATCTTTTTTTCTTTAAAACCTATCACATAGCAAAAGAGCAGGAAATTTCTAACAAAATACAATTTCATTAAGGACACAATGTATTTTTTAAGGTAACTAAGAACCGTCTTATCCATTCTGAGTGATGATCATGAAGATACCAAAGCAGTGCCTGACATCAATTATGACAGCAATCCCATAAAGTCAGTTGGATAATTTCAGGCTTAATGTTAGGAAAAGGTTTAAGGATTTTTCAATCATTGTATTGTCTCCAATATCATTGTTTTCTGCTTAGGACACCCTGTCATGTTGACATGCAACTTACTATTTATAACCCACTGTCTTCTTCAGCTGGTGTATGACTTCATGGAGGAAAACAGTTTGCTTTAAAATGGCATATACCAACCTGGAGAACAGGATTTGAGTGCTATGTCCTGTGTATTTATACTATGTGGATGGCAACTTATACCTGGACAAACAGACTTCAGACTTCATAAAAAGTCCCATAAAACTAAACTGTCCAGCCACCAAAGGAATCTGCAAGGTCTCTATATGAGTATTGTGTTAATCTGAGGGGGAGGATGAATCATACTGGAAAAGTAAGTTTGCAGCTTGTAGTTTAGGTCTTCCATTTCCAGTTGTATCCTTGTATAGAAAAAATCCCTGGGCACAAAGAATAAGGCACCCTCCAGCCTTCTTATACCACTTCAGCTGAAGTCCCTCCATTAAGGCTCAATCCGTCTTCTGTACCACAGTGGTGAGTGACATTAAAGGGGACAATAGAGAAGGTAAAAATATTTATCCGGAAAGTCGTCACCCATCCTTTCTCTTCATCCCTGAGAAAATTTATGTGGGTAATAAGTGCAAACTGTTTGCTGCTTCCTCCTCTATCCCATACCCTCAATTATTTCTATAGATAAGCAGGATCTCAGCTCAGCAGAAACCCATTAGAGTAAGGAAGCGTGCTCCCCATCTGTCTCCATAGGCAAAGAAACTCTCCTGCAAAATCCTGATGTGAGATCTTCCAGGGCTGGGGCATTTAGGGCATAGAGCAGAACAGCTATTATCACTCTGCCTAAGAAACTCTGAAACAATGAGTTGCTAAATTATCTCAATCTTTGCCACGCTGTGTTTGGGCTGCGATTTTCAATTCTGCCAAGAATTATGATCACAAATCTTGATTCCTGCCAGTTACTTCTAAGAAATCTGTTTTAATCTGCACATATTAGTTCTTGGCTAATCACACGCATTCATTGTCAGACCAGATCTGTATTTCACTTTATACTCTGGTCTCTATGCTTGCCTAAATGCTTGGCAGCTGGCAGATCAAGGTGGCACCACCTTTTGTGCCATGGCTTTGCACAACCATGTGCTTTGATCATAAATCACTTTGTGTACAATCTCAGATAAAGTAGAGGATATAACTGACTGTAAGAATTCACAGCATTACAACATGGGCACACTTAACGTCAACTAGAGACACAGTTTGCTGAAGACAGAAGTTTAGAATTAGCTCTGGAAGTTAAATGTACTGACTATTTCTAAGTGAAACCAATCCTCTAAACACTTACGAACTTGCTTAGTTTTCAGCATATGCCACAGCCTTCAAAGGAGGGCCAAAGTCCAATACTTTGAAGTAATGACAAGCAAGAAATGCCCTCAGATATTGACTAAAGAAGAAAATATTATTATGGCAAGTGTTTCTAGGTGCTACCTTTACATTTAGCTTGTCAAGTTTCTAGCATGTGTGCAAATTTTCAATTTAAGAAGACACATAATGTTGCCTTTTTAGAATAAGGGTCTGGAAAAAGGTAGAGGACCCTGGCATTCATTATGTTTTTTCTACTCTGATTAAATATTTGTAATTGAGATAATTTTTCTCCAACAACTAATCATGGGGGTTAAGCAAATATTCTTTAAAAAAATAACCACCCAAAGTGTTGTTTTACCACTTCTAGGCCTGGTTTACGTATGTAAACAAAACAATTTATACTTAGAATATACACAGACGTTGCATCACTGGTTTCTCCTTCCCTGCAAAGCTGATCTACAGGGCCTCAGGCTTATGCTGTTGCTCTGTGCAACAGACACTTTTGCAGAATGGGATATTTGTGTCAGAAGGAGCACTGATACATTATCATCACTGTAAATACGAGCTCAGAAAGACTAAAAACAACAGCTAAAATGCCTCCCAACCTCATGATCTAACATCCAGGAAAGAAACAAGCATGACTGGAATAGCAAAGGAGAGATCAAGGATTACACAAAATCATTTCCTAAGGTCACCTCTTTGTAACACGCACATCACATTTACTCTATGCTTGCAGTCAGTGTCTGCTCTTTTATATATTTTGTTTGGGCATTTTTATCATGTATTTAGTACAGATCTCGAGCCAGAGAGTTGAGCAGATGAAAGGAGACTGAGGCAGGATGTGAAGAAAGCAAAAGCAGGGGGAGATGAAAAATTGAGACAACTCAAAGAAGTAGCATAAGAAATGCTTGGAAAGAGCTTGAAAGAGCTCTGTAAGAGCTGGAGCTATAAGAGAATGGAGGAGTGATGAGTCTGGAGATGTCTTTGGGGGCAGGGATCCATCACTCTGAAACATCACTATGGGTCACTTCCATTTTCCGCAGTATAATGTCTTTTAATCCCAGACATATTGTATAAATGACTCTGACCTTGACAAAAACCCCAGACAGAGAGAAAATTTAGCCATATTACTGTATTTTTTTTTACCTGAGGTGACAGTATCCTGAATAATATTTTCTTGGGTAAATAGCCCACTCTGGTCTGTTCCTTCTACTCCTAAAAGGCTGAAGACAAACATCGTATCAAATTAGTACAACTTCTACCTATTTCTTACGAAAAGTTTACAAGATTAATGCAACAAAATATACATTATTACCTAAATCTCACATTTCCTGCCAAGCCACAGCACCCTTGCTACAGCCCTGAAATATGAATAACTTGCGTAGGGGTTATAAAACACCTACATTCTTTGGTCAGCAAAGCTGGGGATAAAAATAGGGACCTCAAAGATCATCTGGAACTTCTCCTTTTGGACTCTTTTCATATCAATCACAGTCTCAGTGTCCCCTCATTGAAGGAGTAAAATGATGGGATATTTCACCTTTCCAGATGACCAGACCCTTTTGCTTTCAAGAATGGCTAAGTGAGAATATGTTGCAGCTGGTTACACTATTGAGAACACTTGGATAATCTTTCACTCTCAAACATTGACAGAGTAGCTTCAAAGCATTCTCCTTTCTATCTCTCATCCTTGCATGTCAGACTGTGTTGTAGGCATCATGATAGCTGAACATATGGGACATAGGTAAGAACATACATGGATGGTCAAAGCTGAGTCTCATTTGTATTCACATCTCTGAGACCAAAGATAGTCTTAAGGAATTGCTGTATGGATTTGTGTGCCCACACACATGTACTTCTAAGGCATGGAGGGTGTAAAAACGTGGAAATTTTCATCTGTTATTACATCCGTAGGTATTATAAGGAAAGATACAGGTTTTTAATATCTTGCCTTAAATCTCTGGTTGCATATGAACTGTTTTCACCTGGTTTCTAACAGTAATTAGCATAGCTGGAACTCATAAGATTTCCAGATTTTCAAACAATTATTTGACTGTTTAGATCACTTTCCTGCTTGAGCAGGAGGGTTGGACCAGATGACCTCCAGACATCCCTCCCAACCTCAACCATTTGGTGATTCTGTAAATCAATGTAGTAGTGAGCTGCAAGGTCCAATCCTGACTGAAATTTTAATGTCTGTGAGTAGCATTTGGCATTTATGTGAGTTGAACAGGCTAAGCCTTCCTCAATTCTGAACACCCACTGAGCAGAAAGAAGAGAGGACATGGGAGAATTCATCTCTTCAGTGTGACATTACTTCTGATTTTCTCATGTTTAGAAGTGCAAATAATATAACCAGAAAGAAGTGAAATTCCTAAAAGATTTCATATAAGGCAAGTTCCCTTAGGATTACCACTGCAGTGATTGCAATACAGTGATAGTGACACAGCCGGACCAGTAATATTTCCAAGTAAAAGAGATTATATTTGTTAACAAAAAGCCTCCTTCAAACTCTTCTTGGTATTTTCTATTTACAAGGCTGATTTTGGGTTCTAAAGACAGAGGTCTTTGAGACCTCAGTGAATCAGATTAACTATACTAGGACTCATGAACTTACAGAAGCTCCCACAGATGTAAAGTAAACTAGAGCTTGGCATCTTAGTTTGAATCTCATAATCTTCTCCTCTGCAGAATTCTGGTGATTTCGGAAGTGTTTCGATTTCTGAGATGTAGGCAGAAAAATGCTAATAAAAAAGGCAATGCTGTCTTTTATGTAAATATTAATATTATATGCAAAAAAAAAAACCATAGCAGACCTGCAGTAATTCTAATGCTTACTGCTATTTCTTCCTTTGCAAGAAGTGAGTTGTAGGGGTTTTCCAACAGCAATTGCTAAAAATGAGGTCATGCCAGGTTGTTCCTTCTGGAGTGCAACAAAATACAGTGAAATTCGTGGGTGGTTCAGGGACTCAGCTTGTGATTCTGCTCAAAGAAAAAACACAAACAGCTCTTCACATCTTAAAATGAAATATAGCCTATAAAGGGAGCTGATGTGGTTGTGTGAGAAGTATGGAGCCTGCATGTGCTGAATGTGATATAGGCCTTGTGCTCACGAGCTGCAAAGACGCGTGGGTCAGGTGCAGAGCCAGGAACTGTTAAAATGCTCTGCACCATGGAAGCAGACATAGCACTCGGTGTGCATATCAGGTACAGTACTTGGTGTGCATATGGATCACTCCAGCTCAGCTGGCCAAGGGAAAGGGTCCCTATTCTGGAGCAAATTACACAGTAGAGGCAATATAACCAATAAAAATGTAGGCTAAACCGTGCTATCTCACCATGGGCTTTGGAAAAGAGCATGTACAGCAACCAGGAATTTGGTTTTGCTGATGGGCAGTAATTTGTTAAACTGATGAAACAGTACTGACATCAATCGAGTATATGTCATCTATTTTAATTTGACATTTCTACTCAATTTTTCCAGTTATTATTCTTTACTCCTTTACAGCAAATTATTTAAATGCTACCTTTAACTGGAATCATCTTACAAAGGCTGTTCTCAGAAAAATTACTATCTCTATTTTGAAAAGATTATAATGTTACCCTTAAGTTACATTTTAGGCAACTCAGAACGCAGAACTATTAGCACACCAGAAAAGTTTCTTTTGTCAAAAAATTCTATTGTCTTCTGGTATCCTTCTTTGACTTGTCTAATCTAATTTTAGAAGTTCCAGGTGATGGGTCTTCTGTTTCTCTTAGAACATTCCGCAGCTTAATAATCTCTGTTTTTTTCCCTGCTTCTTAAATTAAGTCTAATATGTTTCCATATGGAAATAAAAAACGTTATAAAAGTGGGCTAGTTATTTTTTTAGTTGAATTTATCTGACCTTTCCTTTTATAGTCACATTCCATAAATATTCTACCAAAAAAGGACTTTTCAATGAATTGGAATATTAGCAAATATTACATAACTTTAGTAAAATGCTGATTCTGTCTGTGAACCCCACTGAAGGAACAATACCCGGTGACTTTTTTCAGGGTTGCTCTAGAAAGAAAACAATACTTTTTTTATTGTCCTCCCAGTGAGGATGAGATGGGCAGAGGGATGCTGCAAGTCTTGCGGGGGGAGGGGGGGGCTGTGGGGATACCAGCTCAAGGGCCAGCACGCATTTGCTGACTATCAGTCCTGAAAACTAAATAGCATTGTAGTTGTAGACAAGCACTGGACAGATATCTTGGCTCTAGAAACTGCAACCATAGAAAATGCAACCAGAGCCATCCAAGAAATTGTCTATTGGCTGTACAAGTCATATGAGAGGTAACGAATGTGGGTTCACCTCATTGCTCTTCCTTCTTATGCCCCAAGAACAAAGTAAAACACATAGGTATGTAGGTGGCCAACTAATGTGAGAAGTGATCTCCGTAACCTAATGGCTGGAGAAGACCATTGCAATGCTGGAAACCTCTGCTTCAGTTCCTGCTCCACCAAACACTTGTTTGCACAAACAGAACTCTAAGAATAAGAAAAGACTTCAGAATAAACTATATCTCTAAGACAAACCCCTGGAAGTTCAAGTGTGAAGTTTGACTGTGCTTCAGATCAGTATCAGCAGATGTGGTCTTGGTCTATCCCATCCCATCAGAATAGTGTGACCAGCAGGCCACTGGCTCTTCCACAACCACATTCAGAGTGGGACTAGAAGTTTCCTCTGCAACCTGGTTGCTGTTCCACCTCTGTTGAGAAAACACTTTATTATAGGCCATACCAGTGTCTTGTAACTCTTGCTTACTGCAAAAAAACTTCAGGAGACCCCTTTGGAAAGGGTTTTTAGAACAAGACTTTGCCGACCTAATTTTGCTGATATTATTGACTATATTGCCTTCCACCCATACGATCATCAGGTCTTTTTCTCTCTCTGAAATAGGCATTTGCCTTTCATGTTTTATAGGTTCATTGAGCCACGAGTTAGAAAAGAGGTTTCTGTGCATAGCAGGACTATGGATGGGAGCAGGCCCAGCTATAGGGGCAGTTAAGAGATCCGTAGACATGTTTGTTCTTGATATCTTCAGTTCATCATAAAAGCTGCAGCTGTATTTGTCTGTTCCCAGTTACAAACATGTCTCTTTTATAATCATCTTCCTAAAGAAAGGCATATAGAAAATTTATATTGCTTTTAATTTTATACCCTAATTATTATGGGTATTCGCAAAATAATCACAGCTATGTTCTCTGAAAGTTTAAATAGGCAGTTTAAAATTTATTGGATATATTTAGCTTTTGAGTAAATGAAGGAAATAATAAAGATGACCGTTTTTCATTCCACATATTCAGTAAATTGAGCTTAGATGATAACTTTCATAGGATAAATGTTAGTTTAAATTATCTGCATTTGACCTTTAAGCTAGTATTAAAATTCTAAACCAATTTATGCTGTTAAAATGCATTGAACAAATTATATGACAATAACTCTTATACAATGTGAAGCAATTTTGATGATCTTTAAAGATAGTGGATGGTATTTATGATAACAGCTCTAAGCGCCTTTATATCACAGCTGTGGTGAGGCTTAATGTGGCAGGAACTGTCAGACTGGATCAATACATGCTTTTCAGGCTTCTTTTGGTGCCATAATCCAGCCCTTGCAAGAAGTGACCTCATGAGCTGCCTAAGCTCTTGTTGTTCTTGTTCTGTTTTGTTAATTGAAGAATATCGGGGCTTATGAAAATGACAAAGCTGAGCAAAAGCTAATTATGAAAGAAAAACAATAAAGCCAGGGGTGAGTCTAGGTCAGCTTTCAGTGGGAGTCCAGAGTCTACTATATTTTTTCTGCCATCTGGCTGCTGATGTTTGAGAGGAGAAACTAACATTTCTTGCATACAAACTCAGTGAGCAAAATGGAGCAAGTATTTTGTTCTTCCAGAGAAGCCTTTGTTGCTTTAAAAAGAAAGCCATCAACTCACAGAGAGGAAGCTGTAAGTGACAACAAACAAGTTGCACACAAATAAACCATTCGTCTTTCCTTTTTACTTCTCTCTCATTTTACCTGTAGCCCCCTCTAACACCCAGCTCTCCTGCTGCCTTACGCAGCCATGCACAAGGGCTGTGGGATCGGGCCCTTCAGCGATACAAAGGCACTAGCACCTTGACTTATTCAATCTAACAAGGGCTGCAAGGATAACAAAAAGGAAAGCTTTTACCGTGAAGGCGGAAACATCCTCAGAAATGAAAGTGAACAGTGTTAGAAACCTCAAGGGAAAACATAACCTCACTGTTGAAATGAATTTTTACTTTAATTTAAAAGCCTTTTGTATGGAAGAGCAAGGGCAGACAGCTTAGCACATGCATCTGCTCAGGACTCAGTTGACTGTAAGCAAAAATATGACAGATCCCTAAGCCGGTGTGTAAGAGATTGTCTAATACCTGGGTAGAGTCACCAAGTGACAGCTGCAAATAATTGGCTGCACCTTTTCTTGAGTATTTTAGTAATATACAATAGATAGTCAGCCATAAAGAACCTCTCACCAGGATCCCAGCCCTCATGCAAGGTCTAATACTCTTGTAGGAATCCCGTTCTTCTCTGGGTATCAAGTTTAATTATTGCAGTGATTTCTCTGCCTTTGCAAAAGCTCTGCTCCACTGAAGCCAGATGTATTTATTACTGGATAATAGCTCCTTGTGCATTTCATAGAAAATACTGTGCTTAGTCCAGCTGTACATTATCCATTCGATATGCAGACACTAAATTGAAATACAAATGGACTACATAAGTGACATGTGGTTGATGTTAATGTTAAAGAAACCTAGAAATGAGATTAAAAATATAACCTAAGCATGTAAAAAATGCCGTATATTTTTCTAGAGGAGGATTTCACATGGGAAGAATTTAGGTGTATGTTTTTAAACTCAGGCTACTAATATTTTCAAACAATCCATACGGGTTCCTCCAAACATATTCCAGAGCCATCTTTTCTGCAACTGAAGTACTTGGATAAAATGCCACTGTTGAGATGTGAGCAAAACTTCCCTTTTCTTATCCTTAAATTTAAATGTGCAAATGGAGTTAATTTTTTCCTTAAACACCACAGAATCACAGTAACAGGAGTGCAGTTCCAACAGCCAAGCAAATTTAACTGAAGATCTCCTAGTATAGTACATATGGACAGGGGAGTGTATTCCCACTTCATGATATAATAAAAATAATCTATTATTGACAATTCATTACCAAAGGCTGCTTTAATCATGGTGATCTACAAAGACAATCAGAAAAATATCTTACAAACAAACAGACTGAGTTACTGGGTCCTGTCTAATAAGGAAGACAGTAATCTTTGAGTGCCTTAAGGATCAAGCAAAAACCACTGACCCACAAGGTATTTTTGGCCAGAAAAATTGAATATGGATGTATAGGTACAATTAAAACAGGTAGCTTAGAACTGATGGGTAAAACTTGCAGTTTAAAATTTGGTTTTGTTTTTTTTTCAAGGCATTGTTGGATTTTGCAGAGGATACCTGCAAACAACTGGGGCAGCCATAGGAGCAGGCATTTGGGAATTTATATTATTACAATATACTATATTAAATTCTAATATTATAATACTAGATTATATTAAAGAAAATACAATGGTAAACAATGGTATAGGAGGACACAGCACAGATAGCAAGCCTGTTAAACCCACCTCGGGAAAAAACCATGCTCATACCGTGCTGTCCTCTGCCCAGCAATTACAGCCCCTTTGCTTGCAGCATTTTATGGGGCATCCTCAGCATCCTACATGGGCAAGCAGCCCCAAGCCAAGGTCTGCCTATGCAGTCCAGCTTTGCAGCACTCTAGGGCCAGCTGAAGAGGGAAACCTGGGCTTGGTGTTGTCTCAAGCAAGTGTTGCAGGTCTGAACATCTCCAGGCAAGAGGAGCGCCCATGCCCCAGGAGTGTCCATGCCCCAGCTCTGCCCGAGCTCTTCCTAGCTGTGACACTCACAGCCTTTCCCTGGATGCAGCTGCCAGCTCAGCCCAGCCCGTGCTGAAGCCAGGGCTTCTCAAACCCCACTTTCCCACAGCCTTGCAGTGGCTGCCCAGCATCAGCCTCCTCCTGTTGCAGAGCCAGATCCTGGCCCATGGGCTGGCTTTTAGCTTGTGATGGAGAATGAACTGTGGTTGGGGCAAGTGTGCTCCATCTCATGTGTGCTGGGGCAGCCCACCCACAGCAGACCACTGGGATTTTTAGCTTCCCTCCACTAACCCAGCTGACAGAAGTGAAACAGCTGAGTTTGCTGTAGCACTGTCTTTGTTCCCCCATCTCCTCCTCTTCCCATCCCTGCAGCAATCCTTGCTGCAGCTGGGGACACACACCTATAGAGTTCCAGTCCTTTCTAGGAATTTTGGCCAGAGCTGTGGCCCAGGACCTAATTCACATCTTTGGGCAAACTTCCACTGCTTCACTCCATCTCAGGCTTGTAGGTTAAGAACAGGCTTAGGTTCCAGTTTCCAGCTTCTGCCCCTGCACTGCAATCTCTCTGGGAGAGCTATCATCCAGATGCTTGAGGAAACCACTGCCTTTGTTTTAAATGTTTGAAGTTTATCATGAATAATGCTGATTATTAGTAGGATTGGAAGTGTTCACTCCTGAATCGAGTCCTTTTTACTGAGGCTTTGCCCAAATTCAGACCTCTTCCGAATAACTCACAGTAATAGTGGTGTTTGTTGCCCACTCTTCATGGACTGAAGAGAAATTACTTCCAATCTAAGCAAATCTTTAATCTCAAAGCAAATATTGCTCCATGAATCCAACACTGATCACATCTTTTTCCAACATGACAGGAACTGAACCTAGACAGACTTTTTTTCTGTGCTTATTAAGAAATCCTTTGAAGCTGGTGGTGACCCTTGGGAAAGTTTACGCAGAATAGCCATGCTTAAGGAAATCGCATCACTATCTGATAAAGAGACACATTTTATTTTCACCCTGTTTATCTTTGAGGAAAGAAAGCAGTGGATGATACCTACAACATGAGACAATGGAGGTGCTTTAAATTGGTAAGTCAAAGCTTTGTATTTTTAATGCAACAAATAGCCAAATGCAGCAATTAAGGAAGCTCCAGGAAGGAGCAGAAAAGAGCATTAAGCAGACAGAGAACACCAGGAGGGAGAAAGCAACATGTTAAAGCATCTAAGGAACTACAGAGAAAAAAAAGTGTCAAATGAAATATACTTAGTGATGTGAAACATACAGTCACCCAACATTGCTTTGCATTACAAAATCTAGAAGACGGCCAAAAAGGAATTTAAGATCATGTAGAATGGAATGGAATTTATAAAGAACAGGAATTTCTGAAGCATGAAAAAGCAGTCTGCAAAAAAAAAAAAGAGCTCGATATGCACAGATATGTTAAGTATGATGGGTGGTTGAGTTTTTTCTTCTTGGTACACACGCTCACACCAAAAATTAAAGCCATCCTCCCTCGCCAAATCCTGGGCCCTGATTCTTCGCACACTGTCATCAGTAAGACCACTCTGACCTATAGCACTGAAAGCAGACCTTAGAGTCTTCTTCATCCTCTTCCAGGGATGCCTGCATGACCCAGCCCAAGCAAGCAAGTGTTGTGTGTTTATAATCCTACTGCCTATCCTGCATGTGGTCACCCCACACGGGGCCCACGGACCAAGACAAAGGAGGAACTCTGTGTTTTTTCCTTAATGTGGTCCTTTTAGAAATGCACCACATAGTGATTTTCTGCAATTCATTTTCTCGTGCTGGTCATACTGCATACGGATAATACATATTTAGTTAAATATATATATTTAGAGCTATAATGACTTATAAATGTTTAATACATACTCAAAAAGCACATTTGAGTTTTATGCTATCTTGGAGCTATATATACTTAGTCTAACACTCTAGATTTTGGACTGTGTAGTATATTAAAGTCACTACAGTTTTTATTGAAATTAATTATATTTTCCTATGTATCAACTTTAAATAGCTTTTCATTAAATAACACCTCTAGATTTGAGGGGTTTTTCTTCCTCTGAAGACATCAAAAATGAGATAGATATAGTATGATCAAAGATTTTAATATATTCATAGTAATTTTTAATTCTTTTTTCAAGCTAAGCTCCATGCACAGAGAAGAGTTGCAACAAAAAGCTTTTCTAGTCATCTGTAAGATCTTCTAGTCATCTGTATGCACTTGGTTATTTGTACGTATAACCAGGATACCAGCCAAGCCTCTCTGAGCAGACTTTGCCGTCTCTGGCTGACTATTACGTACATACCTCTCACAGGTTATTTAAGCTCCCTCTGCAGTCAGCAAAATCACCTGCAGAGGACAATTCCTCCAGCATCTTCTAGGCATTTACTTATGGTCCACTGACTATAAAAAGATCCTAAATAGCTATCTTAGGTTTGACACCTAACTTTTCCAAATCAATGGCTAAGCAAGACAAAGCCCTCCCTTGCTGCAAGGTCCTATTTGAACACAGACAAGAGCAGGGCTAGTAGGGAGGAAAGTGAAAATGCACACACTGTGTACATGCAATTTTTATTTTTATAATGCTTTTCATTGGAAATATAACCATGAGAAACCACTGCTCCTCTCAGATATACCTTCAACTTCTCATGCCCTCATCCTATCAAGGATTTTTTTCAGCGAAGTAACAAATGTGCATGGTGCTTCATTTTTCCATGACTGACAATGAGGATTTGTACAGCTGAATTTGCACCAGTTTTCTACTTGTGGAGCCCTGCTGATGTCAGTACCACTCAGCCTGGTTATAAGTCATGGATCTGCTTTTTAAAAATATATTCCTGCCACATATATTTTCACAGAAGAATACTTTTTTTCGTGATCGTTAAGGTTGTGTTTGTGTTTAGAGCCTCTTTAACGGCAAATTATAACGACAGCAATCAATTGCAGAAGAGGAGGAGAAAGTTGTTTTCTGTATTTTAACCTCTTCCTCATACACAGATGCAGGAACATGGAGCATTGTTCAGAGCTGGTTATTACAAGGTAAATGCTTAGAAGTAATGATGTACCAAGACAAAATAAGTGCATTTTGTAAACTGCTCATGACTATGCCAGAAATAATGCACTTGCCTTTTACACAAGTAACCCTTCATAGTGCATTTGTTCACCGTGTCTCATAGAAGCAGTAACACTGTGAGCCATACCTTTTCATGACTTTATTATCGGTAATCTTTGTTAGCTTGTCTCTCTTCATCCATGATGTCAAAGTTACAATGTGCACAGAGCTGCCAGGCTCCCAAGTCACACCTGGCCCTCAGAACATATCACACCTATGTGCTTGTATTTAAACTGGCTTCTTGTCACATTTTTGCCCAGACTTTCAAAATGCTCCTTCCAACCTATGAAGCTTAGCACAGAGTCACCATTTTTGTGCAACAAACCATTTCAGCTTTTCTGCCCTGTTTCCTCTTTAACAGCATCTGGCAAAGGTCACCTGGGTTCAAAACTTCCCAAATTACATTGTAAGTTAGAACCTCCCTTTTCTTCAGAATGTTAGAAATGAGGGAAAGGAGAGATCGATGACCTTCAGAGTCTGATTGTAGATCCAGGTGTAAATTGTATAAGTTACTTTGCTAATATCACAGACTCCAAGCCCCAGATTTTGCAGCCTGGAATCTATTCATAGAATCATAGAATCATAGAATCATAAGGATTCATATATTCATAGGACCTAAAACCTGCAGCTCTGAACCTGAGGCTGGGGACTGCTAAAAATATCTTGTTTAGACACATTAGCAGAATTCAAATGGCTCATAAATGTTGTCAAGACCTCTCTGGATATACGTAGCCAAGTGAGGTTGTTCGGCGTTGGAGCTAGGTAAAGGTCTTTTTAAATAAAATGTAATTGACATATATCTTTCTCCACAGTTTGGTAAAACTGGTTTTGAAAACTGAAATTATATGATGCATTTCATTCCCTGATGAACAGTCTTCAAAGAGTAATCACTAATATCTGTATCAGTATTTTCCGGTGTGTTTGATGAATAGAGAATGAATTTAGGTTGTACATATTTGAAGTTTTCTCTGCCTTGATAACATTAGGCAATAGGTCGGCATGTGGGGATTTTCTACAGAAGCAATTATTTCTTCCAGGGACCCTATGATTTCTTCAAGACCAGGAATAGCAATGGGAATGTTCCGGTACACTAATATCTGTGCCAGAGTGCACAAGGGCAGAAGTCAGGAACCAAGCAAGAAACAGCCACGGTCTGTCTCTTATTTACCTGCCTAAAGATCACAGTGCAATGAGAGGTAGCTTGTGGATGCTGAAGTGTTCTCCCTCCCTGAAATGCCTCAGGAGGGTTTGGGGTTTTGCTTGGTTTGCTTTACCCAAATTGGAGCAAAAGAGTGCTGGGAGCACCAAGAAACAAGCAGCACGACTTGATCTCCAAAACCAGATTTTCTTGCTGTTTTCTGACTTGCCCATTCCCAGCTGGGCAGGAAGACCTTGTGGCAGACTGGCTTGCAGTTAGCTGCCAGATTTTGCAGATCAAAGAGATCTGAACTAGGGAATCTCCAAGAGTGGGCTGGCCGTTTAGAACAGTGGCCCCTGACCCCTTTGAGAGTGTCCTGCCCTGGTTCTGGGACTGGTCTGTAGAACTGGGAGACCAGAGGAAACCTCCATCTGACCAGAGCTTCCCGATGCCCCATAAGCAAAATCTCTACCTGTTTCCTGATTAAAAAATGCAAGAGCCCTGAGATTTTATCAAAATCATCCACACACATCAGCTGTGACTATTACACAAAAGATAACTTCAAGCAGCACCTGGATAAGTCTCTGGATCCAGGATCAGACCCCAAAACATGTGGCCCCATATGCTTTGCTGTAACAGCAGGATTTGCTAACTACTTTTGAGCAGCGGGAAGGGGGGGGTGGGGGGGGAGAAAAGGAAAACCATCCTACAAAAACCAGAAATTCATTTGAACCGAAGTCAAAACCTTCAAATTTCAAAGGTGATAAGAACAGGCCGTGACTGGTCTGTCACCTATAGTGGTAGACAGAAAACACATGTTTCTCTGGGCTCTGAGATTGCTGCTCTGCTCGTTCTTCCAGCTCTGAATGAACAGCAAAAAATTAAAGGGAAGCCAAGATCACAATTTTACCTTTCTCACCAGATTTGAGCCCTTATAGTGGAGAGTATGCTGGTTTGCTAACTCAATGCTCCTGAAGATTACTGAAATCTGCAGAGCTGGGCCTCTGATCATTAAGAAAAGTGTGCAGAAATAGTCAGGCACTCAATAGCTTATGTACTTCATTCCCAAAAAGACAAGTGTGATATTTTTTAAACTTTGGATTTACAGCTGAAAATCACAACTTAAACAACTGTTGTGTAGCATAGGATAAATTGTAGGACAGATACAATTTTTGCCTTGTCTTTGTGTCACAGCTACAGAATGCCATGAAAGCCAGCTTTCTGGTAAAGAAAACGAGTAGTGTTCGCCTGAAGTCAATAGAAATATGTGAACAAGGCCTGGGAAGTTTTGTTTGATTTTGAAACTATACATGGAAAGAAAAGACTGTCTATTGAACATGGAGACTGCTTGTGTTGATACAATTTGAATAAAATGGTGAATACAGGATTATGAATCAAACGATTACCTATCCCTGGAAAGGTCAAAGTCCTAGCATCCAGTAAGTGCAAGGTACATTCCTGGCCATATTTTTCTTATACTTAAAAGGCCAACGAAATGATTCCGCTTTAAAAAAAAAGGGGGGGGAGGGGGGAGGTTAGACTGTGCAAAGAGAGCTTGTAGTAGCATAAATATCATCTGGTTTTGTAGTTTAAGCATGTTCTGCTCAATTTCCTACACTAAAGATAGTTTATGGGCCTTAACCCACAATGTATGGTCACCATCCAGTACACTTCATGACAGCAGATACCTGGCGGGGTGCTTGCCTGCCACTGGAGATGCCCAGCTGATTTCTTTGATCTCTGTTTTCTGCATTCAGGCCATGTCCTTTGGAGGGCAGATCTCTGTTACTGTACACATATATCTGTTTTCGATTTGAGTTAGGCCGCGTTGCTTTATGAAAAGGGATTATTTTTCAAAGTTTCATAGGCCCCCAGGACATCTCAGTTCACTGAGGAAAGGAATATCCCCCTTTCGCTGCCTTCCAAATAAGTTCCCACTCAAGCCATTTTTTCTCAGTTGTAATTCATTATCGGGGGGCCTCTGCGCACGCTGCATCCTCTTAACAGCTCTGTCTCATAAGGTTACTGCAAAGAACACACTACCCCTAAAAGGCCCCCTCCTCTTTATATGGCATAAATTACAGCTAAGGAGGTCATAGGAGGCAGGGAAAAGGAAAGGAATAGGCAGCATTTTGCTACTCTGAGGAAGTAGCTCATGAAGAAAATGCTTTTCTCCACTGCTTGGGATGACTAGGGAGCCTGGTGGACCCTGGTTTGTTGATGCTCATGTGAACATAGTAATCCCCGAGGGCCGGTTGTGCTTCTTAATTCATCCTGCAATAAATTTGCTACTCATGGTGCAGATTTCGTCCTTCCCCCACCACTGCCCTCAACAAAGGAGGGGAAAATTACTTCATTAATTGCCTGGCGGTTGCAGGGGCTGCCTGGCAAGGGGGTACTGCCCTTCTGTGCCAAACTAGGGATATAAATGTTTCCCTGTGAGCAGAATGCATTACGGCTGTGTGCTCTGAGGCAGGGAAGTGCATGCATGCATGTAATAAGCAGCTGATCATTCCCATGACAGCTGCTGCAGGGGGAGCAGGGAAAGGTGTGCCCAGCGCCCCGCACTGCCGCCTCCTGCCTCTGACCCCGCCAGGGAGTCACGCAGGCGACCCTGCGCCGACGGGATTTCTCGGCCCATGACTTGCTCTCAAATGAGAACTTCCTCCAATGGATACTTATATTCAAGGCAGTGAGTCATGTGCCCTGTTAATCTGAACAGTTGGACTTGCCAGGTCTGGCTGTTTAAAAACACAGCGTGTTTCCAGCACCGGGGCTTAGGGGAGCTATCATTTAGTTTTTACCTCTCTGGCAGAAGAAAACTTTACACGAGGGTGAGCAGGTTAGATTTAACTGGATGATTATGTGTTATTTTGCATGAATAGAAATGTCACTGCTAATGACAGCCACGGCATGCGCCAAAATATTTGAGATTGAATACGTTTGGTCTTATACATCAGATGCACATAAATATTTTTAAACATTGGTATGCATTTAGTCCATCTAAGCAATTTATTAAAGAATATGGATGCAAAGCACTAGTTCTCAAGAATTCATGTTCCTGACACCACCAATCCAGTCTGTATTAGAAGAAAAGACCGTAAAACACAAGGGGTATCTACCACCAATTCCCCTCCACATTTCTCCTTCCTCCCTCTCCTGCTTTAATCAGAGATGAAAATACTTTAACCTCTAAATTAAACAGGGCCAAGCAACTTTCAGCATTGGGTCTAACTGTGAAGACTGAGCTCAGCTTCTCGGGACCCTGAGCAGGTATGTCCACGACAATGGTTCGACTGCAAGAACTGGCAATTGTCAAGAAAGCCTGAGCTCATAGTACCAATTACAAATGAAAAATAGTTACATTTATTCTTAGAGTTATGTGTAGGAGCAGTTAGATGTAGTAGTTCTTGAACCCACAGCTGAAGAGACCAACTCTTCAAACCAAGTTAGCCTTTTACTTTGCAACGAATGCTTTCCATTCAGTTTGGAGCGGATGAGCTTTCCTTCTGCACATCAACTCTGTTACTGTGGTCATTGGTCTGACCTATTTCTGTGGAAAATGTTGTCAAAAGGCTTTCTAGGATTTCTCCAGACCGAAGCTGCATAGCAGGGTTGTGTAAAACACTTGTCATACAATTCTATAATTAGTAAAATACTATAAGAATTCTTTCTTTGTCGTTCCAAGGAATCTTTCTGAAGGACAGATGGAAGAAACATTTGTGTGAGAAGTGGTAGCTGGCATAGAGTCTTTTTAAATGTCTCAAATTTGTTTGATTTCATCTTCATAAACTCTGTTCTGAAGCATTGTAACTGAAACAGCAGGAATATCCTAAATTCTATCTTTTTTCAGCAGAAAACACAGATATACATGGCTTCATTGTTTACCGGTACTTGCTAGTGAGCTCCTTACTAAGAAAACAGATTCTTATTTGGTGACTTATACCATCTCACATTCTTTTATTTTAAATAGTAATTTTCCTACACAATTTCTTGCTTGAGTTCCTATCATCACAACTTCAAATTCACTAGGAGCAGGGTTTGAGTTGGCAGAAGGACTCCCAATACAGAAAGACATGGTCTCTGCTCACTATATAATTTGAAACAAGATGCAACATCTAGGGTTTTAATTTCATTTGTGCTCATTAAAGCATAAGAAGTTGCTCATTCACTGTATCTTGGCACACAAGATGGATATATAAATTGTTCTGGGAATAGCGAAATTAGGCAAATCACAGCAGCCAAAGTGAACACCCATTTTGAGAAGGAGATGATTATATTTAAGAAATTCCTTCTACTCTTTAAGATGAAAGTTTCAAATTGTGATGGCTCTCTCTTGAAGGGGAAAAAAAAAGATACAGGATTTTGAATTGTTTCAGTACAAAACCACCCCCATATTTTCTATGCAGCTTATTTATGTTTTATGAAAAAGAAGGAGAGTACTCTGGAACAGGCAATGGGAGCACACCACGGGAGAAAGGCAAACCTGGCAGAGGTCTTTGTTCTGCCTCGTGGCCTTGATCCAAATTCAGTCACTGTCCTGGCTCTTCCTCCTCTATTTGGAGATGGGCAGACCTTCATCCCCTTTGAGGACCTTTCCAGCAGATTCCGGTGCCCTTCTCTGGATGTATTTCCACAATGATTCAATGAGACACGTCTCTTTTGCCATCACTGCTGGTGTAAAGCTTTCCAACAGCTTCGGCAGGCTCTGGGACAGGCTCTTAGTGCATGGTACCACTCATTTTTCAATCAGTAGCAATCCTGTCTTTCATTTTGGTGATTCAGAAAAAAAAAAGCCCTTAAAGCAGAAGTTGCCAGAGTACATTGAATGCAGAACCATTCTTTTAGTGCTCTTACTTATTCACTACGGTAAACAATGCCATTTAAAATAATTTCCAAATCTCAATTTAGAAAACAACAACAACAAAAAAATCCTTCTCCTTTAGCTGTTACTCTCCCTCACAATGGAAAGCTGCCTCAGAGCATGTTACATTTCAGAGGAGCCTGTGAGATTTTTTTTGTCTTTAATGGGAAGCTAAATGAAATGTTTAAATTTCAAATCAACAACAGAACACGTTCAAAGAGCTGTATTTATAGGATTTAAGTGAAAAATGCTCTGGCACGGCTTTTAAATAATGCTGGCAAGCAACAGAGGGAAGAACACCACTCACTGATTCTTTGCATGGCTTAGTCCACAACCTTATTTGAGGCTCATGTATAATGTGAGTTGCTGGCTGTGATACTTTGGTTGTAGTGCTAGTGGAATCCACTGTAGGCAAAGGCTTGTGATGCTAAACAAAGTGGACAAAAGGCTTTTGCAGAATAATAAAAATAACAAGTCTACATTTACGACTTAAAGTTAAATGTCCCCAGCGAAGACATTACTCACTGTGGGAAAATCTGTAAAATATAAATGCCCTGGCAAGCTGGGGAAAGCTCTGAGGGTGATAGAAAAGCTTAAAGAGTCAAAGAGGTGAAAAAAGATATTGTGCCTTGCTCAAAGCGCAGAACTCTGCTGAATTATTTCTCTTGCAGCTCTCATTTCAACTACAGCTCATGTAGCTGGGGAAGCGGGGTCCCAGTTTCAAGCCAGGTGTAACCATGTTGGGTTTTTTACATTCAACTGAAATAATACTGAGTTTGTGTTTCTGGGGTGAACATGCCGAAAATGGCTTAGAAGTAGAAACAAATGTAGACAGACAGTGGTCAAAGGAGCAGAAGAGGATAAATAAGAAAATTGAATTAGAAATTGAGGACAGAAACTGTACAATGCAACTTAATTTCTTTGTAATCTTCCAAGTTTGGTAAGAAACACTGATAGAAAGTTCAGGCTGAGGCAAAGCTGAGGGAGAATCACCTGATCCCCAAATGAATCATGGTAGGATAAGTACCTGCTGCCATCCTGTACCAGGTTTCATGTGTCCAACCAGAGGCATCTCAAGCAGTTGGCCAACAAGTGTTTGTAGCTATACTGTATTTCCTATAGCTATTTGTATTCCTGTATCCCAGTTTTTCTACCACAGCACAAAAAAGGAGACAGTACAAGGAAGTTTACGGGAATGGTTTAATGTGAGTTAAATGAAGAGCTGATACAGGGCTGGCTATCATCATCACTAAAAGAGGCCAAAGCATGGGAAATATTTCAGGAGAAGATTTGAAAGAATTTATATTTGCAAAAATTAAGTGAATCTGTTTTGAGGATTTTATTTTTTCTTTATCTTTTCTACAATTTTTAGCCAAAACATCCATCCGAAGAGCTTTTAGGATTCTTTTAGTTACCACTAAAAATGCACTTTTATGAAATAATAAAAATTAGAAGTGAATAAAACAACATGAGGAAAATTAGTGGGGGGAAATGTTTTGATGATATTGCCCATTTTAAAATTATAGGAGTTTTGCTTTTATAAGAAATGGAAACAAAAAAATTACCCTGCCAAGATTGGTCTGTGGACATTTTTCATTGCTTCATTCTTTTTTCATAATGCTGACTAATGATATAACAACATTATCTTCCTTTAACTGTAAGATCTCTAGGTTTATAAGAATTTATGCCACCTAAGCATTATTCTCTGTGGCGTGAGTAGTTGGTTTGTTCATTGTCTGCCTTGGTAGTAAAGGAAAGGTTTTGCCAGAAGAAAAGAGTGGACCTCAGTGAACCCCCAATTCTCAGTCTGCCAGAATTCACTTTCTCAGGCCGTATATTCAGTGTTGTAAAATTGCTGTGTGCTTCAAAATTCTCTTTTTATACTCTGTATGTGTGTGTGTGTGCATGTGTGAGAGGGAGAGGAGAAGAGAACAAAGACCTTATTTCTCTCATGGAAATGACATTCTATAACATTCAATTAAAAAAAAAAATAAAAAATGTTCTTTCTTGCAATAAGTGTTTCACTGTTGAATTACAAATTGTTCTCCAGGCACTAGGAATTTCCCCAGGAGTACGGGATGTACACAGTGACAATGCTGGTTGTATTCCCCAAGGAATATAGGAGGTACTTACTGATACTCCAGGTTGCCAGGCTTTTGAATCGTGGGGCTCCAGGACCCCTAGCTGCATAACCAGCCTGCCAGGGAAGGGAGAGGTGTCGGGAAGGTGACAGAAAGGAACCAAGGCAAGTTTTGCTGGAATTATAATGTTCCCACAAATTTGGATGAACTGGAGAAATATTCTGATGGAAAAGCATCCCTGGGGCCCTGGAGGTAAGGCTGAGTGGCTCAGAGGAGGTAGACATGAACCCATCTTCTGTGGTCCCCTTCAGCTCCCATGGCATCATGGGTCGGTGATGATAGTGCCTGATTCAGCTGCACCATGTCCAGCTTGCTTTGAGCACAGACTCAGTTAATCTGACATCAATGGAGACATGCCCTTAAGGACCATCTTTCAGAGGTGCTACTGAGCAGTGACATATTTCCCTGCCAGCTGTTGAGAATATTTTCAAGTTACATGCAAAACTCCTTTAGGGAAAGGTATTTGTTAGCTTAACGTGGAGACCATGCCTAATTGAAGATTATATTTCTTTCTTCTAAGCAAGAAGAGCCTAATTCATCTGTGGTATTGTTTTATAAAGCTTTTCTCCTTCACTTTCTCAGTGTTATTTTCTGTATATGCCCATCTGCAGCAGTAGCACGAAATGTGCTAGTAGTGTGTCACAGGTGCTACACACCCAGCACAAGGGCAAAAACAGAGGTCACTGTAGCCTACTACATCTGTAATGAATCTGAAAGCTGAAGCCCGTGCTTCAAAGGTACTAAACTGATCCACATGTATCTGTACTGTGAGAGGTAATGGAGAAGATGCAAAGGTACTCTACATGCAGCTTAGGTTTTAAAAGCAGGAAAAGTAAACCCAGAAGACTCCAAATGAACAAAGACCCAGTGAGGAGACATGAGTAGAGAAATACAAAAATGACACAAGGCAAATGTGAGTATTCAGAAGCACGCCTGCTGAAAGAGTAGGGTGATGTAGAAAACTATGAAATGTGCTTCTGTCATTCACATTACAGTACTGTTACCCACAGGGATGGTGTTTAATTTGAAGATCACCTTCACTAACCATTTCATACAGAATATGTCACAAGGTAAATTGAACCCCTAGATGTATAATCAGACAGAATGGCACACTAAAATAATTAAATACAGGAAGCCCCAGGATGCTCTCTGCTTAATGTAGAATGCTAATTGGTATTCAAATACCACACGGTGTGTGTTGAAGAAAGAAAGTGTAAATAATGTACCTGTATGTTGTGTGTAATAATACAGAATAAGACCTTGAGGGTATATCATCCCCTGAGGATTTCACACTGCCAACAGCTGATACCAATAACAACAGAGAAATGTATTTCCCCTGATATTTTCCTGACATATTCTATCCCTGTTCCTGTTTCACTGCAATCTGTGAGAAGCTTTAAGAGTGATATTTTACACTGAAATTAAATGTAACTTATGAAGTGCATATGTCATCTTATCAGTAGTAGAAACACAGCAGATAGATAGAACTGTGACACCAGACTTTATAAATCCCTGCTTGGTTGCTTTCATCCAGATGATTTGAAAAATTCGAGCAACCTTTTCTGTATGGAAAATATTTTTCCTAATATTGTTTTATGATGCTTCAGTTTTTAACAGCTGCAGTTTTCTGACTTCAAAGTACATGGAAGAAAACTTGTGTTGAGGTAGAAATACTGTTAAAGTCTTTTTAAAGAAATTGATGCATACATTCATTTTCACATTTTTGCCTCAAAGTAGCTTCATGACGTGTTTATTTTCTTTATAGCTAATCACATATTTTGAGACAAACAATACTTCATACATATTCAGTACAAGACAAAATATTTGAGCTAGATTGTGGAAAACATTTGCATCAAAAATACAGCATATGAAAATCATTTCTAATACAAACAAGCTCCCACCCGCACCCCCAAAAAGCAAAACCGATAATGGAAAGCTAGTTTTAGACACTTAAAAGAAAGTATTGTGGCCTGAGCAGTGGTTATACATGTTGAATGGTGTTACCCCTACTCTTGGCAAACAGTATTTCACTGTTCTTTAACTAGATAAAAGGAGCATTTAGGAAGTAGAGTGCTGCTGAAGGTGAATGGGTAGAAAAAACACATCCATATGCATATATATATATTTCAGACGGTGCTCTCTATATTAAAAAACTCACTTAAAAATTATATTCTTATTCCTTAAAATGCTACTCTGAGTGCAAGAGCTACAAATACAGTAAAATATTCATTTTCATGAATAGGCAAAGTACATCAGAAGTTGTGTTCTTCCGCAGAACGACTTTTGCTCTCTCCTTTTCTAGATTTCCAGTGAGAGACCAGAAATCCATTTTGCATGCCTAAGATTCATTTCAGTTGACTCTAAGGACAGCTATTTTGCTACTTCTACTTGTAGGAGGAAAGAAAAGTGAGGTAAACTAGTGCCATGCATACAGAAGATTAACTAAGGTTTTCCCAGGTTGGACTTCAAAGCTGTCTCATGGTGTACAGGATCACAGAATGGCTGAGATTGTTGGGGACCTCTGGAGATCAGCTAGTCCAAGCCATTTCTTCAAAGCAGGGCTTTCCCTCTTCTTTAAATCCTTCTATTGGGTATTTATACACATGGATAAGATCTCCCATGACTCTTCCCCAAACCCAGCTCTCTCAGCTTCTACTCTTTGACATATGTGCCAGTCCCTTGATCATCTTTGTGGCCCTTCTCCAGATTTGCTCCAGTATGTCCGTGTCTATCTTGTCCTGGGGAACCCAGAAGTTGACCCAGCACTCCAGATGTGTCTCTACCCAGCTAGATAAAGGTGTCCAGGCCAACTGTTGAAGGTATCTATGCCTCTAGCCATGAAATTAAGAGTATGGTCATTCTCTTGTGCTTCTTTGGACAGAGCCTGCATGGAACCAGATGTGCTGAACCAGAGGGTGAGGCTGGAGATCTGAGAGGAGCAGAGATGATGCATAGATGCCAGGGCACATGTGATGCTTGGAGCTGAAGCTTTACTGAACAGTGTTCATCCACAGACACTCTGGAAGTAATAGTGATTCCACTCTGCCAAGAGGCATCTCCAACCTTCCCTTTCTCTCACAATTCCATCTGAAGGCAGTGGCTGACTGTGCATCACGGTTACTGAGCTGAGACGCATAGAAGTGGTGTAACCCAACAGAAACCAGCTGTTAGGTCCAGGAAAGATACGGTCATTTACTTACTTATTATTTCAGGGACTGGTTTAGATTTCTTTTGCTTACTTTTATTGTTATCTTTTTCTGAATTCATCTGCAAACAAGAAAAAGAAAAAATCAGTATTAGGAGATGTAGTTAGCAGAAATTAGAAAAATTCTGTTTAAAAGCCATTTTACTGTTTACTATAGTACCATTAAAAACAGCAAGGTTCTGTAGATTACTTCATGTTTTGAAAGGCCTTCATAAATTAGTCCCATAACTTAACAGATATGCCAGCAATTTTTCAGATTGAGTGTTATCAGATAGTTATGAAACTGGATTTCAAATGCAGTGAGTTCCAGCTACAGTGATTGGGGGGTTGTTTTTTAAACTAAAAATGGAAATTCTTTGAGCTGGCCTCCTGCAGTTTAACACCATGTGCAGTTAATTTCCTCTAATTCTGTTTGAATGGCTCACTTATTATGAAAGAAGAAAAGAGAAAAGAAAAATGAGGAGAGGAGAGGAGAGGAGAGGAGAGGAGAGGAGAGGAGAGGAGAGGAGAGGAGAGGAGAGGAGAGGAGAGGAGAGGAGAGGAGAGGAGATTTCTTCTCCAAAGAAATGTTTTGCTGTCTTGAAAAACACAAAGACTTCAAAGGTCTGGCAAGTGACACTTCCTATGTAAGGAACTTCCTCAGACTGCTTACAGGCTTGTGTGGAAATCCCTAAGTACTGAAATGCTCCAAGGTATTATGATACAAAGTTCCCACCAATATCAAGGAGAACTGGGTACACACAGTACTGATAACCTTGGCTAAGATGTCTTTGATAGTATCCATTACCAGTAACCCACTATGCTTAATCTGCAGAGGAGATGGCTGCTCCCATTCCTGCTTTAAAGAGTTTGGCTTTTAATTTCGGTACTGGTGGGTTTGGATCTTACGTATCTCACATTTGCTCCTTACATATGACGAAAATAATAGTAGTTCAAAATGAACTATTCCTTTATCACTAACTTATGGCATCTCTCATATTCATATCTTGACTGCTAAAGTATTTTCAGCTTGCAAATGCTGGCAGTAGCTAGAAATAGAAAATGCTGGCTGAAAGGCCCTGCACTATAGAGGCAAAAAGAAGTGATTCAAATATGTTCATTCTAACAAATAGCAATTATTGTTTTAAACTCTTTATTTACTGAATAAAATTGTAATGCCCAACAGGCATTTTAGGAACCAGCAACAATAGCTATAATCTGCTTCTCAAAACTCAGAAAAACTTCTATTCTCATTGAAACAATACCAATTTTCATAATGGATAGGCCTGTCGAGAAGAAAAGAAGAATTCAAATAATGATGATTACGATATGCACCAGATATGAGCAGACAATGTCAAATACATAAATAGTCTTCCAGTCTGTTCACAGCTATTCCTTTTGGTGTTATGATAAATTCTGTTTACATTGTCTTACTTGAAATCCCTTTACTGAAATATCCCAAAATACAATACAATGCATTTGGATACCCTTAGTAAGGAAAAGATCATAGCAGATTCTTTGCACTAGAATGTTTCACTAGATGAAACACCAGGAAACCTCTGATCCTCTTGAGGGCAACCTCATTGCTCTCTACAGCTTCCTGAGGAGGGGAAGTAGAAAAAGAGGTGCTGATCTCTTCTCTCTGGTATCCAGGTAAAGGACATACGGGAGTCATTCAAAGCTGTACAAGGGGAGCTTAGACTGCGCTTTAGGAAGCATTTCTTTACCAAGAGGGTGGTCAAACCCTGGAGGAGGCTTCCCAGAGAGGTAGTCGATGACTCAAGCTTCTCAGTTTTTAAGAGGCATTGGGACAATGCCTTTAACAGTGAGCTTTAACTTTTGTTCAGCCTGATGTGGTCAGGCAGTTGGAGCAGATAATCATCATAGCCCTCTTCCAACTGAAATAGGCTAGGCTAGGCTAGTCTACTCTATGCTATGCTACGTTATGCTATGCTATGTTATGCTATGCTATTGAATGCTTTCCAACATTTCCAAGGATGGAAAAAAAGGGCCTTTTGTGTAGGTATCCCTTGACCTGGCAAAGTCACCCCATCAAAGATTGATACACAATTTCCAAATCAGCTTCTGCCTCTGCTTTCCATGAGGGTGTCTTAGTCTGATTCAGGGCTAATTTAGACATGCTTAAGTACAAGAGTTACCAAGCATGTTCACCTACAACACTGTTGGATGCTTTGTGCTATCTAGGACATGTCCTTCCAGAGGGCAGCCAGCATACCCCATCTGTAGTAACCATGCCTGAAACAACAGTAATACCCTATGCTTGAACGCCCTAGATCTGCTCGAATAGACCAACCATGGAAAACCGTTGTCAGATCACCTCCAAAAGTCTGACTGCTTTTGCCAGCCCAGGATATAGGCTGCATATTACTGAGCACAATTTATCAGCTGACTTATTAACAATTCACATTCACTCTGAGAAAAAGTAAGAGAATGAGCACTCAGAGGTAACAGGCACAATGCTCTCCAAAGAGATTTAAAACCCAAACCACACAAAATAGATGCACATAGCTGTGCACATCAGTTATACTCCTCATCAATCAGACCCAATGCCAAGATTGTCATCCAGCTGACTTCATCTATACAAATCTCCTTTAGGGAAAAAGAAAAAAAAGGGTTCCATGATCCTTAGTGAAGAAAATGAGTGTATTTGTTTTTAAACTCAACTTAACATAAGCATCACAAACATCTTTCAGCTATGAGAGTTAAAACATGCATAAAAGAAAAAAAAATGGCCAAGGATTAGGTAAAAGACCTATTTGCACATCAGAAACTTTACTGCATTGTGGTCACATTGGTTGGAAAGCCAAGCTGTTAACTTCAAGCCAGTATAGATTCAGTTCAGGGCTTACTTATATGTAGATGTTTTGCACAAAACTCTGGAAGAAAATAAAACAAATTTAGCTCTGAAACATGAAACAAGTTACTTAAAATGCAAAACCTCAGAGTGCTTCAGAAAAATATTTTTAATCTACATGTAATTTTTTTTTCACCCTTGCCTCTAACCACAAGGTCAATGGTTGTTTTTTTAATCAGGCAGGTAATACATAGGGAAAGGTGACTTTGAAGTATATGTGCAGTGAAATATTAAGCCAAACAAACACTATCCTAGATTTCTTCTGGATAGCAAATATTGTTTAAAAGAAAGGTAAAAATATCCTCTAAGAGAGAGTTTTCAATCTGCTTCAAAAATGTGCTGTGCTCCTTCGTCTGCTTTCCCCTTCACCACTCTGATTTCCAATATACCTTTAAAATATTTAGAAGCTATTCCCTGAAGGACTTTCTGGCTTCTCTAACTTTTATAACTCTTAAAAATTTGGAACTTTCTCCTGCTATTTAATAGCATCATGTAATAAAGCATATGTGTTTCAGCTGTCACTGGTAGTTACATCTGGCTTTACATGATTTAAGACTTCTGCATTATGTTCATTCTTCCTATTTATTCTAAAAAGACATTTACAGAGTTTTAAGGAGGTCATTTCACTTAAGTTATCTTTGCTCCCTCTAGTTAGTAACCCAGAAGGAAAAAAAAAATCACTGTTCTCACACAGATGAGGATCAATTTGAAGCTGAATTTTATAGCATGTAGAACTGATGAAAATCAAGACACAGAGGTGTTGCTCAGTGGCAGTGTTGCAGGGCTCCAGCAGAATTCCGGCTGGAGTCAACACCATGAGTAGATTCTGTTTTAACAGCAGCATTCAAGATTATTTTCTGCCATTGTAAGCTGTTGTTGCCATGTGTTGCCAAAAAGATGACGTTCAAAAGCACAACTTTGGAGAACAAAGCTGAGAAGTGCAAAAGATGTGTTTTGTATGAGTTTTTAAGACTCCAGTAATTTTCAGTGTAAGAGTAGAACCAGTAGGAAAGGATTTATCACAGTTTTAGTAGTGTCATCCTTTGCTGAATAACTCCATGATTCAGCCGATTTTCAGTATAAAACTGAACCCCTGTTCAGCATTTATTTGGTTGCTTTTAAAAGATGTGAAGGTCCTATTCTTTTGCATATGTTACATGTAACTTCCCTCAAAAAGGGAATTATCTTTGCTCTGCAGGGAGATAAACTGCCTATGAGCCTTGCGAACTGGAAAACCACGGAAATGAAAAGGAATAGCCCACATTTAAGATAATATCTGCAGTTATGCACAAAGCTCAGTGAATTCCATCTTGTACTATAGTACTGTAATAAAGATGGATGTCTTGTAGAAAAGTCAGCTTAGACAGTCATCCTGTAGGTTAGAGATCAGAGGAGCAACCCCTACTTAATACCACTAGGGAAGTGGGCCCAGTAACTCTCTTTAACTCCTGTTTAAAAGCCCAGAAGTCAGCCAGAATGGGAGTCTTTCTCTGACACTTAACTACCAAAGTGCAGCAATGGTTCCACCTGGATTGTAGTTATCAGTTTTCTCCCCATGGACACCGGGGAGCAGGAGGCAGCTAGATGATATGGAAGTCTGCACCTTGCTGCATCCACAGCTTGCAAGTCAGGAGTACATCTGAATGCACACCCTGGAGACTACCACAGCACCATTTCTGTGATATGCTTGTCCTCAGAAAGCAACTGAACTCACAGCCTTTCGCAATCCTCAGTTCCAGAAATGTTTACCTTTGCTCGGGCACTTCCATGTTAGACTGTCAAGTACCTCAGCTGCTGGGAGCCTTGTGCAGAAAAACATGTTTCAGTCTGTGTAGGCAGGTGCCTAGAGACTGGAGACAGGGAGGTGCTGAGAATTTCATGGCATAGATCCTATGGTATCGGACCTTGTTTTATAAGGACCTATATAAGGGTGGGCATCCAAGGTTTGGCATATCCTGAGCAAATCCACACAGAGCCAGTACTGAGATCAGCACCAAGCTCAACAGCTATGGACACATTCCCTCACTAGAAAGGCTCACCTTTGCCAAATAGCTCTAATCCATGGAGTGACAAATGAAGGGTGAAGAACTTTCTCACCCTGAGGAAATCCAAGCCCACTTTTTGACAGAAGGAGGCAAGCTCCCAGGCTATCAGCTGGGCTGGGCAGCAGGACAGGGACTGTTAGCCCTCCTGCTGAAGTCAAACCATTGTTTCTTCTGGTGTCCAAAAGTCAAAGCATCAGCAGGAGGACAAGCTAAAGTGGATTTGGACTGCACAACGTCATGGTTTTGGTACTCAGCTGGAAAATTGGACCTGGGCTTTGCTCCCAGAACTATTCCCATTTGCATTATGCAGCTGTTAAATGCAGCCAGTATTGCAGAGCAGCTGAAAAAACACCAAAATACCAAAGATCAAGAGCCAGCAGATCTGGTATTCCTCTCCATATTATGTCCCTGCCACTGTGTTGTAGAAACAGACTCCTCCTCACTTGTTCTTCTCCTGGTTTAGGAGGGCTGCCCCTCAGCTACATGGAGGGATACCTTCAAGAGCAGGGAGGAAAAATGCCGTCCATGAGAGAGGCAGAGGTCTTCAACCCTAATGATTAAACAGGGACAGGAGGTTGAACTAACAGGTTATCTCTGTAAATTCAAATCACCTCTGGAGGTGTAAGTAATCTTACATGGTTTTCACTTCCCAAGCCCATATTCAAACACTTACATTCAAAAATCTGCATTCTTAGGCAAAAAAAGCAAATTTTTTACTAATCCAAGTGTGTTTTAAGAAGGGTGATTCTTGCTCAGTTAGGTAGCTTGATTCACAAGGTGAGCTGATGTTTGGAGTGGACAAAAGCTACACATTTGCAGTCCTGAATCAAAAGTCTGGACTCCCTCAAAGAAGAGATGAGAAACATCCCTGCATTTTTTGCTTTCTATTGACAAGCCCTTAGCCCTTTGAAGACATCTGACTATTAATCAATCATTCAGGAGAGAAAGATGCCTAATTTAAGTATTCTAAATACCCCTACTGTATTTCTGCTCCTACTAAACTGTCTAATTTTTTGGGTCAATGCAAAGCAAATTACTTTCTGTACTGTAATATTTATATGAGCAAATTAGGGGGAAAACAATTTTGGTAACACTGACAGGAAGTGCCATCACTCACCATCAGGTATGCTGCAGATAGATATGCTTGAAAAGTTGTGTTTCTGTAATCTGTATCCTATTTCTTCCTATTTTTCTTTTTCTAGAGGAAATCAAGTCTGCAATCTTCTCTGACGATGACTTTCTGCTGTGCCACAAAAGAGATGTGGAAGGGAGCCCTGGCATCTGTGAAGTCCTGCCATTGCTCATCATTCATGTACAGGTACTTAAAGAGCAGATCTGCTGCAACTGCCCTTGCTTTGTAGATCTAAATACACTGCACATGCAAGGCAGAGGGCTGAGGCATGCCATAAACTTCTAGAATTTCTGCTGTATTTTGACAACTATGTATAACAGGCAGGCCTTCTAAGTAGCCCATTCTGGACTATAGTTTTAAACCGCTATATATGTGAAATTAGAAGAAAGAAATGGTTTACCCCCTTCAATATGAACTTAGTCTGTGATTTCAGTCAATAAACTTGTAGTAATGTGGTAGGCAGAAGCACACCTGTTTGGGAGGCTGGCTTTTTCAAACATTATGCTGGAGATCACTGGGTGATTTCAGGTATTTTCTTAATTTAAAAAAATACTACAGTAAACTCTGGACATATGGATATGAACTGATCTGAAGTGAATAGATTGCAGACAAAATTCTTCTCTCATCTGGAGTAGATTCATTGGCTTCAGTGGAACTATTCTGGATTTACAGTGATGTAATTTGGAACAGCATCTGGCTTCAGACATGTAAGAAGGGCTCATTGTAATGTTTTATATCACTGACTACTATTGCATACTTTTGCTATGCTTTTCTTAGCTCTTACTAGTTACACATTATTGTTGGTTTTACATCTTTCTCTTGTATTTCACATAGGGTCTGTAAAAGCCTTGCAGAACGGAGAAAGTATACATTACCTGTAGATCACCACTGTGTGGCACCTCGCATTATTTAGTTAAAAACACAATCTACAATTATCTTCTTTTTCTACTTCGGAAATTACATTGTGGAATGCAGAGAAAGGAAAAGCCATCTCTGTTGTGCCTACTCTTCAGCAAGTCAGTGCAGCAAGCCAATGGCATTTACCCGGCAAACACCCTTTAATTCATGTGACTTTTCCCATAAAGCCTTCTCTTTTCCTAGAGTGAAAGTATGCTGTGTTGACAGGTAACCATTCTAGTCACCTTAGCACAGGTTCATTATTACTCTCTTACAAACAAATAAGTATAGGGAAGAACCTGTCTACTCTCACACCTCTGGCCAAACTGCCTTTCTTTACTCCAACACAACACACACTTAGTGTCACTGCAGGGTAAAAAGGAAAGGTAGGCTTGAAGGTTGGGTTCCCCTGTCACCCTGTGGATGTCTTTAGCATGTCCTTTTTTCCTTGCAAGGTTTTCAACATCACATTGGGTGCAACCTGACCATGAGCTCTGAGTACAATTTTCTCTGCCTTCAGAATCTGTTAATATGATGTTTTGAATTTTAATGGAAGACAGTCTAATAAAATTACAAGGCAATGGGGAATAAATATGTAAATACACTAAATACCATTAAGAAATCAACTTTTGCTATTATACCACATGTGCAACAGTTGTTTTCTGTTATGTATTGCAAAACTATAACATCTGAGCTTTTAATGGTGAAGCTGTACTTTGCAAATATGTTCGGAAATATTCACACATGTTTCTGTTTAATCTTATGACACTTGTTTTTCCAGCTTGAAAATGTAATTCAAAGATCATAATTTACTTAATTAATGTTAGCTATGTAATTAATATATTGGTTTAGACCAAGTGCCTACAAGGACAGTTGTGATAGCCAAAAGCAATATTTATATCATTTGCCTTTCCCTATATACCTAATTAAGTGGCACTTGCTTCCATAAAAACTAATATTTCAGTTGACTCAATT
Source organism: Strigops habroptila (assembly GCF_004027225.2). NCBI lineage: Eukaryota > Metazoa > Chordata > Aves > Psittaciformes > Psittacidae > Strigops > Strigops habroptila. The sequence continues at coordinate 10,861,515 of NC_044283.2, read as the reverse complement.
TACTTTATTTCATTACAGCTGGCTTCCTTTTAAATACTATTTTTTCCCAAATCTACTCACAGAGAAAATATAAATGATATGCCATTATCTTTTTTCAAAAGGCAGCTCCATTCATCATAATGGATTACAAATTTGTCACCTTGAATCAATTTTTGTTCACAAGTTCAAAAGGAAATATAAGTGCTTGAAGGCCCAGAAATATTTATTGTACATGTGGATATTATTAAAGTTTATTGAAATCCTTCACCAACGAGAATTGTTTCTGTTTTGTTTTGCAACATGTACAGCACTAATGTTAAAAGGCCAGTGCCTTTGTTGTCTTGAAACCAAATTGGCAATGCAGCGTTGACTTTGAGGACTACCGATTCTGACTACAGATACTAACATATTTATGCAAGCATTCATTTAATTAAGACATGACAACTTCAGCTTGCCTAATTTAGTAAAAATGTGTTTTGACATAGTTTCTTGTATAACATTTTCCCATGATGACGTTTATTTTCAAATAAAAACTGCTTCTGCTAGCAACATCAACAGTAATTCACTTAGACTCTTTTCCTTGTAACAGAGCAGCGAGAGAGAAAATGGAAACTTAAGATTCATGAGAGTCTTGGTTTAAGACTTAGTGACAAGACTACATCTGGTATCAATACAGTTCCTTGGGATGTTGACCACATCTTTCATAAAGTGGTAAGTTCCGCCAAAAGGACACATCTTGCTGGCTGCTAACTACAACCTCCGAAATGCTGAGCCTGTGCTGGGGAGGAATGCTGGACAGAGAAAATGAAACTACATTTCTAATTACATTTTTATTAGTGGTGTTAATGGGAAATTAAGCTCTTAAAAACCCTAGTAAAACACGCTTTCTTTGAAATTGTATAGCACAGCATCAGGAGTTAACGTGAGAGGGGTGTTTGGTTTGGGTTTTTTCTTTTTTCCCCTCTTTTTGATTTCTCGTTATACTAAATTAATTAAGTCCTTGGAAATATGTCCCCTTTTAAAGAAAAAGATTTGCAACCTAAGAAGGAGAAAAGCAGATCAGTTGTTGCAGGCAGAAGGACATACACCGTACTGGCAATCATACGCGACTTTTCAACAGGCAAGGAAGCCAACTTGGGATGCTGCAGGCAGGGCAGCATGAGAGCCGGCAGCGGCCCAGGTGTAAACTTCACTGCTTCTCATAAAACATTTGTTTCATTAAAGAGCAGAACATACTGGTGTCTAATGGCTTTCCACTAGGACTTTAGAGGGTGGTTTTGTAGTTTTCTTTCTAATCTGAAGAAACCTGGAGAGTACCTTCCATAAGGAGTCATATATTCCAGGGAAGAAAAAAGAATGTTTCGTGATTTCACATGTTTGGAAGTGGAGTTCTAGCAGGGCTACCTGTGAAAGAATTTTACTTAAAAGCAGAAATGTCTTGAAATGAGGAACAGATTTGTATGACTACTGAAGAATAAGCTGAGATTTCACACAGTCTCACCAGTGATTTTTGCTGTTTCCACATTAAAGAGCCAGTGTCATGCCAGCTTTGAAAAAAAATTTCTTCTCAAATACATATACAAAAAAAAAGGCTTTGCTTTATTCTGAAGAACTTTAGACAGACAAATCTAATGTATGTGCTGTATAATGACATTTAAGTTGGGGCTTTTAAGTTCCAGTCAGGATGTTTCATGCTGCTTTCTTAGCAATAGCAGACTTAAATCTGGTTTAACTGGCCAGGCTAGGTGTCTTTCATCTGAAAGCATCTTTTACTTCCATAAATTTGCAATCCTAACTCCTGGTCCATTTGTCTAAAGGCATTAGGATGTGACCATAAAGACGTATAAATGCATGGACTAGCAGGTGCCAGAATGTCCCCATGTCTTTGGCACTTCAGTTAAGATAGGAGAGCCTATGTTTCATTGTCTGTGATGCCCAGGGCATATTAGCTCCTTGCATTGCAAGGACTGGGGGAATGTGCTGGTTACACAAAGTTTCCTTTCCTCTCTTCAAAAGAGAGTAGGCCTCCTTGTTTTACACCAGGTCTGTGCTGTAGAACTTATCTAAAATAGCTGTATCTGAGCATGGAAATCCCCCTAGTATTGCTTTACAGCCCAGCTCCTGGTGTGATAGAACCCTAGCAATAAAAAGCATCCAATCTGGTGTCTGGCTGGAGGAGAGGTCTTTCCACTGGCAGAAAACTGCTCCTGCAGACACAGTGTGCCCCCACAAAGGGTATCTGCCCCAGCTCAGTCAGCAAAGCTGAACAGCATAGGCTTGGTAGTAGAGTCAAGACTTCAAGTTAGCTGAATAATCTAGGATTAATCCCATTCAAGTGTGCCTCTTTGTTATTTCACACTGGTTTATGCCTGTTGCTCTGTTGGGGTGGACACCCTGCTAGTTTTAGTTCTGCATTTCTATTTGGTGTTACTGAATAACTGAACACTGCAAAAAAAAAACCCTCTTATGGAGCTGACTAGGAAGACTTGCACTGAGTAGTGCCTACTCCATATTTAATTCAATGAGCGTTAAGTATTCAGTCTACATATGGATGACTTCAGGGCTTTAATGATGCTCTAAGGAAACATCAAACAAAAGTGTGAATGTGTATGTATACACATATCATATGACAAGAACCTCTGATGTTTAAAGGTCACAGTTTGGTCTGACAATCTATATCTGTGTGCATTTTTAGATTTATTCAATAAACAGAATGCTACATAGGAGTGGGTGCCTACGTAGCTCCTCTGTAAACACACATGCAAACATGATGGATGGTCACATATCGTGAATGAAATCTTTTTTGTAAAAATAAGCAGTTCTACAGTTCTAGCAAGCAGGGTATCACCCTTTAATTACATATATTATGCATCTGGAATGTTTATAATATTTATATACCATGGGAGAGAAAATTATTGATATAATAAGGGGGGAAAAGTAATAAAATTAGTAAGCTTATCCCAAGTTTTCATTAGCTATTTTTTAATTGCTGTCAACTGAGTTCAAAGTGTTAAAGGAACATATTCTCCTGTTGCATTTTTTTCCTTAGATTTCTTGTGCATTCTCTTTTCTGTGAAACTCTGCTTAGTAAATATTAATTTACCCTCAATTACTAATGACAAGTGAAAGAAACCCTTGCATTCTTCAGGGCCACAGCCTTAGGACATACGTTTGTCCTTCAAAGCGTTCAACCATTCAACAATTAGAACTAATAGTTACTTCAGGCTATCGAGGCTGAAACACGCAGCACTCCCCTAGTGCCAAGCTCTCGGCACAGGCAGTCATGGTGGTCTTACAACCTATTGACTTCACCAGTAAAAGTTGGGAAAGTGATTTGAAAGTGGACAAATTAGACACAGAGTGATTGTCTAAAACGTGAGAACACTTAAGGATCGGAAAGGGGAACTAGTCAATTAGTTCACTAATGTTAGCTATGTAAAAGCTCCCTTGCTTCTCACATGGACTTGAAAAGCTGGGGATTTTGCTAAGCAAAAGCAAAACTAAATAAATCAATAGAAAGTGCTAAATCAGGAGCATAAAAGAATCACTGATATTTACACCCTGGTATGTTCCCACACAACACCGAGTAACCTTAAATGTGCAGCTTCTACCCTTATGCTTTCTTTGCTGGGAACTTCATCTTTAAATAGAGAAAATCCCCACAGCCTCTGCAGAATCAGCTGAGGCTTTGTGTTTGGAGGTGGCTGCAAATGTATACACACACACACAAATATTTCAATTGGTGACCTTGACTTATTTACTCTTCCAATATAACATAAAGGCCAGTTTGCTTTTCTTTGCAGAAACATAATATATAGTTTATTTTCTTTTGTTCTCTACTTTCATTCTTTGACAATGAAGAAATTCTTTCAATATAATAAGCAGGACAGAAGCATACAGTGAAACCGTAATAGTACTGAAAATGGGAGTTGTTTAGCCAAATAGAGTATGATACAAGGCTTTCATGAGTATACAGATTTTGTTCTTTAAAAATGACTGAAAATGTTAATTATATTTCCTTTCTCTGAATAGTCTATAGATTTATAATGGCACATAATTTTTATGTCTTTTTAATCAATTACATTTGCGACGAAGATGTTTATTTTGGCCAAACAGATTCTTTTCCTCATTGCAACATCATAGATGAATGTTTGTATTTCTGTATCATCACACTTATGCATGTCACTAATGTCATGACCAGTCTCCTCAAAGCATATACAAACAGGAGGATAAACAATAACTCCAGAAATATGTTTACCAGGAATAAAAACTGTCTGAATTGGACATTTACACATAAACACAGACAAGAATTGCTTTTACTAGACTTCTGCCACTACAAAGTGTTTACAGTGAGCAAAGAACAAGCATCTGGCTCTTGGCCAAAATGATTTGCCATGGAAGTGAAAGACAAGAGACAATCAACACCTGGGCATGACAAACAGCAGGGGAATGCAGTGATGCGTTAGTGAATCAGGACAGTGTCTCTCGCAATATTAAATGGAAAAGAGAAACTATAATTTGTGGAAGGACAGATAATACTGACATTTTGGTTAATTTCTAAGGGAGCAAAACTAGATTTAAACTTGAGAGAAAAAGTAAAGCCACAGCATTCATTATAACAAATTCTGACAAAAATAAAAGATGGTTAAGCAGCAGTAGTGTTTTTCAAAATGGCTTCCCAGCAAACCGTCTGGCAACTAGAGGTATCTGGACTGTAAATGGCTACATCCAAGGCTTAACTTAGTGTTCCCTGGACACCCTTCATCACCAATCACTGCTACTTAGTGGTCACAAAGGACCTTCTGTGAAGGCTCCAAGTCATGCCAAGAGAACACCACTGATGGAGCCTAGTGGTTACAAAGCTTCTACTTAATTAGATAAAAGACAATGGCAATGAATTCTTTCTTATTTAAAAAATTGCACGTGGTTAATACCAGGACCAAAGCTAACATCTGTTGCTCAGAAAAAAAGTAAATTTAACCCCAGATTTTTTAATGTGCTGTGAATATAAGAAAACCTTAAGACTTGATTCATATTTATAAAGAATATTTCAATATGTGTTACTTCTGATATCCCATATATTATACATAGTTTCGCAGATAACAGAAGAAAATAAATATAAACAATGAAATGATGTACTGCTGATTTGACAAACTGGAGTTAGTCTCTTGCACAAGGAAACAACAAGGAGATTTCTAGCAGTTGAGATTTATGACCTCTGTAAAGTGGGGTTTTATAGAATGTAGCAAAATTAAATAACAGCATATTACAAAAAGTAAAGAAGGAAGAGCTCAACTATATGTCAATTTGAAGCACAGCAATAAAAACTAGTATGAACTAGGCAATGATGTTAGAAAATGTGAAAACAGCTAATAGCTGTGCCCTGATTACTGAAGGATAGAATACGAAGACAAAATTTGCATACGTTTCTTCCCCATGAAGAAAAAATTCCCTGTTCTCCACAATGATATCGGTAGCTCTATGCAGTACTGACTTTAAAGGAATGACATGAGAGTGTGTAGGGGTTTTTTTCAGAAGAAAAATTTCACCCTAAATGAAGACAAATTATAGTAGTATTAGAGTTTGAGGTAATACCACTTTGACATTAAACCTGGTTTCTGTAAAGAAAGTGATGACATTTCTTCTGTCAGCTTTCTAACAATCCATCAGTTGGGGAAATTAGAGTTTGGGAATCCAAGGTGGGAGTCAGAAAAGGTTGGATAATGGTAAATAGCAGCAGGTTAGGGGAAACAGACACAAAATAATGTAGAGAGAAAGATAGTCAAAGAAGCTGAATAAAAGAGGAAAGGAGGCAGAAAGAGATTTATGGTAGCTTTTACCAATTAAAGATTCTTTATAAAGGCAGAAGGAGACAAGAATGGTGCAGAGAAGAAGCAGCAGAATGTTGGGAGAATGGGTTTGTGAATAGCAACACTTAGATTCAGGTAAAATATACTATGTACCTGTAAGCTGATTCAATGGTAAAGGGAAGTTAAGGAGAGAATTCAAGCATCATGAAATGAGTTTCCCAAATTTCTACACCATATGTTTTGAAACAAAACATAGCTTAAATTTGCCAAGTAAAATTTCATTCTTACTTGGCAGTTTTGTTTAGAAAACTGTCATAAATCCTAAATATAGCCAAAATGCTTATTCCATTTAAACTATCTCATTCCTAAAATGGGTTCATGTTTGTAATCAGTTTTGAAAGATTTAAAATTAGTTTCTTCTCTTCTTATCTTTCAATAAAATTTTAAAGAATGACTGTAGTCGTGTTTTATTTTAGGCTATCTTTTCTTGGGCTGATTGGGAAAAAATGAGATGCAGTCCTCCTGGGGTTTTTTATCTAACAAAACCATTACCCTGACTATTCATGCTGCGGAGAGCTTATTCTGCCACTAACTCCCTTCATAGCAGTAATAAAGCTTCTTTCTGTGTCCCAGGACATGGACATGGTCCTTCATCTCTTCTGCTTTCTTCCTCAACATCAGAATCACTACAGCTTTAGGTCTTCTACTATAGATCTCAGTTTTGTTTAGAAGCCAGGGAAACATGCTGCAACCCTCCTTAACTAGGCATCTGTTGCACTGCTTAGATGGCTCAGGGTTGGGTTTTTTTCAGTTTTATTTCCCTAAAATCACATATTACAGTATTTGCTGACTCGAAGAACTGTTGTGAAATACAGAAGTCAAATCAGGACTCAGAATATTTAAGTAATATAATGACATCTTCAGAGTACATATGTGTTAGCTGCGTGGATATAAATACAGAGCCTGTAAATTAAATACTTGGTCGCATGTCTACCTGTAATTCCCTGCTGCTTATTGACATGGATCATCATTTGGTATCATCTAATCAACGATGTAATATCAGACAGCTACACACCTCTCTAATGTAATCAGGACTTTAAAGATCTTAGTAGATATGATTCAGATTAATTGGATATTCACAATAAGATTAGCTGAAATGGATCATATGGAAGACATTTTGAGGAACATTTCTTCTGCCAGATATGTAAAGTTAATAAAGAGAACTGGAAAGCAGGAAAGGCTGCATGTTTTTCTTCTCTCTAAAACACTATGAGGGAAACCAAAAATTATATATTTTTCACAAGGAAATGCCTGTTTTCACAAAACAGATACTTTTCCCCCAACTTTAAGAAAGAAATGCAAATGAGCTCCACATGCTTTCCAAAGTGTTCAGGAGTACTTTTGCAGATGCCAACTATAGGCATATCATTCCCAATATACGTGGGCCAATGGAAACAATACATGTGCATTTAGCAGCACAGATTTCTCATATGAAAACAGGTAGGCAAAAAAAAAGTCGACTTTCAGAGGCATGCATCTGAAACTTCAGACCACATCATGGCTAATGACTTTATTGTGAAATGTTTCCTCTCACTGGGATCATTGTCAGTGAGGCTGCGTGTGTTGCTAAGCAGATTGTAAACCCAGCAGTTTGATACATGTGGCATCATGCTCTGCTCTTTTTGCATGGAAAAGGAAAAAAAAAAAAGAGACAAAAGAAAAATAGAGAAGCTGACGAGAGGAGAGGAGAGGAGAGGAGAGGAGAGGAGAGGAGAGGAGAGGAGAGGAGAGGAGAGGAGAGGAGAGGAGAGGAGAGGAGAGGAGAGGATAAAACAGGGTAACTAATGTATCCTGATGTGTAAGACTCTTTGGGAAATAAGTACTATAGCAACCTATAGAACTGTACTACAATAATAGTGGTTCCCAGAAGTGTTATAGGCACCTTGTTCAATATAAAGACAGCACATTTGCTTCCCAGAGAATATGCAGTTTAACTACAGGCTTGGCACAAGAAATAATGTGGTTAATAAATAAAAGGGTGAAAGTAAGGATTACAATTATGAGATTGTGCAATTCTGGCATGTGTCATGAATACTTTGCATGACCCAGCACACTTCATCCCAGACTTTGGCTGGGCTATTTATAAGTCAGAGAAAGTTCTGGCCTCATCATATTACAGTCACTAGTTACCCATTTAGCCCTCTTGCCTTTTTTTAACTCAGCTCAACAACAGCAGGTAAAGCTTTTTTGGAAAACAAAATACATCTTTAACTCATGTTTCTAATAAGGCCATAACTGCTGAGTTGTTGGTGTCTTTGTGGATACAGAATGATATTGCTTTAATCAGAATGACTTTTTTGTATTAATTATCCCTTTAAAACGTCCACTGCTCTTTTATTGGATGAAGCTGGTGGCAATGTACATAGCCACAGAAAACTCAGTCAGAGCTGAACTGCATGATATAGTCAAAGAAAGAAAGACTAAGAAAACCCACTACTCCTTTTGCTAAGATTGGGTGCTCCTAAGCATTTCTAACACTTGAAATCTTTAATTTATGTTGCTTTGAGAGAGCTAACTGGCATTTTCCCTTCCAGTTTGGTGCACAGGTTCCTGTGGAACATCCCACTTGTAACTGCAGTGCACAAGCAGGGTTCATTGGCTAGTTATAACCATGGCCAAGCCTCTGTACACTGCAAAAGGCCACTCTAGAGCTGCTTAGGGATTTTCAACTTGCATGTCACTGATACTTTGGTATATTCACAGGTGATTTACTTCTTTATGACGCTGGTCTTCAAATCTCTTTACTATTTATTCTGCAGACAATTTGTAGTTACCTGTGTCCACAGGAACATATTTCTGTAGCTTTCCATCTGGGGAGTACTAGTCTTTTAACAAGGGTCACAAGTGTCTCCTCAGGAGTGGTTCAGAAATGTTATATTAAGTGAAAATGTAAGTTGCTAACATTTATAAGGTGTGGCTCTGTATTTAAATGCAGATCTTCTGTGATGTTTCTGTAGGTTAATGTTGCTATTCCATCCTACTAACCATTAAAGTCAGAATTTTCCCCATTGGCTCCCTTAGACGCTTTGATCAGACTTTAGGTGAGATCTTTCCTGTGTAATTCTTCATGCTGGAGGAGGACCCAGCTGTGGTGATGAGAAACTCAATGAAGGAGCTACAGGAAGTGCTCTGGAATCTGGAGTAAATGCAGCAGAAATATATCTACACTCAGACATCATAAAATGGGGTTATAATTTACGCTTTTCCATCACTGTAAATCTGATGTGGGCAATAGAATATTTGCCCAGGGCACTTGCTCATTTCATAGTCATTTGTGTCCTTTAAGAACTGCTGCTAAGAATAATTCAAAGACTCATTCCTTTAAACCATTAGTAGCAGTCCTACTTCTGCTGTCACTCATTCTGGACACTCTACATTCCTTTCCTAGAAGACAGCAAAACCCTTTCCATTTGTTTTATTTTCATTTTCTGTGGTAAAGGGAAGAATAAGAAAGAGTCAAGCAAACACATAAAAATACTTATTTCTTAGGTCAGAATGAACCTGTGAGAGCAACACTTCCTAGCCCTTCACAACTGGGAAGCACAGGTTGGGCTTCCAAATTGCATATACATTTCCTTGTGTATGAATGTGTTCACATTTGCACGTGTGTTCATACATACTAAATAGACAATATAGCATAATGATTTACAGTTTGTGGTAACTTTGGCTGCAATTCCAGTTTCAAGTATTTGGAACAGTTCTTACTTTATATTAATGGGTTTGCCTGTTTTTAATGAGCATGTTTAGTGTAGTGAGACATTATAGTCACTCAATAGAATGTAAGTTTCTTTCTCGCACATTATGTTGCAGGCCAGATTCTGACTGATTAATACATTGCAGGTGTCAGCCAAAATACAAAAGGATAAGGAGAAGAGTAAGGGGGTGAAGTTATTTCTTCTCTCTGGCTGGCTGCTCTTGGTGGGGGTTGCAGAAGCCACTCTGCGAGTGCCTTGGAAAGGGATCCTGCTCAGAAATATGGCCCTAGCAACAATACTTCTATCATCCTTTCCATCTGCACAAAGTATTCCCATTCTTTTCAGAAGAAAAAAAACGAAAAAAAAACCCAGGCAAAGGAGCCCTGTATGAGGCTATTGCCAGCCCAAGTACAGATGCCCATTAAAGCCAGGTTTGCACCTGGTTTTGCAGGGTCAGCTGAAACATTTCTTATGTTTTGTTGCCCATCCGTACTAACAAACCCCAATCTGCAAAGACCTGCATAGTAGCTAAGATAAATGTTGTATATTTTCATTGTTTGATTAAATCTTGTCTGAATTATCAGTTGTATAATGAGAAGAGCTGGCTTGCTCTGAGGTGCTAGCTGTCAATGGTTATTGTTAATCATAATCTAACAAATACCAGATACGGCTATTTGGCAATTGAGAACTAACATTTTTCTTATTTAAGGTTATAGGAATGAAGGAAACATAAATCATAATGTACTCATTTTCCCATATCTGAAGGCAGTTTAATACTTAACATTTGTCTACTTCTCAAGACAAGCAATTCATGGTTATTGCCAGAAAAATGTACATTTTAAATTGTTACAAAAGTTAACATTGTAGAATTCATCAACTGCTTCTCTTTCCTGGGATAATACCTCTGAAGAGAGCACTGTTACACCTTTGGAGAAAGAGTCAGTTCAACCTCAGGTATACATTAGTATGAATGATTTTATGGCAGCTTACACTTCTGAAGCATCCTTATGCTAATCTTTCAACTTTATGTGTGTCTGTCAGTAGAACAAATTTTAGTTCTTTTAATAAACTCTTTACAAAAAGCTTTCAGAAATATTTCATTGAGTCCTGATAATCTAAATCATGTCAAGTACCTAAAGAAGCCAGCTGATAACCATTAAATAAAGATGAAGACAATCTCAGACCTTGAAAACTTAATTTCATTGGGACTGCAAACATCCTGAAAATTAAGTACACAGGCTAAGCTAAGTGTATAGGATCCCACTCACAAGGGGCTTCATCATGGTTTTAAATCACAGCACGGTGCTGTAGGCTAGACAGAGTTGCACTTCCCATCTGGAGATGTTTTGACTGACTCACAGGGTTTTCTGAACAGATCTAATGACTCTTCATAGGGTGTAATATAACCACATGTTTGTGTGTTAGCATGGACAATGTAAAGGAGACTGACCTCTTTTGGTTCTCTTTGGGGATCTGAGAAATCCATTTGAAGTTCAGGCAGGCCTGGCACAATGAAATCTTCCTGAACTAGTTGTAGAAATTAATATTTTCTACTGCGTTTGTTAGGGTTGGTTTTTTTAAGGTTTACCTACCAGATCTCACTTAGGAAAATCGACAGCAACAGTGATCACTGTTTCTGAGGACATTCAGCTGGGCCGCTGCAGTTGTGGAGAGGAAGCTCAGAGGGATGCTACACTGTTTTCTCCTCTGGAGAAGAGAAGCATCCATGGAGACATTATAGCAGCCTTCCAGTAGGTAACTGGGGCCTACAAGAAAGCTGGAGAGGGACTTTTACAAAGGCACGTAGTGATAGGACAAGGGGTAATGACTTTAAACTGAAAGAGGGTAGATTTAAATGAGGTATTAGGAAGAAATTCTTCACTATGTGGTTGGTGAGACACTGGCGCAGGTTGCCCAGAGAAGCTGTGGCTACCCCATCCCTGGCAGTGTTCAAGGCCAGGCTGGATGGGACTTGGAGCAACCTGGTTTTGTGGGAGATGAACCTGCTCATGGCAGGGGTGTCAGAACTAGATGGTCTTTAAGGTCCCTCCCAACCCAACCCATTCTAGGATTCTATGATTCTAGTGTTTCCCATGAAAAGGTTCTTTTTGAAAATAAGTAACTTTCCAACACTCTCTATAACCTAATACATCCATCATGAAATAAAAAGTGGCAAGAAAGAAGCCAGACAATAACCATCACCACTGATAGCATTTTGAGAGAAGACACTTGAACAAATCTATGGAAAAAATATTTTTCTGCCTGCATTTTGGGGAGCTGTAGAATAATTCATCCAAATTTTACTGATTTAGAGCCACATAAACAGAGTATGACTGATGTTTTAGGAAGTTTTTGAGAGTGGAGAGGTCTCTAATGACATATGATAATAATGCTTCCCCTAACAAAGGAATTGGTAATATGAAGGTTGATTTCAAACTCATTGCATTGATGAATAGGATCAATACCACTGAAGTCAATCAGTTTGTGTGTGAGAAGACAAGATTTAATCAGTGTAGCTGCACTGACTTTGATTATAGTGCACTGACATTCACCAACTACACTAGACAAGGTTTAAGCTGGTGTAAATGAAATCAGAATGAACATTAAGGTCTCAGTTACTGATGTGCTTGTATATATCACCAGCATATAGCCTACAGTGCTTTTTTCGACTACATTTGAGGTAAATAGGAATGAATAGATCTATGTGATATAAAACCAAGTTTCCACTTGATTGCTTCACTTCCATTTAATTGCTACACTTCAGTGTTTGGTCTCATCAAACTCTGGCATCCTTTAGACTTGACAGATTAACACATATATGAAGAAATTTGCATATTTATTTTAAACCAGATGTTCTTCAAGCAATACAGCCAAATTCCCATCATCACTGTAATCACATTGTGTTTTGTTAACATAATGGAGCCATTAAAATTCCACCGCATGCTTCTTTGTAAGGAAGAAAGGGTTATTGAAGAATTTTCCAGGTGAATTCTAAGTGAATCCTAATTAAGAAGAAAGAGTCAGAACTCTACCTAATGTTAATTGTCTCCATTTACATCACTGAAAGATCTGGCTTACATCAGAGTAAAACTATTGCTTTGTTTTGCAATAGCTGTCACTTCTTTTACAGAGAAGGTGGTTGGAATAAAGCTTTATTATATTAATAGCAGTCGACAAGCAGTGAATAACTGGTATTATAAAATATATAGAGTATTTTTTTAATCATTAATAACCATAGGTTTATATTTGAGTTTGATGTTTTTAATAAGATTTCTGAAATTTTATTTTTTTCATTGGTTCACACAGCAGAACATTTGGCTTTTTTAATGTGAAGATCAATATTTAGTAAAGTTTAGTACAATTAATCACTGTTAAACAAACTAATCCAAAGTTCTGACGTGCAAAGAATGAGAGTAACATTCTTTTGTTAAAATGATAAAGTTGCACTCCACAGAGTGATGAAGCAATAAATCTCATATAAGAAGGGAAAGATTGATTTTTGACAAAGAAGCCAAGAGAAAGAGGAACTGGGTGAGATTGGAGAATACATTCAAATAAACCTTTCTGATTCCATGTGACATTGTTTTTCTAAAAGAAAAATTCCAGACAGTCAGAAAGCAGAGGGAATACCCAGGAAAAACATACTTTTGAAAGTGCTACTTTGTATTAAAAAATAAGTAATGACTTGGGGCCAGGATCTGCCCTTTGAATTGTGGCACTGAGAAATGAAAAAATGACACACCTGTTCGCTTAGCATTTCTTAAAAGATTAAATCATCTTTTCCCAGCTGACTGCAAGAGCTGCAGGCAGCAAGAGGAATCTCACAGCATCTGAGACTGAACACCTCATTACAGGTCTTGTAAGACACCCAGGTACCAGAGCAAGGGGTAATAATAATAATTAATATTATTATTATTGTTATTGTTTTTATTGTTATTATTTACATTTCAAATTTGCTTAGGGGCTACACACAGTATGAGGCAGTTCAGTCTGAACAGTAACACGTCAGGCACAGCGAAGGAAGAGAGTGTGCCTTGAGTAATCCAGAGCACAGTGGGTGATGAAGTGTCTTAATATTTTATTCTGACAAAAAGAAGCAAAGGAAAAGAAGTACTGAAAAAGAGAAAGAGGCAAAGGTTGATCCATAAGACCACAGCTCAGAAATGGAGCAGGTCTGCTAATGTGGTAGCCACCACACCACTCACTGAAGTAGGCAGGGGCTAACTGAAGAGTGTCAATGACCTGTCCAAAAGCCAGTGGAAAACTGCACCAAATATGATGGAAAGCTCTTGGCAATGGTGCGAAAAGCTCTGCGCTCAAAGCTTGCACCAATGGACAAACCTCAGCTGCAGGCACATAATCTGCTGTTGCAAAACATCGTTGGACACTTCCGAGCAAATGCCTGGCAAATTGTGGTCTCAGATATATTGACTGGATAAGATCTATGGCATTTCATTAGGATGTCTTTGTTAAAAAGCTGTGTCTGAAATGTTTGAAAAGGTCAGTCTAAGCAGGCATGATCCACTGTAGGAAGTACAAAGCTTTGATTTTAATGAGATCTACGTCATGGTAAAGTTGGCTTAAGCACAGGAACGCTGAGAAACATTTAAACAGTCCAAATCTAAACAGAGCACAACACTGTTGATAGCGCATGGTAACTGTAACTAAGATTTACAAATGCACCTTGTGGAGGGGAGGGCATCCACACAATTTTACCATTCACACAATTTTATCATCCAAACGAATAATTCCTTGAAAAAGCACTTTCTTCTCCCAATACGAAGCAATATTTACATAAATTTCTTTTGTTTTTTTTAAATACGGCATGTAAAGATAACTTCTAAGAAAGCTACAAACATCTTTTCTAAGAAAGTTAGAGATAACTTTTCAAAGTTATCTTTACACTTTTCACTGGGCCAGTGAAAGCCTATTATAAATTAATTCACCAACTGCTTTTCTGGTATTACCCCATGTCTTTTATGATGGTAAGGAAATGATGTGTAAAACTACTAATTCATGAATGTGTGAATTCTGAAGATTTAACTTGGGAAAGACCTTCCGGTAAGCAGCAGATAATTATTCAAAATGGTTTGAAGAGTTTCCCAGTTCATCTTTCACCCACTTTACCACTGAAGTGCTGAGGAAATCTATAAATAAGACCAAAGTAATGACCATTTCTGATCACTAAATTTACATGAAAAGAATGTGAAGACTTCCTTCAGCATGAGGTTTCCTTCTTCTGCATCATCAACTCAGACACAGACTTATACAAATATTTTACTAACTTTTCTATGCCCCACAGTCTTCAGCCCTCACTTTTTCAACTATCAGCTAAAAATTTGAATAGTTCTAAACCAGAAGTGAATCCATATCTGAAATGGTCTAGAAATTAATTGGTTTAAAATGGAATGAGTCGGAGTGAGAAGGAAAGAAACGTGTCTTTAAAAACGTTAACAGTCTTCCCAGTTCATGCTATTTTGTTAGGACTGCAAAATTCTTGATTTAACCTTTTATTTAACCTCAGCCTAAAACAATGCCAATCATAATATTAAACTTTCACCAGAGACATAATAGCAATAACATATCGTGCAATTTCAGTAACATAGGCCTGTGCAAAACTTCACAATGGTTTGAGGTTTATATGTTTTGGTTCATATATTTATATCCCAAGTGCAAATGACCCACATGTTTGGTGTGAGCAAACAAGCAATCATGAAACTAATGAGCATAACTCAGATATCTGCAAAGGATTTTCCTCCTCAACCCTACTCTGTCTTTTGTAATAAAAACTATAAATTAAAAAATAGGCTGAAATTCTAGAGGGAAAAAAATCATTGGGCAATTTCCTCTTATTGAACTGCACTGATTATTGACTGAAATAATATGAGCAACTACACCTAGTGAATCCAATGAGTCCTCAAAACCTCTGCAGTCCAACAAGAGCACAGCCTTAACTGAGCTTACTGTCAGACCCCCATCCTATGAGCTGATACCTGGAGACCAGCTCTACATTCAGCCTGGGTTACCTATGAGCATAGGACTTAAAATCCCCTGTTCCAAGGGCCAATGGTAGGAGTCTTTTGCTTTATACCTTTGCTCTTAGATGACAGGCACACACATGGCACACAGACTTTGGACTTGCTTTTAACGCTGTGTTGATCTTCCCTTAATGTTGCATAGATAGAGATCCCTTAGCAAAAACGCTATCCTGACAACAATTCTTTTTATTTCACCCGGGCTTGGCTGAGCCAGCATCTGGAGCTGGTGAAGCCCTTTCATGTCTTACTCAAGCTACAGTCCCTTTCTCTTCAATGTCCTCTTCAATCCCTGCTACCACCTGGCCAGTTTCTCCATCTTCCATTTTTCAGGATGCTCTCAAGAAGCCTGGAAGAAAAAAAAAGCTTTTCCACTTGAAGCCAAAGCACTTGTCAAAATTTTGTCTGTAAAGTGAATGCCTTTTATTATCCATACTCTGGAGAGTTATTAGAAGAGGTCTTACTGCTGGTGGCATATGTAGCCTCACAAAGACTTTCGTTATGTGGTAACAGCCACTGTAATAGCTCCATTACATTAAAAAATAATAAAAATTATTCTTTTAAGAAACAAACAAACCAACCAACCCCAGGATATTTAATTCATTCAGCAGCTGCCCAAATCATTTCACTGCCTACTCCTGCATTTTGGATTTCTGCTGCTCAATATTTTCAGAGTTCTTCAAAGTAACGTAACGACATAAGGAGCCTGTGGAGGCCTTGGAGGGAGTGATCCAGCTCAGAGCTCCCTATCCAAGCACACCATGCCATTAGTTCTGTGGTAGAAGTCACAAAGTCTGCTGACATCTCAGTGCTGAGGATGGAGCACTGATTTCTGCTTTAGAGGTTCATACAATTGAACTGGCTACCATGGATTTGGAGAAGGTTGAGGTTCTTAATGACTTCTTTGCCTCAGTCTTCACCAGCAAATGCTCTGACCACACAACCCAAGTCTTGGAAAGCAAATGCAGGGACTGTGAGAACAAAGACCTTAGGCCCACTGTAGGAGAGGATCAGGTTCGAGACCATCTTAAGAACCTGAACGTTCACAAGTCCATGGGACCTGATGAAATCCATCCACGGGTCCTGAAGGAGCTGGCGAATGAAGTTGCTAAATCACTGTCCATCATATTTAAAAAATTGTGGCAGTCAGGTGAAGTTCCCGATGACTGGAAGAAGGGTAATATAACCCCCATTTTCAAGAAGGGGAAGGTGGAAGACCCAGGGAACTACAGACCAGTCAGTCTCACCTCTGTGCCTGGCAAAATCTTGGAGCAGATTCTCCTGGAAAGCACGCTAAGGCACATGCAAAACAATGAGGTGGTTGGTGACAGCCAACATGGCTTCACTAAGGGGAAATCCTGCCTGACCAATTTGGTGGCCTTCTATGATGGAGCCACGGAACTGAGGGACAGGGGCAGAGCAGTTGACGTCATCTACCTGGACTTGTGCAAAGCGTTTGACACTCTCCCGCACGACATCCTTGTCTCTAAATTGGAGAGACATCAATTTGATAGGTGGACCACTCGGTGGATAAAGAATTGGCTCGATGGCCGCACGCAAAGAGTTGAGGTAAATGGCTCGATGTCCAGTTGGAAACCTGTAACGAGTGGTGTCCCCCAGGGATCGGTGTTGGGACCGGTCCTGTTCAACATCTTTGTTGGCGACATGGACAGTGGGATTGAGTGCGCCCTCAGCAAGTTTGCCGACGACACCAAGCTGTGTGGTTCGGTTGATACGCTGGAGGGAAGGGATGCCATCCAGAGGGACCTTGACATGCTTGTGAGGTGGGCCGATGCCAACCTTATGAAGTTTAACCAAGCCAAGTGTAAGGTCCTACACCTGGGTCAGGGCAATCCCAGGCACTGCTACAGGCTGGGCAGAGAAGAGATTGAGAGCAGCCCTGCAGAAAAGGACTTGGGGATGTTGGTTGATGAGAAGCTTAACATGAGCCAGCAGTGTGCGCTTGCAGCCCAGAAAGCCAACCGCATCCTGGGCTGCATCAAAAGAAGCGTGACCAGCAGGTCGAAGGAGGTGATCCTGTCCCTCTACTCTGCTCTCGTGAGACCTCACTTGGAGTACTGCTTACAGTTCTGGTGTCCTCAACGTAAAAAGGACATGGAGCTGTTGGAGCGAGTCCAGAGGAGGGCCACGAGGATGATAAGAGGGCTGGAGCACCTCCCGTATGAAGACAGGCTGAGAAAGTTGGGGCTGTTCAGCCTGAAGCAGAGAAGGCTGCATGGAGACCTCATAGCAGCCTTCCAGTGTCTGAAGGGGGCCTAGAAGGGTGCTGGGGAGGGACTCTTCCTTAGGGACTGTAGTGGTAGGACAAGGGGTAACGGGTTCAAACTTAAACAGGGGAAGTTTAGATTAGATATAAGGAGGAAGTTCTTTACAGTGAGGGTGGTGAGGCACTGGAATGGGTTGCCCAGGGAGGTTGTGGATGCTCCATCCCTGGCAGTGTTCAAGGCCAGGTTGGACAGAGCCTTGGGCCACATGATTTAGGGCAAGGTGTCCCTGCCGTGGCAGGGGGGTTGGAACTAGGTGATCTTAAGGTCCTTTCCAACCCTTACGATTCTATGATTCTATGATTCTATGATAATTCTTCTCTTAACAGTATCAGGAGACATCTGAGGCAGTTATCACTATCAAGAGGTCCACAACTTCGATGGAACTTGTGGGATCTATAAGACAAAAAAATGACACTGAGAAAATAACACAGAGAAGATCAACACAGGCAGGATTGCCACACATCTCTGCTCTCTTCCCTGCGAGTTTATCTAGGGGCAGCTGCAGCTGAGCAATGGAATCAGGTCATCTATGAAACAAGGCAAGCACAAAATGGAGAGAGACAACACGGACCACATCTGCAGCTCTTGCACATTGGTAATTTGGTAGTTTATAGCAGTTTGGTAATTTGCACCAGCTGAATGTGGGGCCTTTGCCTAAGTTAACTTAGTCCTGTATTTTCACAATAGGAGTTGTAGTGAAACCATTTAAATAATTTGAGCCCCATGATTTCGTACATCAGTTTGTGCATGCCAAGTATCCTTACAGAGAGGCACAGCACATGTGGAATGCATACAGGAATTCATATGGGTAAAAAGAGAAGCTGTTGTCCCCAGTCCTAAAAACATCTTCAGCAACATTACAAATAAAAAGCAACCTTAAAGCAAAACCCATGACTATGCAAGAAGACGAAAGTACAGTGCTGTCACAGAGGTCAGAATATGACCCATTTTAGCTATAGAATACTTCAGAAATTATTTCAGACGCTTTTACTCTCTGGAACACAAGAAATTGACTTCAGAGCTCAAGCTGCAAAGAGCAATTGTTATAGCTGAAAGTATTTGTTTCAAAGCACTGTGGAAGTAAATGAAAGTGTCATTTTGCACTAATGTGATAGGCAGCTACTCTGCCTTGTCAGAACAAGCAAAATCCTGTAAGCTTTATCCCATTGCCACAGGCACTTGGGCACCTCTCTGGAAATCAATCACAGATTGGCCTGAAGAAGAGCAGAGCTGAAACAATGGCACCAGAGTAGAGGGCCCTTAATGAAAGCCATTTGCTAGTCCACACCTAGGCTGTCTAGACAGCACCTCCTGTGCTTTGATCACTGATAAACCATTCTAAATGTTACCAGTACCCCTTTTTTGTTTCTGTTTACAGGCAATCAATGGGCCTCTGGCCATTGCCTCCATTTCAAAGAGCACTTTTCATCTGACTGCAATCAAATAAAAAAGAACAAAGAGATGGACATTTTGGATACGAGATACTTATTTTCCTGTGATTTATACAATTTCAAATGAAGAGCAAAAGCAAAAAAGCAATTGTGAGTGTACATGTGATAAATGTTTCTAATTAGGCGTGCCCTCTTAGTCAATTTGAAAGCAGATTTCCCTCCCAAACCAGCAAATATTTAGTGTAAGCTTATGTGTGTGTGCATATGTGTGTGTGTGCATGCTGCACAACACAGACCTCTAGGTTATAAAGCCCTTTTTATCTGTGTTGGAGTCACACTTCATGGTGCTCTTTTTCTGCTGTTTGTTTGTACAGCCACCACCTGCACTCTGGAATCTCCAAATGAAATATCCAGGTATTTTTCCAAGTGGTGGTTTTATGATTTAACCACAGTAAAATTAGAACTGAAAAATCTACCAAAAAAATTGTTTGAAGCTCATATCCTATGCTCACCCTGACTACACTAGCCCCTAAATAACTTGGACTTTTTAGTTACGCATACTGAGCTATAAGGTTTAAAAGATTTGTTGAAATAGTGTTTTGCATGTGGATTTAAAGATGTCTTGTCCAAGTTCAAGTCCACAAATAACATGTGGTTGCCTTTAGCTGGATATCAGTGCTTGAACTTTAAGCTCTTCTCATCATTTATCTTCAACAACTTGCAGTAGCGTACTTAAATTCAGCCTTTCAAACCTTCTCAGCCCCTCCCTACATACGTCAGGCCAGTTCAGACATCTTAAGCTATCACATCTATCACATACATTCTTTAAGAAAACCTAAAAGATCATAAAGTCATTAAGAAACTTGGCTCAACCAGTATATCTCTGGAAAGTACTTTATTTCTTGCATAGGAATCCAAGGCTATTTGGATGCAGTTTGACAACACTAAAAGGTAATCAGTCTTGTAAGGCTGAGCATTTTTGTTCTGTGTTCTTCAAAATATTTCTTTTTCAAAACTCATGATCAGGACCAACTTTTTCTGGCTTATCTGTAATCTCCTAAAACCATGAATTTCTCTGCTATTTTCTCTTCTTTCTAGAGAAAAAAAATGAAGAAATTTAATTAAATGTCCTCAAAATTGCCAATCTCATAGGGAAGGGGACAAATAACACTCTTGACAGCATACTAAGAGCACTGAAGATGACATACTCTGTGGTCCTGGTTGGCCAAGTCTGTGACTTCAGATGCCATGGGATAAAACATCATGTGTCTACCTTTGCCCAAAAGACATGCACAATATTTTCCCTCTCTTATAAAAATCCCATTAAGCCAGCCAAGATTTACCATATAGTGATAGTAGGAGTGATAATACCTGTGTTTTTTTCCATAAAAACATGCTAATTCATCAAAAACCCTCTCCAAAATACCATATGTCAAGGAAGTAGTAAAGTAGAGGGGGAAAAAAGTCTTAATAAACTTGCTTAAGATCACAAGTGATGAACAGAGAAACTAAGGCTCTTTCCCAGGGCTACGTGCATACCATTCCTTTGCTAAACCTAACCTAATGCTATTTATCCAGGTCCCTTAGAGGAGGCACAAAGTTTGCAGAGTTTAAGTCAAGTTCCTATACTATGTCACTGGTTGCAATAGGAGAGTTACATTAGAGAAACAACTTCATAAGAGTCTTTGATTCCATTCCTGTATGGAATGGAATATATTCTTTTGGATCGATGCTGTTTGAAGTGAGAGATCCCAAGATCTCTGCAACATGAGACTATGGAGCTGCACAGGAAAAATCAAAAATATTCAAAGCTTCACTTATTCCCCTCCACTGTTTCTTATCAAAGGTAGGACATGAGTTTTGTCTGACTGAAACAGGACTGGAGCTGCTGAAGAATTATTTTTCATTCCTAGGGTAATTATAACAGTTTTAGTGGTGCGCTTTTAAGATGAAACTTAAATAATGCAGGAGAGAAAAGAGCCAATGACATTGTTTATGAACACACTGTGATTCTTAGACATTGATTCAATGGTACAGTGGGCTGCACTCACGATCCTCCTCTTCTTAGAAATATTCTTATTGCAGTTTAATTCAGGAACCATTTCCTCTCCTTGAAGTCAAAATAGTTAACTGGGTGTAAATCTCTCAGGAATTAAGGGAAATGAAACAGTGCCCCTTGGAATAAGACCAAAACAGCTTTCCCAGAAAGAAAACAAAAATGAAATCTTGTGAGTACCCAACAACTTTGTGAATATACTGCAGATTTGAGCCAAAAAGACATTAAAAACAACAGAACTTTGCCTGACTTCAGCTTGCTTTGAATGAAGTTTTTAATTATCTGTGCCTTCAAATTATATATTTTAACACTCCATATAACTGGAAAAAATATAGAGAAATAAGAGTAAGACTGGGAATTTTCATTCTGTAGCTGTCTTTCTTCTAGCTACAGTTAGCCATCAGATCTGTCATGTGTCATTTTTCAGCTCATTAGGTGAGATTTTGGCAATTTCTGCATACAGTAAGAGGTATTGGGCAGTTGAAACCGGGAAGGTCAAATATTGAGAGGCAATGTCATCATCCCTCATCACTTCCAAGGAAAAATTCTTGCATAATCGTTTAATGCCATGGGCTGCCTTTAGTGGGACATACTCATTTTTGCCAATTTCCATTAACTCTTGAGGCTCACAGCCAGAAGCCACATGAGCAAAGAAACATACTTAAATTGGATCAAGCTGTTGTATTGCTAATATTGCTATTCAACAAGATTCCCCAGCAATGAGGGAGAAGTCTTAGAGAGGGGTGCAGCATATGGTCCAGTAAGACACCAGAACATACATCCCTTTGCATCTAGAGACTGTGTAAATAGCGTGTGCACAGGGCAATGCTCAATTAGCATTTGCATGCTTTGGCCCCAGATCAGCAAACAACTTGCATGTGCATTCTACTCCGGCAAGTCCCCAGGAGTTCAATAGTATTGCTTATGGGTAAGAAGCACGTACGTCACTCTGAGCAGCATGGGGGTCTTTTTTTGGCAAACATCTGTAATGGCAAACATGGGATCAAATCCTTCTCTGCTGCAAATCAGCACACTTCTAGTGTTGTCTGTGGGATGGTCTGGCACTGTATGTACTATGCCAACAACCAAGAGAAAGAGGGTTTCCAAAACACGAAGTAATGCTTCACAATTCTCACTGTTTCTTCTAATGTGCTATTTTGTGGTGAAGTTGTTTTAAGCAAATTCATAGTATTTCTGAGAATGTTTCAACGCTGAAGGCAGAACTGACTTTCAAGACTCATCAGTAGAGAGTAATTAACTGGAGTAACTCGAGTGGAATAGATTGTCCCAGGAAAGCTTTCTGGTGTGCATGTATAGATGCTCTAGTTCAGGATAAGCGAGTTTTAGTCCAGATCACAGTGTGTTCAGAAGCCTAAGGGTAAGTACTCTGTAATAATTTAGTCTCCTTTTTAGCTTTGACTGTAAACTGCTCTCATTAAATCAGTACCAGAAAAAAACCAGACTTCTTTTAGCAGAATTCTTAAGCCAAACTTTATGGCAGAAGATAACTAGTTCTACTTTGCATTGAAATACCAAATCATGTTTGAAGGACAGTAATTACCAGTTTAAGGATAGGAATTAGTAGCAGAAGAGCAATAATTTTTTAAACCACTGAAAATAGGTAGATGACAATGTCCTTTGTCTCGCACTTGCTAAATGTGTGTACGCAGATTTTTACATGGGTTCAGCTGATCCACAGTGTCATCGTTTGGTTACAAAGCTGGTGCCTCAGAGTCCACCCAGACGTTTGCGGTCATTTAAATGTCACAATTTAAAATTCAGAGTTGTATTGTAACAACACATCTACAATTCTAGACTAAATGTGTAAGACCTAAGCTACTCTGCCTTTAAAAAGGTTTTGTTTACATAAGAATAATATGTATAAACTGTACCTATAAATGACAATACACAAATAATCTTAATGTTACAAAAGCCCTGCAGCTTTAAAAAAGGATGCTCTTACACATTAGTCCAGAAATGAAGTCTCCTCTTCTTCAACCAAAGCATATTTTTTACTATGAAAATGATACCATCAAACTGTTTAGGCAGAGAAATACTCAAGCCTACCAAACTCCCAATAATTCTGGATTTGAAAACAAAATCCAACTCACCTGTAAGACTGAAGAGGGTATTTTATTTATGAAGTTTTATCTTTCTCAGAAGGATTCTTTCAGTAAAATAGCACTAAATTTTTTCAAGATACTAGATCTCCATTTTTGGGTGTTGTGAGAGAATCACCTGTATAGTAATTTATGAACTTGTATCATTGATCTTCTGGTAATAGAAACACCTGCATTCATAGGCAGGAAGGGGAGAATACTTTATTAAATTATTTATTTACTTAAATATTATTATTTAAATTATTATATTTACTTTCTGTAAATATACTTCAGTTCAATTTTCTGCTTCCAAAAGAAATAAAACTATAAAAACCGTGGCTGAAATTCTAGCCAGTGGGAAGAAAACATGGAGCTCACTGGTGATCTCAGTGGGGGCTAAGAATTTGTTTAAGATTCTTTCTGTTTTCTA
The DNA here is from genome assembly GCF_004027225.2 of Strigops habroptila. Lineage (NCBI taxonomy): Eukaryota > Metazoa > Chordata > Aves > Psittaciformes > Psittacidae > Strigops > Strigops habroptila. The sequence continues at coordinate 10,837,672 of NC_044283.2, read as the reverse complement.
ATTTCTAATACGTAATGTGGCATTTTTGGTATTTTTATATAAAGAGTGCTGATATTTTTCTATGATGTCATGCAGGCATAGAAGTAGATGATGAAACTGGTGGCCTTGAGTCCACAGCAGAAATCATCTACATCTCTGAGCAGGGAACTGCAGAAGTTGTGATGGCTGAATAGTAAATATGTGGTTAGAGTTCCTCATTTCCAAGTCAGCCTTTAGATAGGTGACTTGGTAGCAAGTAGTATTAACATTAGGGATTTGTCCTCATAAGTAGGCCAGATAATAAATTCAGAGCCATGGTGAATGCATAGGTGCATACGTACCCACATCTACGTTATGCTCACACAGAGGCAACACTTCAATGTCATGAGATAGCTTTGAGGAAGAAAGCTAATATATATATCCCTTGACCTATAAAATTGCCAAACAACGTTTAATAATTTCTTTTATGCAAAATCTTATGACAGTATACACATTTACAGCTACCATTATCACAAGCAGAGGTAACTGAAAGCACATTAGTTTAGCTGTTTGCACTCAGGGCAAGTCTGTATCTGAATGAAGTGCAATTTTTTATTGTTTTGCTTCAAAAATGCAACAAATACTTTCTTTGTTGAAGACGCTTAATTAAAAGCAGATAAAAATCAAGAGAATATTTCTTGCATTCTTTCAAATAGAACAAAATATGCCTGCAATTGTGAGCTGAAAAGGAGCTGTCTTCCTGTTTATTAGAGACTAAAGATGCATTGTGCAACCTTATCTGTATCTATGCCATCTGTCACATAATCCTGCTAAAACCAGGGATGCTTATTCAACTCAAGCCTTTTCCAACAAAACTGCACTATCTTACGCATAAATGAGCTAGTACTTTTGCACAGTCCATTTTTATAGTTTAGGTAATAACAGCATACAGCCATGAGTAGCTGTGAAGATTGTAGCATGAAAGGGTAATCATATAATCCCAAAGGGATAAGAATTACAGGAAAAACTTGCCCCCCGTGACATTCATCTGCTCTGGAGGTGTAACCAGAAGATACTTAAGAGAAACAACAAAAAATCCTGTGATATAAATTATGCACCAGCAATCACATTTCCGAGGTGTTCTAAAAGTATGAAGTTAAATAGGAAGCTTCATCACTGAATTTATCACTACATATCTGTTCCCACAGTGCCACTGCACAAATCTTGTAGACAAGCTTAGAAAGAAGTGGTTATAATGCCTGAAACTGCTATCATGGACTCTGAAGGTACTTGTTTTACACTTTTCTACGCAATGATTGCAGAGTATCTGATACAGGAAGACACTGCTCCCAGCTGTAATACACACAAGCCAGCATTCTGCGGCTTAGTGAGAGTAACAGATTAACAAAGCATTGGCAAATGGCTTCTTTGTTCACACTGTTGCAAAAAAAAAAGAAAGCAGACAGGGAAATTGGGGCAGGGGGCTGGTTTAAATTCTGTAACATGTAAAGCAATTTCTCATTAATTAATTCAGTCATTAGAGCAGTCTCCCTGAGGGTAGTGTAACCTGAACAGGATATCACAATTACACCACTCTTTCCCTTTTTTAAGCTTGTTGGCATTTGACATGAAGAATTTATCAAAAAAGACATCTCTGTTCAGCAAAGTCTTAAGCATCTCGTCCTGGCTTCCTTTATACATTAATTTTCATTTATCCTCCTGTTAGACAAGATCTGTAAAAGCATCAAAAGCCACTGTACCTCTTCAGTGCATATAAGACCTCTATTACTGTAGAATTGAATGCCTACCAAAACATCATGCATACAGCCTTCCAACAACCCTTGGATTAAGGAATCTTGATTTATTGGCTACATTTTCAAAAGTAGTAAGCATCTCAAATTGGAGATACTGAAATACTTTTTTAAATCTAATTGCACAAGTGATCCAGGAAGACAATAAGAAAATAGGCACTGGAGCCACAAGGCAGGATACTTCTGTCACTACACTTGGTCTTCATGGGTGTGTTGCTTGCATGGGTGGTTGGAGCATGATTGCAGAGAATAGCTTCTGCAGAGACGCTGATCACTATTTCACAGTGTGCTCTGGCCCTGAGCCAAGCCACCCACCATCATTCTGCTGATAAGCAGAAATAATTGGGATTTAGGCAATACCAGGCTGTATTCTTGAAAGGTAAGAAGTGTCTTGAAATAGAAACTGCAGGGAGCTTGCCCCTCAAAAAGGCTGAAATGTTCAGACCTGTCCTTGAGGTTCTTGGCCCTGCAAAGACCAAAAAAGAGGAGAAAGAAAAGCAGTATTAAGTTGCAGAGATCAACAGAAAAGGAGCCCCATATTCCAAGTGAAGAATCTTTGAATTTCTTTGAAGACTTGATGATGTATTCTGCCCTCCCTCACATGACTTATATGAAAACATAACTCTTGTAGAAAGAACATGCCACATGCACTACTGGATGGTTGCTGAAAGCTCTAAGTTTTACTTCACTGTGATGTATTTACTGGTATCCAGGCATCTTTTGGCATTTCTGTGCAACAGAATAAATCAGTGTCTCATGAGATGTGCTTTGGGTCCCATTCAATGCTACTCTGTGCCCAAAGGGTACCACATATTTCCACCATGTTGTAACATTAGGTACGTGGTGAAATACTTACAGGAAAAATACTGTTTCAGGAAACAGGTTATTTCACATGCACAAAGTACAGTTAGGGATAAATACTTTCCCACAGCTCCGGACTTCGATTTCTTTCCTGCTTCAGCAATGAAGAAAAGGGTTTGAGGACCTCAGACAGTCTGAGAATATTGAACTGAGAGAAAACTTTAGACATGACCTCGTCTATTCATGAAACGGGATGAGTGAAATGAAAACTGTGTGTCTCATTCTTTATGGTTGGTAGTAGATGGTGACACATAAAAGGCAAAGGTGTTCAGCCCAATATTTTAAAGTCACTTTAGAGCAGCTATTATAAATTGTGATGTTCTGACTTAAAATAAGAAAACTTATTCCTGTACAGTATCGGCTGGTTATGAATAAAATGTAAAAGGCTTTTTGCATCTACATTTTTCAGCTTGTCTTTAATTTTCTCATCTCCCATGAGCAGTTATTCTAGTCATTCATATATGACCTTTAAATGTCTGAAAATTTATCTTCCTGAGTATAACTCTTTCAAGAAAGATCAGGGCCACAGATAGGCAGAACAAATCTCATCAGTCTTAACTGACCATTTCTTCCTGAGTAAAATAGTAAACTGCCAAGTCTGAAGCTCTCCTCTTATAGAAGGTCAAAACCTTTATGTACATACATGAGGATTTTGGCTGAACTCCGTGAAAATACTCATGTGAATGTTCACCGGGTCAGACGTTTAATTTGCAAATGCAGTAAATTCTCACAGTGCATGAGGCAGAGAACTAGTAGTTCTAAGATAAAATATTTCATCTGAGGGCCAGGGAAGAGTCTTTTTTATAGGAATGCCACAACCACATTCTTCAGCTTGCAAAAGGGGAGGAAAGCCTCAGGATGACTAGGGAAATGTTGAAGTTCCCAGGCTGTGGTTATACCCTTAGTTAAACAGATGTATGAAGAGAGAGCTTTCAAATAAGATTCATTGCACAACAAGCCAGACTTAACTACCTGGAAAGTGAGCATGGTCATGTGATGTGTTAAATAATAATTTCTGGTCAAGTCTTGCTGGGCAAGACTACTCATTGTTAATGAAACAAAGGAAAGCCACTGCTTGAAAGCCACAGACATATACAAGTTTGGTTCACACTGATAGAAATTCAGTAGCTGCTACCAATCTCTGAAATGATCACTCAGTGCTCTGAAAATCCCTTCAATTCATGTGCCCTGCCCATCATAAAGGTATCCTAAACTGTCAGGGTTCGGAATTTTCTCAGTAAGCAATCTTTAAGGTACCCTGTAAAGTCTTTCTATAGAAAGTGGTTGTAATGGTGGCATCCAGAAGCACAATAAGTTTTGAAAAGTTATGTTATTAATTTTGTTGTGAATACATGTAGCATGATTCACAGAATATGTATCCTCTGACAAATAGCCTGTAACTCATCTCACTAATCAATGGCATCATCACCTTCATAAAAGCAGTGACTATTGTGCTAGTAGATTGCATCTGATTCTCCCTGATGTTGTTAAGAGGTCCTTCTGAAAATATGTGGTCAGAGCTTCAATGAAAAACTTTCTGACCACATTTTATAATCATAATGGCCAACACAGCCAGTTTGGATTATAGCTGCAAATAACACTTTAACCAGAGAATTTTATCCAATGGAAAAATCAATATAGTTTACAATGACTGCATGTCTTAATAGCCACAGGGCAGCCACTAATATCATCATTAAAGACATTTTGGCCTTTATTAATTTATGTTTTTCCTCTTAAAGAAAAATCTGTGTAAGCAATAATCATAAGGGAACACCTCTACATTCATTTGCTTTTCAAATGTGTCTAAATTATTTAGTTTGTCTAATGAATTTGTCTTGTACTAAGATCTTAACTGTTGGTCCTTGCCCTGCAGCCCTACCTGGCACTGCTGTCAGTGGTAGTGTTGACTGAGTGAGAACCGAGTGTTTGGGGATAACATTAATGGGAAAATTTGAGACATGAACAACCCATCTAAACCTGTGCATTGAATAAAAACAACTAAAGTGACAGAAAGCTATCTATGTGTTTAATCATGAAGAGTTATTTTTAATGTCTCAAAATGTGCATGTATCAAAGAACTTTAATGTCTGAGGCTTCTATCTTGGTTAGGGCTTTTATAAATTCAGTTCCTATGAAAACAGGAAGAAGCTGAATAAGTTGGTTCCCCTGGGATCCTCACTCTGCCCACAGTGTGAATGATACACTCCATCGAAACAACGATCAGTGGCATCTCAAAAGTTCAGAGTGAGTCTACTTAACCCCACTATAGTTTTCACTAGATGATATTATAGCCTAAATAAGCTATGCATTTCCTCAAGTGCAGTGTCAGGACAACAGAACAATAAAAAAGTCTAGAGCTGACCATTACTGCAGGAAAGGGATGGTCAATTTGGAGCATCATGGTATGTGTATCCATCCGTCTTACTCTTTACAACCCTGCCCTTCTTCAGTGCAGGTCTGCCATCATGGTCTTAGAAAGATTCTCAGCTAACATCAGTTTCAAAGCACAGAATCAGTGAAGTGCTAATTCACATAGTCAGCTGAAGGAATTAAGGCTAATGCCTTACTTGTTATAATTTAATATACTTTTTATAAGAAACACCTGTAATATTTGTGAGATACTTCTTGAGCTTGGCAATGTTTTAAGTCATTACTGACTCAGAAAGACCTTGACCTAGAGTACTGAGCTAGGAGACTGATTTCTGAGCCTGTTTTTGCTAGTGACCTCCTGTGTGATTCTGGGAGAATCATATCTGTGTTCCTGTTTTTTCTTCTCAACTCTTTAACATGGGCTACTGCCTGTCTCCCTCTGTATCTAGCTTAATAGGTCTCTATCCTGGGGACACATGGGGCCATTTTCATAAGCATGTCTAACCATGTAGAGATGAAAAGAAAGGATTTTTCCAGGACTGATTTTATTTCTCACTCTTTTAAAGGGAAATCATGCAAAGAGGAATTTAGGGAACGCACAACTCTCAAACAAAGTTGAGAATAAGCTGGCCTTCATCATCATTAAAATTTCCTGAAACTTTTTCCTGTGTGAGTATAATTCAGCAAGTCCGTTTGATTTCACTGGAGCTAAAATGAAATGTGTCTTTGGAACATCTGTATCCTAAACCAATACTGAGTTTTCTTGATGCAACAGATAGATAGGCAAATTTAATCTCCAAAGTCTGCTAAAATTTGTACAGAACCATGCACCACAGAAATATTAAGGTATATTGGTGATACTATGTTTAGATTGAGTCAGACATCAAATGTTTTTGAACTATAAAGTAATTCAAATTATACTTAATAGAAATCACAGTCCTAAGACATACTAAATCATTCTGCATTTTAAAATCACATTTCTAAAGATATAAATTGAAACATTTTCATTAGCAAAGCAATAAGTATTAATTGTCTGATATTTAATAAATGCTGTAAATTTGCCACATCATCAGTGTGTCTGTTACAGAAAGATGTTCTGGTACACACAGTCAAAATTATTTGGTGCATGCAGCATGACATTCCTTATTCAAGAAAAGTTTATATACACTGAAGAGTTACAGGCCTCCCACAGCAGGCATTGTCCTATTCTGGTTAGCACTAAGAAATCGTTTCCAAGAAGAGGACTGCAAAGCAGGACCAAGGGATGAGGTGTTATCTGAACAGGAGGCTGTCAAAACCAAAAATACATCAGACAAACAGAGCCAGGGAAATTATTGTACCCCAGAAAAACTATTTGGTATGTATTCCTCATTTGTACAGAAACAGACTCTTTTCCCTCCAGATTTAAAAATAATTGTCAGTTTGTCATCCCAAGTGTTCATGACATTTTTAATAGGAGTTGAATGAAAACCTGAGTGTGGAAGGAATGGTATATCCCCATAAAGGGCACAAAACCAGCACAGGGTACTGAGTATGAAAAAAACTATCAAACTCTTTTAGCATGATATAGTGATATAAGACAGAGGATATTCCTAGATATAAAACCCACCCTGTGCTTCATATATGCTACAGAGCATCCTAGAAGAAGTAGGACATTAAATAATTTAAACCAAATGTATGTTCTCTGATCAAAAGAAATCTGGTTTCTATTGGTCTATGTTGTTGAAAGTTACGAATACAAAAATTTTCATGGAAGATCATGGGCTTTAAGACACAGTTATTTTATTTGAAAAACACACCATGCTACTTTAAGAACTGCGTTTGTGTTGATTCCCTGTCTTGGCCAGGGGCTGGAAGAACAGGAAGGACATTCTCATGGTGATTATTCATTTTATCAGCTCTAAACAACTCTGCTTTATTAGAAGACATCTTATTCCAAAAAACTCTGAGAGGAGCAGCTCTTCCCTCAGCACAAACTTCCTGCTCAAATTAATTCAGGCCAATTTGCAGCTTCGAAAGGCACCTGCTGAAAGGAAGGCTTAGTGGGGTTGGAATGAATGAGCCCAGGCTGATACCTGCCAGGTGGCCTGCAACCAGATTAGCTGAAATCAAATCTTAAATAAGCAGAACTGTAGCCTGAATAGCTATCCCTGGGTAGTTGTTTTATCTGAGACACTGACAGGACAAGGATGGTTTCTCTTAGTTATTTCCTTTGCCATAAACACCTTGGGAACTACTACTGTGAACTGAAAATGAAAAGACTGAGTGCTGAAACTCCTAACCAGGTATTTTGGGGATCAGAGAGAAAGCTTGATTTTGTGCCTTTAACCTGTGCTTGGCATTGGGTGCAGGTTTATATCATGCTTTCTGTGTCCTTTTCTTCCCTACCTAATGAAATAGTATTGTTCAGTTTTGTGGCTATGGGAAGGGTAGCAGTCCCTCGAAGGACATGCATATTGTGGTGTGGATTACATTTCAACTTTCTGGGAAGGAGGTTGGAAACATTCGTGGGATTTTGGCAAAACTCTGAGCATAAAACTGACTTCTTCAATCTCCTGTATCTCTCAGTGGAACAACCTATTTGATTTTTTTAGCATGCTTAGGTAGAAAGTATATTAACAGAGCTGGAGTTTTTGTCAGGGAAGATTGTGAGAGTAATACTGTGGTTATCCAGACCCTCTTGTGAATATCTCCCCCAAACCCCACACTGCAGGTACACAAACAAAATGCGACTTGCAGGATATACCTGCAAATATAATCCTCCATAAATTTCATTGTGCTATTAAAAAAATGCTGGAGATGGCAGATGAGAAATTTGGCTACTTCAACTCCGCTGTCAATATGTTAAAACTCCTGAATGAGCATTGAGAAGAAAACAAGTTTCTATAATGTTGCTTGAAGTAGGAGGTCCCAGTCGTTGAAATTCCATTTATACCATAGTTGTATGTCCTCTGAAAGAGCAGGAGGCTGTGTACAAGTCTGTAGGCATGGATAAAACAAACAATGCAGATGTTGTGCTGATACCTGTTTTCTGGAAGCTGAGCCCCTGCTTGATTGTTATTCAGAGCTGCTAATTTTTTTCTTTGTACCACGAGGAGCTGGTTAAGCATCATTTTGCCTGAAATAATGCTGTTCTTTTTGCATAAAGAATTAGAGTAAGCATAGTTCTCATTGAGGCATTGAAAACATTTATTTTGGTCTTGAAGACTCCATTATTAATTTTTTTTAATATATTCAGGGAAGAAAAAAAAAGGACAATTTGCTTCACTAGAAAGGCAAGGAACTAAAATACTTATGGATAAAGTTATGAGAATTGAAGGGTAATATTCTCAAAAGGCTCATTATTTATAATTTTTTAATTGCTAGAAGATGGAATTTTGCTATGAAAATTCAATTGTTTTGCACCATTAGAAGCAGAAGGGCTTTTAAAAGACCTCATTATGCTCAGCAGTTATTAGAAGGGGAGATTTTCTTGTGAATGAAGTATTTCCATTTTTATGTTTCCTACTCTAAATTGTATTGAAAACTCCAGAGTTTTTCTAGATTGCTGGATGAGCTCAAAAAGGCTGTAAGCCACAGAGCTGACCAGTCAGGGAACTTCTATAGAGCTGGCCAGGGGTGAAAAATTTGCTGCCATTTCCCATCAGGAACTAGATGATCTTAAGGTCCTTTCCAACGCTAACTACTCTGTGATTCTATGATTCTATGAGATCAGCTAGCCAGCCCATACATTTCTAGGTGTAACTAACCAATGCAGTGAACAAAAGACCCCACTATCTCCAAAAGTCTTTGCTTCTCAAGCTGCTGGCCTAGAGTGTTTTTGTTCCCAGATGCCCTTGTGGGCTAGGGAGCCAAAGTGGAAGAGCAAGATCTCGGGTAGGTTCCAATCACAAAATAACACATTTTCCATTAAAAGACATAGTAGAATTGCCCCATCCACCCAGAATGTTTCTATTTTCAACAAAACATTGTGATGCCACAAACACAGCATGTACACTTGCAAGTGCCCCAAACTCCCAAAACAAGGTGCTTTCACCAAGCCCCAGAGAGTTGCCAGGAAGAGCTCTGAAGGCAAAGCCAGCCATGACATCCAGAACCCCAGCTATCTGTTAGGCTTCGGTCTTAGCCATTGACTTTCCCAAATCACATAAACCTGATATGAGTTGTAACACTTACATGCCCAAATGCTGGTTTGGACAACCTGTTTCTGACATCATTATTTAAAAAGTCACCCTACATGCCTTAACCAGTCTCATCCTGTTAGTTGCCACATAACCAGAAACTGAACCCAGACCTCCTAAGGCACGAATACTCGACTTCCTAAAGTTGTAAGTTTTAGCATAATATCCTTATATCTGGACTTTGTCCACGAATACAATAGTTTTCCTTGAATCCCCAACCCCAAAAAAGGCAAATTAAAAACTTAGAGACCATTAAAAATATACTGGCCAAACCCAAAGTTATGAAGCTATCTACTGGCCTAAAAACAAGAGAAATATGTTTTCAAAGCTGCCATACTTGTTTTCAGAATTCTTTGGGGGAAAAAAAAAAAAACCAACTTGAGTAAATAATTTATAATAATGACATTATGTGACAAATATTGATTCTTTTACTGTTTGGACAACTTTGTTGAATATGTAGGGGTTTTTTTCTTTTGGTCCTTGGACTTAGTTCACACTACTTCTTTTTCAATTTTCATTTACCTCATACCTGAAATTTCCTCTGTCTTGTTCAATTGTTGGCAAGAGTCACATCTTATGTTTTCTGATAGCTTGAACAAAAAATTCAGGGTTTGGTTTTTGGTTTGTTTTGGGGGGTTTTGGGGGTTTGTTTTTCTTTTTTGTGTGTGATATCATAGAAGCGAATTTTATTTCTGTTTCTCATCTCCATTCTTCAATATTTTTTAATCACATTATCATCTGAATTTAGCATTCATTTTAGCAAAACACAGAAAATGTATGGGGTAAAGCAAATTCACTTCGAAGTTTATTTACAGGCTTTTTCTTTTCCTTTCAACTTCTTAAAAAGCAAATTATATTAGATTACTGTTTAATGAAGGATTATATTTTACCATGAGCTAACTTTTTCCACAGTGACATAAAGAAAGCTAAGGAAAATGACACAGTCTGTGAACGATTGCCATATTTTAAGCCGGAGGCACCTTCTTAGCAGCAGCAGACTAAGGTTTAGAAACCAGTACAAAATTCAAACCTTCAAGTGAAACATGAACTAGAGTGTAAGTTGTTCTCAGCACATGTCTCTCTATGCCTTGATGGTGAAATTTGAAGTATATTCTCAGTGACTGCTCTCACTGATTTAAAAATTCAAAAGCCTCCCTGCATTCTGCATGTCACTTTTTACCACAGGAGTCACATTATAGTTACCGTAATTGCTTTCTGGAAGCCAGATATAAGCCTGTGTTTAAAGGAACACATTTTTATGAAACTTTAATAATAGCATTGTTACAGATTGTTCTACCAAACTAAGTAACTCAGCCTGGTGTCTTTTGCTTAAAGGAATCTCTGTTGGAATTACATTTTCAAGGTTCTCTTCAAAGTGAACCAAATTTTCAGCACAATGCTCACAAGCTTTCCACAAAATAAGTGGAAACTTTTCCATGTGCAACTAGCATGTGCAAAAGGGGCAGGTGCAAGTTGGGTGTCTGGCACCTACCTGATGCTCACATGAAAGTGCTTGGATCTTCAGCTGGTGGGAACAAGTATGGCATTAATATCATATACTGGAAGTTCCTCTCATTTTTGATAATTGACGGATTTGACCAATTAATAGAAGGATAAATGGAAGACTGTTGAAAGGTCTCTTGGGTATCCAAGCCAGAATGGCGAGAACGTGTGAATATTCTGAATTTCTTTTTTCTTTGCAATTGCTCTTTGAGCAAAAAGTCCTTTACTTCTAAGTTTACATTCAAAGTGGCTGGAAAATAACTTGTACGAAGGCAGATCCTGTATCACGTGTGGAAGAGGGGCTGCATTGGCATTGAGATAATTGGTAATCAAGACCTCCATGGAGACACAGAAGGCTGTGGCAACATCAGTGGTTTGTACTGGCAGTTTCAGGCTGAGTTCAGTGCTGTTTCCAAACAGAGACTACACACTACTCAAAAACACTTTTCTTCTCTTGCCAGTGTGCCATGTCCAACATTTCCCCTCAATGCAGTTTGTTGATGTGTTGTATATTGCTGGCTGGCTGCTGGGTGAAGGTTTTTGGTGTGCAGCTTGTAAGGCCAAGGAAGTTGATCAAAATTGTTCAAGTCCCTAAAACCAACAGGTTTTGATAGGAAGCTAAGCCAGTTTATTGTAAGAAGGCTGTTTATTAAGTTTACCTATATTTACTTGTTTCATAACCAAGCACTTCACAGCACCGGGCTGTGTCACAGTGGTGTTTTATGCAGTCACCTCTGCCCAGACAATGAAAACTCTGTGTTAGCATTAAAACTATTTCATGGAAACAGTAGTAGCTGGATTTTCACAGTGGCCTAAGCTTTGAAACTAATTCTTTTTGACTAATAAAACCTAAAAGTGTTACTACTCTGAAATGTACTTATTAACTGTATGAAGCCTTTTATTATGTCAAATGGTATAACTTTTAAAGGCAGGTAGATATGTAAAATGCACCTAATCCCAAGAGCATATTTTTTCCTAGTGCTTAATACCCAGAAACAAGGGAATCGGGAAAAGTAAGATTTGAAAATACAATGTGAAATATGAGCTAAATATCTTTGGTGCAGATTCAGTTATATTATTAATTACAATCAGTGACTATGACACTTTTTTACCCCTCCCTACTCTGATTTCTTTACTGTGCTCAGAAGGTCCTTCCCAGAAATATTTATTCACCTGTAAGCTCGAGAGCCAAGCTCTGTGGCTTGGTGAGGCACCAGAATTAGAGCAATCATAGAATCATAGAATGGTTTGGGTTGGAAAGGACCTTAAAGTCATCTAGTTCCAACACCCCTGCCAGGGGCAGGGTTGCCTCATCCTTGATCATGCTGCCCAAGGCTCTGTCCAATCTGGCCTTGAACACTGCCAGAGATGGAGCATTTACCACTTCTTTGGGCAACCTGTTCCAGTGCCTCAGCACCCTCACAGTAAAGAGCTTCTTCCTTATATCTAACCTGAACTTCCCCTGTTGAAGTTTAAATCCATTACCCCTTGTCCTATCATTACAGTCCCTGATGAAGAGTCCCTCTCCAGCATCCTTGTAGACCCCCTTCACATACTGGACGGCTGCTCCGAGGTCTCCACGCAGCTTCTCTTCTTCAGGCTGAACAGCCCCAACTTTCTCAGCCTGTCTTCTTATAGGAGGTGCGCCAGCCCCTTATTACCCTTGTGGCCCTCCTCTGGACTTGCTTCAACAGCTCCATGTCCTTCTTCAACCTGCTGGTCACGTCAACTGCTCTGCCCCTATCCATCACAGAAGGCCACCAAATTGGTCAGGCAGGATTTCCCCTTAGTGAAGCCATGTTGGCTGTCACCAACCACCTCATTGTTTTGCATGTGCCTTAGCGTGCTTTCCAAGAGCATCTGCTCCAAGATTTTGCCAGGCACAGAGGTGAGACTGACTGGTCTGTAGTTCCCTGGGTCTTCCACCTTCCCCTTCTTGAAAATGGGGGTTATATTACCCTTTTTCCAGTTATGGGAAACTTCACCTCACTGCCACGATTTTTCAGATATTATGGACAGTGTCTTAGCAACTTCATTCACCAGCTCCTTTACGACCCACAGGTGGATTTCATCAGGTCCCATGGACTTGTGCGCTTTCAGGTACTCCTAAGAGGATCTCGAACCTGATCCTCTCCTACAGTGGGCCTAAGGTCTTCATTCTCACAGTCCCTGCGTCTGCCTTCCAAGACTTGAGCATCATGGCTAGAGCACTTGCCAGTGAAGACCGAGGCAAAGAAGTCATTGAGAATCTCAGCCTTCTCCAAATTCAGGGTAGCCAGATCTCCCCTTTCCTTCTGGGGAGGGCCCACATTATCCCTAGTCTGTCTTTTGTTTGCGACAATAAATCTCTTCTTTCTGACAACTGCTGGCTTTTGAGGAAGTACGTTGGCACCAGTGATGTGTGTCCCATAGTCCCACACACAACCAAAACAGCAGTAAGGATCTGAGAAAGGGGCAAGTAGCTGACAGAGATGAAATTAAATGAGAGGTTAAAGAGTGCCCTTTCATGGACTTTGCCAGGTAGCTACACAGGCAAACTGACATTTGGAAACAGGCACAAGAACCTGAACAGAAAATCTAGAAACAGCATATATATCTAATAGATCCATATTTCTAGTAGATAAATATCTAATAGATATGTGTAAAATAAACAATAGATACATATATTTACATATAAATATACCTCTGTGCTCCAGTTACTTTTTCAGTTCCCTAAGTATTTTAGGAATAAGAAAAGAAGAAAAAGATAGGGCTTTGATGTATCAGAAAACAAAATCAAAACTCTTCCATAACTTAGACATCGAAAAATAGCTTCTTTACCTTATAAATACTTTCAAATTTTTAGAAGAAATTACTTCCAAAACTCTACTGGTATGTTTAAATCTGAAAAATTAAGCAGTGAAGTCATACTCCAGCATGTCTATTGCTCCTGAGAAGGACTGTGGCTCCTGGGCTACACAGAGTGCTCCCCAGAGAGGCTCCCAACATGTGCTGTAGGAATATTTCCAAGAAAATAATGGTCTTCCTAAAGAATAAGACAGAAGCATATGTAAAAGAAAGGGTTGTTACATTTATGTATACAGAAAATCACCCATCCAGAGAGATAAGCTATTCTATTTCCTTTGCTGTTATTTGTACCTAGGTTAATCATTTCTGCTCTTCAGTCACCCTAAGATGCCCTTTGTTCCTCTCGAGTTCCCACCACTTCTACCTTCGAACACTTCTGTTGATTCTGTTAAATAGTCGTATCTATTCTTCCCATTTACCACTTCTCTGTGGGACATGCAATGTAAACAATGAATATAAAATGCAGAGTAAAAAAGGTCCCTCTTTCATCACAAGTGTAACACTACTACGATGCATTTAGATCGTCATTCTTGTATGTTACTGTTCGTGCTTGGATTTTGTATGTCTTTCATAGTTATGCAGAAAATACTTTTGAAATTAAAATGTCTCATTTGTTTTATTTATACAGTGCCAAACAAAATGAATCTTCAATGCTGGTAAATAAAACAAACACCAAAAAAAAAAAAAACCCACAACAAAAAACCCCTCATAAATAATAATGACAGAACTGATCTATTCTGACCGAGTACTTGTACTAGGAAAGCTGTAAGGCAATTGCCATTGCTCTCTCTGGGCCAGGATTGGCAGTAACCAGACTACTGCCTTCAGTCAGGGATTGGAAGAAGCAGTAAAAGAAAATAAGAAAATTATGACCCCCAGGGTATTAATTTTGAAGCTGGATTGTATTGGTACAAGCCCAACACTAGTTTTTATTAAGATGGCCTTAGGATCATATTTAGAAAAACATCATGACTATTGGTACTACTGGTGTGGCCTCCAAACAACAGGTCATGAGAATGGAATTAGAAAATAGACAAACTACTGAAGTAATATTGATTGTCCCAGCAACTCTGGGAAAGTGAAAGAATGGTCTTGGTGATCTAGATATTCCTGTGTGCAATCAGGATCACAAGACGGGCACTGTTGTGAAGTTCTCTTTAGCAAAAGAATAAATATTCTAGTTTGCAGCAGTGTCTTGGTTTGCAGGGATCTTCTGTAAAAAAAAAAGTGGTGAGAGCACCAAGCCAGGATACGGAAGAGAGACTGCTTCTTCAGTCTGGAGAGATTTCCTGGTTTTCTGCGTAAAGGTTTGGCTATTTTAGTTCATTGTGACTTTCCTGATAACTTGGAGATGTAGATTTAATCTGATTTAGGACCAGGTCCTCAAACACCTTTAAACATGGCTCCCAGATCCTATGGCAAGAAGGACTACATGAACATACATATCTTTGATACACACAGAGTCAGGTAAAACAGATGCAGCTGACATGGCATTTCTGAACGTTCAAAACTCAGATTTTCCTCACTCCTCCTCTCCATTTCATCATATATGAAATTCTGGGCATGAGAGCCCATTTTCCTGCTGTGTCTGGTCAAGGAAGGCACTGTGCACTCAGGCTTCTAGTTCCAGACAAAGTCCTTGGTGCACATATGCAGTGCAAATAATAACAATAATACAAAGAAATCATCATGTTTAAGAAATTAAAATGTATGTTGAGTATTTGATTTTGTTTTTCTGTGATCTTGAATGTTTTATGTTTCTAGTTATTCCTCAGATGCACTGCATATTGTTAATATAGGATTATGATATGTATAAAGAAATAAATTTTACTTTTATTACATATTGAAAGAGAGCATAAAGATAATGGAAGCCCTTAGAAAAGGAATGCAACCTGATATACTGCTTCATCTGAGTATAACTTACCCTTACCTTTCTTATCCACATTTTACAGTTTTCACTCCATGTCATTTCTTAATAAAATTACCTACGTTCAGTGTCTATTGTAGTTACGTACATTCAGAGATGTGGACATGATATATAATTAATACAGCCTTTCTTCCCCCTTTCTGTTTCAGATTATAGACCTAGATTTTGGACAAGTGCATAAATTTTGTATTATAGCATGAGAAGCAATTAATCCCATTAATAAGCAAGAATTCATATAATGCAGATCATGGGCTGTCACTATGAATTTCTTCATTAGCCAGCTTTTTACCGTAGGCTAAAAAGCCAGCTTCATTAATTCCGTAGAAGGCTTATTTCCTTCTCTTGAAAAAACACAGTCAAACTCATTTAAAGGAACACTCCTTTTAATGACAGATACCATCCAAGAAAAAAATTATTCAGCAGCAAGTTCCGATAAATGCTAAAATTATTTAAAAGATCAAACATTTAGATCACAATTATGTATGGAATGAATGTCATCAGCAAGGTAGTTGTTATGAATAATGTTTTTCTTCATTGTGAAGGAGGCCAGCTATAGCCTGGACTTGATAATTAGTATATCATGCTCACAAGGAGTTGAATATACTTACTACAAATCATTCTTATGATGTATTAACTTTTAATTAGATCTGCACTTCAAATTAAATATACAGTGAGGTGAATATAACTGCTTTGAGAGGAGAAACTTGGGCAGTTTTGCATTCGTTTTATTTCTTCTGAGCTGTGACATTAGCACACATTTTACTGAACACCTCCCTTATTATGTTACATCCTGGCAGTCGCAGTGAAAAGTATTGGAGACGAATACGGCTTTCAAGTGCTTCCAGGATTATGGTTTTCAATGGTTTCCCTGCATAGATCTCCAGGCAAGTACAGGGAATTCTGCAAATGCCATAAAACACAACTTGAAGAATTTATTGCCGTAACATTAAAGATATGGCTACTATGTCTTCTCCCTAATTCATAATACTAAAGCAAGGTATTTCTTATTAGCACAAAGGGAAGAAGAAGAAAAGAATCTTAATCTGCTTCATCAAATTAAGGGAGATGGGTCTGGGAGTGAAATGCTGCTCTCTGTGAATAAAGATGGTCAACTTATGAGGTCTGTAAAAACCTATTATCCTCCAATCAAAAAGCTAATTAATACCATACCACATTCTACCACAAAGCCTACAAACATGACTGCCCTTAGTTTTTTCATAAGACATGAACTAAGCATTTTCTTTTTCTCTTGTTTGTGAATATTCTGGTGTCTGCAAATTGTCCGTGAACTGTGAACAACAAAATAAACAATACGTCAATAAGCCAGAATTACTTTTATGATTGAATGATAATAAAGAACAACTCTGTATATTTTCTTTGCTATTTATAATGGGTTGGCTAATGCCCTGCCAGGCATGACACTGAAATCTTTCCATTATATGTCCTTAATACTCAGCTCTTTCATTATTCAGTATGTCTGAATATTCTAATCTGCTCTTGAGGAAAAAAATGTACAACAATATCACAGCCCAGGACAATTATGCCACACTTTTATTAAATTAACTACGGATTGTAAGTTTACCCGAACAGCCTCAAACATTCCTAAATAAAACCAAGATTACTCTTTGCTTGATTTTTTCCAGATGAAAGGTTTGTGGATTTTATTTTCAAAGGAAATTATTATTTTCATGCTACTACATACTAACGAAGTGGTGAGAAATGCTTCCTTTTATTGAGATGGCAATGGTGTAGCAGCTGTGATACAAACACCACGCTGGATGAGCAGCAAATCTTGCAGTGTAGAATTGTTCCAGTAAACGTTAAGTGATTTGAAAAGATCTGACAGGCGAGAACAGCAAGCCCTGGAGTCATGTAAAATGCAAGAGAAATACCACTTTATGGATGCTTTATGATGGCTTCAGAAACAGAAACAACAAACCAGCTATTAAAATATAATTTAGCAATAATATTCCTCCCAGTTTGAAAACTATGAGAAATAAATTCTTTTACATTCAAGAACAATCCAAAGTCTGAAGAGATGCCCTTATTTCTTATAGATGGCTACACTTGGCTGGAATGTATGGAAATAACATTCAATTATATGCTACATTGGTACCAGTCAGAATAGCTTATAGCTGGGGAGGATCTTTTCCCTCCCTCTCTCCTTGGTGGTGCGTTCTTGAGTGTATTTTAATAAATCTCTTGGAAACGAACAAGGAAAATTACTCAACATCCTCCAGAAAGTGTGAAGAGTGAAGAATATGAATATACAGTAATAAGCCAATTAATCAATTCAGTGATGCTTTCTAGTCATACAGTGCTGCTAACCCAGAAGGCTCTGCAAATGCTGGAGTCACAGAGGAGACGTTTCCGGTGTAGCCATTTTGTAGCAGCAATCCTAAATCACATTCTGAATCTCAGAAGCAAGAAATAAAGCATCTAACCGAAATACTGGGGGGATTTAAGGTAAACTAGGTTGAATTTATATCCTTTCTTGGACTTTGGCCAGGGTACTAAAGTTGTCACTCTGTTAGCAAAGAGCGCCTGGGGATTCTTAATGACCAGACATGGTCACGACCTCTGTTTTGCAACTAATCCAAAAAACAACACATCCTACATAACAGTGATCCTTACCACCAAACAGAGGCACTGATGGAGGAAGGACTGCCATGAAGAAAGCATTGCTAGCATGGAGCTCTCCACAGCTTAAGGGGGAGGAAATATTCTTATGCCTCTACCTTTATGCATCACTGCCACAAGGTTCAGTGTTGCAAATTGTCAGTGCCATTGACCCCACTTCTGTGAAGCATTTAAGCATGTGCTTAACTTGGAATTAATAAAGCAGTCAGGAAATGTCATAGCACTTTGCAAGCCTTCCCTTCCTGCCATGGTATTATTTACCTATGCAACCACCAATTCATGTGGTAACTTTTGTTTTAAGGGGCTTAAAAAAAAATAGGTTCTGTGATTGCACTGTGTATTGATGAAATGCAGCTTAATGTAGTTTTCCCATCCGGTCAGGTCTATTCAGTAGAATAACCCATACATCACCAAGTAGGAAAGGAATGGATACTGTCTACCCATGCTGATCATGATGGACATTTTCCAGAGTTATGCAGCTGCATGTGGTATCCAGCAACAAATGCTCTGGGAGCTCTTTCTCCCCAGCCACTCGGTCATATGAAGTTGCTGTGTTCTATGAAGAACTGCTTGGTGGCAGCTCTGTGTGTGTCTCTAATACTCCAAGTCTGGATTTACTGCGTTTACCTCCAAAGAAGACTGTACCCGGACAGTAAACTTCAAAGAGCAAATGAGCCAGTTATGCATTAGCTTCATAATACCTAATTCAAAGATCACCTGACAGCTTTACGGCCTGCTCCAGCTTGTATTCTTAGGAGGCTGATCACCTGAAAATGCATAGTAATTGGATAACAGGAGTATATTTTTATTCTTGTCTAGAAGACTTAACAATTTCCAAGTTAAAATGAATGGGGGCTGTAGCTATAGCAGTGGCAAGAAGATCATTTAACTAAGGGATTTGCTTCTCTTCTTCCTGTAGCAGAGCCTAATCTTTTGCCTGTCAAGGCTGGGTGACCACTGGCAGCAGTGATGGATGAACTGAGAAGGAAATATTTATAGATATTCATATTGTTTTTATTTCCATCCCTCCATTCACTGCTATCATTCCTTCATCCATCCCACATAAGGGCCTGTCGTCTTTTATACATTAATTCTGAATTCAAATCCTCCCCCTTCTTTTTTCTTATAATTTTATGGTCTTTGAAGATAATGATCACATCTGTTCTTTAGTTATGAAAGATGTTTCTTATTTTTATTTCCTTTGTCTTTCTGACTATCACCTACAATAGATGTAAAATTGGGTTGCACTGATATTTTCTCCTCTCCAGTTTACAAACTGCTTTATCCTGGAGAGCATTTTGCTCCTTCTGCTCTCAAAGACTTTCATCTCTTTCTGTCAATTGCTGTTATGCAGCTGCAATTTGGGCAGAGCAAAGAAAATCACATTGTGTCTTTAAGCTTAACCTATTTCCACTTCCTTTGTCCTTTTGGCAAAGCTGTGACATTTCTCATAATTTAGTACAAATGCTTCTCCTCCCCTTCTCACCCATGGCTACTCTTCTGTGTGATGCCAGGGTAAGTAACAACAGAAAACATCCATATTCTGCTTGTACTGAGCTTGCATCTGCCATGTCAGTCCAGCCTGTGGGAACATCCCAGGTCAGGCTCCACCCTGCAAGGGACCTCCTTGCCTAATAACCTAACTAGAGCTGGACACCAACTTCCAGGAATTGAAATCCCTAAGCTGGCCCCTTGGACATCCCTTTTCATGTCTGTATAATTGGCCTAACATAAAGCTCCATGTATGGAAAGAAATGGTGAACAATGACTTTTATGAGATGCAGATCACACTCTGCATTAAGCTTTAGTGTGGGTCTTTAGTTTGTGAATTGGAACCAACCAAATTTCCCTCTATGATGCAATCACGGAGATCTTGCATTTCCAGGATGTTATATAAGCTCGTCATGCTGCCTGGGCTGTTCTGCATGCAGCCCTCACTTCTGAGCAGAAACTAAGAAAACTCCTCAGCTTGTTTCTGAAAATCAAACCTAAGCGTGCACACTGCAGGTCCCTGCTCGGAGGACGATTCCTTGTCATCTGTTTTTAAAGGGTTCTTTTAGCAAACTTTCAGCCAGCCAATACATTATTCTGCCATGCAGAAGCTGATTTCCAGAAACAATATTTGTGCATGTAAGAAAATTAGAATAAAGGCTTATATGTCCCTTCATTACAGTTTCATTTTGTATTCTCTGTAATAGCCCATATCATAATAAATTCATGATGTAGTCCTGTGAATGTCATTGTTATTTAACATTAGTTAAGCAGTAGTTAATACACCCTCACCATGTTGCTGTGCCACACATAATTTAGGCAGTCATTGAATGGAGACTTATTCTGAAAATATTACTGACCTCTAAAAGGCTGGTTTACACTCATATTGCTGTGGTTAGCACTGGTAGTCACACCAGTTAGATTTATCTACTTCCAAGCATTTTTTTCTAAAATGAGTCACAGTGGAATTTACCTCTTATTTTTTAACCTAATAAAGGTATTTGTTGTTTTTCTCTTTTTTTTTTCTTCAGAGACTGGTATTGCTCAAGCACCACCTTGCAACACTTCATCACATCAAACACCAAACCATCAACCATAAACCGCAGGAATACAGTCCTCCAGGGACTGCCAGATTCAATGTCAGTTGTGTAATGGCACAGCTAAGCCACCGTGTAGGAACTCTACTTGGCCCCTTTTGACTACAGTGATCCGTCATTTCCCCCATCTTTCTTTTCTACTTCACTGGCACTGGTAAGATATTTTCCGGCAGTTTGTTCCCTGGTCTCTCCCATCTGCCACTCTCCCCCAGGCAGAAGCAGGAGACGGACACAATCAGGAATGACTGAGGATCTCAGGCAAGCTTTTACTATTCCAAGGTTTCTGGCTCAGACACTGAAGTTCAGGAACCTCTGACTCTATCTACACAGTAGAGAGCCATATTTCTTTTCAAAAACAAAGTCAAAATGAAAGCATCATCGAGAGGTACAAGCAATTATCGAACTCATGGTTGCAGTCCAGCATATTACTTGCCAAGAAAATAGCTCACTTGACATTACTTGTAGGCAGTGCTCAGTTCACCATAGTGAAAAAATCCTAAAAAACCCCATATTTGGCTTTCTTTTAGCATGTTTTTGCTTAGTTCAGGAAATCCCTTATTCTTTTTCCTCATGACTCCATTTAATTTTAGTATTTGGTATATGGAAGTTATTAGCTCACACGAAAGTAAAAATACAAGGAAAGAGTACATTCATGGCTTCATTGGAATAACATTTTGTCTAAAATTAAAGCTTTTCCTCTGATCATGGCTACTTCTATGATGTTCTTAAGATTCGGAGTCTGTGTCTTTCTGAAAAATTCCCCAGCCTGGCTCAGCAGAAGTCAAGAGGTCTGGTTCAACATCATGATGGCTGCTGGTTGGGAGTTTGGGGCTGATGGTGTCTGGGTAGTCAGATTTTAATCACTGCAAACCTTTCCAACTTTCACAGCTATGACAGAGTCCTTTAGAGACATGCCTAAGATGTGCCAGGTGCCCCGATACATACTTTTTTTCTCTCATATACTGTTCTACTCCATATCATACTCTGACCCATGTCTAAGTAGGTTTTTTTGATATTTTCTTCACCATCCAGCTGTGCACTTAGATAGGAATCTGTTTCACCGACAGATAGCCAAAGAAATTTGCTCTTGTCAGGATGGCTTTTACCTTGGGGACAGTGGGACACTTCTCTACTGAACTTCTATGAGCCTCCCTAAAACGTCTTCAATGGTGTGCCTTGATAGTGGCCACCAATGACAGCATGCAATGAAGCAAAGGTAGCCAGTGATAATCAAGACAACATATAACAAGCTTTCTTGCAATTTGTTTGCATGAGGTTTGGACATCTTTTTTACTACCACATAAAACATGTTTCAGACTTATGCTGCATTCATCTGTCCTTCTTACGGGCCACAGTAGGTCTTTAGGGCCAAGTTGGCAGAAGCTCTCAGGTAGCAGCTCAGGCTGAGTGCAAAAGGGAACACGCAGAAGAAAACTACATTGTAATGGCCATTTTTTTCTGATTTTCAATATGAAAAATAAATATTATTATTATCATCATCTTGAAAATTAATTACCTGTATCATTACCTAATCAAAATGATTACCAATATCATTCTTTTTAATCTTTGTTGTGCTATATGGCTGCCCGCACACATTTGTGCACAAGTCTA
Source organism: Strigops habroptila (assembly GCF_004027225.2). Lineage (NCBI taxonomy): Eukaryota > Metazoa > Chordata > Aves > Psittaciformes > Psittacidae > Strigops > Strigops habroptila. The sequence continues at coordinate 10,815,375 of NC_044283.2, read as the reverse complement.
TTACTAAATTTTCTTTTCAGGTCCACACCATCTTAAAAAGTATTAGACTTACTACTGATCCTTCCTATTCAGCGAGGCTTTATTTTGTACAGGAGGGAAAAATTAATCTTCTGCTTAGTATTTCTTTTGGTTTTCCCCTGTCTTCTGGTAGCATAAAAACCAGTCCAATGTACAATTTTCAAAATCTTTCCCTGTGAACACTTCAAGAGAGATTCAAACTCACTGTGTTCCCCCAGTGCTACTCACAAAAGACCCATTGTTGTGGACGTCAGTTCCCTACCAGGTGTCAAATCATTCTCTATAAATATTTCCCGAGTCTAATCTCATCTAACTCCCACAGAAAACGTATTTCTCCCTGTGACAGAAAAGTGGATTCTTTTGGTTACTTGAGTCCAGGAAACTGAATTCTTCTGAGCCTGCAGCCTAAAGATACATTATTCTTATCTGCACTGAGAAATTATTAAAACCTAAATATAGAATTAAACTTTAATTAATGCAGTTATTATTGTCTTTCAATTTTTAATTATATGAATACTAAGCAACACAATAAAAAGTTAATATAGGCATAATGTGTTATTAATGAACAATTAATTACTATAATTAAGAGGTGAAGCTGATGAGCTGAGGAAGTGGTTTAATGCAGATTATTAAGACAGAGTTTTGAACTTCCATTTACTATGTCTAGTGGTTTTAAAACTGAATATAGGCCAAACTGTGTTTTCAAAGTTACACAGATATAAATCCATAGGAGACAACTGATTACGTACTTTCTTGCAGCTAATGTACATTTTTGGAGTACAGTCTGGGAGTGGAGATGATAATCTTAATGAACTTTATCAGAAGATGAGATTTCTAGTAGTCCTTATGTTATTCCCACAGTATGACTGTGAGACAAAAGTCAAAAGCCTAGGAGAATTTTCTTTTGACATTTTGTGATTTATTTTTCCAGCTTTTCAGTTTATATTACAAATAGATTCTACCAGCTCACTCTGTGAATATACAAATAAAGAACTTGATTTTTAGGAGCTGGCAGGTTTCTCACATTCACCATTGGAAATGTAAGGCCAGAAAGCAAGTCTGTGGTAATCCAGTCCTGTCTTTCCCATGGCACAAACAATGGCACCAACAATGGCACCCCATTCACTGATCCATACGCTGAGCCCAGGAGCTCTAGAATGCCTCATTTTTTTAAAAAAGGTATTCAGTTTTGATTTAGAAATCTCTGTTAGCGAGGACTTCACTATGACCCTCATAAAATTGTGCCAGTGACTATCAAAGCGCCCCATACACGCACACTTTAAAAAGTATGGTTTCTTTTCTAATTGAATTGGAGGAGTATAAATCTGCTGATATCTCAGTACAAGAGAGGAGAGTCTGACTGTTCATTCAAATGGTGTCAGCCTCCTCCTCCTTCTCTCGTACTCTCCACATCAGCCTTCACAAATTCATCCACAACATTATCATCATTTCTGCAGTAGGTTTTACTCTCATCTCCCTCATTTGCCACTGATCCCATTTTCCATGTCTCTTCTCTGCTCGGCCTCGTCGTTAAATTTCAAGCAACCTTTAGACATCCCTAGGGCAACTCTCACAACAAGGTTTGCTATGTTAATTTTTTATTATGTTTGGTAAGTGAAGAAATAAAAAGCTCATCTCAGAAAGCTACAAATTTTTTTCATCACTTTATACAACTTCCCAAATAAAAAAACCCCAAAATCCACCAACTCTTTTTAGAAGTCACTTAAGGGGAAAGATGTTTCTTCTCTTACGTAGTTTACCTGTTTCATTCCACTAAACCTGTTAAACAGCTGCTAAAAGTTTTTAGTACTTTTTGAAACATACCATTCACCTCTTCAGACCTATTTTTTATGGTGCCTGCCTAACTGCCTGTGTTCATACTACACTATAACCTAACAGGTTATGGACATGTTATTTATTTTATATTTAGGACCATTTAGTACTTCTGAAGCCTATGGGCCACTCTCCATCTCTAAGTGTGTAAATAACAAAACAATTTCCTTCACCCACAGCTACACAGGGAATTGAATTCAAATTGCAAGCTGAGTGTTGAAGTGCCAGAGGTATGAGTATTTAGGCTTAAGTATTCAGGTCAACCACAGTTTTGGGTCCCTGAATCTCACAAAATAAAATCTTCTTTCAGGCAATTTCAAGAAAATGAACATTAATCTCGGTTTTCAACCATTCATTGAAACCTTTTCCAGAGCACGTTGCCCTTATAATTCTTGTGAAGTTAGCCTTTAAATCATTACAAATTCTGGTTTTATAATTACTAAAATAACAGTCTTGTGTTATTGTTTTCATCTGTCCACTGTGGACATAAACATGGAATAATCATAGCCACATTTCTTGTTCTTTCTCCAACACTTCATTTTTATTCATGATCTATCCCACGTAAAGAGAGAAATTTGTTCTCAGTGTGAAAGCATATGGCCCTTGGAAAAGAATGAAAACAGTGCAATGTGGGTCCAATTCAGCCCAAAAAATTATTCTATTATGATCAAGAGTTTATAAAAAATTCCAATGCTGCAACATCTTAAGCAATGGTAGTACAGCATCATATAAAACTTGTGGGATGCTTCAATCTAGTTCCAGTTTAAAACCTATATTAATAGAGTAGTTAGCCCTTTAAAAGCCCAACAGTTTCCACAAACCTCCAAATCCTAGGTAATTAGGGTTTTCAATCATGACAGCATTCTTATTCTAATGGAAATTTTGGCAAATAGCAGGTACTTATAGCTCACTGAGGAACTGCATTCTCACTTGAGGCCTGCCATCACCAGCCTAATTGCTTCCCAGAGAAACAATAGCATTTTTGTTCAACTATTATCTTTTGTTATTCTGCAATTGGGACTGAACACTGCAAAATTTAACTTCTCTGCTCTAACCTACAAAACAGATTCTCATGGCATGTTTCTATAAACACTAGCATGTTCATTTTTCTCTTGTGCTTACACACAGAATAAGCATTTATTTATCACAAGACTACAAGACAGGGTTTCTTTCAGTTGAAAACCTGTGAAAGTTCAAAATGCAACCTATATGGGTTGCTGGAAGCCTTACAGGCTAATGAAAGGACTAATGTAAAAGCTACAGGAGCGTACCATCCAAGAACCTTTATACCCATAACTGCTTCCACCAGATCTTCTGTGCTTGCAGGCAACCATGTATGAGTTTTTAAAGAATCAGGCTATTACTCAGTTGTAAGTTTCCATATAGAATCATAGAATAATAGCATAGTTAGGGTTGAAAATGACCTTAAGATCGTCCAGTTCCAACCCCCTGCCATGGGCAGGGACTTCTCACACCAGACCATGTCGCCCAGGGTTCTGTCCAACCTGGCCTTTAACACTGCCGGGGATGGAGCATTTACCACTTCTTTGGGAAACCCATTCCAGTGCCTCACCACCCTCACAGTAAAGAACTTCTTCCTTATATCTAACCTGAACTTCCCCTGTTGAAGTTTAAACCCATTACCCCTTGTCCTACCATTACAGTCCCTGATGAAGAGTCCCTTTCCAGTATCCTTCTAGGCCCCCTTCAGATATTGGAAGGCTGCTATGAGGTCTCCACACAGCTTCTTTCTCCAGGCTGAACAGCCCCAACTTTGTTAGCCTGTCACCGTTCAGGAGGTGTTCCAGCCCCCTTATCATCCTCATGGCCTCCTCTGGGCTTTCTCCAACAGCTTCATGTCCTTCTTATGTTGAGGACACCAGGAAACTGTTGTCAGTTAACTGTTAGTGATTTCATATACTATTAGTATTAGTGATTAGTGTCTGATATTTCCCATTCTGCACAGACAAGATGGGGCAGACAGAAGAGCAGTAGCAAGCCTAGTGTGGAGATCCCATCTTCTGAATCCTCAGTCTGGTGGTATTTATCACGAGTTCAAAATATACAACATGTCATTTGCCTGTCATTGTCCAGTGACTCCACAATAGACGTCACAGGGAAACAGATGCTATATGAAATAGATAAACTTGGTACCCACACTTCTTGGCTCTGAATAGTACATGAACATCTTATAACATTCTTACTAAGTGCATTTTCTTTCATTTCCCTCATTTGCTCTTTTTGTCTCTTTCCAAAAGCATCTATTTAGGAAGATTTATACTAGTGTTTTTAATTCTGGAAAGCCTCTTAAAATACCTTTGGCAGAATATGCAAGTATTTTTGGTTTCAAGTCTGACTAGCTTCCATTACGTGAGGTAGGAGAGAAGGAAACTCTTCTATAAGTGCATAATATTCTGCACTGTGCCTATATACACTGCTATGGAGACAACATTTTGGTCTGGAGGGAGTCTTGAAGTCATGAATTCTTGTGAGTTAGCTATCTAGCAAGGAAAATTCTTAATCTGGCTGAGCAGTACTTTTCCCAAAGCTCTTACTTGTGCTACAGTAACCAAGCATGACATCAAAAAAGCATAAATTACTGTATTCATGTCTGCGGTCTGCAGAAGGGACCATAATGTCACCAGGCTAGCTGCAAATGGAAGAAGGCTTTCCCAGGAGCTGTTAAAATGTGAATTTTTGGCGGACAGAGCAGGCTAGCTGGGTTTGGTCTGCCTGTTGATATAGCTACTTTCCTCCTTTCCTTTGTGTTATCAGATAACTTCAAACTCTACTTAAATGAACCTAACACTGGGAATTGTTATGACTCTCCATTGAGCTCAGAGAAGAGCCAAGACGATTCATTTACACTAATTGTTAAATTGCTTATTTGATCCTTTCTGATAGGCAGATAGTAATTCACACATTATCTGTATTAGAGGTAGCTTTGCAGGATGGATTGAAGGCAGTCCAAATCCCATGATAACAAACCCCCACTCTCTGTGTCTGCCCAGTGCTGAGGGAACACCAGGGCCTTTCTTCCTTGCTGGAAGGGGAGCCACCTTCTCAGGCTCCACTAAGGAGAAAGACCTCCATTTCCCAGGGGAGCTGGTCTGAGATATGGTCTCAGAGCACCCTGAAGAGCTTTGGCCCACCTTGAGAGGGGAGCAGGTTTGGATGAAAACTTTCTGCTGACAAGAAGGATAAGAGGTAGAGCCCAGGAGCTGTCTGAGGGGTCTGGATCTGTCTAAGCAGAGGAGCAATGGTACAAATCGCATATTCCTGGAGCCAGCTGGAGTCCAGAACAATTCTGGTTCCCACCACATGGGAGTAGGTATGCCCTGTAGTAGATATACCCCTGGAGTAGATATGCTCAGTCAATGTGGCTGACCACTGTGCACTCGCTGCCTGTATGCCTGGATCAGGCTAAGTGAGAAGATCACACTGCCCAACATCCAGGATGTTTCTCCAGGAAGAACAGACCCCAGGGAAGCTGAGGGTTCTGGCAGGCCGTCCAGCAGATGTCCATGCACCAGGGAATGTGCCAACTCTTCGGGATGCAGGGGACCTGGGATAGTTTCACCAGAGCAAATGGGGAGAGTGCCTGGATGGGGAACAAGCGAACAGCATAGAGACAGGCAGAATGATGTCTCCATTGGGTGATGAAGAGGAAAAAGGTCTGGGAAGGGGAACAGAAGCAGCAGGACATGTGCCATGGCTCTTCCTCTCCAGGATACTTTCTAAGCCCATCACAGGGCATGAGAATCCCCAAACCTAAACTTGGAGCAGCATTATTTAACTGATTTAATTCACTGTAAAGAATCGCTTTTTACTACACCAGCATCTGAAGACTTAATTATTTGCCAACAATCCCATTTGCAATGATGAGGAGTGAAAACAGAATAAGTTTTAAATGTGTTCTGCAATGTAAATTCCCTAGTGCTACTTTAGCATCACTGACCTGATACACTCTTTTTTTTAACTGATATTGCTCTTGATTTCCACAGGAATGAAACCTGGCCCATGTTTTATGGAGTTGTTCATAACTTATGCCTTGCTCAGATCATTTGGATGAAATGGACTAGGACTCCAGCTTTGTAATGGCATCATACTCTCTGGATTTAATTTAACTTCAAAAAGTAAATAGCCTGTTTTGTTTTGACGTCAAAATAGTTCTGATGCTCAAGTGGTTGATATCTGATGGACTTGGCCAGCAAAGCTCAGCTGCTGTCAACATGCCCGTTATTAAAGCCAAGTTTTTAAACTACTTTCCAGAAATATATGACAAACTACCCTCCTTCACATATGCATAATTCTTAACATCCACATTGCTGGTTCAGAGCCAGAGCTGCTGTGCTAGATAGATACACTCATTAGGACCCCAAGTGACTCTGTTAAAATCAATTGGAGCTGTTTTGTTCTGCTGTTGTAACAATAGAAAGCTGGGATACAGTGACTGTGATAAACCGTGCAGTGCACACACCTTACCTGGACATATGTCCCAGAGATTGCTTTGGAGACCCATACAAACAAAGAATAAGTGACAGCGGCAACGATTTTCTTCGAAGCAGTAGCAAGCTGTCTTGTGTTCTGTTAGAGCTGCTCTATACTAAGAATAAAAATCTATGCTTTCAACCAGCTAGCAATGTTAATTCCTTAATTGAAGCCATAAGGGGTGACAGTTTAGTGTTGAACCACCCTGGTCCTGTGTTGATGACAGTGCCGCATGGCACACCTGTCAGAGAAAGGGCTCATAGCTGTTAAAGTCTCACTCTCACATCATGGTTCTCTAGTTTCTCCCTTCCATGGAGATGTTCCTCTCACATGCAGTTTCCTTCCCATCTGCCTCCTTCCAGTGAGGCAGACTGGCATGGACATCCTCTCTTTGGTAAAGCTGGTTCTAAAAGACCATTTTCAATGAAAGCTCTAATAAAACGGGAATTTTCAGGTCCATGAATGGGATGTGGAGCATTTCTGTTTTTTGATTTGATCTGACTAGATTGATTCAGATTTTAATTAGATTTGAAATCATCTGCAATTGTTTTTTTAAGTAAAAAAAATTAATTTTGCTTAAAAATCCTGTGATGATTCTCATTTCTTTCTCATTCTGCCACCAACGGCTGACAATCCAATTTTACTGTAAAGCTTTATTTCTGATAGTATTTCCTAATTTCCTCTCCTTTTTTTTTTTTTTAGTATAAACATAAGCAGGAGAAAGTGAGATTTCTTCTTACTTTTTAGCTGTATTTATCTGGCTTCTCCTTTACAAAGTAGGGTTTGATGCTCCACAGACAGATGGAAACAGATCAGAGCTCAGTGAGGTTGCCCAAGCATCTTATGCCCCTAAATGCCCCAAGAGTATCTGGGACATGCGATGTGCCAGCAGATGGAATGCAGACCTACAGAGTCCTGGACTCTGTTGGGCTGGCAGCTGGAAGGGATGAAGAATACCTGAAGGCACTTCAGCTGTAGCAGATGCCCTTGCTTCAGCAATTGAAGGGAGCCCCAGAGTTCAAAGACCAGCGTCTGTGTTGTGCTCTTTGCCTCACCTTCACCATCATTATAGTAGACCACTTAAAAAATCTTGTCCTTTATATAATTTCACAAATTTCAATTTGCTCCTGGACAACAGTTTAGTGTATAGCAAAAAGTCCAAATATTTTTAATATCTTGATATATCTTTGCTATAAATTGAAACAGAAAATGACTTGCCAGCTACTTTACTGGTTCATTGCAAAATCTGTATCTTTCCTGTGCAGCAATTGTTAATGCAATGGAAGCCATAAGGTAACATTCAGTTCAAGATCTTTAGCATGATATCATATGCTGTGAGATTTATTTTGTCGAGGAGGAGGAGACTTGCAAAACCCAATCAGCTGAAAACATAAGTAGGGCAGAGAGAGGGAAACTGAGCTGAATATCAACAAAACCATTCCTTTCAAACACCTTTACCTTCCAGAGCATAAAGGTAGATGAGAAAAAAGAGATGTATGAATTGTCCCAGAGAGCCCATTTAAATGCTTTTTGTCTTGATCACTGGAAGAATGAGGAAGCAGTGGGACTTGGGTCAGGACCAGGAGTGTATTTTAAGTGCTTTTCTCCCCTCAGGAATCATTCTGGAAAAGACAGATGAAAGAGAGGAGAAAAACTAAACTGAGCCTCAACAAGGCATTTTTAAGTGCTCCTTTTCCTTTTCTTTTTAAATTTCTTGTTTAACTTGTTACACATGGAGGTGAGAAGAGACTTTGAGGCCATGGAAGTCACACAAAACAGCTCATGGAGAGCTCTTTGACATTTCTGTCTTTTTGCTTGTCACTGTAAGATATATAAAGAATTGGTGTGAGACTAAAAGAAAAAACCCACAGACTTATGAAGACATTTGTATGTGTAGTCCCTGAGCAGATTCCGGGCCAAAGTCTGATATCATTACCAAAATGAATTGTGTTATTCCACGCCAGCGGCTCCCAGAGGTTTAAATAAGGAGGGGCCGTGTCTGTAAGAATAACAAAATCAAGCCACCTGGCAAATGCACAATATTTTTATGTGTCTGCAGACACTCTCTGCCTTGGTCTGCTTCGCAAGGTGGTAGAAATGCCATTTATTGAAAGGCAGCTGAAGAGAAGGGACAATTGTTTAGCACTTAGATTTGAAGACTCTAGACAATGTTTAGCCTTCTTTTATTGTTGCCTGAGTGGAAGTTGAATAGGCAATAATACTTCTTAAAAGCCGTAAAAAAATTTCATGTCTTTTTAAATGAGATGGAATTTTGGCTTTGGGGAGGTACATTGCAAATCTCACATTCTTCTGATAAAATCAAGCTTTGATTTGTGATTTTTCTGCAGAGCTCCCAAAGCTACAAGACAGAACAGGAGCCAGACAGAAGACACAAAAAAAAATTCTCATGCATTTTTTATTCTGAAGTATACTTTCAAACAAAGAGGTCGTATTCTTTGGTATCAATAGTGATATAAAGTAGATAGTGATCACCACTACAGATTATTTCTTAAATCAAAATGTGCTCTCATTTTCATCTGAGTAGCAGCCACAAATGCAAGTAGTTAGTTCTTGAAAACCCACATTTTGTTTAAATTCATATGAAGGATGTTGGTAAAGTAGGTCTCTAAGGAAAGAGACCTCTTTTTTCTTTTACCAAAGATGGAAAAACCCAGACAAGTTGCAAAACATATTGTCCCTTCTTCAGATCACAAAGGTTTGTCTTCAGTTTCAACAAGCATATCTTTCCCAACAACAGCAATTAGACTAATGAAAGTGTGATTTTCCATTAAGTAACTTCTCTGATTTATATCCCTAGACCATCATGGCTACAACACATTATCACAATATGAACCCTAACAGATACACCAATGAAATTATGTGATCATGTTTGATTTTGTGACTACTAAGCAGGTACTCGGAGGAGAATCCCTCCATCCAATTCACACTGCTGAGTCAAGTCTCAGAGCTACTTAGTCTGAGTAAATTTGAAATTTGTTTTAGAGAGTCCTTTTTTGTTATTTGAACATCTGATGTTTTCAAAACTCATAAAATTTACTTTCTTGTCCACTGTGGGCAAAACATGTTTTAATTGTTTCCTAAAGCTTTCATCTATTCAAGGAGTAATCTTTAAAAGTGAGTACATGAAACACTGAAAGACAGGAGTGTGGTACATGCATGTATAAGGTGAGCAGGTGGAATTTAAGGAGTTCACAACCTATCCAAAGCATTCCAAGCATATTAGAGATAAATAAAATTTAAAACAACTATCGACATTATTTGTTTGGGTAGCTTAAAAAATCTACAATTCATAACTGGCCTTTTGGGAAGGATTCTTTAATACGTTTCAGATGTCCATTCATTGACAAGAAGTGGAAACCTATCAGTGTAGTGACCTACCCACAGATCTCAAAGTAGCATAAATGGTGCTATATATGGCATCCTTACATACTGCCCATAGAGCACTGCTAAAGTTCCTCAAGGATGATTTTCAGTTTGGGAAATATTGATAGAAGCATTTTCTAACAAAAGAATTCTGCTTGATTTAGTCAAAACACCCCCTGAAGTTGCATTAACTTCAGCAGAGGTTTATTTGAAGGCAGGAAGAGGGAGGAAATTCATTTTTTAATATCCTTAGAAGGAAATAGTTCTGGTTTTCATCATAGGGATGAGACATATGAATGATACTGTATCCCAATACTTTTCCTGTGTAACTGAAAAGGAGTGAAAAAGAATTTGAATGTTTAGATTTTGTCAAAATGAAACATTTCAGTTGAGAGCAAATTATTTATTTTGTTTACACTTAAAATGTTGTCATTTTTGAGTTCTGTTTGTAATCCACATGAAGACAAATGTCAAAATTGCTCAATGTCCTGTGAAATGGAACTTCTGCCCTCTTGCTCGTTTGCCTGGAGAAATGAGATATTAAGTGTGAGAAGATGAATTAGTTTTCACATCCGTTCAGTCCTAGCTATCTACATTCAAGAAAAGTTTCAGATACTTCAAGTCATGATGACAACTTATGATTGGTTCCAGCTGCAGTGTTGACATCTGTCTACTGCAAACTGGAGAGACTGTCATTTCACCCATTAGCAGCAATTTAGTTGGGTTTGAGTTCAACATGGCAACTTATAAACCAAAATTAGTATTTCAAATCCAGTTGCAAAAGCTCATACACTCTGTTCCACTTAAGATGCCAATACAGGGAAGGACTGTCCTTGATATTTTGGAAAGAAGCTTGGCCTTCTGCTCTTTCCTGAAATGAGGCAATTTCAAATAGTTTCTTTCCTTTACTTCTTTTCAAATGAAAAATGTCTGCTCTGAACTCTCATCAGTTTTCAAGATTTTTACCCTACTATTGAAGTAGGGTAAAAATTTGATATTAGAAAGGAATGCAAACTACTTACATTGGATTCACTTTGATTTTTCTTCACTTCTACAGCTTTTAAAAATAACTTGGGACTTAGGACCTTTTGGCAAAGCTTCTGAGGACCTGTCTGCCAGAAAAGAAAACAAAATTACTGATTTGGTGAGAAGCAGATGGATTATAAAAGGTACATGGCATGGAATAGATGTGAAAATGAAGAGCAGGGGAATGAATCTCTGATTGCAGTCTTTCAGGAAAGTATTCCATTGAACATGAGAATTACCAGAAAAAGGGTCCTCCATTACTTATACATGCAGTAAATGTTAAGGGTTTCAGGAAATCGGCCATGAGTTTTGCCTGTGGATGTGCACGTATGATTTCATACTACACCACAGTGAAGTTTCTGCCCTCTCCTGGTTGGAGAAAATTATTTCTCATTTCTTCCATGCCTCCTGGTGCTTGTGGCAGCTCCAAGGCTGGGCTTACACCATGATCAAGCTCCCTGATCCCACACATCATCTTCATGTTGTCCAGCCCCTGGATCAGGGCAGAAGCGAGTTGGTTATCCAAAGAAACTCAGAAGCAGGGAAGGGAACCCAAACGCCACCAATAGAATGGACGGACACAGGTGGACCAAGCCACATAGTGCTACAAAATTTGAGCTCATGCTAACATGTGACCTAAGGGAACAGTCTAGATAAATACTATTATAGACGGGACCCCTATTTTCTTTCTTCTCATGTGGACTCCTCTTTGGAAAAATACTGAGATAATATCACAATGAGCAACTTCCTTTCATAGAAATAAACACAGCATTATATACATGGCAAACAGTTAACGTTCACCAACCTACAAAAAAGTGGTAGTGCAATATTCAATTTGAAGAATTGTTTCTGCATATCCCTACAGAAATCCATGATTCTCTCGGATTTTCTTAGAAGATAACATTTATTTTTTCTTTCAGTTTGATGGTATACTTCACTAAAAATCTGTAAAAACAGTCAAGGATTCTTTCTTTTCCTTATTTTCTAGCCAATTACATGCTTTGACTTCATCCATGTCAACATGCCACACTGTTCTTATGTTAACTTACATTTTCCAAGTTTGTTCAGTTTCTACGTACACAGTTGTGCCACACTTATGTGATTAGTGCCACACATTGCTAACATATGTTTGGTTCCCAGGAGTGGCTTTCATGGGGACATTATCGTCATCAGAGGCTTTGCTGCAGATTTCAAACCTGTTGTTTTTTGTATGCACGCAGCATCCAATAGGGCTCTGGTCTTGAGCGCAGACCTAGAACTCCTGCAGGGCAGGCACCCAAGCTGTAACACTCAAGTCTTAAATAAAGAGACTTTGATGGGTTCACACAAGTAATTTTAAGGCACTCTTCTGTATCTGAGCTCTCCTTACAGAGTTAGCTTTGTGTTGCAAAGTAACCTGAAGATAAATACTAAAAATTTGCTTCTTGCACTCTGCTTAGGAAAGATGGGCTTGTCTTACATATAGTGGTCATAAATCAGCTTTGGCTTCATCCTGTCTATGGCTATTGTTACCGCAAAGAAATAAAACTTCCTTCACCACAAAGATATCTATGGTAAATGTTCTATTTTTTCTAATGTTCTATTTTTGACTGTTAAGATCCTAATTCTGGTCTTAAATGTACCAGTTTAGAACATTTACACTTTTAGTCCATTTACATCAATGGACTTAGTCACTGATTTCCTGATGTACATAGGCACTCTATACACTTTAATGAAATGAGGCACAGAGTAGCAGAAAGAATTGGAAAGGTCTTTAGGCATTGGGATACCAGGGCCATCAAGGTCCAACTTTCCCTTTGCAAGCTGAATGTGGGTATTTTACAGTGAGTTAGAGCTGAGGTATGAAAGAGCAGCACTCAGTGGAGGGGAGAGGCTGAAACATTAAAGGTAGAAGCACGCAGTTTGTACAAGGCCGTGAACAGGGCTGCTTTGCCTTACAGGAGAATCAGGAGAGCAGAGCATTTCCTTGGACTAATCATTGCACACACGTGACCTTAAGGCTAAACCTCAATACGGGGCTGGCCCTCTGGGAGCCTATGACCCACCATTGAGGGTTATTTTCTCTAAGAACAAGAGACTGTCCTGGGAAATTACTTCAGCACAGAGATGTTTTTGCTGTTCTCTCTTTCCCCTCATTTTGCCTAATAGACACCTGAAACTATGAAAATACAGTGCTGTTGTACTGGTTAGAGTCTGCTTGGGGATGCAGGTGAGGAAAAGCCAATACCTGCCTCCTACCATCCCCACTCCACTGTAACACAGCCAATAGCCAGAAAGACAGAGGCTGAAAGCCAGGCATTATCTTTGATTTCTGACTTTAGTCATTTTAAGCTACTACCTGGGGGTCCTTTTTTGTTGATATTTTTCTTAAAGCAAACCACAGAAATCCATGAATTGGATGTGAGATAGAGTGAAAGTAGTTATGCTGAAACCAACGATTTGGTTTTGCTTGATGGGTGTCACCAGAGCATCATGCGCTGTGCTAATTTCTCAGCTTGCGAATAGACATATTTAGACTGACAGTTGAAAGTGGGCTACAGATTCCACTTAAAACATGTTTTTCATGCTGAGTAATGAAGGCAAAACACAAACCAATTCTGGCAGTTAAACTACACACTTAAACCTTTCATAGTGTTGTCAAACACTATAACCCTTCAAAAATCTGAGTTTGAATAGCCTCAATATTTTATTTAATGAATTTTAAATCCTATAATTACCATAATTAAGACACTCCTTTTGGATCATGTCAGTGTGCTGCTCAAAAGGGAGAGAAAGCTGTAGGCAATTTTCACTAAAGATTTTCCTAAATGCAAATGATACATACAGCTCATTTTGAATTCTTCATGATGTCATTTAGGGGAGCATTTTTTCAGAATGCATCAAGCAACTTTGGTGTGGAAAGTCTGTAATACCATCCAACTTAGATCAAAAGGGCCTCATTATCTCCCTACCTGACTCTTCCTGTGCTGGCAGTGCACCTAATATAGATGTTTCTTCATCTTGTTTGGTAAAACTGGATAATTGGAAAAAAGTAAAAGATTTTTGATTGTTGTGAGACATACCTTGAAGACTGAAAACAAATGTAAGAGTGAGGTATGCATTGGCCACCGAGAAATAAGATGCAACTTACTGGATTCAGACTGATAATTACTGATCTAAAAAGCTTCTAAATCAGTTTCAAGGTCAGGAAAGAAATCTGTGGAAGAAGAAAGGTGAAGCAGCTTTAGGATGTTTTTTCATTTGCTCCTCTAGTCTCCATTATCCACTACCCCAGTGCAGCACTGGAGCTACACAAGTTCCTACTAAGCCAGAAGTGATCAGTACCGCAGAGGCAAAATGGCAACAGGAATTCACTGGACAGCTCAGAGTAGCCCTGAAGTCTCCAGGACTCTCTCTCATGGGCCAAGAGAGATAACGAATTGCTGGAGTGGGTCCAGAAAAGAGCAATGAAGCTGGTGAAGGGCCTGGAGCACAAGTTTGAAGTGTTCAAAAAACATATAGATGAGGCCCTTAGTGACATGGTTTAGTGGTGGACTTGGCAGTCCTGGGGTAACACTTGGACTTCATGATCTTAAAGGTCTTTTCCAACATAGCTGATTCTATGATTCTATGATTCTATGGCCTGCTCCACAGTCCTGGGCTGGAAACACCAGCCCATTCCTCCTCTGTATTGGTAACCTCTGGTCAGAATAGTTCAGCTGAAAGCAGAGGCTCTGAACTTGGGCTCAGTTCAGAGCCAAAATGACTGGTAAAGTCTTTACCACATAAGGACACTGCCAGACACACAACATTCAGAGTTATGAATTTCAGCAACCAGCCTTGTGTTTTTTAGAGTGGGTGCTGAAGAGCAACCCTACACACACACACATCTTAGCCACGAACTACTCCAAAAGAAGGATAATGTGTTGAAAATGCATCAAAGAAAGGTTTTGATCTGCTGCATGGGGGAGTTTCAGTGAAAGGGATACTGCCAGGCTGACTGAGGTGGCCTGTGCAATATAATCTTCATAGGAACAGATATTACCATATCAATGGGTAGAAAATTAGGGTTACTTGTGGCTATGAGCACTTTGCATTTAGCAATTTAAAAGGTTTCACAGCAAACAAATCAATATCTCTGAGAGACAATTCTTCTTCACACTCAGATCTGCAATTCCCAGCACTGTCAAAGGCATCTCTGAGGACAGCACACACAGTATGATGCTCATTTGTCCTAATAGCTTTATAACTGTAACTAGCTACCCCCCATGTAAATTAACACCAATGAAAGTATATTAAAGTTACTGGCAGATCTAATTTAATGGCTACATGGTATGAAACAAGAATTTGATATAGGAAAAAAGTTTTTTTCTTTAGAAGACCTTAAGGAAATAAAGGGGTTTTATATTCTATGAAGTTTATAGTCAAAATTAGTAATTGAATGCAGTAGAAAAAAGATTCTTTAGCAACAGGTGCCATTGAAAGCTTTAACTGGTATTCCTTCAACATCTTGAAGAACTACACTTGAAATGACTTATGATTTCGGCTCATTGTCCATCAGGTGGTTTCCTTATTAAACATAGCGTTATTTAATACTTTTTTCCTTGGGTGAAGATTTTTAGCAAAGCCTAGATGAGTAAGGTATCAAACCTCATGGAAGTCTTCAGCACTTAGGTGCCCATCTAAGTCATAAAGTATAGTTAAAACATTGTGCCATAAATATTTATTCCCAGCCCTAATTGTGAAAAACACATTTTTATTTTTATTTTAGAATGGTAAACAACATAGGAAAAATAAAAAGAGAGATGGGTACTTAAATCTTTTTGAGAAATATCCTTGGGACATTTTCAAAGCCTTTCAGGAATAATAAGATATAGATACCCAGCAAGTAGGACAGAGAAGGTTGTTAAGGTAAAAACTAGTGTCTAAGTCCTGTGCAAAAGAGTTTGTTAAAGTTCTTTCAAAATTCGCAGCTTTTGGTCATATTGAGCAACCAGCCCTGGGCAATTTGGCCCTTAGACTGATAGGTGCAGAACTAATTCTTGAGTTGAGCTTTAAATCCAAATGAAGATTTTTGGTCTTCATATAAATTAATTTAAAACTCAGGACAAAAAAGAGGTGAATTTTCATAGAATCCTAGAATCACAGAATGGTTTGGGTTGGAAGAGACCTTAAAGATCATCTATTTCCAGCACCTCTGCCATGGGCAGAGACACCTTCCACAAGACCAGGTTGCTTAAAGCCTCATCCAACCTGGCCTCGAGCACTTCCAGGGATGGGGCAGCCACAACTTCTCTGGGCAACCTGTTGCTGTGTCTCACCACCTTCATCACCCAGTTTCAGTTACTGGTTTGGCTCTTTCCTTGTGTAAAACCAAATTCCACCAATGAAAAATACAATCAAGATTATCATCTGATGAAAACTGTCTCAGCCTGTCACTGATTTAAGTGAAGTTAAGGTGATTCTCAGCCAAATGAGCCTCTGACCTGAAAAGAATGAAAGATGTTTTCATTATCCCAAAGTAAGATTTTCAAAACATGGAACCAATTCATTCACCTTTGATTTTGTCCAGAAAAATGATCTTTTGTCAGTGATTAAAATCCTGTTCTTCAGGCCATGTTTCTTATCATATATCCTATTTCTCAGGTGCTGGAGGCATGCCCTGGAGAGTATTATTCCTTACTTAGTGTGTGTCAGACCACATTTGACACAGTCCATTACGCTGACACAAGACTTATCCTTCTGATAAAGAAATAAAATCTTCAACTGGGCAAATAGACCTCAGACTAAAGTTTGATAGCTGTTCAGAATGAAAAATATGTTTTTTAAAACACTACTAGCATTCACAAGCCTAGAGGTTGTGTTTGCAGTGCCTGCACTAGCATTAAGATATCCTTTAAAAGACCAAAGAAAGGAAAATGATTGTATTAGCTCTATCTCCAGGCCAGTTATAGAGGTACTGATTACTTGCCGTATCTTCTACAGACAACAGGAACTTCACCTTGCAAATCAGACACTCTAATAAGAGGAAATTGTCTCTTTGGTTAAGAGATTACCCTGTTGAAAGGAAGCTGCTGTTAGAAAAAATATTTCATCTTAAAGCAATATTGCCCAAAAGAATCTGGACACATAGCCTTAGGTTCCCAACTATTAATGAAATAACATCACTATCAATAACATTATCAATATCAACTAATAGAAGAGATTAGAAATTTGATGTTAAGAATAAACACTGAAATAGGGCTCTTCACAGATATTCCCAGAGTGGTTTAAATTTCATGAAAAATGGAAATTATTACCTTTCTAAATTCTCTTTCTAAGTTTAGAAACAGTTTTACTCTCATATTCAACTGAAATAGTAGCATTGCTCTAGCCTTCATGGCAGATGTCAAAGCTGATAAAAGGACGCATTTTGGGCCATATATTACATACCACTCGATTCCACACAATTTTTTGCATTTGGTTAAAGAACTGTGCATTTCTGAACAAATGTCAACTTGAATACTCAGAGCTGTGAACACAATTTTTTTGCCACGGTCGCTGCTTTCTGTGATCTGTTTACTTCATGGTTTATTTTTGGTTTATCTCTCTTTACTATTAAAAAATATTCCTTAGTTCTTTAGATGTGTCTACTTCTGATCTTGTTACCAAATAAGAAAATCACTTAGTAAACAATCATATCAGTTCATATAGTTTCTTAGAAATTGCAGTCAGATCACTTCTAAATTTTATTTTTGACAATATCTTCTAAGCCCTTCGTTGTAACACAGTCTTTTCAGCCCTAGAAACATTTTTATAGTTCTTTAGAAATAAATAAATAAAAAAATTTCAGTGTCTTCTTAAAAGTGAGGATCAAGATGTGGCATTCCACTAGAACTAGTCTCATTGAAATTGCGCAGGGAAGCCACCTCTCAACCTTGCTCTCCACCTCTGGATCTTACCTTTTGATTCACACTAACTTTGACTGCTAATCTCAATAGTCATGCCTTTCTAGGGCACAGTCTCCTGTCCTGTATCTTGCATTCCAGTTCCTAGTTTTTGCTTTTGACTTTATTCAAAGGCCTTTTGTATGAGTTGCTTTACCAAGTGATGCAGAGCAAACTACCAGGCTATGTTTCTCTGTCCTAATTAATTTCTTTTCCATTTTGACAATCTTTTCACGATCCACAAAACTTTTCAATGGTCATTCTATATCTATATTTACCCTGACAAAATGTTAAATTGAATCAAAATTTCTTCCAGCTTTAGACACTCAATCTAATTGTTCCTTGTTTTCCATTGACACTTACTTTTTGTAGCATGTTAGTTCACAGTCCATTTAGTTCATACTTTATCATTTCAATAGACTGGTCTTTAATCAGGTCATCATGCTTTACTAAATCAAATGTCTTTAAAAATCAAAGCATATTCATCTTAACTGAGGTTGATCACACATATATATTTAAATTTGACAAAACGGTACATCTCTCAGGACCTATTTCCACAAAAGTGTTGACTAACATTGATTATATTCCTTTCCTTTATTCATTCATTGATTGCATTTTGCATCAGCATTTTCACTGTTTTCCCTGAGACAAATGTTGGGCTAAATATTCATCAATGTTCAAGATTCTCCACTTGCTTTTTTAAAATATTGGCTCAAAATTAACATTTTTCCCATTTTCCGAAATTTCAACAGTATTCCAAGAGTCATTAAAAATTAATGCCTGAAACTAGAGTTTCTCCAGCCAAATCTTCAAAACCATTTTGGTCAAAATTACGAAGAGAACCCATTCCTGCCTCTGTTGCTGTCCTTTCTCCCATGTTTGTGTGTCTGTGTAATCACTCAAAACCAATGAACCTGCATCTAGATGTATTTGTGTATCACTTGGAAACATGGGTGCTGGTGTTAGCCAACACTTCCATACACTCCTGAAATATTAAAAATTATTGTCACTTGGGCAGAGATGGGAGTGTACAATTAAATTGCTTATTATTCTGTTTGATGATCTTACACAAGGATGACATTAAAAGAAATGCCTGGGAAGATAGCAAGATGTCACTAGCTTACGAAAAAAATATTGCAAATTGCTATTTGGTTTTGGGTTATAAAATGAGGTGGAAGTGGGACATGGAAAGGAAATTTTCTCTGAGGTTTGCCCATGTAAATTACTCCTTTTGGTTGTTACGCTCTATTTATTCTGGTTTAACAGGCCTAGAATCTTGATTATCAGCTTTGCACAATGTTTCATTTATCTAAAGGCTCAAAGCAGAATATATTCTCTGCAGTCCTTAACACCATATACCCAACCCTTAGCTAATTCAGCTGTACAGGAGACAATCAAAAGTAGTTTGCAGTAGTAATAAATATTCTGTAACAGTGTTGGATGGTCTGAGCTTAGCTTCTCAAAGTTGTTAATATCCCTTTGCCTATTTTGCCTATTATATTGTTAATATCCAATGTTGCTGAAGTTGTGCAGCTGTGCAGAAGTGTACAGGACCTGTGTACATTACAGTATGCATGGGTCCTCACTGCCTGTGTAGAGGTTTACCTCCATCAGGTATAAGAGGCCCACTATAGGGCCCCCAAAATATGTGTAAGTTATTAAATTACACCTATTGTGGGCCTTTTGTCCCAAGTGTTGGAAGATAAAAATAAATCCTCCAATACGAGCAGACCCCATTGCAGCCCTGTGGCAACTCTCAGATAAGATGAGCCTTAAAAACAGCTGATTCCCTTCCAAAGAATGTCATTGTCTTTCTATCATTCTTGTACGTAGGGGACTTCCACGACTTAGATGATCACTGCTCAGTAATATCCGCTGCAGTGAGACCTGCCGGAGTGTACTAGCAGACTTAGGCAAGTAGGTGACTGTTCATGACGCCATCTCCCTCTTCATTTTGTCCCTTCTTACCTTCCATTACTCCTCATATTATTCCATCATTTTCTCTCTGTAGTTGTTTCTGCCAGCCCAATTCAGCATTCACCAACTCCCTCTGAGGCTGTCCTGGCCAGCGAACATTTACTTCATACTGAGGATTTTCTTTATTGTGTCTAATATCTAGCAGAAAGGAGAAACTATCCCTTTTAAAAGTAGAATTAAAGCACTGACCAAACACAGCACTTAGGAACGACTCAAACCATAAGCAAATCAATAGGACTTCTCATTTGTTCACATGCTTACAATTAAGCATATTCCTTAATGCTTCCCTGGATGGGAGCCAAAAGACAGCAGTAAATTGAGTTGAGATCCCAGAAATTACATTCCTTTTATTGAGGCAAATTCACCCTTTGTATTAGCAGATGACACATTCCGTAGTGCAGAGAAAGACACATAATCAAGCCACTTACAATTGGGGGTCTTTTATTTCCATTTCTGCAAGTATGGTACTTTACAATTAAATAAAGAAAAGGAAAAGAGAAATCCAAAAGAATCAACGGCTTGGCACCTTTGCTGAAAAAAATTCCTTACAACTGAACATGGTGGCTGAGCTCTCAGGTTACATTACATCAAACAAAGGCTCTTTAAAGAAAGGGCTCAGCAGCATAAAGGTCTTAGCAATTAGAACAGAAGGGGAGAGGCAAGAGATTACGGGTAGAAATTGGGAGAAAAACTGAGCTCTGGTAAAAAGTCAAAATAAGAATAAATAAGTAAGAATGCGATATAATCCTAAGAAATAACAAGTTTACTTTCTTCTTTACTGAAGCATATAAGCACCTTCTAGGAACGTATTAGATAATGTGAACAAAACCTTTCATGAGTCCTTCAGCCTCTTTCTTATTCTTTCCTTGAGGAAGAAACGTGTACACTATAATTTTCGGGTGTGTCAAACTTTATAAATATTGTGCCTCATATTTCCAGCAGAAAGAAAGGAGTTACGAGGTGGTGGTGCCTGGTCATCCTGTGCAGTGACAAAACTCTGAGCACATGTGCAGGCAGACCTAAGTGGTTCTATATTTGTGTTAGAGAAAGTCAGTTAAAGAAGGTGGCCTGGGGACAGATCTGAAAGTGATGCAGTAACAGTCATTGATGTCAAGGGCAATGTCAACTCTGGGTCAGTCAAGAGAAGTCCTATGAGGAAAAGCCATAATCCTCGGCCAAAATTTTTCTTGTTATATAATTTAAGATTTTATTTCAATTATTTTTTCCCAGATTGGAGCCTAGACAAAGAAGGCTGCAAGAAAAGAAACTTCAGGGTACAGATAGAAGTGTGCTCATAGATCTACCTGGAAAAGTCTCAGAAATTTCTGGGCTTCAGCTTTGTTCCTTCCACAGCTGAGATGTTTTTCTTAGAGATGTCCCTCCAAATTGCCCACAGCCCACATCCCATCCACCTGTCCCTGTCTGTTACCTTATTATAAATCCTGACAAAGAGAGGTTACACCTTTTTCCCTTTTCCCTTTGTCTCTGCCTATACGCTGGTTCCAAACTATTTTATGTACAAATATGTTAAGAGAAAGTGATGTACAATGCAACACCTTCTTCATATTTCTCTGCCTAATATCTCAGGACAAGCTAAATCCTATTATATGAGTATTCCACATATATGGATTACCTCAACACATCTGTTACTCCAATACTGCAGGACTTCATGTTTTAATTCCATGACTTCTTGATGCCATAAATGTTTTTTATGCTCTTAGTCTCACTTTTTAGTGGATGTGAAATAATATGTAGGGAGACATTGTTCAAGAATAAATCTATTTTGAGCTTTTTCTGTATGCCATTCAGTACAAATTATTTGCATTTTAGAATTTTGTATTTTATTTTCCTGATAGGTGAAAAATACTTCTGAAAAATAGCACTTCGCTGTGCACTGATGAGAAATACACAAAAGACATTTATGTGGTTCACACACAACTAAGGGTGTGGGCTATGCATTTTGCCTGTATACAGCAACACTTGACTGTCTCTATCCTACTCTGTGGCTAGCAAGTAAATCCATGTATTTCAGCATCTTACATGCATAATAGCTGACAGCAGTGTCTGACCAGAGGCATTCAAGAACTGAAGACTCTCACTCACTGCTTTTTCTACTATCTCCCATAGATGTCAAATGCTGGGCCAGATCCTCAGCTGGACTCAGCACACCAGCCTCAGGTTCAACATTTCAAAATATGACAGAAATGCTTTAAGTCAGATGAGCCCTCTAAACAAAACTTCTTCTTTTCCTTTTTTTTACATTTTTTTCCTTACAGTAGCCCTGTTATGCGTACAAATACATTATATGATGGAGTGCTCTGTGGCTCCTTGTATGAATAGACTCAGCTTTGACCAAATCGATAAGAATGTTTTTAGCCCCATGTACCAATTCTGTTCATAACTTACATGCAACTTATTATCTTTTGCAAGATAACAACATTAAATACTTTGGTTTGTTTTGTAGTCAAACCTGAAAGAAACAACCAAAGACAGACTGAAAGTTGAACTCAGGACTACAGGTGGTCCTAGCAATCAGTTGCAAAACTGGAAATGTAAATGTAAAATCATTAAAACAAAGGAGTTACAAACGAAAACCTTTCTTCTGACCAGAGAAATAAGAGCTTAGTCCTCTTGCCAGTTATCCTAAAGAATGGGAAAAGCTTTTCTATTTAGCAAAAGGAAGAGCATGTCTGAAGAGTAACAACCTGGCAGGGCAGGACAGAGAAGTTGGGAGACAGAATTTGGGAGCTTGTCCCCGGGTCAGAGAGTGGTTCCTGGAACATTCCACCGCTTACAGCAGGCACGGCTACTAGCACCCAGTGCAGCTTGTCCCAGGTAAAATAACCTCTTGGCAGGAAAGCAGAACGAGAGGCAAGCAGAGCTCAGCCCACCTAGTCTGTAACTACAGAATACACCAGCTGAGTCTGCATTGCCGAGCAGAGCCCCGAGGTGCTCCCATGGTGCCACACTGTTTGCCCAGCCCCAGAGTCAAACCAAACCCATTCACTCCTTTAGATCACTGCCCAGAAAAAAGGAAAAAAGAGGAAAAACTGGCTACATGGAGTATCTTCTACCCTTGTGGGTCTTTGTACATCTCTCTAGTATTTTGCTTTCACTCCACTGCTTTGGATGACGTCTTCCCCTGCCTGGGTTCACCCCTTGTCCAAGTGCCCAGGGTGGGACCTCCTGTTGCCATCCACACAGCAGCTTTTTCTTCAGCCTGTGACTCAGTATTGCAAAATGGCCTTGCACATGCTTGAGGCTCTCTGAGCCTCTAGGCCAACCCAAACCAGTTGTGGTCTTCGTGCAATGCCAGTTTTCCACTAGCGAATCCCACCAGCTAGCCTTAGGCATCTTCTGTCTCAGTGACAGGCGCAAAAGGCTGATCAAAATTATACTGATTTTATTTGAGTTCTTTATCCTTTCAATATTCAGTACTGTATATTTTAATATTCAAGTGCATTCAGATTCTTCAAATACATTTAGAATTAATTATTTAGGTTAAGTAAGCTGAATTTAAGACATACTTAAATATGTCTGGTTTGAGTTTGTAGTGGAGAAACTGCACTGTTAGACACAGCTGGTATCCCTGTACATAGAATCATCAGAAGGGCTGTAGAAAATGTGTTTCTTTCTGTGTACAGGCTGATGACGTTCAAGTAAAAATTAACAAGAGTGCTTAGATTGTTATAAGTACCATTCAGTTTCTTGTGGAGTTACGTGTTTTTAAACTGCCTGGCTCAAAGAATGCTTTTCTCCATCTGGAGCTCTTAAAACCTGAAAATACAATACAAATGCTTTTGTGGTTAGCCTATTATCATTATAACTGTAAAGAAGGACTTTCGTATATACTATATCTGCAAAAAGGATTTCAATTTTCCTGTTCCATTCCACCATACTGTCCTGCCCAAATAAACCTGCTGACAGGATTTTAATCTTAGAAGGTACACACGCAATATAAAAGCCTTCATAAAAACTCATTTAAATTCCAAACCAACAAATATTTGAATAGTTCCAACAATAGAGCTAAGCGTGTGCTTCCTTGATAGATCACGTTTCTAATGAAGAACAGTTGTTTATAACATCTTATCTTAAGTGCCAGTTTCTGTTGATAATAAATAAGTATCCCTTGAAAAACTTCCAAACTGCACTTGGATACCAAAGTTATTTCACACATGCACCCAGCTCTCAATTTAGCAACTTCACAAAGACACATTCATGTTTTCACTTGACAGCAAATAATATTTAAATACCTTGTCAAGATGCCTTTCTACAAGCGTCCTTGATTACTAGTCAAATCTGCAGGTAAAAACTTCATTAAAGCGGTCTGGCAACATAATTTGGCACTCTGTATCTATTAACTTCTGTTTCTGCTTTTGCACAAACAAGATTTGCCACAGATCTCTGGTTCAAACAAGAAGTCTAAATGAAGTATCTCAAATTAAGTTCGAATTGATTTACATCATGAACCAATGAAGCAGTAAATATTCTTGTGTGCGTTTCTGTGTGCAGAACTAAAATACTTACAGGAGATACTGTCATCCTGATAATAAAGGCCATCAGATGAGGAAGACCAATTTCCTCATTTGTCTTCCCTTCTCATTTTGTAGGAAAGAGAGACAACTGACATCCCTCCCTCTTTAATTTCTGCTAAACTCACCCAGGCAAAAAACATTCAATCTCACAAAATCTCCAAATAAAACAGCTACATGGAAGAAACAAAATCTTTACCAAGGAAAGGACAATTTATAAACATCTTGTTTCACAGTAGCAAAAGCATCACTACAACTTTTTGGGGGAGAAGCATTTTTTTGCTTACTCTTTTTAATGGCGCAATCAGTTCTGCCACTGAAAGGAGCAGAGTAAATTTAGCAGACAGAACTATAGTGGGACACAGACAGAACTATATAAACTGAAAATGCTGATGTGGTGCTTTGAAGCCTCCTTCTGTGTTATTTTGAGAGTATCTGTACATGCTGCACAGCAGTCCAAATATTCCATCAGTGTTTCATAGAAATGTTTGAACTCTTCACTGCATAATAAAGAAAAACAGACAAGCAGCTGTTGAGGCTTTATGCTGAGGGGAGTATGTACTTCCATGTAAGCATGTGTGTGTTTGCATGTGTGTTTCTTTCTTCGGTGGAGATTATGAGCCATGTAGGAATAGAGTGCTTAATTGAAAAGATAACAAATGATGAAGCAGCTGTTAAGTATGGCACAAAAATTGCTCCAAGCAGTTAAGGCTGATCATCACGATGGAAATAGCTTTTTGACAAGCTTAGCATTCCTGTGACAATAATTAAGAATCAGGTTTCCACCAAAAGGCTTTATAGCCAGAAGGGGTTGTAAATCAATGGGCAACATTTTTATCTTGGAATGAAAATTAATTATTCAGTGTCAAACATGCTTTCTCACACTTAACTGCCTGTAATGTCTCCTTTATTCTCCATCTTAATTCAATTAATATACCATTGTTAAAGGGGTGTTTGTCAGTAGTGATTTACTTTTGTTAAAAATTACCATAAGGAAATACAACAAAATTGAATGGTTCTTAAATTAAGCCATAGTTCAGGGCTTTTTGGCAGAGGGCTGTTAGCTGTTAAGTACTCTCTGACAAGGGTGTGGATGTGAGCATTTTGTATTGCACCCTGTGAGCTTGTATAAGCACAGAAAGGGATTGAATAATGCATGAAAAAGAAGTGTAGATTTTCCAAAGCGCTCTGTGTGTCCTTAACTTTCTTCTGTTTAAGCTAGTCAGAAAACATCTTGAATTTAATTGGAGCAGTTTCAGGACACCAAAGACTTGAAAATCTCATGTTCATTAAGAAGAAAAAAAAAAAACAGTTCTTGCCTTCTTGACTATTTTATGAAAATGAAGGCATCTATCACAAAGCTGTCATGACACTTACAGGAAAATGATGCATCTTTGGGGAATTATTCAGATTGTTTTGACAAGCACTACCATCTGAAAATGAGACTGGAAATGTCCTCCTGGCAAGAAACATTAGCCAACAGAAGCCTCCACAAGGGCAGCTCTTGTCTCACTATTGCCATTGGTATTTTCATCTTCACCAGCAAGAGTCGATAGAAAAAAAGCAAAAAGCAAAAAACAAAAACACAACAGTAGTGGAACTGGTGTTTATTTTCATTCAGTACTCCAATATTCTCCCATTATTTCCCACAACTTTTGTGGCCTGAAGTGGTGCATCTTGATTTTCTGCTAAATCTTTATTTAAGCTAATGCTTCATAAAATACCAGAAACATGAGACTAAAACTTGCCTTCTTGAAGTAGTCCCATAACATTTTCTCACTCAATGTCAGTTCATTATAGTACTCTCCCTCTGAAGCAGAGAATATGATCACCCAGCAGCTTAAGAACAAGTTATCAGAGGACAAGAAGTGCAGTTCTTTCAATCCTTTTTTATTACTGCATGGGTGTTTCTGCTTTAGCCAAGCACTGCTTAAAGAAGTACTGGTGAGACACAGAAGAATGCCCTCTCTACATGTTAGGGAATTAGTTGTTTTGTAAAACCTCTTATGTCAGCTTGAGCTAACGCTGACTCTACTCACAGCATATGAAGAGGGCAAGCAGAACCCTGGATTCTGGATTCAGAGCTCCAGAAATACTCCTGCCTTGCTGCTTCCTAAAATGTCTCTTCCAGGAGGAGATTGCTCACTGATCCAGCACAGGAGGGAAGAGGTCCACACCCCTCCTCGTTTCTAGAAGCTTATTGGTAAGCCTAGCACTGGCATCAGCCTCTGAGTTATTCCTCTTTGCAATCAGGAGAAGGCAACTGATTCATGCTTTTAAAAGTCAAGGGACTATATCCATGCCAAATTGGTACCATGGAAGCACAGTGAAGCTACCATGCCATGTTCTGAGAATACTTCTGGTGAAATAAACTCCAAAATTGTTTCATTTTCCATATTTCAACTAGTAAGTAATTTCAATAACATTAAGAAATCTAAAGTGTTTCCTACCTTTAAGCTGACTTACATTATTTGCACGGCAATATATCCACACCAAGCAGAGCTATCACTTGTAATTCAAGAGATACAAAGGTCAGATAATCAAAGCCAAATATACCCACAGTTCACATTTTGTCTATGAACTCTTTATGGGGTAGGGGTCACAGTGACGTTGGAAGCAGTTTCTGTATTGTATTTCGGGGGGTTTTTTATTTGAAGAAACTTATGGTACAATTGAAATAATAATTCCAGCTATCAATCCCGGAATGTAATTTTCAGTGCTGTCTAAATTTTGAATTTTAAAATCCTTTTGTCCTTTCCTATCCTGTTTTCCACCTCACTGACCACCGACATTTCTTCTACACTGACTATTATAAACAATTAGCTGAGCAGCATTCCTCACAAATACCTCACCAGCCCAACACCTTTGCTCAATTAGGATATTGCTTCCTCTTCAATCAACAAGACTTGTTTCTGTAGGACTACCCAGAAGGAAGATGCCTTCCAAGAGAAGTGAAGCTGCCAGAAGGTGGCTCTGAGATAATCCTCTTTTGTTAATTGGATGCTTCCCTCATTCTGGAGAGACGTAAGCTGGGAAGGAAGCATGTGTACAGGTTAGC
Organism: Strigops habroptila; assembly: GCF_004027225.2. Lineage (NCBI taxonomy): Eukaryota > Metazoa > Chordata > Aves > Psittaciformes > Psittacidae > Strigops > Strigops habroptila. The sequence goes on along the minus strand of NC_044283.2, from coordinate 10,788,151 downwards.
ACACCTTTTAAAACATAGGCGGAAATGCAGGAATTTGACTTTATGCTTACAGCGGTAAAAATCTGCAACTTCCTTTGCCACTTCATGCACTTGTCAACACTGCAGATTCATGTCTTCTGCACTGACTCATTTTTGTTCTTGGTGTCAGGCCAGAAAATGGAAGAGAAATAAACCACCCAAAACCAGCAGATACTTTCTGGTAGGAAAAAAAATAAGCCACAAAGAGACATGCAAAAAATTCAAAGAAAATGCATCTATTGTTAGTCCAAGCTATTAGTGCCTATTACCATTTGGTGCAGTTGGAGGGAGCAGAAGGCTCACACAAATCACGTATTAGGACAATACGTTTAATACAGAGCCAGAGCAGAATGTTTCTGGCATATTTTAATAGATACAATAATGTTGCATCACAAATCTGTCCTTGAGTTTTTCTTTCAAGGGAACTGCCCTGGAGTTAGTTGCAAAAAAATCAGTGGTCTGGAAATTATGTAATTTAAACATGTTTACCTCAGTGTATGCCAGTGTTTGCAGCTGTTGAAGTGAGCAGAGCCTTGTCCTACTGAGGCTAATTCTCCTAAATTAAAACCCACTTCTGTTCCATGCACCCACACACACACATTTAGTCTTTGGAGAACAAACTTGGGAATTTGGACCATTTTATAAATACTTCCAAGTAAAGAGACACAAAAAATGCTCAGTTGAATAGTTCTTTACCAAAAATAAGTGTTTAAATTTAACATTATTTGCAGGAATGTAGTGCAATATTCAGTGGGGAAAACTGGAAGCATTTCATTGTATTTCATTATTACAATATATCAAAATTAATAACAGACTTAAAATGTGTTTCTAAAAATAATTAAAACTAACTTCATAGGCTGTAAAGTTTAAATGGAACATTTCAGTGACTTCACTGGGTCTGTTGATGTTTAACAGGGTCATTATGACTATTCATATTTTCTTAGTTTGGCTGCTTTCAAAGCTGAAAATTTTAAAAGAAAATCACACCAGGAATTCCAGATTTCCAACTGTTCTCAGTGAATCAGCACACAGGTTCGTAAAATTAAAATATAAGTTCCTACGCTTAGGACCAAGTCTATAAAAATCTGGAAGATAGACTAATCTTAATCCAAATTATCAGAAAGTCAAAGCATTCCTATCTGTTATTTCATTTTTATTGATACCATTCTTTCACCAAAGAATTTTTCTCTTATGACATATTTGTGCAATATGTGAAACTGGGACACCATATATGAACTATAGAAACTTACTGTGATATTTATATAAAACCACTATATATCACCTGTTGATGCTTACCTTTTACAATGAAAGTTCACCAGATGAGCCAAACCATCAGTGTTTTGTGTATCATGAAGCGCAAGGGTGTTAATGTATGAAAAATAACAGATTACACTGTACAAAAGCACTGAATGCAGACACGTAATATTGGTGGGGTAGGATAGCAGCAATGGAAAGTTTCTCTGGACATTGTTTAGAGCTATGTTTTGTACTGCACAAACTCAGCTCCCTGCTGAGGTCCTGATTTATACAAGGTCCTATGGAGGTGGTCTCATGATTTGGGCCTCTTTGAAATGAGAAATACTTCCAAATCTCTAAGACCAGAAAATACACTGAGATGTTTTGCAGCAGGATTTTATGAAGAGGCCACATTGATCTTAAAAAAATAAAAAGGAGGAGATTAAAAAAAGATTTTTTTTACTCTTGCTGATGAAACAGAAATCCATAAATACGGCTTTTCCATATGACAAAGTGATCTGCAATATTCACTGTGGTTTCACACAGCTGGGTCAATAAACTTCCATTAACTATGGACAAACTGTCAAAGTGACCCTGTGCCCTCATTTCTACAGAATTACTTGGCCTTAGCTGTCCATATTAATATGAATTTTAACCCTTTGGTTTGGTATTTTAATTCTCCATCCATTAGTCTCACATTTCTGTATTATCAGCTAGTACTATTGATTTTAAAGAATATGTACAGTCAATTTGCACACATGTATTTGCAAAGGTCAGCAGAGGACACTAACGTGATTTCTGCTAGAGGTCTAGACATCTAGTGATTTTTATTAGCTTTCCTTCTGGTCAAGATTATTCTAATGCAAGTGGAAGCAGTACTTAACATAACTGAAGGATCACTAGATGTCCTTGCAATCTGATTTTTAAGAGTTCACTTATGGGGTTTTTTTACAAGACAAGCCTAAACAGAGGCAGTGCAATCCCAGAAACAGCTTTCTCCAGGCTGAGCTTATCCTGATGTGATTGCCAGACATCTCAGCTGCCTGTGCTTTATTGGAAGGAAGCAAATGTTAATTGGCACTCAGAAACAAGCAGAAGCAAAGCAACAGTCTGAGCCTCAGCCCTCACAGACCTGCATGCACTTTATGCTTAAAGCATAAAAATAGCTTCAATAACAGAAACCGAAGTTTTTACAGGACTAAGATGACCCCTACCCACCCATTTTGTCTCTTTTCTTTTTCTCCTTTTTTTTCATTAAATGGAAGCCAGGCAGTGGAGATGGATTTAACGTTTGACTGAAATGCCAAGTTCTGTTGTTGCACTGTTCCCAGGAAGAAGATTTCACAGCCAGAGTCTCCAGATGTTAAGAAACCTTCATCCTGATACTTCTTTTTTCCTTTTTGGTGGAAAACTCTGATGTTCCTGCTATACAACCTTTCTGTCTAAGATCTTACTAATGGGGAGAGAAGAAATTTCTCCCGTACTTAATATCTCAGCTTCTAGGCACCTCTGCACCCAGAGGGAGTACAGAATGTTACATTTTTCGTGGTAGCACCTGAGACAGATTTTCTATATGGACACTCCAGAGAAACCTTCTCAGGAGTGCCTACTTGCAGTTTTCTCCTCCTAATTTTTTTCAGTGCTCGTTTCTTCCTTGTTTTAGAGTTTCTGTTTGAACTGCACCAGGACATATAATTCCTGAGTCACTAGTAGTGGCATGTTATTTATAGGCGTGAAGGACTTGCCTAGGGATCAGCCATCCAAGGACTATTCACGCTTCCTAGTCTTCTAATCTATCTAACCTTCCTCTTTCCATGGTCCAGCTTCATAGGTAGGTCAGACACAGAAATAATGTTTCTTTAACTTTCCTGTAGTTCCATCTCTATTCCTGTTAGAAGCAGCAAGCAGCTACCACAGAGTGCAAGATCAGTCATCTCTGGATCAGTCAATATTCCAGCCACTGACATATTTAAAGTGTTCTGCTCATTGTGACAGTGCCAAAGTCAGGACTGGCATTTAGTGGCACAATGCCACAAGATGATGAATTTCTGAAGTGCCCCAGGAACAAGACAGAGACTCTCAAATGTGCCTTTGTTCCATTCATAAATAATCCACACCAGACTTCAGGAGAAGCAAACCAGACAGAGCTAACCTCCTGCTTTGTGTCTGGTTGCAGATCTAGCAGTTTGTTGTTAGGAAAAAGAAAGTAATTTTGATTTTGCCACTATGTTTCAAAACAGAAAAGTAGCACAGCACTATTCCAAATAGTGCTTGAGTTTCATTTCTGATCAGGAATCTACAGTGTTTCTGTCTCTCTGTTGGAGTTTCTACCACAGACCTATCCCACTTGCCTATGTTACAATCCTTACAGCATGGACTTATCTGGCACTCGCCACTTCTTGCAACAAAATAGCAACTAAGTCTTCTCTGTAGGGGGAATAGAACTTTTACTTCAATGGAAAATGAACATGCATTATACTTCAGAAAGTATGAAGCCCAGATATTAACTGTGGGGTAAGTGAGCAACCTCAGTGGAGCTAAATCAATTTATACTAAATAATAACTCGTGCCAAAACTTCAAAGTAAAAAGAAGCTTAGTTTGCTTTTCCTTGAGCAGCCCTTTCATGGGCTTTTGCAAGCAAGATAAAGGTTGGTCAGGAAGAAATAGAATAAATAGTATCATTCTGGAACTGGTCTTAAAAACAATTTTTCATGTGCCTAGATTTTCACACGAGTTTCACACCCTCTGAAGTCTCTTGAACTATTGGTATGCGTAAGTTAAGCTCATACAGATGTATTTGCAAGAGACAGTTTCTCAAGAACAAATCGTCTTTTCTGCATCACTAGGAAAGCGACTGATAGCCCTCCAGTGTGCTTTAGATTTCATACTCCATTGTAACAAGAGCTCCATAACACTCCCATTACAACACAACAACAACACAATCATTTAGTTCTGCAATCTGAGAGGGACAACAGCTATTTCAACATTCCCAAGGGGGATTCAAATGACTTATTGATCAATTGATTAATAAATGTTAGTGGTTAGAGGAGAAAGCAGCTCTGTTGCAAAAATAGCTGTCAGAAGAGCCCATAAGTGCATGAGCTATTAGGAGTGAAAAAATTAATCTGACATAAAAGTAGGGCAGTGATTGTTTTACATTAAATGTGAGAGAATGCATGATCTGTGTTTCCAAAACTTGTCAGATGTAATAATGAGAAATAGAAACTTCATTTCTGGAATAAAGATATTTATGCACATATTTTGATATGTCACATATGAAAGTTTGGAATCTATTAACTTTTCATAAAATAGTTGCTTTGAGTTATTTCTACTGAAAGTTAGCAACTGATGCTTTAATCGTGCTTAAGAATAATTTTGTTTTTAACAAATTAGGCTGAACACTTTTCCTAGTTAACTTTTAAATTGTTATTTTTGGCACAGGTAGGGGTAAATTTAGTCTGTATGTTTTTCCATGTTTGACTGTAGTGGTTTCTCCTAAAGATTTCATTGAAATGAAGTTGTGATGTGGAACACGCATTCCTGAAATACTCGCTGCTGTTTATTATTAGCTTTCATTTTCAGATAAGGGGCATCATTACCGTATGTAAGATTCATTTGACAGGAGGCATTCACATGTGTTGGAAAGGCTGTCTTTGTAGCACTATTGCATTGATGTTATAAACGAGAGACTGGGAGGCAGATGCTTATCTATACGAAAAATCCTTACTCACCTGAGCTGCTTAACCATAGACAACTGAGCTATAAAAGTAAGCAATTCTTAGCAGAGTGTGTGTGCAATTATTGCTGAATTTGTGAGATTGTTCTTATGGATACCTTAGAGATTAATCTACCGCTAATTTCATGTATTGAGGCTTCATTTGGAGGCTTCAGATGTGACAGTACCCTTCATTCCCTTCCTACAGAGGAATCTACATTCTCAATAGATCTGACAGACAGACGCAATGCAATGAGAGGTATTACTGACTTCTAGTACAGGTAGGGGAATGATACCTGATTAAATCAGTTGTTCGGAGGCACACAGGAAAGCTGTAGATCAGGATTTGAACTGCTTCTGCCCAGTTGCCAGTCACCTCATGTGAAAAAATCATCCCACTGTTGTCACATCAGCTGTGCTGGTAAAGCATTTCATTTCACCCATAAAAGAATGTAACCATTGCCACATTTGAACTAGCATTATAGCAGAAGCAAGACTTCTACTGATTTCCTAGATGTCTCACAAATGCATAACCAAGGTCCTAATTACAGTCATGATAAGAAAAGTAGGTTTTTTTGATGTTGCAGACTGAGTGAAGTACCATGGGATTCCCTATTTAACTTATTAGCTAATTAAATAAGTTTGTTCTTCATCTGTCTTCACTAGTTACAAGTACATACACACATAATGTGATAAAGAAATTTGGTGCCAACTTTTGTTTAAATACTTTGGTATCTCTGAAATCTTGGCAGCATATCTCAGACCCCACCTAAGCAACTTAATTCTGTATAGGACTTACATAACATGAACGGTTTTCCTTTACATTGTACAGTAGTTCACATATTTTACTAAAAACTGGTTCTGTTATTTCAACACTTTCTTGGAGATGGCTCTTAAAATGTCCTTGCCTCCCAAGAAGGTGGATAAAGTTTGGAGACAAGATGATCATCATCTTGGCTGCAAACTAATTTCCTATTATCCAAACCAGAAATATGCCTCATTAGTAGGTTTGTAAAAGCCATTCAGAAAACAAAAGTCGTTTTAACTAGCCAGGCTTAAGGTGAACAGATGCCCTGGTTTGATCACAGTGCCTTTTATAACACATTATCTCACTGATACTGTCTTAAGCAGAGCATCCATGAAGCTGAAATAAAACATCTGATTTTTTAGAAGTGCAGTCTGTGTTCATTTGCATGGGCATGACTATTTTACATAGTAGCACCACCATGCTCTGTCATGTTAACTTGCATCTCTCAACAGGAAAGAAAGTGAAAAATTATTCCTACTTTAGGCAAATTCTATAGTGACCAGAGGTAGAAGAAAGTATATTAGCACAGAGCAATGGTCTAGATACACACTTATATACTACCTAAGCTGCAAAAAATTGTAAATCATATCACTGTGATGACTTTCAAAGTTTTTTTACTTGCACTTTTGTTGTTTTGAACGAAACATTTCAATTAACCAATAAATCTACACAAAAATTCAGAGTAGTTTAGTTGAATTGCTTTGTGCACAAATTAAAAACATTTCAATTTTACCTTTTAAAAACAATTCATTTTACCTTTTTTGTATAAAATTAAATTTCAAAAGTTAAATTTATGGTGATTTTGATTTTAAAATCAAGAGACAATTCTCTTCTATCTATCTGACCTCAGGATTTGCTTGGAGCTGGTCTGGGCTTAAAGCTGAGGAGGACCTTAGGATGGTAGCTAGGTTCAGAAACCCCTGATGCATCTCTTTCAACAACCTGAAGGCATTCCTTTGAAATATTACTTTACCTTGCTCATGTACCAGGGAAAACTTGTTCTGTAATCCTAGCTACAGTATAAGAGCCCCAAGCCTTGAGAGCCATGGGCTGGCCACTGCTTGCTAGGAAGAATAAGAACCTGCTCTCAGCCCAAGCCTCTCTGCAGCTGAAAGAATAATACTTAACACAAAGGGGGTAAATATAGTATAAAATAATAATAATAGTAATAATAGTAATAATAATAACAATATTAATAATAGTAATAATGTACAAAGAGTAAAATGTATTAATTTCTTCTGTATTGAGCAAGAGTTTATTTTGCTTATTGCATTATGTCAAAATGGGCTGCACATATCATTTCAAAAGCTGATGATTTTTATATTATTGCTATTATTAATGAGGTCCCTTAACAATCTGAGCATGTGTGTCCGTGAGAGGTTGCACACAAAAATCTATTCCCAATCTACAAGTCAAAAAACAATCACTGAAACTAAAATATGCCTAACACTATTCTCTTTAAACTATATATAAAAGAATGCCATATTATCTGTGGAAGCAACTTTTTGAGATGAAACATCGTATTCTAGATCCCCAATGGGGTAGATATGCACAGCACCAGGGAAACAATCAGTTCACACAAATGAGTACCCTTATCCAAACAGATGGTAGAGCAGTGGTTTGGGGATTTTCGAAGTCAAACTGCTTATTTTAATGACAGAGCTGATCAAACAGTTCAGCATGGATAATGCTCATTACAAGGACTGGAGCATTGTCCAGAAAATATTATAAGATATTTATTAAAGAATTTTAGTGCAAAATCTGAACCTTAAAGACATTATGGTTAGAAGTGAAGGTCTGCTCCAGTTGCCATACTTTTTCATCCTTTGGACAGCTAACCTGCCCATATGCTCCAGTATTCATAGCTAGGATTGTCCAGGAGACATGGTTTATTGTTTCCGCTTCATTAATAAATTTTAGAATAAGAAGATAATGCATGATAGAGCATTAAGAACTGCATATTCTTAAATTAGGAATGAACAATTTGCGCACTTTAGAGAAATGTTATTTCTACATTTCATTTTTCCCGGTTCAATTTCTCAGTTTATTTACTGAGAAACTGATAGCAGGTTTTCTCACGTTTTCTGCTTGCTCATGAGGTTCATGAAACACCATGGTTTGCCAACATTTTCATAAATTCCTGGCCACAGTCCAAACATAACCCATTAATAAATTGATCTGGAAAAAAAAAAAAACAAACCTATTTCAGCAAGCCCAAATACTCATCTTGTTTTGGGGTTTTTTTAACTGATCTTTTAAAAGTAAATCCTATTTATGTTTTATGATTTGACTGTAGTTATTTCTAAAGAAAAACCCTTTAATTCTCTTTCATTCAGTAAACTCTTAGTCCTTTTTACAGTCTTCTAAGGAGCTTTAGTGTATAACATTAGAAGAAAACCTTCCAATTCTGAAAAAAATCATTCCTGCGCTCAGTGTGTTTCTCTTTATGTGAACAATATATTTTTCTATAAAGTACATATCTCTAAAAATTTTATATAAATAGTTATATCCCTAGGTGTAGATGAGTGCATTGAAAGAAGGAGCTGCAAATACCACCTATGATTAATGACACTTATTCCAAGAATTTGGTTTTATTTGCTTACAGCTTGAACAGGTTTCAATGCCTAAAGCCAAGATTTTCCATGTCAGATATCATCAGAAGCCTGAAAATGTTAAGAAAAAATAAATAAACCAAAGCAGTTCAGACATCTGTGAGAAGGAATCTAAGGGAAAATACACATCAGCAAAATGAGCATTTGTCCTTTTTCAATACATTTGTATAGGTCTAACACCTGTTTTGGAGCACGGTAATGAGTTTTGGAGCATGGCTGCATATGTGCTAAAGCTTTTTTTTCCCAAAAAATATTAGCATTTGACCATTTTATTTTCCCCTATAAAGATTTAAAATCATTAAAACGAAAATAAATATTAATTTAAAATAATACTGTAATGAGAGTGGTTCATACACTCTTGGTGTAAAGGGAATACTAAACAAAAACATCCTGCATCATGAAGTTTCATCTCTGCCACTATAGGAAATTGTGTAATGCAGATAATAGATGCAAGAAGTTCTACACAGAAATGAATTAGATTCTTGGCTGCAGCTCTTCTACTGGAGACCACCCCTAGGACATACCCCACCAAGCCTTAGAAACCTTCTTCTATTTCCAGTTTGAACTCACTAGCAGTCATTTCTTCTTGTGCCAAGACTGTTCTTCAGTTGTTCCTCTACCCCTCTTTGGCTACGTTTGCTCAGAACAAGCACCTTGTCTCTCAATCTTTGTTTCACAATGGGAAATAAGCCAAGGGTCTCTCCCATGATCACCTTGGTAGCCCCTCTGTGAACATAGTCATGAACATAGTGCAGAGGAACAGAGGTAACTGTGCACAATAAGACAGATGAAGTATTCAAACAACTTTGTAGAAATGTAAAATCTTCTTGTTTCTATTAGAAACACCATTCCTGAGGTCACATTTGTTTTTAACTTATCATGTTGGTCATTCATAGGTGACTCTGTAATCAGCTGATTGAGAAAGATCTTCCTCCCCGTCTGACAATTTCAGTTAAGTGCCTGTCTGATAGAGAAATCAACTTCATAAACACTTAAGACTGCATAATTTGCACTATTATATTTCATCTCATTTTTTTATATCTACAGTTCTTATTGTTATTCCATTCATCCTATCCTCCTTCAGTTTTGATAAGAATTCTGAACTTTTTGTTACAAGCAACCTTCATTTAGTATCAGCAAAGTTAAACCATTTTAATTAATTAAAAATCAAGACAACCATTTTAAACTCACTCTTTAAGGAAGACTATGGCCTAAAGGGGGCTGTTTGTTATCAGCTTAGTTTTAGCAAGGTTTTCCCAACTTACTTTTTTTGCTCTAGTGCCAGTTGTCTCCAATCTGCATAGGTTTGTGCATAAGCATTGCATCAGTCTAACTAAATCGGATCTGCTGCCTTAATATTGTCTAAAAATGAATTTACCTAGTAATCAAGGTAACTAATCTCCTTGTAAACCCATGTTGTATTTAAATCACCTTCCTTTTGGCTTTCAGTTTCTGCTGCTCTTTAAAATGCTTTCCAAAATCACACAAAAATTGCCCTGTATTAATTTATGTTTCTGCATTTCCAGTTATCCCATTTAATAGATTTAGTTACTGTCCTTCTTACTGGGCCTGAAATGGAGATTGTTTCCTTTTATGCAGGTATATTTGCTAAGGCTTTTTTCCTATCTATCTCAAATAAAATAATTTCCATATCTATTCTTCCAGTCCAGTTCTCCATTAACCTCTCTCTCATTATCTTTATTAAAATCTGAGACAAAATACTAATCTAATTCTCAGAACAACTTTGAAAAAAACGTTCCTGATATCCATAAGAGAATTTGGACAAGAGTAAGTTCTGAAAGAAGTCAATCTGGCCTATTATTGTACATTGAAGCCATGTAAAAATATTTAGTTTTTCAGAGCTTTCCAAGTGCAACTATAGAGTTTCAACTGAGAGACATATTTGGGAGACTTATTTGAATCCAAAAGTCCAAAACAGAACTTGAGAAACAACAAAGGAAGTTGAAAAGAAAGAGAACTCACATCAGGTTGATCTGGATGTCACCAGTTTTGATTTTGGTATTGTTTACTGCCCACATCCAAAACATCAACATTTGCAAGCATTATTCAACCCAGATTGGTGGATCCTCTGTTCCGTAGTAGGTGTAATTTCCATCCATTTCAGCCAAGATCCTCTTCATCTTTGCTTGCCTCATCACCACTTCTGGTCTTGGACTGAAACACTTAAGCCAGTCCTGTTGGTTCTCCAGATAATGGTGAACTGACCATTCCCTTCACTTTGTGAATGGTACAGGTGCCGTTTCTTGTACCACCCTTAACACTACACTACAAGCTAACTGCTGGTATTACCAGTGACTCTGGTATGTCCCATGGCAGCTTCATCAGGGATATCAGCTATCCGGCAACACCATGCTAGCACTAACCACTGGGTTAGTGGGTCGTGTGTGCATTGCCAGGGATGAAGTGCTGGGGTTGTGTGTGCATTGCCAGGGATGAAATTTCTACCTCCCCAGACCTTATAGAGAAAAGTTTCCACAGAGATGTGAAGACTTGGAGGGCAGAAGCTGATTTTGTCTGGGTCATATAATATATTCCATCACACAGTTTGTTGAGAAGTTTGCACACCATGTGCAGTTCAAGCCACAACCTGATTGCCCTGATGCAATTTTTCAGAAAAATTGTCAGTTATTACTTGTGTCAGCAATAACAACATAAGACAGACAAGTTCTTCAATAATACATAGCAATCATCCATAATTTAAATGAGACCATCTACAAAATAATACTGTTAATTCCTGTATACAGCTGAATTGACAAAGGAAGAGACCATAGTAATTCATTACAAATCTGTCTGGGTAAGTAACCAGCATGAACATCCACTAACATATCCAAAAAGCGTGGCTGGCTGTAACCCATTCTTTTGTTTGAGAAGAGTGGCTCTTGCTCTAGAACAGCTTTCACACCTTGGGAAAGCTATAAAGTTTCTCAGAGTCTTGGCCATATATATAAAAGCAGAATTTGGCTTGCTAAGATTGCCTTCAAGTCTCAGCCTGTAAGAAGAGACACATTTAAATCACTGGAGAGCTAAGCTGTAAGCTAAAAGCACACTGGTTTTAGATTTGTGTCTGGGTTACACAAATATCTTCAGTTTACAAATCAAGACACAACTGACTAAAGAGACTACTGAGACCATTATGACAGGAAAAAACAGTTCCAGTATATCAGCCACTTAATCAATGGCAGTTTTTTCCCTGTATACATCATTGAAAACAAGTGTTTTAAGGAAGGTTGATCTGGAGGACAGTAACTGGGCACGTATTTTACAGAAGGATCCTGGAATCCAAAAGAAGTTTCATTTCACTGGTGTTTGCCATTGCATCCTTTGCCATCAGAGTTGCAAAATGTTTTCAGGAAATTTGAATTATATGCCATGGAAGAAGGGAAACTGGGACAGGGGAAAGAGTTTGTAAATAAGAACATGTCTTACAGATTGCCAGCTCAGACTAAAGGGGACACCATGACAGTGGGAATCCTGAAAAAATTATGTTCCATAAAAAGAATATACAACAGATTTAAGCTATAACAACACATTTAGAAATGAGAAATGTGGTATACCTGTACTTAGGAAAATTATAAAGAGGTTTTTCCTAAGTAACTTCCCACTTCCTCAATACCCTGCAGAAGATTCATTTGGTAAATACATTCTTTTAAGAATTAGTTTCAGATTAAAGCCTCACACATATTTTGCAGAAGAAAAGAAGTGCTTTCTATTTCTGGAAGTATTTGAAGTATCTGAAGTTTTTTTGTAAAGGTACAATAATAACAGTCCATAAGCGGCACATCATCATTTGTGACTAATCAGCAAATTCAGCTGGCACATAAATTGACAAGAAATGTCATCAATGTAAATTAACTTTTTCAAGCCATTAGAAAAGAGCACCAGCATCATGTTACAACTGAAAGAATGGCTCCTTTTTGGCAAGACATTCACTATCATGCTATAGACAATGACCCCTGTCAAAAGATTTAACAAAGTTCACAGGTCAATGCAGTGGGAGGATCTCTGCTGTTCTGACTTTTAGTAATAGTCTAATCATGCAGAAGAAGTTTTAAGTGTTGATAATTTAGTGAATGAAATTCATGCCTTTTGACCCTGAATGAAGAGACAAGGGAGATTCGTCTTGTCTTCAATTAAGTTTAAAGCTATTTTTAAATACCTTATTTGAGCCAAGAGTCACAGGATCCCAGTATTTTTAATGCAGTTTTCAAGATGTATCATAAATTAAATCTGCAGATAGTGGGTGTTGGGAAAACTTCTTCACACAACAACCGTGAAATCCTGATGCTGATGAAGTCAATGGGAGTGCTGCCATTTCTTCAACAGGGTCTGGGTTTTAGCCATATTATTTAAAGTCTCTGAGCGCTGTCTTGGCTACACTACCCACATGCTGTTTCCAATGGGTTCTCTGGCAGGGGAAAAAGTACTACATAAATGCTGAATATTGCAGCTGAAGAAGGGGCAATATCACAATCTGAAGAATATGTCTGAGTTTAATTATGAACTTTCTAAGATGCAGAAACTCTTTCATTGGGTTAAATTAATCGATAAACAGCACACAACCCATCAGCTTTGAAACCGCTGTCAGCTTGTGTTAAGTTGCCGCTTGAGGGTTTGATAGCACTCTAAATAAGGACTCACATGGGCTAGTGTGTCTGAATAGCAGAAAACTATAAAGCTAATTCACTTTGAACTGAGTAGATCAGAATCAGACCCAGAAATTTCCACCCTAAAATTCTGAGGTAAAGATACCCTAAACCCAGAGAGTGCCTAACCGGAATTTCAGTAAAGACTATACTTAATGTCGTTCATACACCTTCTTTTCTTTGCGTAGTGAGATGAGGGGGATATGCTGTATGTATGCAAAACCATAATCAAGACTTGGCAAACTTCAGACCATTTTGCTTTATGTGCCAGAGCTGCAAGGACCAGTGCTGTGTCCCTGAAACACCATATCTGAGACCATGGCAAGGGGGCAAGAAGTGAATAATGTCCTCGTCTTGCTGCCTTTGAGCCTGCAAGCAAAAGGAGACAACTCATAGGCAGCAGGGACCACAATATCTCTCTAATATTTCCACCATAGTTTAGAAAAACTTGGGCCAGCAAAAATTGCCTTTGCAGTTGAGCTTGTTTTGCTTTTAGGGCTGTTTTCACTCTACCAGCATTTCTATGCTAACTGCTTTATTCCATCATAGCTGCATCTGCAGCAAAGGAGCTCTGACTCCCCAGTGATTTTGTGTTCCTGTACAGCAAAACATTCTTAGTGTATTCAAAGTCTTACTTGCATGGTCATTTTAAATACCTCCCAAATTCAGTGGAACTATATATCTGTGCAAAATGAAATACTTATGTCAAGTGTTTGCAGAACAGAGCCTGAAGGTAGAAGAAAAGCTTACACTGGAAATAGCTGTGACATAAATTCTTTATATCTTGCCTTTAGCTAATGTGAAGTATTACTATTATCATTATTTTTTCATCTAAACATTGCACTACTGAAGACTTAGGGTAGCACACATATTAATTATATTCTTACACTACTCTGTGGTTCTGCGTCCTGCCTTGCTAGAAGTCACGGTCCTCCAGCTACCATTGACCTTCCAGCATGTCGGGGGTCTCCTGTCCTCTCCATTGTTGCCCACTGCATCACAAGGCACAGATAATATCCTGCCTCCAGACACTGAAGAACAATGAGGTCTAGCTTGTACTATTCCTTCCCCAAGACCAGGAAGCATCCCTGGGCCAAAGCCAGCCACATGATAGCTGTTAGCTCACGCTGCTTATAAATACCATGTTCATAGCTGTAAAGTTTTTCCTGGGCTAGGCACTCTGCTTTCTGCTTTGTTAGGAGCATGGTTTTGTTTGGGGAGGGTTCCTCAAGTGCATGTTGTCATCCACCGATTAAGCCAAACTAAATCAAACTCGCAATGTGTGCATGTGTGTGCGTCTGCATGCAACAGGCAGCAGCAGTTTAAAGCCCCAATCTGGCACACCCTGTTCAGATCATTTTCCCCTTGAAGTCTTCCTCCTCTTTGTATCCTGTCCTTTCTATTTCGCGCATGGGAAAAAAGCCTCTTCCTGACTTGATTTCCTACGGGGGAGATTAATTAGAAGTGGCTGTTGGTTCCCCCTGGAGTGTGTGTAGCATGAAGGAAACTCTGAACGTGACATTAAAGACCAAAAAAGGCCAGAATTTTGAAGGCTTTTTGATACCCCAGTTTTAAGAGCACTAGCACAGCCACAGCCAGTCTTCCCCCATAGAAACTGGTGGGGCTGCACTGGAAGGGTCCATACTCTCAGCTCTCTAAAACACATCTGTAGGGGGTACAGTGCGCTCTGCAGCAGTGTCCTGATTGTGGCTGGGAGAGCACAGCCAGGATCTACATGTTTGACCCCTTCCCCAAGCAATACCTCCAGTGCGGTGGGGTAAGGAGCTTTAAGCAGCATCCATGACTGTGAGGAAATCACTACCTTCAGGCAGCACAGGTGTGACCCGGATGGCTGGACACATCAAATCAAAAGTCTCCATGGGATCATTTCCAAAACCATTTCCAGCATGGGCCTTTCTGAGAGCACAGGCTAAGCTGCTTCAAACACCATATGCAGGCATCAGGCCCTGAAGATCTATAGATGTGCAACTTCTTCACCAAGCTTTTCCTGTGGGGTGCATCATCCTCGGGCATTACACTGCCTGTTGGGATGGTTACCCCTCTGTCCTGCTTTAGGAACAGAGAATTTGGGTATGGCTATTTCCCAGCGGCTTAAACAACCGGAGTGCCAAGAGCTGTCAGCAGGAAACCATGGCCAGAAGAGCTCTGCTGAGGATTGCCTGCCATACAGCCAGGAGCCAGAGCTGCTGTGGGGACACAGTTCTGGGAGGACTTTTTTGGGTTGAGCAAGCCAAGCAGAGCTCTGTGTTGTATGGAGCAGTGAAAGCTCCCAGCTCATTAGGATTAAGATGCTTAATGAGACATCGCCTGCCTCCTAACTCCTGTGGGAAGTGTCCTGCCTACCCCACAGTCCCATGGGCAGACTGACATGCTCTGCAGCAGCACCAATGCCCTGGCAGCCATGCCACCACAGGGGCAGAAAAGCCAGCACCCCCCAGGCATGGGGAGAGCAGCCGGGCTCATCTGAGTACTGGTGCCACTCAAAAATGAGTCACCAGCCACCCAGCACTCACACTGGGGCGAACAGGAGCAGCATCTCTACACCACCTCTTCACTGAGAAGAACTCTCTCACTGGTGAGATGCTCCTCTTCCTGAATATATCATGCTTCTAACAAAGACCTCCTCAGCAAAAGTTGAGAAACATACCCTGGCCTTCAGGCTCCTCTTTGGTCTTTGTCATTAGCCACTGACAAGCAACTCATTAAGAAACATTCTGTATTTTTACTGTAGGTTGTTGTCTCGGCACTTGTAAGATTACAGCATGTGACAGAGCGGATGGGCATTAGCCTTTTCAGCCTGACAGCTATGTGTACAGATTGCTGCTTGAGCCACGGGGCATCTTCCAGAAGAAATCATCCTTGCAGAGTGTGATAGATGGACAGAAACTTGAAACATCTGCAAAGGCTATAAAAATACCATATTAGGAGCCTGTTCAGAGTGGCAAAACACAGTGTCCATGAGACAGTGATGTATAGGGGCTGCCCTCTCCATGCTGCTCTGCCACAGTGAGATGGGGTTCAGCTGTTCCCCTCCACACATACTTGTTTCTTTTCATTAGCATGACTGAGACAAACTGGAAACTACAAGTGGAAGTTTATTCTGTCCTCTGCTGTAGCCCAGGCAAATTCAAAATGCCAGCTCATTTGAAAGGAGACTTTCCTTCTAGGGACTGCACTTCTATATAATACATTTATTATTACAACAAAAAATTGGTCACAGCTGTGGGAGCTTGATAGATGTCTGCCATGTAGATTTCTATTGCCTTTCCATGTTTTTAGCACTTTAAAATATGTTTGCCATCTGTTCCTGCCACAGCATTAAAAAGAGTCACAGTGGCTCTTTACACAGAGGCCTTAGGATGGGAGTTGAATGGAGCCCACTAGATCACAAGTGACATGATGCCAAGTACAGTGAATATAATGAGTGTGTGGCCAGATTTTTAAAGAGCGCTGTTTGTAACTCCCTTCCCTCCAGTGCTAAGGGTCATTTATATACATGTGTCAGTCCAAAAAAGTGCCTTTAAGAACCAGGCTCAGAATGTAAATAGTTGAAGCAACTGGTGAAAAGGCCTGAAGTTCAATGATGTGTTTTATCCTATTACATACATCTCAATTTCTAACCAGTCAATAGGCAAACAGACAGAAAACAGATCAGAAACAGGGGATGTGTATTATGGCAATGTAGAAATGAACTTGTATCCTGAGAGGAATTTTTTCTTCCCCCCAGCTCCACAGAGGATAACAGCTGATAACTCGTCAGGTCTTTGCCAAGTGCACTGCACTGAGCGAATATTGACGGAGTGGCTTTCTGTTTCCTCCAAGTTAAATACCGTGCTCTTGGCCAAAATATTTGTTATTACTCAAAGATGAGGTTCTCAATTTCCTTTCATTTTTAACATACAGGCAATCATCTGCTTCCATTTTTTAATTGCTCTCATTTCTCATTTTGTTGGAACACTGGCTCTCAGCCAGATCCTTAAAGATCCCTCAATGATGACAAACAAATAACAGTGAAATGAAAGCAAATGGCCTCTTCTCATTATCTAAACAGCATTAGATGGCAGATGAATGCTATTTACTTTGGGTTGTTTTGGTTTGGCTTGTTAGGTGCAACTACATTTTCAGGGAGGCCAACGACATTGAACCAACTTGCTTAACACAGGGGGTACCTTTAGTCTTCAGCCCTGTTGTCTTCCCAGACTAACATATTAGCATTTCCATTCATTTCAATAGCCCATATTTTTAAACAGCCGCCACTCCCTCTTGTAGGCTGGATGATGAACCATTCAATCATGCTGTTCAGTTCTGGACACACTGCAAAGAATTCCTCCCTAATTTGACATTAATGTGAACATAGAGTGATTATAATCACAGCATTGAAGTTTTATTGTGGGAACTAGAAAAAAAGTAAGAATCAGACTCAGAATCCAGGTATTTCAAGCCAAAAACTACCCTTCCCAGTTGGTTTTTCTGCTCCAAGAGGTGCAAACTCTTAAAGATTCAGGGTCTGCACTGCATTGTTCCTCACACTCTGTACAATTGTTTTATACAACATACATGAACCTTGGGAAACAGAGCCTTGCTATTTGTCTGGCACTTTTAATATCTACACACATATCCCACACCTCAGAAACATAGAAATATCTCATCTTACTATAACAATGTGTCTACCACATGAATGAAGCACTTGTGGCCCAATTCCACCTCTCTTAAGACCAATGTAAAATCCATTATAAACAGGGCCATTAGCTTTTGGCACTAAGGACCAGGAGACTTGGGCTTGACTCCAAGGTCAAGACCCTCAGCTGATATCAACAGAATCACAGAGTATTAAATAACTCTCCAGATTTTAACAGAACTACATGATTTCAAGCACTTTTTTTCTCTTGTCCTAATTCTCTCAGGTGCTTTTTTGGACCACACCTATTACAGTCACACAATATACAATACATCTACTTCAAGCATCATTTACTTGACATTTTATTACACTATGGAAAACACTCCCAAGGTCACTTCCTTATGTTTGAAGCCCTCAAACATCCATCCTCGGTTTGGAGATGTCTTGAACATCACTCCACATTTCAACCATCCCTTCTGGACATTTTAACTACACTGACACTGCACTGGAAGCATACAGACCATGGACATAATTTTAAAAGGCCTCTGGAAAGTTTCTTTATGAGAAACTCTTGATCTCAATCTTCTCTTTAGATATGAAATTGAGGATTGTTAAATGTACCAAGCAAATCTGCTGCTTAAAGCCACAAATCAACAGATGCATTCATCCTCCAAAATTCACTGGCACGGTGCAACATTGCACCACTCCTGACCACAGAGTGCACTCTGTGATATCTCAGAGCCCTAACCACCCAGCAGTGCATGCAGCTCATTCCACAGATAACTTTCCCATGTGATGCTTGCTTGGGGTTTTCTAAAGCTGTTCACAAACTATTTCCTAACTTGCATCATCATAGTTCCACTAAAAAAAAAAAAAAAAGGAAGAAAAATTATCTTTCATGTTTTCCACAAGTCATAAAGTCCTTTAACAAACTGCCAGCTATTGTGGGAGTTGGCAGATGAGCATATACACTTTGTTTTCCTGTCTCTTTCACAGCATCAAGGTTTCAGTTCTTACACTTGCTCCAGGTCACTGTCGACATTCTGCTCATCATAGATGAGCCAACCAGTACACCCTTCCTATGATAAAACAACAATCTGAGGGCAGTAAGTCAAAAACTTACATTCAGCAAAGCAGTGATGTTTGTGAGATGGCTGACAGACTATATATTTTTGGGAGTGAAAATGGACAAAGATGTTATCTTCACAGCTGTCTATGGTTTGTATGAATCCAAAAAGACATTTGCTTGATGCCTTCAGTAGTGAACCCTCCCAAAAAATTATATGTAGCCTGATTGATTCTTTCAGTGTCAGGCAACTTGTTGAGTGCTATTTTTAGTTGAAGCTCAAATCTGGAGTCTCATATGTCCAGGAAGACATTTACATTTTTGCAATGAATTGGTAAAATTATTGGTCGCAAAATAGTTGCTTGATTGTCACTGGGCATCCTTGATAAATTTTGTCTTTTTGCAGAGAATATTACCTTAAAAATCCTTCTTACACATTTTTGTTCTTTACAGAGTGATGCAACGTACCTATGGGAAAGATCAATCTTTTTATTGGTATTTGAAGATCTGTTTCTTGGTTTTGTCATTACTGTGTTAAAGGTTATCAAAATGCCTACTGGTAGCAATGACTTATTGCTGTAAAGTCACCCTCCTACCATCCTCCTTTAAAGAGTAGCAGCAAGAACAAAATCTGCTCTCTATTATGCAGATACAGCTTTTACCCAAACAGTTCACCCAGCTGAGACATCTGGTTGGTGCCTGCACTAAATTTCATTCTACAGGCCAGGTGCTTCATAATAAATAAATCAAATCCTCACTAAAACTTTACATTGATTTTTCATCTTTTTTCTGAAAATTAAGCTGCTTAAGCCTGAAGTTCATTCAAGCCTTTAAAACGGAGAACTTACTTACCATTTCTACTTCATACTCCAGCACGTTTTTAATCAGCCGTGAATGGTAGCAAGGAACCAGTGCAAGAAACAGACTTTCTGCACAATGTCCACTGTTCATTTTTGGATGGGATCTTCTACAGATGGTCCAGAAGTGACTGCCTGAAGTCACATTAGAGGCAACAGATGTACAGGCATGGTTGTCCTCTCACTTCTGCCAAAGACACTGAGAAAACAGACAGCTTCCACTTCTGCTGTCACCACGGGACAGATCTTTATTTACCCCAGTTGCTTCAAAAGAAATCCAACCTATTGCATGTACCAGTGTGTAAGTTCACCATTAGCAAAGAGTTTAGTAAAGTATTCTCCCTCTCTGCCTCCATGCTGCAAATATAAAGGACTGGATCTTGCAGTGTGCATACAGGTACATGAGCATGACAAGAGGAAGAGGAATAAAAAGCTGCTACCGCAAGGTAAGGCTAGAGAGAGGGGGGGTGAAAACCTGTATTCCTTTCACTGGTTTGGAAGGGCAGGGTTGTCAGTATTCTGGAGTGCATTGAGAACATCTGCTTGTTCCTGTTACTGTTGAGAAGTCTCGATTTTTTCCCCTGATTTTGTAAAGTACCTTTCACAGTGGGACCTCCTAAGTCTTTGCTGGTTCAGGTACTGTCTCACGTACATCTCACAATGGTAGAAATCCTGTCTGTGATTATGTGGACCCTGCCATTCCCAGCCTTCATGCCAGATTTCTTGTCTTGTTAGTCTGTAACTTTAAATAAGTCCTAATGTACCTAGTACCTATTTTCTCTCAGTGTGGGTGATTGTCTATTTTTTTGGAACAGAAATTAATCTATTCACAGGCCTAAAGTTTGTGCTTACATACTTTACTGGGCAGGTTCTGATCAAGCCTTGCAGAAAGTTCTGCTAAAAGATAACAGGCAGCAACAATAATATCCATTAACAAATTTTCATTAATTTTATAACTTTTTCTTTTTGAACAATTTCTACCAAAACCAATTGGTTTCATCAGAAAAGCAGTTTACATTTTTAGCTGACACGCTCAAATGCAAAATCCATGTCTGCTGAAAATGCCCCATGTATCAGTTATTATCTTTTCCTTTACTTCTGACATGTATTTTCATGTCTAGGACCCACCTAAATACTTGTCAGTTAGGCTAGCTTTAAGCACCTACTCATACCAAGATGCAAGTAGACAGGTCTGTGACCAGGCTGCCAACTCAGAAGCAGGAGCTGAACAAGACAGAACAAAAATACAGTGCTTAACTAAGAGAGATCTGCTCCATAACAATACCCTGGAGTGATGCAAAATATACAGCTACTATTAATAATAGCAACCAAGCAAACAGATTCATCTGGGAGATGTGACTAAAACTATAGGTTTAAACATCTTTGTCCACCAGGGGCATTGGAACACATAAGAAATATAACAATATAAGAAATTGTCAGAAGATAACTGCAATGTATAACGTGCGATGTTTCAATCATTTTAAAGGAAGCTTGTTCAGCTTGCTTTGAAAGCTGCTGTGGAAGCAGGGGGGTGGGAAGAGAGCACCTGGAGATTGCAAATGGGAAATCTGATGCTCATGTTTAAAAGTGAACAGTGTCCAGCATCTATAATAGCTACAAATGAAGGCAATCAATACTATGTATGAAATACCATTGTAATGCTCTATAGTCTTAGATATTGCTAAGACATGACACAGATGGCATGCCTTCATCTGAAGTACTTAGATCAGATGGAATATAACATAGATTTTTGTCACTAACAAATCTCGACTCAAGACACAAAATGGAATGGGCCAGAAGGTCGTGTTAACCTTGTGGTTTTATAGCAAAGTGCAGTGGGAGACAAAAACGGCCCAATGTTTAGAAGTTTTGCACGTTGGTAGAGCCAGAAAGTCTGGCTGCTATCTGTTATCCTAGCATTAGCAGGCAAAGGAAGAAGCGTTAATGGGGGTTTAAGGCAGAGATTGGTAACCTAATATTAGTAAACCAATATGTCTGTCACTTTTCTGTTCATTAATTTGATCAAGCTGTCTAAGCTTTAGGAGACTGGATGATGGAAATAGATCTAGCAATTCCCATTTAATAGCCAGAACTACTTCTATCTGTGTACAGTCTGCTTCAGCATTCTCCACCAGTGTGGGACGGCAGTAGTGTATCAAATATTGCAGCATTTCATACACAGGCTGTGACAGGCTCTTGAATACTTTGAAGACAGCAGGAAAAGACTGATCAGTCAGTTATATGTTATATAAATAAAATATTGAGAATTCAGAGACATCTTCTGAAAACATCAATAAATTTAATAGAAGCATTTCCATTCAATGCAAACTATAGAAGTAATGCAGCTGTCTCAATTTCATCTCATTTTACAAACATTAGTAGATGCACATTCTCAGCAGCCTTTCTGGATAAATCAGAGATATATTCATATGTTCTTTGGCAAAGAAAATCAAAAGAAGGATTTATTTTGCCAGACAGCAGCCTGCGTTTGGGCTTATGGCACCCCTATTTTTGTACCAGTGAAGCGCCTAGCAGATCCAGCTGTCTGCTTGCAGGCTGGGGCTCCAGAGATTCCTCAGATCTTCATGTTCATTTCCAAATCAGGATAGTCTACAAATGGAAATGATTCTTCCTACAGAGAGTCCAGCCTTCACCAGAGGATATCTGTACCATCACCTACAGCCTTGATGTTCAAGTCTACCATCTATATCAGACACTATTCATGTCCCTAAGTGGGATTGAGTAAGGGGTTTCTATAGAAGTAACATCATTACTCTCCTGTGAAATCCATCCACTGCCCTCCATACCTTGACAAACTTTGAAAATACTTTTTCCCTGTTCTTGTGGAAACCCATAGATGTCAACAAGTATTGCTGTTTGTTGTCATTATCACTGCTATAATAAACAATCTTTATAGCCTCAAGCCAAATGTCATATTTCAAAGTTAAAGAGCCCCAATCAATACTTTCATTATCTGCACTATAAATTATCCATTAATGGAAGCTCATTAGGAAAGGCACCGTCTTTTTCTCCCTGCACCTCTGAGTGTTGCTCTGGGCTAACAGCTGGCATTGCAGGCTCTATGGCTTTATGGAGATTGTTTTCCCTAGAAGTGGCCAGAAAGCCTTCTGGTTCCAGGCTTTGGAAAGCAAGAGGAGAAGAAAGCAAGGAAGCAGGCAGAGCTCTTTTCCTCTTTCCTTTAGGCACAGTTGGAAGATAAGAAATAGGTCAAGGCAGACTATTCACCTGCTTTATAAGCTTCTAGCAGTAGTGAAGCTAATTGGAACATTTCTCTTTGAAAAGGAGAGAGTGCACCAGGAGCACATTCTTCCTCCTCATTCAGTCTGGAAGTACTTAACTCAGTTGTCCCTAAGAAGCAGAATTTGGAGCTTGAAATCCACAAAGTGGTCACCGCAGCAAGATTAAAATACCAGAGGATATTTAATTCTGCTGATTTTACTGAATCCTTTCTCAGATATCTGAGGTACTCATTAATTCCACCAGAAAAGTAAACAATCGCCAAATTTGGTAGATTCGAGTATCAGATGACTTTTTATGCACACTGAGTTAATTAAGGTAAAACGGGAAGTAGATTACCTTAATCAGCTATTTTCCTAACATGAAGAACACCAATATTTCATCCACATTAATAATCTAGCTGAATTAAAAAAAAAAAAAAGACTTTAAAGTTTATTGGGATTAGTTGATTTAGAAGAGGAAGGTAAATCCAGAATATAATGATGTTAGTTCAAATCACAGTATTGAAAGAAGCCTTTGCTTTCTGAAGCCCTTTTGCTGATACCCATTGGCACATCAGTTTGAGAGTTCAAAGCCTTCATAGCTCTGACACATTCAAGAAAACTGGAATCTAGTAACACCATACAATCTTATAATTGGGTATTTTGCATTGCCTTCACCTGTGCTTGAACTCATCCTGCCTGACTATATACCAACTAAATAGAAAACAAACGTGTAAAAGGAAAAAGTAGCAGATAACACAAAACTGGAGAAGTGACAGGAAAACTCACTTCAGCAAGTTATGTTGCCTGGCTGAGACACAATGAGAAAATGTGGGAGCAAGCCTGCATTTTGCACCATCCATGTGCTGCCCAGACAGCTTACAAATGTGCAAGTTCATGGTCTGTAAAAATGTTCCTAACAAGCATTTGTATTTGGTTTGGGGCTTTTTTCCAACTTGCTATCCATGTATGTGCCTTTTAACATATTCCTGGAGAAAGTAGCTGCAATGTGACATGAAAGGCTTCTTTAACCCCCAACAGCATCCCAAAGGATAGGTTTCTAGGACTGTTGAAAGAAGCAGCACAGCAATGGACATTCCTCTGGAATGTAGGCCCCTGGCCCCTTCAGAGCCAGCACAGGCCCCAGGAACAGGGTTATCTGACCTTCCAGAAAGCCACAAGCTCCAGAAGACTCAGAGAAGCACATCAAAGATATTTATAACTGTTCAACATTTGTGCAAGTCAGAGACGCAGCACATCTATGATGCTCCCACTGTCATATCACGTTGGAGAGCTACCCCAAGGACAGCCAAAACTGCAGCTACGCAAGTACCCAGAAGCTATTTTCCTTATGCAAAAAAAGTAATTGACTGGGATCAATTTTTCTTCTTATGATATTAATAAAATGTTTCACTTTCTTAAACTGCTGCATCATCCAGGGCAACTTAGCCTTTTAAAAAGTGTCCTAGATTTCAGCAAACCTTTCAGCTTGATGCCAAATGGCCTGACCGTATCTTGAATTAGGTTTCCTAACTATGACTGAATGAATCCACAATTTGTTTTACTTATATTGTCATAGTGCTTACAGTTATGCCTTTTGTGCCGAGCAAAGAAAGAAACAAAGGTGCCACAGAAGATTTTAATTTGGATGGGGAAAATAGAGCCAAGTCACCTTCTGAAATTGAGTTTCTAAGATAGCGATTTCTTGGTTTATGTCAGTGGCACACCAAACATTCAATCTCAGTTTTCCTGACTGAAGCAAGTGTTTCTCAGGAAAAAGAATGTTAAATTATTTTTTTATTTCTGCAGAAATCAAAGTTAAATGGAAAAAATATTTTCTTTGAATCATTCAGGCCAAACTTCCTCATTTTACCTTTGTCAAAAATAAAAAGGAATTACAGCTCTCTCTCCTCTTATTTATAGTGGAAAAAAAAAAAAAAAAAAACTCAATTTTTGGGAGGGATAGTACAGGGAATAATAATAATAATTAAGTTTCAAACTGTCCAACATTTTCACCTGGAATTTACTGTGTCATTGAATAGAATCTATTTTTGTCTTCTTTTAACATTTTGACCTCACTGTCTAACTTCCAGTTTGTCCATGTGTGCTCCTGCCTTTTCTTTTTTCCATGCAGCTCCATAACTGCACACCAGATCCTGAATCACTGTGTGATTGAGGCTGTGGAGACACAGAGCTGCGCACTGGAGTGAACTGTTACCCCATCCTACACAAGCAGGACTGGTAATTCCTTCCAAAATACTCAAAACAATGTTGTGTGAGTTTTTCACACAAAATTTTGTACCTCAGCTTTCAATGATCGGGCCAAATCTAAGCAAACCCTTGAAGGGAAAGGTAACATGACTGTTCTTCTGTTTTACCAATTGCCTATTCGTAAACCTGTCAATGTATTTCAGACAGAAAATTAATCCCCATGTAATTGTCACCTTGAAATTTCTTTATTCCCCAAAATGATAAGTCCTGCATTCAATACCCTAGCCAAGGTAAGTATTTACTTCTTGACCAATCCAGTAACGAAAGCTATTGAAATTATACTTAAACTAAAGAGCATGTCAGACAGCTGCTGTCATTGAATTCAGGAACAGACAATATGCAATTGCTGAAAGCAACCACAATATGCAACATTCACTCTATTCTAGCTGCTCAAACTTGCCTTTTGGGTTCCACTCTGTAACCGGTTTGTCATCATAGCCTCCAACTGAAGTTTAAATCAAAGACAATTGGAAGCAAACACAGTCACTGTGTGGTACATTTGTACAATTCTAGTCCAGCATTTATCTTACACAGCTGTATACCAAAGAAAGTGTAAATTGAAGTCCTTCATGCACAAATATATCCCTAGATACAGGGATATTAAATTGGCAGCTCCATACTTGCGACTTTTATTGGGAAAACATTTCTCAGACACCTTTCTTCCCTGTTGTTGTTAGCAAATAAGGCAAACAATGACAGCAAGAAAATGATAATGTTACAGCTCAAAGATAGGTTACCCCATCAGCCATAATGCATATAAGGGATATTTCACACCAGATGTTCAGAATGAAGTCTGAAGGTAGGAAGGAGGATGTGCAGAGAGGGCCAGGCTCTTCAGAAAGCTTGTCCCCAGTGACGGAGAGGCACTTCAGAGGACTGCCATTGGGGTGCCTATTTACCTGTGGACAGGCAAGTGAGGAGCTGAGCAATTCCGCCTCTTTCCCCACCAACAGGTAGCGAGTCAGCAGCAAAGCCAGAACTTGTCTCTTGTCTCACCTCCACAACTCTCTGCCAGCTGCCAGAGCCGTACCTTCCTTCGTGGCGGCACAGAAAGTCTTCAGAGCATTCAGTGTTCATGTTTACCAAGGATAAAGAAAATAGACCTGGAGGAAAACCCCTCAGATTTGTTTCCTACATTCAAACTTGCTCTTTTGTCCTGTGTATACACCTCTGCTACACACTTGGTCATGAGTTGAATATGGACTTTATGGGAACCTGAGGCAGTGATGCCATAAATGCCCCTTGGGGCAGTTTGAGTAAGTCACATTAAGAGCTAAGAGTGCTCAGCACTTTTGCAGGGGTCTCAGCATGCTGCCAAATTTAGCCTTCCCTTTTTTAATTTCTAGTTACAGCTATTTCAAACTATTCCTAGCAGCATCCATGCTTCACGCCACACCATTACTGTTATTCTGCAGCCTCATAAAGTTTCATATTCTGGGTATCTGTGTGCTAACCTGTTAGCTTCCTCTCTGCTTGGTTTTATACTTACTTCCTTTGGTGGACGTATTTCATCATTTTTTCTAGTATCATTTCCTTCAGTTATGAGCAGGCTTAAAGTCCACGGTATGATCAAAAGATTTTAGTCTAGCTATCATCTCTCCAGCAGCAATGTTTCCTCTGCAGCTGACCATCCAAGCTGGATCTTAATTGCTGTACTATGACTCCAGTCACTGAACTGAATCCACTCACGCTGCAGGAAATTCATATGTGCTTACATCCAGCTATATCAGAATTGATCTATACCTTCAAGTTTCATAAACAGAGACACTCTGGGAAAAAACATGCTGAGACTCACCATGAGGGCTTGTGGGAGCCAAGTTTTCTATTTGCATTCATAAATCTTCATTGGCATACACAACCATGGGCTCAATATCACATCACTCACTTGAGCAATTACCACTGATCAGCACAGATCCCATGGGGAATTATTGTGTGCATATGGACTGTTCTGAACACAACACATGAACTAAAAACTTCCAAACACTGTTTATTTAGATGGGAAGAGAGGATTTCTTACAATGAATATTGAGGAAATTACGGTCTCTTTCTAGACATTACTCTTAAAGGAAAATGATGGTAAATTCTCATGAGTTATTTGTGAGCTGCTTTCTGTTACAATTGGAAGTACATCAAGAGGACATTGTGGTAAAAGCACATTACACCTTCATTCTATAATTCAAACCTGCAGAAGCAGAGCCAGATGGGAAAAATTTTCTGTCATGCACTGCTAAATTGTATAAACTCAGTATTAATCACAATAAAAGGGAACACCATGAAAGGGAAAGCAGTAATGGCATCTACAAGTTGCACCAACCCACAAGCCTTGTCTATTTTATTACTTCCTTAGCACAACACAGCAAGAAATATATATTTCATTCACTGCTGCTATTGCTATCATCATCAGCATTACAGATAAGAGGTCTGTCATGGAGAAAAGTTGATGAAGGTGGTAAAATATCAGTTCTGGCTGTCAAACATGAGAAAAAACTGACCTATTATTGAACAACACTGCTAATAGCTTGACTCATCTATCCCCAGTGAAAAACTAGCATCAAGAAAAGCTGCTAGGCGGATAAGAACATGATAGTATGAGATATAGACTACAACTTTCTGTTACGAATAAACTATCTCATGCTCCTTCATGCTCTTATCTTCTCCTTGACTTGAAGTGTGACATAGTGAAAGGCCAGAAAAACATCAGCTGAAATGTGTATTACACAGACATTGCAGCCTCTCAGTTTTCTGATGAATAGTAAATCACAGTAAAAGGTAGATGAGAGAGTATGGGGAATCCAAATGAAGAGTATTCTCCTGCATTCATGAAAAGCAAAAAGCCATCTACAAATTGCAAACGTAAGGATGAAGGTGAGCTGTGGATTAATGCACAGCTTGGTACTTCCTAGACTTGTTTTAGCTCCTAGTTTTGGTAGAAAATTGCTTTGTTCTCCACCCTCATATACTAAGGAAAATACACTATTTATTTCACTTATTTAGATCAACAGTGATGAGCAACAAAATTTGTTCTATACTGTGAGCGTAAAGCCACACAATGGATCCCTTGGGCTGCTTAGTGCCTTTAGATGTGCTATAATACAAATCATAGAATCATAGAATCATAGAATCACAGAATCACAGAATCACAGAATCACAGAATGGTTTGGGTTGGAAGGGACCTTAAAGATCATCTAGTTCCATCTAAAAGGGACACCTTCTACTAGACCAGGGATGGGGCAACCACAGTTTCTCTGGGAAACCTGTTCCAGTGTCTCACCACCCTCACAGTAAAGAATTTCTTCCTTATATTAATCTAGATCTACCCTTTTTCAGTTTAAAGCCATTACCCCTTGTCCTGTCACAAAAACATTTCTTTGCTCTTAAAAACAAAATAAAATAAAAAAATAAAAAAGCAATTGTGGGGAAAAAATAAAAGAAATATAAGGCAAAACTAAACTCAACATCTGCAGTTGTTGCCTGAAACATCTTCTGTGAGCTATGTGAGTGATAGCAGGCCTGCAACAATTCTGCTGTTATTTTCTGAGCTATTTTCATTGTACAAAGAATAAAATATTAACAGAAAGATAGACAGAAGTGGTGCCTGCCACCAAGCTATTACTTCATAGACATTGCCACAGAAGACAAATTAACCAAACAAAACATACTTTATTGTGGTAGGTTGAGTTTTGAGTCAATTTTCCAGTTGAAACACTTGTATGGAAGCAACTACTGGCCTGCCTTGGAGTGCACAGTCCAGTGCACACAGAGGGAGGGTGAGCTCAAGACAGGACTAGCAGGGCTGCGTGAATAGGCTGAGAGCAAAACCGGGGACTCCTGTAAACTGTGTTCTACTTTTGGCATCAGGACACAAAAGAACTTTTTCTAGGAAGCTTGACTGGGAGTCAGAGTAGAGCTTCTAATGGATTTAAGACAGAGGAAGAGCAGAGAAACAAAAAAATTGACATTAAGTGGGTGATTAAACGCATGAACCAGATCAGATAGCAAGAAAGAGAAGGGTAAGCAAGCAACTAAGTCATAGCAAGATCTCTAGAGTCTATGCAACCTCTGGAACATTGCAGATTTTCCAGATTCCATGTGAACTGAGATTTTGAGGATTGTCTCATTAGTTACCACCGAGTTGTAACCATGAAAATAAGCCCAGAAATGGTTCCAGAACAGCTCATGCTATGCAAAGGAATATAACAAAATGGCATAAAAGGATCTAGATGCCATGCAAAAAGAAGGAGCCTTTTAAAAATTGTCTGAATGGAAGCTGTTTAGGACTTGATCCCGTCCTTTATTTGTTGAGAGGGAAAGAAAAAACACGCATACACTTTCTCTGATGTCTTTCATGTGATTTTAGGGCTTTAACTGGTGAATGGACAACACTGACGTGGCATCACGTTTCTCATTCAGCTTTAACATAAGACATATGCAAGTTATTTTTGTTTGTATTGGGCTGGCAGATGCGTCCATTTGAAAAAAATATTCAATGGGAAGCTTACTAGACAATGACGCAACACAATGTGCAGTGCCAAAGCAAACTTTGTGTCTGTTTCTTTTCACAATGACATTAAATGAGTTGGAAATAAATCCACTGAAGTGACTGGAATTACACTCATCTAGAAAACAAGCTCAAGTGAGACTCCCACATAGCGTCTTTGCACAAGCAGGGAAGCCAAGAGGTCCTTGTTCTTCAGGACCTTCTTTCTCCCTGCCCCATTAGGGGTTTAGGGAAGTGCTATGCCACTAAGAATGACTAAGGTGTATATTTCAGTGGGGATTTCATCTCCTCTCCTGCCTTTGAACACCCTGAATTTCACGGGAAGGAGATGACATGATTTGTTACTCTCTTAGCAAGGATTTTACTCAAAGCCCTGTACAAAAAAACATAAAACACAGCCCACAGATTTTCCAAGTCTTATGAAAGAAACCTAAAGAAGTAAAGCACCTTTAGACTCCTTGCTTTGTCACAAACTTTCTGCCTTTAGCTCTTTCAAATTAATAGTAGTGGTACCAACATTATATGTGTATGATTTCCACCTCCTGCTGAGACATGGAAAGACCTTGCACTATAACTCACCCTCGAAAAGGCTCTACATCAGCAAACTTCCCATCATCCAGGTCCTGGCTTTGCTCTCCTCTTAAAAATAGCAAGGCTGTTCAGTCCTATGCTTCCTACCTAGGAAGCTTGCCTACAGAGGCCCCCTGTCAGCAAAGGTCTTTATACTTCACTAAAAAGCATAAAACAGCCTTTTCCCCTCTCTAAATCTCAGAACAAGTGTTTCTGTTATATCACTACTGCAAATGCTGCTCAGTCCCTGGAGAGGTAGTTTAAGATTATGTACACATATGACCAATTTGTAGGGGCTTTTCCTTTCTTGCAGTATTTTAGCAATTATGGTTGCTGCTTCTTTCAGGAAGAATGCATAGAAGATCCATATGAAGCTTCATCTTGTGCAGCCTGGGGCTTTTTTCTCCTATTGCCATTCAGAACACCAAGTCAGAGCTAAAGAACCGTGAACAGAGCTGAGCATTTTTGTAGGATAATGGTTGGACCAGTTCATATATGCTATGAATTTCCTGGATGAAACTTCTTCAGGATGAAGTTCGTTTATAAAATCTGTTAAAATCCTAGTGTAGACTTTTTCCAAGCCAATTTCAGGCTGCAAATCTAAAAACACTTATTGGTATATTTAACTTGATACACATGAGCAGTTCTATTGATTCCCCTTTATATTGAGTTCAGTGGAGCTACTCACATGTGTCAGGTTAAGCAAAAGCATAAGTGTTTGTGGGACAGTGATTTAATTGCTCTGATCTCAATTTTTTTTTAGCTGTTCTTTGTGAAGGATTAACTGCTGGAGGAAACCACCAAACGGGGCAGTACATTTTCCAGCTCCGGTATTTTGAAATTAAGTTTGCAAGCATCTCCTGGAAATATGCTTCACCAGCCCAAGGCAACTTAACTAAGAGGTAACTGGGTGAAATGTATCAGCCTGAAACAGGCAGGAAATCAGACTAACAGTACTCTTTCCCATCTTAAACATAGTGGTCCTCTGGAAAAATAAAATCAATCCTAAATATCTGACTCTAGCATCCTTTTGGATCTTATATCTGTATGTTTTTATACCTATATTTGCACATATATACAATATATATTCAAATATATGATGTGATAACACACATATTTCTACATAGTTTATGTTCATACTACATATACTTGCTTCAGACTGAAGGTAAGAGACGGAATATTGCACATATGATAGAATAATCTGGAAATATTTATGCCTTTGATTTTTCTTGCCTCTTTCAAAGCAATTACGTGTTTGCTGCCCCAAAATATTGATAATCCAGCACAAAGTTCTACCTTGCTCTCATTCCTTTTTAACATTAAAGACTGCTGTTGGCTTTTCCTGCCGCCTCAGTAGCTTGAACATTAAGAGGAAAGACTGAACACTGTAGCTGTTTCTCAGTGTACACCAGCCTTCTCTCATGCTGACCATGTTCAAGAAACTGCACTAGGAATTTTCTTTTTTCTGCTGAGAAGGAGAGGATGAAGGACGAAAGAATGACCAATTATAAACTCTGTTGTCTTTAGATGAAAGAACCTTTTTGTGGTGTTCTTCAATCTCTTGTTTGGGCTGTCAACAGCAATTTGATAAAGAATGTTCCTATGTCTGACCTGTTTTTTCAAGATAGTAACCTATATTGTGTATCATCTAAAGCCAGGGGATAAGCATCCATTATACTCTGTACCGCTGTTCCTGCAAGCTGAGCGTAGCCTTTAAAACCCAGATAAGTTGATTGATAGTTGTGTTGAGAAAGCTGCTACTAACGATATTTTAGTTAAAGGGGAAAAAAATTAAAGTTTCTTTAATCTGATTCTCCCCCACCCCCAACACTACACTTCAGAGGCCAAAGCTCATGATAACTGTTTTGTGGTGAATGGTCAATTGTTACAAAATTCTAATTGGTTCTGGGTCAGTCCCTTTGAAATGGCTGCTGTGCTCTAGTAATTTTTTCAATTAATTCTTAACAACTGACAAAACTTTGGATCTTGTCAAAAATCGTTCAGATTTTTATAGTAGGCAAGAACACGGAACAAGATTAGCCTGGATTAAGAAAGATTCCTACATACATTATCACCAAGGTTATAATTATAGTTTAGCTCTCTTTTTTTCTTTCAAAATAATGATTAACTAGCCCAGCAGGGTTTTCTTCCCTGTAAGTACTTACTGAATACTTTTATAAGGATAAATTGGAGAAATGCATACATTTACAGTTGATTTATGAATAAATTGGGCAAATGCAAGGTTCAGATAGGAATCTTATCAGACGTATTTTCATAGAAGTGGATTTTTGGACACAGACAAGTCTTGTGCAGAGCAGACCTGTTAGCCTATCTTATGCCATAAGTCAAGAAGTGACCAAGGACCAGTTCACCAGCAGTGTTACTCAGAGAAGCCTCAAGACTAACTGTTTTTCTATTGAGTTCAGACTTCAAAGAGGAGGAGCATGTTGAAGGACAAAGTCAAACCACAACTTCTTTCACCAGAAAGTCCTCAGACAGACGATGAAATTACCTTTCAGGTCTCTTTTCTACAGCAAAAATTAGCTCTGAGTCTAGGGGCTGGTTATATCAATTGTTTGCTTGTAAGACAAGCAGATAAATATGAAAAACTGTCTGGATTTTTGTATTGGTCCTTCTTTAAGCAGAAATCATAGAAGCATACAGATATATCAGATCACAAGAGATGTTAAATCAAAAGTTCATTAGTAAATCAGATTAGATTATAGGCACCAAATTACCTGTAACTATTGTCACAAAATTGCTAAACTATCAGGAAAGCTTAATTGTTTACACAGGATCTAGTTCATAGCTCTGTCATTTGTTCATGAAGCCCGAAAAGATGAAGTTTGAGTCCTCTGCAGCTCTGGACTCAGGTGCAAATCCTTCTATCACAACTCAAGCACACTGGCTTAACTGAAGTTGTCCTTACACCTGAGCATAAGTAGTCAGCCACTACACTGAGAAGAGATCAGCTTTAACCCACTTCATGCATTTTCAGCCAGCTTGACCTGCTCCACACTTTCTGTACAAAGACCTATTCTGATAGTGGTTTAATGAACTCATTTTGATCAGGTTCATGTAAAAACAAAATCTCACCATTGGTAATATCCAATACATAGGTTACAATGTAAATTAAATGTGTTTTAATCTAACAAGAAATAAAGGTCACTGATAAGTCTGCAGACTGGTAACGTTCACTAAATCCTTATTTTCCAAATGCTATAAATACATTGTTCCCTTCCCCTACTTTGGGTTTTATTTCCATTCTTACACAGAAAATCAAAAAAGTGAATTTCTGACTTCTTTTTCAAGACTCAATTATTTCCTTGGTTCCTGGTATAATCACTACTATTGATGGTAACTTTTCATGCCATTGGTACATCTTATTTTCCTTTATATGCAACTGGCATCCCAATTCTGAAAGATTTTTCTCAGAATTACTCCAACAGGAGTTTTTCCACGTGAAGAGCTTGCAGAATTGAGCTCTTAATTATGAAAGGAATCTGGTTTCTAATAGCAATGTGTTTCCTTCTCAGGATCTACAAATGGAACTTCGATGGTATTCAATCTGACATTTTTAGATTCCAAAAGATTTTTAAACAGGCTTCAGTCTCCTTCCCAAGAGTGTGGCAACTTCTGCACAGTTCAGTTTCTATTTTCCAAGTTCTCAAGAGTTTTCATTACCTCAACTATTGATAAAAAATGCAAGTGTGTGTTACTTCTTCAACAGAGTTGAATAAGTCATGGAGAAAGGGAGATTTCTCTCTCTTTTCAGGGAATGATAACGGAATTATGGTAAAACATGAATACTGTTAACAGCGTTTCAGTCACGCTTTAGACTTTTATTTCATGCTCCAGAGAGCAGTTGTGGAAGTCTGTCAAAGTGCAGAGGTGGGTTATTCAGAGTTAATTCTTGCTGGTCATGTCAGACTCCATTTGTTACACTTGTAAATGTAACATTGCACTACTCAACTTTTTGCTTGTGAACTAATCCATGGAGTACTTCCAAAAATATAATTAAAACCAATATTGATTTCACCATATTGTCATTTGAAATACTGCTTGAACAGTCTGCATGCATTGACTTATGCAATAACATGAGGCTGGAGAGGCTGGATTTTGTAGATATCCAGGTGCCTTCAAAGGCCAAAGCATAACTTTTGGTTGGGTTAGCCCCTAACATGACAAGAAGCCAGCCTTAAATCCAAGAACCAAACACAGCTTTGAATAGTGAAATTTGTGCAAAATGTTCAAAAGGATCAGAATTTTACTTCTCTCTAATCCATGTTGGTCTTTTTTTAATCTGTTAATGGAAAAATTTTACAGCACTACAAATATTATGATTCTCAAAATGTTCCTATTCCAAAGAAAGCTGTCAAAAAGTGGACAAAGAACACAAGTATTTGAGATTCAGTTTCTCTAACTGGTCAAAATTTGATTTCTACTTCAGATATTTGAAAATTTATTCAGTTGATCTAAATTCTTTCTCCTCTTTTATGAAAAAAAAAAAGCTTTATTTCAAACCACAAAATTAGCACTTGTCATATTGAAAATGTTGCATCTAAAAATTCTGATGATTTTACAGTATTTCCAGCATGCCCAAGGGCAAAGTATTCCAGCCAAATGCTCCCTTTCCCATGATGGGTTTCAGGTGAATCAGCATTTATAATTAAAGAAGTATTTTGCTGAAAAATTTCTTACCACATCTGCAGCAAGTATTCCTGTGTGAGGGGAAATAATAAAATGAAAATATGAACCTTGAGATTCTCTGTAGGACCTGGGGTCTCATCCTCAGCTTGTTACAGATTACCTACATAACCCTGAACATCTTGGCTGGTTATCCTTTTCTTCTAATTGACCCCTTTCCGGTTTTCTCATCCTGGGGTCAATATTAGCTACTGAATACATAGCAAGGCAATATATATTATTTAAGACCAAATTAGCCACCAAAGCATCCTCACATCCTGGCAGGGACAATTAGATCACAGAATCACAGAATGGTTTGGGTTGGAAGGGACCTTAAAGATTATCCAGTTCCAACCCCCTTCCACAGGCAGGGACATGTTCCACTAGACCAGGTTGCTCAAAGCCACATCCAGCTTGGCCTTGAACACTGCCAGGGATGGGGCAGCCACAGCTTCTCTGAGCAACCTGTGCCAGTGTCTCACCACCCTCACAGTAAAGAATTTCTTCTTCTGGATTCTTTATTGCTGATTTTCTTCTGTTCTTCAGGTGCAGGAAAGACCTCAACCTTGGTCAAGTATGCAGAGAAATTTGCTGATCTGAAGTTCCTTTACATTACATTTAATAAAGCTGTTGCAGAAAGGGGAAAAAGTGTCTTCCCTAGAAACGTTACGTGCAAGACAGGGAGGGGCTGCTGGGAAATGTGGTGCTCCAAGGCAGCCTTGGCTGCAGTGATCGGGAGGTGGAATTAGGTCTGCTGGTCAGAAGCAATAGTGCACAGAGGACACCAGCACCAGCTCTGAAAACCTACTAGACTGATTAACAGATTATACATTTTACCTTTGACAGCCCATTTCTTGCTCAGCGGTGCTACAAGGAAATTGGCATGAATCTGAGTCCACGCTACACCTTTCCTAGAGATTACATAGCCCTCGTAGTACATATGTTCCCCTCACATCCATCTTCCACCTTCTGCCCTAAGGAATTATGCTAATTTTCCAGTCATTCCCATCTGTTTGCAAATAACAAAGATGCACAATCAAAATGCTCATGCATATGTTACATGAAGATGTAATAGACGTTACATATGTAACCATAGAAATCTTCACTGATAGATGTTTCTGTTTTGCTTATCTGTATTTGGTGACATCTGGGCTCTCCCTAGCTGGATTCTGTTTTCCAACACACACACAGTG
The DNA here is from genome assembly GCF_004027225.2 of Strigops habroptila. Lineage (NCBI taxonomy): Eukaryota > Metazoa > Chordata > Aves > Psittaciformes > Psittacidae > Strigops > Strigops habroptila. Next base: position 10,752,078 of record NC_044283.2, on the reverse strand, counting down.
AGAAAGCTGGAATAGATTTCAAGATACTTCATATTTACTCAGCAGAGGATTTCTAACCACCCCACCAGTATCCTTGCTTATGTGCAACAAACTTGTATTTTTCAGCCTTAAGATCATAGCCAAGATGGGTCCCATTTTGCTGTGTTAAATACATAATAAATTATATTTCTTCTCTACCATTTTCCCTTGGACATAATATTTAGGGCAGTGGGGTCACTGGCAAAATGCTCTTGAGAGACATGCTGCTTACTTGAAAATAAGGGTAGGAGCCATAGATCTGCTTCTGTGAGCAAAATATGTGGTGTTATCGATATACTGTGGTTAGATTGCATAGTGGAAGTGGAAGTGAGATAGCTATATTGACAGACAGACAGGTAGATAGGTGGGGAGATAAAAGGATTCATTCTATAAATAGAATTAAACAATATATTAAAACACTCACCTTAAACAACAATAATTCAGAAAATTGACATGGTGTTGCAGCATATTCTGTCACTGAAACATAAAGAAAAGGGGAGAGAGTAAATTTTTTTAAACTTTGATTGTACATCACCATCTTAGGTACTACTTCCCTGTACTACTTCACTACATAGACCATGTACTTCATGAGTATATGGTCTATGCATTTGGAAGAAAACAAAACAGATCACACACAATAAATACTGCAGGAAAGGGTAAAGAAAAGCCACATCAATGATGGAAGGATTGGACAGGATCCCAGTTCATAAGCCTGAAGATGGAAAAGATTACACAAGTCCCAATGACACTGTAAACCTCTTCAAAGTGGATGTTTTAAACAATGTGAAAGTGATCAAACCAAGGAATACAGCCTAAAACTACATGTCGTACAACCCACGCTATTCATTGTGGGGCAGGAGGGAATGGTATCAGACAGAGCAGTTAAGCTATTGGGAGAGAGGTAATGGAGGTAATTGAGGCACCATCACCAGAACTATTCAATAATAGATTAGATAAGTAGTAGAAATAATGTAGGGGAATATCCTGCATGATGCAGGGAGTTGAACTAAATCACCCAGGAGGAGAATAATTGCAATTATAGATCTGTTCCACTGCCACTACAAAACGGTGGTGCCAGGTGCAAGTATTAATTTTATTAAAAACTGAACTGGAATGTACGTACTTTCAAACATAGCCAAAAGCCATATGTATGCTGTGTAGGAATGAGACTAAACCCCATTTCACTGATGTATATGTTATTGTGTTAATTTTAATTTTTGCCAAATTGATGCTGTATGACACTGGAAAAGGTCTTGACCTATAACGTCTGCTGCAGGCAACTCCCTGCTCCTTCATTTCATTCATATTGGGAGAGTGAACAACTTGGCTAGTTATCCCTCTCCTTTAATTGACCCCTTCTCAAGTTTTTTTTCATCCCTGGGTCAATATTAGCTACTAAATGCATAGCAACACAACATATATTGTTTAACGCCAAATTGGTCACCAAAGCACCCTCACATGCTGGCAGGGACAATTAGATCTGCTGGTCAGAAGAAATAGTGGAGATAGAACCAGTTCTGAAAACTTACTAGAGCGGTGAACAGGTTATACACTTTACCTTTGACAGCATGTTTCAATATGTAAATCTGAGATTTCACTGTAGTTTTTTGCATGCTCATTAAAAAGGCCCTGGAATAATCTGAGAATATAAAACAAACTGAGAATATAAACAGTAAATTCCTCTGGGCCTTGTAGGAGAAAGCAAAAACAGCAGTGGAAAATTAGCACACATAGCCTTTCACAAGATGCAAGAGTTTCTCATTTTCTTTAGCTATTTCTAAAACCATGATGTACAACACATTTCCAGTACGGTCTTGCCTCCACTAAGTTAAGATGTGGTTTTCTTACAATTTTATGGAAAGGAGCACCCCAACTCTCTTTCAGAAAAGACCTCATCAAGAGACACTCTTTCCAATCCACTTGAATTACTTTGGTATCATAACCCCATGGGTTTGCTAGATGTGTTCCTCAGCTTCCAAGCAGATCTGTGAGGGTTAGAGTGATCTAACGAAGTCTGACAATAGCGTTTCACCAAAACACAGCTTCAGAGTGATATGCTGCATGTTTAAAAATGCATGCTTTTCAGAATTTCCCAGGGCCTCTCCCCACATTGCTTTCACTTACAATGTTTCTTGGTGTTTGCTTACAGTAATCCCTGGCCAGATTTCTGGTGGAAGGTGCTTTCAGTTCATCAAGTAGTGTCCTCTGTCACTGTCCTAAGTAGCCGTTTCATAATACAAAGCCAGTGAATTCAACAGAAAACATGAGAATCCATTGATCCTGGTATCTGACCCAGGGCAAAAGATTATACAATAAAGGGACAAGTAGACATATTAGGGACATTTCTCCATTGATTGAGATCAGAATCCAATGACAAAGGGGATTCAATCCAAAGGGGACTGATGTCCTAACTGTACCAGTCATCTGCACCAGCCATCTGCTATTCCTGATAGTGATGCTTATAGATTCTCTGTCTCTCGAGACATGCAAATGCCTGAGAGATCGAGTTTCTGTTAGTAGGAGACTTCATTAAAGGTGGGATTTGTCTTAATAACTGAGTCGCTGCTCTTAATACTTATTTTCAAACCATTTTGCATTTCTAAACCAGAAATCTTCTTTTCAATAAAACATCCTTTTAGGATAAAATTCATCTAGCAAAATAGCACTATGTAAATGTCAAGAAACAATATCTGTGAGCTCCTTAATATGAAGATATAACTGTATTTTCCAGGTACTTTTTCACAGATTTTATGATGCAATCTGTAAGTTCACTATGCTAAGCATACTTCTTTTTTAACTTAGCTGCTGTCTTTTCATCTATTTTGCCTGGATCCCAATTGTACAACTTTTACCACATGGTTATTAAAAGCTTGCTGACACAAGGATATATAAGCTAGTGCCGTTCTCCTTATCCATTAAAAAGTCAGGTTTAGGAATCTGGGGAAGCAGACGCATATGTGAAGTAATTATCTAATAGTGGAAATTGAATGCAGATATTTAGTTACAAATCCACAAATTACAAGCTCTTTTAGAAACACATGCACATCCTACCATACAACATTTCCTACAGAGTAATTAGAGTTTTTTGCATCTATAATTTCACATTAATGGCTCTCTAAGCAAACACTGAAATTACACAGTAATATACCATAACAGCTCCAGACTGGTTCACTTGTGTTGTACAAAAAGGCAAAAAGATAGTTTATGTCACTGCATGCGCCAGAGAAATTGTCAAACAATCTGACATGTACAAAATGTTAGAGACTGACACAAACAAAACTCTTCAGCAGTTAGTATTTTTCAGTGTTCCATTATGTACTAAAGCACATACAAATATATGTAAAAATACATGAACTATGCATGAGTTCTATACTCAGCTGATAACTAGGAATCAGTTTAAAGGTCTGGCAGATTTGGGGAGAAGAGCCAGGATGAAAGCTGATCCAGCTTCAATCAAGAGCTGATCTTCATCAATTGCTAGGATGCCATCCCTACTTGGGTAGAGCCATGCTGGTTCAATAATTTAAATCCAATAGAAGATGACTATGAAGAAGAACTTCCCCAGTTGTTCTTTCATATATGTTTATCCTTTATGAAGAAAATACTCCTGATCTCTGTAAATCTGAGTGCAGAAGTAACGAAAAAGTCAAAACTGTGGGAAAGTATCAGTTGCTTAATAAGGTGTCATTTCTCCCTGTATAATGTTTCACAAACAACTGCTGAAAAATCTTTGAGCAAACCTGAGGGGGTGTTCTGCTCCAACCATACCAACTCAGACATCACTGTCCCAAAGGACACATATGACTGCAGTAGCCTGTGGAGAGCAAAATCTAGATGTGACTCTGTTCAGTGAGGTCTTTACACAAAGCTCTGCCACTGCCTTTGTCCTCAAACCCATCCATCGATTCTGGTCTGACACAACAACAGACAATTGTCCTGGTAGACTCGAGATTTGTATCTGGGATATTGGGTTGCTGACTGCAGATATGGCTCCTGATCCTCTGACCACAGACCTGCTTGTAAAGCAGCCTCCATTGTCCACTAGGTCCTAAAAGGCTCACTGCTGAGCAGTTGAATAATAATCTATTAGCTGCTGCTGTGCTTCAGCCCTCTTCAGAGCTCCCTTCAGTCATGTCTGTGTCTTCCTCTCATGCTTTGTACCTTCTAGCTTACTGCAGATTGTCTGATCTTGCAGACTTCCTCTGCTTGTATATTCTCAATTGCTTTTCATCCAAATAACTTGATGTTGATGATACATCTGGGAACATTGCACTGTTTCACACTGGACATTCCTTTACATTTCATTTTTCTTGGAATGTCTGGTAATGTTTTCTGGTCTCTGTTGGATTTTATATGAAGACTAGTACCAATGTAATGGATTTGTTGAGAGCAGTGAAGAGGCAGGTATGATTATCCCCTCTGTTCACTGATTATATTACAATCACCATTTCCCACTTCAGAACACACTGCCTTCTCTAGAGTTAAATTCTTCTCTGAAAGAAACGCCTTCCTGCTTTTAGAGGCAGAGCATTTCCCAGGTATTGCAGCACAGAATGGGACACAAGGTAAGTAATCTTGATACTATACCATTTGGTGGCCTTTATTTTGGGTAATAGACAGTTTTCAGGGTTTCATTTTAAGCAATTTGTGTGTGATCTTTATTTTAAAGTGACAGATGAACCTCAACAATCACATCTGATGATGTAGAACTGTGTTCAACATCAGTGTTGAATCAAATGTAGATGTAAGGAGCAATAAGTTTCCATGCTTTTACAAGGCTTTCCAGTAAATCTATATCTCATTTTTTCAATATGGTTACTATTTCAGATCATAACTAAGAGGATATTACTACTTCACATACTTTAAAAAGAAAAATATCTTAATGACTCAATCTGACAAATTCAGCTCTAAGTCAGACACAATGTTGTGTCTTTTCTGTGATGCTGTGATGAATTCTTATCTTATCTTCCTTAAACTTGATTAATCTTGCCTAGGTTCAAAGGAGTCTCCCGGGGGAGGTAAGGCTATGACTCCTCTTCCTCTGCCTAATTGTAGTGTAAATCTATGGCAGCTTCCTTGCAGCACATGAATGATTACTGAATTTTGGGATGACACTGCAAGCTTTCCCATAGGCAGATGAAGCCCTACTTTTGCTCATGAACATACAAAAGGGGTGGTAAATTCAATCTTTTTCTAAAAAAGGGAAAGGGAAAACAAGCTACTGTTTCGGTCCAACCAAATAATTAAAGGGGAAAATAGCAAATCCAGGAGCAGGAGAGAAGAAGCAGGTGAGTTTTCTGTACTCTAGATCACACCCAGGCAAGGCCAAAGAGCTATGCTGACTAACTTTTCTCTCACTAGTCTGTATCATACTTCCCCTCACATTCTGGAGGTGAGCCCCAGCCTGATTAGGAGCAGAAGTCCAAATAGCAGGGAAGCTGACAAGAAGGGGTAGAACAACATCCTTGTCCTGGTGCATAAAGATGAATAGGTACACAGCGATCTGAGAACAGCAAAGCAAAACTAAACAGTAGCAAGTGTCTGGATGAGCCACCTGATCAGGAGACTCCAGGGGGAAAACAGTCCTAGGAGACTTTTGCAAAACCTTCCAACAGTGAAGTGAGAAGTAAAAAGGCTTAATCTCCAGCAGAAATAATAGGAAAAACTGCCACAAGCAGCAGTGTGATTGATCATCCAAATCCCAAGGAATTTTACAACATCACAGGTGAGATGAAAATCAAGTTTCAGCCATGTGGGACTTTTACAAAGAGATGGAGAACTTTTTTAAACCTCTGTATTGTACTGTTTCACGAGCAATGCATTTATGTATGTATCAAGCTGCTTTTCAAATATATTTTCCTCTTGAGAAAGGCTGTGTTTGGTTACTATCTTTTTTTTTGGAAGGTTCAGGTGCCAGGTCTTAGCAATATTTGTCTTTTGCTATTCAGTTTATAGAGCATTGTGAGGTAGCCTGTCATCAAGTATATGCCATGCCTAGCTCAGGTAGGAGGTCTAGCTATTCTTCTAAAATACTCACAAAACCCAACAATCTGCAGCACTGTATATGATATTATGATATTTCAATGGAGCATCACTTAAATATGGAAGCACAAAGTTTCTTCCACCCGCTTCACACCCAGCCTCAGTATCTCTTTTCATCGTGTCAAACGTTAACAGAACACTTTTAAACCTCGGCTCCAGTGCTGTTTGGGGTTTGGTTTTTGTTTGGTTTTGTTGGGGTTTTTTTCTTCTCAAATTGTTTGCAAGCTCTCACAGAGGGGTTTTTTGATTATTTTTGTTGCGGTTTGTTTTGGTTTTAAAAGTATCCCATCAATAGATTAGCCAGTGCTAATCCCCTGCTGTACGGTGGCGAGTAGCCATCTCTTCTTGTAAAAAGGAGCGATTTATAATTGCAGATGCAATTGGTTTAAGCTCGAAAAGAAATGTCAGTAATATTCAGTGTGATCCGCACTGACTGCTCAGCTGGGAATCCTGGTACATCCTGAACTTGGTTTTCTTCAGAGAAAGCCTGAGTTACACCCAGTAGCAACAATTTGGTTAATATTTTTGGCCAACGATCTCAAAACCACCAGTTATGCCTTTCTGGGGAACGAATATTTCAGGATGCCTATTAACTTTCCCAGATACCAGGGCGTTTCAGGTGTTCATTGTCATTAACTCCTAAGGATAGCAACTTTGGAGTTGGTCTGCAGCAAGTTGTGAATTCCACTGTGCACTGCAATTATGGCATGCAGAAGATTTGTTTCTGTTGCTTTTCTTATAAAATTAGTCGCTCCATTTTGGGGGTGGTATTTTCTTTGCCTCTCTAACTCCAGAAACAATTCGGACAGCAAATTGATAAAATAGAGAGAATAAGGCTGAACATGGTTTGATAAATGCTGTGAGAAGTGGATTAATTGCCGAGTAGCAACTGTTTATATAAAATATTTCACCACGGAGATGTCTGAGGCTGTGGTTATGTGGAATGGCAGTTTCTTTAATGAATCTTAGTTCCATGCTAAAGAACTAAAGAAAGTGACCTAGTGTTTAGCTGCTGCATCTGATCAAACTTCCATTGACAAGGATTTTGAAAAAGCCGGATTTGCCTCTATAAGTATTGATTAATCTCATGGCGGTAATCGAGTTAGTCTGTATCGACACTGGAAATATTAGAAGTAACAACCAAAGGAAGGTTTCGATGTAGATCATCAGTTAGGAAAAATAGGCACGCACGAACCACATCACATAACTCTTAGATATAGGACACCGGCGCTTATACGTATCTCTAAATGGTTTCAGCCACGAAGTAACTCGCGGATTCAGAGGATCTAATATCTTAATTAAGAATAAATCTCAATTATCATTATAAAGTCAGATCGGAAAAGAAGGGTCTGATGAGTGATGCAAACCCTTAATTCATCTGCCGCACCTTCCCGGGAGCTAAAACCGGGGAAAGCTGACCTGCGAAGCTCGCCCTTCATCGTGTCCACTTCATTTTACTGCCCTTACAACGGCCCCGGTAATATTAATTTTCCAGGGCAAGAGCACCCTGTGAGACTCCTCTTGCTCCTTGACGCTAATCCGAGACCGGTTATAAAGCGCGAGGAGAGGTCATGCAACGCTCCCACATCAGCGCAGCCGTGAGAAAAACCCACAGAGCCGCCGAAGCCGCTTCCCAGGGCTCGGCGGGAGGGGGGACGGCCTCGGCACCGGCTGCCTCGGCACCGGCTCCCCCATGCACGACACCTTGAGGCACCCGGGACCGGCCCGTCCCCGCCGGGGGGAACCGCAACGGGGTCCTCTTGCCCACCGTCCGGACGGGGGTAAGGGCACACCTGCGTTAACTGCTCTCGGAGAGACAAACGGGAGGGGAGTGGGAAAAGGGAAGAAACCCCCTTCTCCTTTAGCCGAAACACCTTCGGGGGCTGTTTTCCCTACTGGGAAACTCGACAAGTTGCCCGCTGTCGCACTCACGTGTTAATTTCGTAATGGCACCATTGTGTTTTTAACCTTTATTTTTTAAATAAAAACCATCGATGCACTCCAGGAAATACCTTTCGTTTGATACTGCCCAGTAGTAACCGTATTGAAAAGGCATGCATTTCAGCTTTTTGAGAAGGTTTATTACCAACCTTTGAATATAAAGCATGTGAACTTGGAAACAAAAGGACGACAAAAGCGCTTGGAGATCTGTAGGAGGGAAAAAAATCTTTTCTCTAGGATGGCAGATAAAACTGTTCTACGAGATTTCGGGGGGCGGGGTTAGCACAAGAAGTGTGAGACAGCTTGTCTTGTTCTGCAAAAAAAACATCAGACGAACCACAAGTTTGAGAACCAGTTAGCACAAAAAGTGTAAAAAAAAGCTTTGATTTGTTCGGGAGGGGAAAAAATAAATCAGAGAAGCCATAGTTTAAGAAACAGATCTGAGGAAAGATGTTTGTAATTTGGTAATGTCAAAGACAGAGAGAAATTAATCTGGGGGATATCAGAGGTGGAGAGTTTGAAGTGGAGGAGCACATGGCGGCCTTCGCTTTTACAAGCTGTATTAAAAGTGACTCGGCTTACGGTACAGAGGCGGCCACGGTGCTGGGGCAGCCTCGGAGATACCGATCTCGTGGTCTGAGGCAGAGCATCAGCTCCCCCGAATACGGGCACGAGATAATTTGGGAGGGAGGGAGGCAGAACACATCCCCGTTTCTTTGGTGGTTCCGTGTTAACTCCTCCATCCTGACCAGAGAAAAAGCGCTGCAAGAACCAGGGCGGGCTGGCAGCGCTCTTTCAAGCTTTACCGAAGTGCCGGCGGCCCACGAACACACGTGCGGGGAGCCCGGGCGACCCCTCCGTGGGACGAGGGACGGCTGCCGCCGGCTGTGGCGAAAGCGGACACCCCACCGACACGACGAGGGCATATATAACACCGGGACGGCCCCCAGCAAGCGGAAAGTCGGGGGCCGAGAGAGAGGCTATACATCCCCGTCCACCAGGCTGAAGTGTTTGCCGGGCCCGGGAAGGCAGAGGTAGGGGATGGCGCTGCCTGGGTAGAGCAGGGGGAACGGCAGCGGCAGCAAGCAGCGACTGAGCAAGGGGCTGTCCTTGTAAATGGCCGGGAAGGAGAGAGCCGCGGCGGCGGCGGGGGGCGGTGGCTCCCCGGGGGGCTCCGCCGGGCCCGGGCCCTCGGGCTCGGTCGACATCTGTCTCTTGAGCTTGTTGCGGCGGTTCTGGAACCAGATCTTCACCTGGGTCTCGGTGAGGTGCAGCGCAGCCGCCAGCCCGGCCCGCTCCGAACTACTCAGGTAGCGCTTCACGTCGAAGGTGGACTCCAGCTGGAAGACCTGGCTCTTGGAGAAGATGGTCCGCGTCTTCTTCCTGCCGCCCGCCGCCGGCGACTTGCCGCTCTCCCCGCCGCAGCCCCCGGCCTCCCGTGGCGGCGGCTGCGGGACCCCGCTCATCCCCTCCGCAGGGAGCGGGGAACCCACCCCGCCGCCACCCTCCGCCTCCGGGCTGAGGCCGCGGTTTTTCTCCTCGTCCCCGAGCCGGCGGGGCTCGCTGCCTGCAACGGCAAAGCACAGCATGAGCTCCCGCCGCCGCCCGCACCCACGCCCGTCATGCACGGCCCGGCTGAGCGCAGGGGAGAGGGGACGGAGCCGAAAAGTGGGGTGGGACACGGAGGGGAAGGGGTTGCCGAGAGCTGCCACGGTCCCCTCCCCTTTCAAAGGGGAGAGGAAGGGTGAAGAGCCTTCAGTAAGGATCTAAGAAAATCTCTCTGCCAGCTGCATGGCAAAGTCAGGGGCTCCTGGACAGAGGACAAACAACCGAGGAGGCCGTGAGGGGCGACAAAACACCCTGGAAAAGCCCCTGGGAGCAGGTTGGTGCCTGTGCGTGTGCCGTTGCCATCTCCGCCCGTCCGTCCGCGGAGCCCCGGTTCCTCCTCCGGCGGCTGCGTGAACGCCGAGGCTGCGTGTGTGTGAGTGCGTGTGGCTGCGTGTGCGCGGTGCCAGCCCGGCCGCGCTGGGGAGGCCGGGCTGCGACTCGACTTGTGAGGCAGCCTGCGGCGGGCTGCCGGCTCTGTACCCGAGTTGCTGGAGCCTTTACTGGAGTCTTGCTCCGCAGGCCCCTCTTCCTCCTCCTCCTTCGGCAGCGCGCAGCGTGCTCTGCCCTGCTCCCGGGCCGGGCGGCGGGGTCCGACCTGCAGGATACTGTCGATGCTGAAGGCCGGCGGCGCGGCCGGGGCCGGCGGTGGGGCTGGGCGGCTGCCCCCGAGCTGCACCATGGCGTGCCGAGCCGAGCCGGAGCCAAGCCGTGCCGAGCCGAGCCGTGCCGCAGGACTGGCTGCGGCGGGAGGGCGGCAGCGGCAGCCGGGGCGGAGGGAAGGCTGGGTCGGGGGAAGGGAGGAGGGGTCGAGGCGGCGGAGGGAGGGGATGGAGCTAGAGGCAGCCAAAGGGCTGAGGACGGGGGGGAGCGGTGCAGGGGAGGGAGAGGGGGAGGGCAGGCGTCAGGGAAGAGAGGGAGCGAAGAGGGAAAAGGAGCAGGAGCTGGAGGGAAGCGGGAAAGGAGGGAGCAAGCGTAGGTGCCCCTTTCCTCTCCCCGAAAGGGCAGCCGCGGCAGCGCAGGGCTGGCTGCTCTCCTGCCAGGTCCTGCACTGCTGGGGTGGAGGGAAGGCAGAGCCAGGCTCTCACGGGGAAAGGCGAGGAGGAGGTGGGATGGCAAGATGGAGATCTCTGGATGGAAGGAGAAGGATGGAGGGAGAGAACTGGAAATGAGAGCAGGGATGGGGAGAAGTGCGGCAAGGAAAAGCAGTGATGGCGGTGAGAGAGGGCAGGAGGGAAAACGGAAGCTGAGAGCCAGAGAAACCCTTCCGTGTGTTTGTACAGCACCTGTACCACCCCAGACAGTCTGCCGAGGGCATTTGTTGCAGATTATGAGGCAGCTGTAAAGAGGTGGGGGGCCCTTGGGAAGGGCAATTCAGGCAGCCCGAGTCCCTTCCCTGTGGTCCTTCCACCTGCAGACCTTCAGTCGAATTCCCCTGGGGAGAAAGGTATCCCCTTTCCTTCCAAGGAGCTCCGTGGTGTCAGACCACCCCGAAATCCACACACGTACACACACCCGTGGGTCTACAGAGCCCTTCCGTAGTTTTCAAGAGCTAAAAGTTGTATGAAACACCGCAGTTGGTACGGGATGGTGAGCTGCAGGGGTGCACTTACGGAGTGTCTTTGGGGGATGGAGAAGCATTCGCCTGTGGGAGATGCTGTGAGACTTGGAGCAGGATGGGTGTGTTTCTCCGTATAACAGAGAACTTTTTGTCCCTACCACCTACAAGCACTGCAACGTTTTAAAACCCGTTTGCACGACCCAAGATCCAGCGACTCTAGAGTCACCATCCGTTCTGGATCGCAGGGAGCCCCCTCCCTCCCTGCGACCATGTGTAAAGCCAGGGAAATGTTTCCAACCGACTTTTAAGAGGCCTTTTAGTCCTATTCTCGAGGTTTCCACCACGAAAACTGCTGAGGGCAAGCGAGAAGCCCTTGAAAAACAGTTGACAATAGAAGTGCTGACAGGCTCTTAAATATTGTGATGCCAGAGATTCTGAGAGCTAAAATCGGAGCATCTTAAGGCGTTAATCTTTAACGCGCTGGTACTTGAGAGAGCGGGTTTCAGCTCTTTTTCATGAAAATTCGTTTCGCTTTACAAATGCACTCAGATTTTAGTGCAGCCGTCTTCTGGAGAGCTGTACGGTTTCCACCAGGCGGAAAAGTGTATATATATATATATCCGTCTTCCATTAACACTATTATTGGCCAAATGCCCGAACTTGTTGCAATTTCCTGTACAAGCTGGTGGTTCTGATGGAGCGAAACGTCCCTTTAAGAGAGAGCGAAAGGGCGAGGGAAGAGACAGGGAACAGTGGTACAAAATGCGAAGAAGTAGCTGGAAAGATAAGTTAGGAAATTCTGCGTGAGCTGGTACAATTTGGGGCACTTGGATGCCAAGTGGGGTCGGTCTTTGCCCTGCGATCTTGTCTCGGCCTCCTTCCCCACTGTCTGTGCGCGGGGCACATCCCAGGTGCTCACATCTGTTCTTGCTGCAAACCATTTCCCTTTTAGTCTAGCAGAAATCCATCTTAAAAACATCAAACGCATTAACTCGGTGTGTTTTCCTAGAAGACGTTTTCTTGGAAGAAAAAGGAAAACTTTAAGAAGGCAGAAAATAAGAAGGAAATTGAAGAAGGAGGCATAAGTTTCAACGCCTAACTTTTTTCACCGCGGCCCCCTCCACACTCTGAACAGTCTGAGACCAGCGCTGGGAGACCCTGCCCGCTAACAGTCCGCTGGGAAAGGTCTGTCCTCCTTTCCTAGCCCCATTTGGCCGCTTTACAAACCCGATTTTGTTGTCCCGGATGAACCTTGTGCACCGAGGGAGCACACTACAGCCCGGATCATCCCAGCCACTGGGGCAGGTTGGAATCAATTCACTGGCGACAAGAGAATGGGATGCCTTCTGGGGTCCCGCCCCGTGCAGCAGGTCCTACAAGCCAGACACGCACCGTGATCCTCGTGCCCTCTCCTAGTGTCCTCCCTTATCTTCAGGGAAGATATAAAGACTTGGCTTCGCATGTCAACAAATAGAGCCGTATCCTGCAACATCCAACCAACCGCCTACAGAGTGCACCCCCACGGAGGGTGTCGCCCCTCCTGGGCCCGCTGCAGGTCCCCAGCAACCCTTCCGAGCCGCATTTGGCCCAAAACTGATGGGGAGCGATGGTGTCCGACGAGGTGGGAAACCTCGCCGGAAGCCAGAGGCTTTGCCAGGTGAATGGTTCATCCAAGCTCGGCCAAGGGCAGCTTTGCCTGGGCTCTCCGAGCATTGGTTGAGCCAGAAAAGAGGGTCTCGCTGACGGAGTGGATCCCCCGCAGCACTGCCCCACACGATCGCTGATCACTCCCCAGGTGGACACTCCGAAAGGCCGTCCGTTTAAAGTATCAATTTTCCTTACAATGGGTAGGCATTTCCCGACACTGGTACTTTTTAATCCCGCGCTTCATTTGTATTTTATCTGGGGGGAATCTTGTCGCCTGGACGTGTCACGACAAGGAGGCCGGTACCGCAGAGCAGCAGTACATGAAGAGCGACCCTTTTTCTTTGAATAATATATTCCTGTATTAGAAGTTAACATCATGCTGAGTGGAAACCTTTTACCTGGGAAAAGCTTTTTACCAGAAATCACCCGGCAGACATATCTTCATTTCCATTTTAGCTCAGAGCACAAAAAGTTTCCTATTCCAAATCTAAATCTGATGGAAATGAAATCTAATTATATTCCCCAGAAACGCCGAAGAGCCCGGGCTCGCTTGGCTTATGGAACCGGGCTTGGTTTATCCCCCGGTGTACTCGAGGGTAACATGGGTCCTCTCCGGATCTCACACCCCTTTGCAAACAAGACCCCGCTCTTTGCGCCTTCCCAGTGGCTCTCCCGGAACCAGCCCCGGCGGATGGGTCCAGAATAGAAGCAGTGTCTGAAAAGTTCATCAAAATAATCAGACGGCTTTGGCTACCTTAGGACTGCAGGTCCCTCAACCAAACGCGGTTTGGGGTTCGGCAGTAGTTGGGTATAGCGGATTGCTGCCGTGGTCCTCTTCTGGTGCCTGTCGGGACAGCGACGACATCCCTCACCCGGCATCAGGGGAAGAGAAAACGGTTCACAGAGGGGAAAGCAGCTGTCCCTCGGGCCCGGGGGAAGGCAGCTACAAGTGCTGCTAAGCCGACCCCTTCCACCCAGAGGTGCGGGACAGAGCCTGTGAGGTCACCCAAGGACAGAGAGTCCTTTCCCGAACCCTTCTGTTCCCCTCTGAGGGCAGGTCAAAGTCCTCGGCCAAATCGCCTCCCCACAACCCCTGCGCTTGACACCAGAGGCGTGCGGGGAAAATCCTAGAGGGGATTTACGAATAAAGCTAGTAATTCTCGGTTGTTCAGTAGATGGGAATTGCTAAAGGGAGAGAGAGAAAAAAAGAAAAGAAGAGAAAAGAAAAGAAAAGAAAAGAAAAGAAAAGAAAAGAAAAGAAAAGAAAAGAAAAGAAAAGAAAAGAAAAGAAAAGAAAAGAAAAGAAAAGAAAAGAAAAGAAAAGAAAAGAAAAGAATTTTTATTTGAACATCTAGATTTCCATTACTACACTTTTTAAACAGACATTCCTGTATCTCACCGCATAGAAATGATAATGTAGGATCCGTAAGAAGAGTTGAGAAACTCGAGGTAGGTAAATGAAGCATTAAGAAACCGCCATAAAGTTATATTCATCTGCAATGGGACGGGAAATGTAGGAGAATTGCCTGGATATAATTTGAGGCTGAGAGCACTAAATGCTGCGAGCCCGCCGAAGCCTGGAGCGAGTCTCCCCCGATCGATGGCGAGAGCGGGGCGGGGGCAGAGCCAGGCTGCCCCAAGGTAATGCAGTATAAAAGAAAGGGGGGAGGAATCGATCCAAATAAATTGTTCAACAGTGGAGCCAGCGCGCACCTATGAGATTTATCAAGTATTGATTTGCATGAATATTTTAGACCCATGTCTACGAGAAAAGTTATAGGCCAGTTTAAGCCGGTGAGCAATGTACCATTTGCAAAGTAGCCATTTAACAAGGTGCTTCGCAGCATATCGATCGTTTTCATTTAAAGTGTAATTAATAATAACGGCATCTACACCAGGAATTTACTTAGAAGCTCAGTTCGGACCCAATTTTGATTTTCATTTGCTTTGCTTAACATGAAAAAGAAGGAAACCTTTTCACTAATTATTTTAAGCAGCGTCCAATAAACACAAGTTATCTTTGTGAGCAGTCTGGCAAGGTTCTCCTTTGCTTCGCCTCTGGAGTGCCATCTAGCTAAGCTGTTGTAGCAACATTCATTAAATAAATGTCAACAGACAAGGATTTATGCTGCATAATAATATTACAGCTGTACTGTAACTGGATTTATTTGAAAGCTATTCTGAGGTTGCTTTGATCTATAAAGCAGCAGCGTATGTCTCTATATGTCGCAAACAGTCTTTGCGAAACTACTTTGAGCTTTATAGTCCGCCAACATATTTCTTCTAGTGTTCTGTGTGCAGAGGGATCACAATGTGTGATTCTTACTTCTTTGATTTGTTTAATAAAGAATATACATTGGGAAGAAAACTGCGAGGAATCTGCAGTCCTGATTTGAGGGGTGGGCTTGGGATTTGGTGGGGTTTTGTTGAAATTGTCAATGCACATACATCAGAGACTATGGCTGCTGCTGGCTGTTCCTCTGCATCCCGCAGAAATTTCTTGCCAGCAGGTACAAGGAAAAGTGTCATTAAAAAGCTACGAGGTAAAGAAACCTGAGTTGTATATGTTCCTACTTTCAGCACATACTTTTAATAAGCCACCACAAAGCACTTTCTGCAGGTACAGATTAAGGCGTAAGCAAGCACTTTTTCTTAGATGAATTCACATCTTGCACCTTTTAATATTTTACTATGATCATAATTTACAAATACAGTGTATGAAAAAAAATCTGTTTATTGATATAATCAGCAAGTCTTTAAAAAACAAACAAACTAATGTCGAAACACATTTTAAAAATTCCGATTGATCATTGAGCCCTGCCAGTTCCTTAACTCCAAGAAAAGAATATTTAGTAGAATCAGAAGTATAATAATCTCATATGTTACTCCAAAGAAAAGGCGTGTGGAGAGTGGCAGGCGTGTTAAGTTTCGCGTTGGATTACAATCTACTCTGATATGACTGTAATGAGTCAGGATTTTGCTCCAGTAGGTAACGCTGGGGGATTTGGGGAGCTGGATAGGACTTGAGAAACGCTCTGGCCGCTTTCACCCAGGGGCAGCCAGGCTCTGAAGGGTATCAAGTCAAGGGTTTGAGCCCAGAGGAAGAAGCATCGCCCTGAGCCCTCTCCTCTGCGCATGGAAAGGCTGAATCCCGCCCCGGGCCCCGGCACCCCCAGCCGCGCCGCGTCCCAGTCCTTCTTGCACTGCTCAGGACCAGGCTGGAGAAGGGTTACACCCGAAGGAGGGTGTTTGACGGATATGCAAAGAAAAGAGCGGGCGAAGATCTCCTGGAGTGAGATGAGGGATTTCAGAGCAGTTGGGGAAAAAAAAATAATTCAAACCCCCAAAACAACAGCTTCCAGAAACGGGGCTCAAATCGAAACGAGTATCCCGGCACTTTTCTCAGGAACCCGGCATATCTACACATATTTCATTCTCGAGTGCTTTTGAGGCTTTCAGCGTCCTGATTCAGCTGTGCAGGCTGATGTCCAGAGCCGCATTTCAGGCCAAAGCGGAAAAAAAGGAAAAAAAGGGGGGGGGGGGGGGGGGGAATGAGGCGGGGGGAGCAAGGCCTTGGAGAGGTTATAATCCACCCCTGCCCCTTCTGCTCGGGTTTTGAATCAAAGCTGAAGCTCCACCGCATCTCGACGATCTATTTCATACCAAAAAAACCGTGAGATTGCTCCAAATACAACGTCAAGCGTAGGAAACAGCAAGGATTAGACGCTTTTCCTTCACTGGAGGCAGGTCCGCCCGCACGCACCCCAGTAGATTCAGGACCCGGCTCTCCCTGCAGGGACACCGAGTGCTCCGAGCTGGTCGGTTCAATTACACCTGATTATGCCCTAAAACGTAGGACCAAAGTTTGATCTTCCACCAAAGCTGTGTCTTATAAGGTCATTTCCCCCTTAATATTCGGAAGATGAAATTCAAACCTTTATAAACAATGATAGACCCGATATTCATTTTAGCAGTGGGTAGAGAGGGGGAAACAAAACAGTTATTAAAGGAAAAAAAAGCTTGGCATGCATAATACTTCATACGATATCACATTACAGGTTAGCTTGCATAACTAGCCATACAGCTCCCCAGTCTGTCCCCACTTGATTATTTTTCTTTCCTTCCTTTTTAATTACCAGCGTGAACTATTAATCGATTACACAAACCGTTAAGAGACTGACAAGCCGACGTGCGTTTTCCTTAGCCTCCTCAGGAGACGGAAATGTAGCAAACCCACTGGTAAAATACAGTATATTGAATTATATATGTATATATATTTTAACCGTGTATTTTAGCCGATAGTTTGTAAGGGAAGTATAAACGAAAACAAAGAAATCAAATCCTCACAGCTCGGGCTTCACTGAATTCCTTCCAACAATTTGCCTTCAAGTTGTTTCAAATCAAAAAGCCTCCACCGCGAAGGAGCAGGGGGCATCAGCACATGCATGGGTATCGATCGGGTGAAAATCAGAGTAACAATAGAAGGGGGGGATGTTCTGTACGGATTAAGTAGCTAAAACAAAGAGCCCTGGAGAAGCTGCTGGATGCTGATCCGCGGGGTGCCCGCTCTGCACGGAGCGCAGCCGGGGCACCGGGGACAAGGAAAGATTTCCCGGCAGGAGCGCTGGCCCGGGCCAGCGGAGGACCTGAGGAAGGTCGGATCGCGGGGAGGAAAGGATAGCTTCCCCGTCCGTGGGGCCCCGGCCGATCCCTACATTCGTCTCAGGCTCGGCAGCTCTGAGGAAAGGGAGGAGGAATGGTCTGGGGGGCTGCTGGCCCCCCGGAAAACACCGGTCGGTGTCAGCCCGGGGCCGAGGCGGCGGGGAGGGCTCGGCCGCTGCCACGGAGCTGCATTTTCTTTGGATGCGCTGCGGGGGGAGCCCCGCGGACCCGCTCTCTGTTCGTGGCGGGGTCCTCATAGTCTTTTCGGTTCCCTCCGGCTGCGGGGCGTCGCTCCCAGTTTACTCCAAAAGTAAGTTTATTGCACGTTAAAAAAAAAAAAAAAAAAAAAAAAAAAAAGCAGAAAATCGAGAAAGGTGTGAGTGGGAAATGAAAATTCCGGGGGGGAATGAGGGTGGAGCTGGGAGCCGGGAGAGGGGGCGAGGGGCACAGGTAGGCGCTCAGACGAGTCCTGTCATCTGCGATCGTAGGAATGGGATGGAGGCGGCAGGGAAGGTGCCCAGGGGGTAGCTGACGCCGCTGGAGAAGCTCACCAAGGGGGGCGACATGTGGGGCAGGGGGAAGCCCAAGGCGCTCGCCGGCGAGTTCTCGTGGTACAAAATGGGGACCCGCACTATCCTTTGGGCGGCGTGGGAGAGGTTGGCCGCCTCCAGGTCAGCGGCCAACTGCCGCTTCCACTTGTTGCGGCGGTTCTGGAACCAGATCTTCACCTGGGTCTCGGTGAGGTGCAGCGAGGCGGCCAGCCCGGCGCGCTCCGAGCTGCTCAGATAGCGCTTCACGTCGAAGGTGGACTCCAGCTGGAACACCTGGCTGCGGCTGAACACCGTGCGCGTCTTCTTCTTGCGGCCGGCTGCGCGTTGCTCCGGCTCTCCCGGCTCCTCGCCGCGCTCCTCCTCCTCCTCTTCGCGGCCGCTCAATCCTGGCCGTCCGCCCGCCGGGCCCCGCACCGCCGCCCGACCACCGCTGCTCGCCCGGTCCGCAGGCTCCTCGGGCAGCTCGGGCGAGTCTCGGTCGCTGGCTGCAGAGAGAGGCAGAGGGTGGGAGGTGGGGCTGCTGCTCCGGGCAGCGGGGGGAGAAGGGGAGCATCGGCCGGCCCTTGCCCAGCTCACCGGGAGAGGAAACAGCGCATCTGTGGAGAGATCCGGGCCGGGGCCGGCCCGCCGGCAAAGGCTCCTGCCGCTGCTCCTTCCTCTGGCATAAACCCCCGAGTGTTTGCGTACCCACACGAGCCCCCATACTTACATAGAAACACGTAAATGGTGTTTCATGTATATATACAGATCCTCAGCTATGTACACACTCACATATGTGCGTATATGTAGACGCAGCTAAGCGTACAGATGTACACGTATCTGTGCACGTTTGCTACACAAAATACAAGTGTACATGTGTATGCATACACACACGTATATATTCAGAAAAGTATGTATATAACACAGCATCTAAATAGACGTATGTATATACTTTTTATATCTGTATGTACACATATGCATACATGTGAGCTCTAATTTATACACACACGTATATATTTACACACATATATGGTACAAATATATTCACGCACATATGTACACACGTGTACTTACACGTACATATATAAGTATATTGCTGTGTGTAGAAGGGGTAAGTATGGGAGTGCGTGTGTGTATATAAAAGGAGGTAAGAAAAAAGTATTTTCTCTTCACGTTATTTTGAACTTGATAAACCAAATGGATAGGGTCAGCTACTCTAACACCGGGACGTTGCCTCCCGGCATATCACCGAAGAGTTTCCAACATTGCGCTCTCCATTTGCAATTTCAAAGGAGATAAAAAACCCCTATTCTTTCTAGAACAGGGGAAAAACATAAAAGAAAAAAAAAAAAAAAAAGGCGAGAAAATTAAGGTAGATGTTTCTAGAATAAATTTATGTTTCTGGATGTAGTTTTGAGAGAAATAAGAAATATTAATAAACCTATCTCTGTAAAAAGAAACTCATTGGGTTACAAATCATGCCTCTTTTCCTCACTGAGCAATCGTAAGAACTCTAAAGGCTCGTGCAGGATCATAGAGATGCGCGGAGGGACAATATTTTTTATATCAGGATAAAAATAACCAACCGATGGTAGCCCATAAACTTTTTCAGATGTTAATTCTGCCCCCCGAACCCAGACTCTTCCTCCAGTGCCCTTTCCAGTGAGGTGCCGCAGCCTGCCCCTGCCTCAGCAGCGCTGCAGGAGGGGGGCAGCTCAGGGCCCAGCCCGACGGCTCCCCCGGCTGCCCAAACTCCTGCTCCCCATTTTTTTGGGCGTGATGGGGCGCCACAAAAAAAATATATATTAAAAAAAAAAAAGCTAGATACCCCTCCTAAAAAATAAGAAAGCAAAAGGGATGGCGGGGAGGAAAGAGAAAGAAACCCCCTGAGCTAGCACGCAGCCCCTGTTTACATTTTGGGCGGCGGGGCGGAGGCTCCAGGTGCCGCACACACAAGAAGCGTTTCCGGAGATTTGGCCGCAGAACCAGGGCAAGGGCTGCGGGCGCTCCGCGCGTCCCATTCTGCGCCTGCTCCCAGGGGGGCCGCAGCGGGATCCGACCCCCCGGGGAAGCAAAGACACCCCCTGCCCATCCCCAGCCAGGCCCGTCTATCAAAAGTAGGGAAAGGCGACTTACTGTCGGGGCTGGCGCAGCCCAGGAACGCGGCGTGCGCTCGGCGGTACCAGCCGACGGCGGCGTCACGGAGGGGGCAGCCCGGGGCGCCGAGGCGGAGCGGGGAGCGCGGCCCGCAGCGCGGAGTCCCGCGGGGACCATCGCCCGCTGCCGCCCGCCGCGCCCCGCCGCCTGCCGCGCTCTCGGTGCCCAGCAGGTCCTCGATGAAGAAGGACGAGACGCGGGCGGAGGTGGAGCCGGCGTTTTCCGTGGCTTCGTCGGGCATGGTCGGAGACGAGTGCGGGAGGGGGGTTCCCGGCTTCGCCGGCGGCTGGCTTCTCGGCGCGCCGCTGCCCCGCCGCCGCCTCACGCCTTTGCCTAGCCCCGTGGATGCTCTCCTGGTATAAAAGGGTTTTTTTCCGGAGTAATCATTTCAGATCGCGGTTTGCCATCATTTCCTGCAAGCTAGGAGGGGAGGGGGGAGGGGGAGGAGGGGAAGGGAACGGGGAAGGAGAAAAAAAGAAAAAGCAGCCCGACAACCCATCGGAGGCGCCAGATTCTGCGCGAAAACGCTAATAACGAAATAAAAATGTCACGCGAGTTAAACGCTGGGCGCGAGAGGGGGAATCCTGGGATGGGCGGAGCGCCGCGGCCAAGGAGGGGGGTGTTCCGCGGGGGAAGCGCGGAGCTCGGCGGAGCCGGTGCGTGTGTGTGAGTGTGCGTGTGCGGTGCGGGGGGTGCGCCCGCCGCCGCGGTGCTGCCACTCACGAGCTCCTTATTTAGGTCAATTAGAGAGCAAATCCCGGAGCGGGGGGGGTGGCAGTGCTTGGGGGGATCGAGCAGGGGGTTGGCCGCTCCACGTCCCGGCTCTTCCATTGGCTGTAGAAGGCTCAGAGTGCAGCCCAGCCAGCCAATCCGCGCCGCGGACACCGCAGTTATATTAATATCATTAATAATAATGATCCCCCCCGCCACCCCCCGCCGAGCTCTGCCATGTCCGCGGCGGCGGCGATGGACGGGGAAGATGCGCCCTCCGCCGCCCGCAGAGCCCGGCAGCCGCCGCTGCGGAGCGGTGAGGTTCCCCCCGCCCGGAGACCCCGGGTTGGGGCGCTTGAACTGGAGGAAGGCGAAGGACCTCCGTAAGCAGGAATATCCGCTGCCGCGGACTGTCCCGCCGGTGAAGCGGGGTGTGTCCGGCCCGGGAAGGCGGGGGGGGGCTTGGCTTCAGCGTGTCCCGAGGCCCGGTTGGTGACATTTAACCGTCTCTTTTATATATATACATATATATGCATATTTATATATATGTGTGTATATTATGCCTGCATAGTTTATTTGGAAAGAGCCAGCCTCCTCCCATCGAAGCCGGGTCCATCCACGGCGCCCGGGCAGCAGACAGCGGGGCTACGCTACTCGCTCCAGCACCCAGCCCAAGGTTTCTGGTGTTACCCCTCCACATACCGACTTTTTTGTTATTATTCCTACTGTAATTCTACTTCATGGAAAGCCAAAAGCCGCCCTCTGCCTGCCCCCTTTTCCCGAGACTTCTGGATCCGCCCGCCTCGACACAGGGACCCCCCGCAATCCCACAAATCTCCCCGTCGCTGCAGAGCGCCGGGGCAGGAAGGTTTTCGTCTGCCTTTTTCCTTGGGACCAGACAAGCCAGGTTTGCAGAGGTACGAGTCGACCCAGGGTGCACGCCGGAGACCCTTGGAGGTTTGGGTGAGTACACAGATGTCCTTGTGATGCCCATTTGCAGGTCAGCTCCCTCCTCCCGCCGTGCTCTGCCTCCTCTGCCGGGATACCCCTACCTATTCCCCTTTACGGAACTTCTGGAGAAACACCATTTTCCCAAGCCCCGCCTCCTCTTCCCTCTCTGGAGCGGGGGCATCGGTTGCTGCCCAGCGGGAGTGTCCGGGGGGGTCGGGGCTCAGCCTCACGCCTAGCCGATGCTCTCCGTACGGAGTGGTCGCTACCTTTCCCGAGTGGCGGTGGGGACCTCTGAATTCAGGGCCTATTTAGGAAAGGGAGGAAAAAAAAAAAAGAGATAGAAATTACAAAAAAATTACATATAAATAAAGAGAGGAAAAAGGAATAATTCCACTCCCGAAGACTCCAGAAAGATGTAAACTGAGCTCTGAAAGGGACGATGGAAAAGCAGGACTATAGGGCGGCATGTTTTGGCTTTCGGTCTTACCTTGGCAGAGCCGACGGGTAGTCCAGTGGGTTGCAAACCGGATGGAAGGGCATTCGCCACTTGTTGCATAGGAGCGGTGTTAACAAACATCGCTTTCATGGTCTATGCACTTTGGTGCGCGTTGCTGGGTAGGAAATACGAGTTTGATCTAGATGTCTTCAGCATCCATAAACCGTCAACTCTGTTTGACTGACAGGCTCAGAAAATATAGGCGTGCTTTCCTGCATAAAGAGAAAAACGTGGATCCTGGTTACTTCCATACATTCTATATACAATGTGCAAATAATATGTGTGTATCCCGTACCCATGTTTTATGCAGTGTTCTTACAGCGTGGTCATGCAACTTCTGTAATATTATTTGCTTTCCATTTAGAAAGAGTATAATAAGATCAATAAAAGTAAATTTGCTCTTGTTTTTCTTTCCTAGTATTTATCATAACGTATAACTGTTTGGATGCAATAATGCCGAACAGTGTGCAAAGTCACGTATACTCAGACATATTCCTGAAACGCCAAACTAGGATTATAATAATTCTATACCTGCAAATACACTTGTACAAACATGTCCGTGTGTACGGGGTATTTTTTTAAGCTTGTAGTTATGTTTATGTACCTTTTACATTGCTATAGTGACTTGATTACTAACAAGTAGTTAGTTTGTGCTTATTACTCTGTGCTTATGAGGAGGAGGAACAGGGCGTGTGGTTACTGGGTGTCTCCCCGCCACCATCCAGCAGGGCTGTCTGTAGGGAGCAGAAAAAGTAGCCGGTATTTTCGTAATTTAATGTCACCCTAGCCCCTGTCCTAACTCATTTGGGCGTCACTTACCCCGGGTAACGCGGCGCGGGGGGGTCCCTTGAGCTGAGGGCATCGCCACCACCCCGGGCCATCCCCCCCCGGGCCCGGGTCGTCCCGGCAGGACCTCTCCTTCTCCCACTGCCTTCTTTCCCACAGCCACCTCTCTGCGGCACGAGAAACCTTTACTTTTCGCAAGCAGATGAGTGGAAAGGCTTTCTGTGGGCATCTAACTCCTGCCTGCCTCCCCGAGTCAGAAAAGACTTCTGTGTTACTGGCAGCGGTGGCTTTGACACCAGATTTAGACTATGGGTGGCGGGCCCCTTATTTTTGACATTTCAGACTCTGTTTCTTTCCCAGATGCATGTTTTTCTCCGAGGCTTTGGACACGTCTAGCCAAGGGCAGCTCTGAGACCGGCGGGGGCTGCTCTTTCCCGCTGAGCACCTCTGGCTCCCAGCCTACCCCACTGGCTTGGGATGCCCGTGGGGTAGCCCCGAAACCACCTCCGACGGCTCCCGAGCCTTTGGCAGGGTTTGCTAGGAGAAGGTGCAAGGCACGGGATGGGGATTTGGGGCCGAGCTCCGGAGGCAATGAGCAGACTGAGGGCCGAAAACGCGTCCGTGAGCGTGGCAAGAGCCTCCAGAATGGGACAAGAGCCGCAGTGAAGCCGGGCCGGCCACTCCCGCCGCTGTCCTTACGCCTCCCGCACGGAGCAGGCCCGCCTGCAATATGAATGAAATTACCTTGCTGGTGTTTGATGTCTCCCCTGGCTGCCCTCTCACCAGCGCTGCCTCGATGTGTCGTAAACTGGAAACGAAATGAAAGACAGGCTTGAGCGCTCACTGCCTAACCTCTGCTCCTCCGCACTGACGGGCCCTCGGGCGCTGGAGCCGGATCTCCGCGGGACGCGTTTAACCCCCCTCGCGATGGGCAGCGGGGGGAGCTCTGGGGAGGAGAATAGCCTCTCACCTCTCCGCAAGGAAACAACGGCCCTAAACAGATCGCTCAGGTCCTGTCATCCTCTTAACAGATCCGACAGCAGCACTGCGGGTAAGGAAATTCTTGGCCATCATCTGCCTCTGGTTGATATATTGAGATGTATAGATATGTATGTATATACTTATAAATAAAGACATTTTTTTCAGCTAGGTTCGGTTTAGCTATAAAAATAAAACAAGTAAAGACCGTGTTCTAATCTTCAGTAAACAGTCGGGAGCCAGATGCCAGGCAGATGCAAAGCAGCCTTAGCTTTTGTGGTCCAACGCCCCATCGGAGGAGTGGAGGTGGCGGTGGGATGGTTTGGGTACCTACTGGAAAAAAACCGAGCATAAAAGATCATCAAGAAGATATTTCACCGTCTCCAAACCTCTGTGTAACATCTTCCTTTTCCTCACGGGTGAGACGGTCCGCTCAGCTCCCAGAGCAGCCGCCAGAACCTCTGCCTTCGGGGCATCTCTCATCCCTGCATGGAGTTTGCCGGGTCTCTGCTCCGGCTCCGTCGCCCTCAGAAAGTCGCGGAGCAGGACCCGGAGTAGGGTGGACACATCCCCCTGGGACTTCCTGGGACAAGAGGAGGGGACTTTTCAGAGAAGTGTCCCGCACAGTCCCCCCTTCCAGCCTGGGTGAGGGTCCTGTGTGCATCTCATGGGTGTAGCCCATTTTGGGTGGCCTTTCCGACAGGGAACCCGCAAAGGACAAGGGCAACCCGGCAGTGGGAACCCCTTTCTTCTGCAGGTAGAAACCCCAAAACTCCTTCAAATATGGGTTAAATAGCACTTGAATGCAGCTAAACTTTGTGTAATTAATTTCTAAATTTGCAGTAAATTTTGAGGGGTCCCCAAGGGTGGCGGAACAGAGAAACTGATAATTATGGTTTGGGGTTGTTTGTTTGTTTGTGTTTTTTTTTCCCAAGTAAATTATCTCTATAAACACAACCCTGCTGTGTTCTGCACCATCAGTGATACTGGCAGAGAACTTTTCCCCTTTCAAGGACGCTGCACAGCTCACGCTGATTCCCATGGATGTACTCATTATTCACAGATAATCACTAAGTGCTTTGGATGGAAACTTCCAGCCTGTAGCGTGTCCTGACTGTCCGTGATGCTTGTTTATTGCTCGTTATACAGGTCATACAATTGGGAGCATGAATCGCACCCTTCAGTGCTGTTTGCTTGCTAAGTGAGGGGTATTTAAACCCATGATAAATTATGAAACTGGGGAATATCCTTGGGTACGTGAATATATTAATGAATTAAATACTTTGAGAAAGATTTTGGGGAATACATATTACCATGTGTTAAAATTCCAGAGTCCTTCCAGAAATATTTATTAATTGTCTGATTGGAGATGGATCACCAGCAAATTAAATGATATCTTTAAAAAAAGGTAGTCCCTACTGAAATGAGCTAACAATTACAATACACTCCTGTTTTAAACTGACTATTCCAGAAAAGTCTCTGGCATTTATTTCCTTACACAATTTTAACATGATTGGGGGTGTGTGTGTGTGTGCGTTTGTATGTACAGTGAGAGAATGTGCGGTTTTATTGGTACTGCTTAGGGTCAGCCACAGGAGAATTATGAAGGTCATGTGAAATAGGTGCCAATAAAGCTTTTATTATTGTTATACAGACAAAAGACCATTATGGAAAGAGGTCCTTACCATACATAACCATGGATATTTTGTTCTGTTAACAATCAAGTTGGAAAATACAGAGAGACAGTAAAAAATGGTGACTTATCAGAGCTATTGAACATTAACCTATTACCCGTTAGACTTGGAATTATTTTCCTTCAGAAAATGAAGTTCTCCTGGAATGAAATACTGGACACAACTGTTGATTTTGTCTAAACCAAAAAATCTAGGGGGAAAAAAATATAGCACTATCACAAGAGGATATAACTGTTTAAATGTTGAAAAAACATTTAGCAGTTGATTTTTGTGCCATGCAAGATAAGAAAATCAAACTATTTTTTTAATTAACCAGGTAGATTTTATCTCCAGTTTATACGTACCTACAGTTTGAATCTGAAGATTTTCTGCTAGAACTTGAAGTTAAGGATTCTGAAGTAAAGTTTTATCAAGATGCTGTTTCCTTCCCTCATCCAATCTTGAATGATTTTAGGGGAGCATTAAACCATTGTCAAGGACCATAATGATATTCTCCATTGGATTCTTAGATCAAACTTCGAAAATATTTGGAGCTTAGTACATTTAGTAAAAACCTCATACCCTCTCAAATCTGGTTGACTCAGGAGTTTTAGATTAATTCCAGGGCAAAGCCAAATTCAATCAAAGAAAGTATTAAGAACTTCTAGTACAAAATGTCCTTTGTATTTTTACAGTTGTGTGAAAGAAAAATTGATGCATGGATCAAAGTTAGCCCCCAAATAATATTGGGGTAAGAATTATACTAGCTTTTTTACTTTGATAGTAAAATGATTCAAACTGTGTGTATTATAAGGGAAAAGTTCAAGAAAACTTGTAAAAATTACTCAGAACTTTATTATATTAAAAAATCACCTATATTTGTGAGTTACATTAATAAGAAGCAAGTGAGCTCTGCATAGATAGAAACCAGAAATCTCCTTTCCACTGACTTGCAATTCATTTATCATAAGAGGACAACATATCGAGCTTTAAAACTGCTATTAGATCAAATATTTTTTACCGTTATGTGAAAATTATACTTTTGCAAATCCTGCTCGAGTGAGGGATATAAATTCCACCCCCCCAACCCTCTGTCACCAATGATATATATACAAATCTAAAAGCATGATTTTATTTTAGCCAGTGCAGAAATATCTTTATATAAATCTATAAGCAGTTACAGTTTATGCAAGTCATTAAAATCTTGGGCTGAATGTAAATTTCAAATGGTTCTGTAATGTATTATAAATGGTTTTGCAATGCTCCAGCATATGTGGAGATACATATCTGGAGATATATACAGTTACATACATATGAATATCTTTATTATGGTATATAAAAATTACATTTTCACATAGCATGAAAGTAGTGTTGAAATGCCTTTAGAAAGGACTGGACCTAGTCAAAATTAATACTGTAATGAACTCAAATCCTAATGCAAATCCATGAAAACCCCAAATGCATTCACTTTCTTGTTCTGAATTATTTTGTTATCAAGTCTGATTAGTCCTAGAAAACCCTGAAGCAGTAGGAAGGCTGGGTCAAACACTGAGTGAACTCGGTGGTAAAGCTCTGCTTTCTCTCGGCAAGCAGCACTGAGATGTGCTATCTTCCCTGGGATCTCAGTGGGGCTCGGCAGGAAACCCAACCATATCAGCTCCTTCTCATAAGAGTCCCCTCTGACTTCACAAACTCCTTGAGTTGTGTTAGGGCGGCGTGAGCCAGTTCTCACAGTAATTCCTCATGAAACTTGAACACCGCAGCCCACATTCTGCCCTTGAGAGGACATGAGAAGTCAACCCAGAAATTTACACAGGCCTCTGGCTATGAATAATAAAATCTACACTGCAGTTATCTGAAATTGGAGCAATGAGTGGAATTGCTGAAGGAAAATTTCCATATCACACTTTGTAAATCCATGTCTCACCCAGAGGAAACTAAAGTCTTGATTTAAATGGAGGCAGTACTGGGGAGATAGGCAAGGAATGCTGAAGGTGCGTCACAGGGCAATGTCCTGCCAACTGAGTAGGAAGAGGTAGCAATGTCCCTTTTATCTCCTTCTCTCACTCAAAATTCTCCTCCCACATCTACTGGGGGTGGGGTGGGGAGAGAGAATTAATCAAACTAAATTGAGATCTCTACATCTAACCATTTCATCCTGTGCACCTGTTAAAGACAAAGCAATATCTAGCCAATATTGTCCACACATTCAAGGGCTAATTTTCATAGAAGAAAAGTCAGCTGAATCACTTTGCATGTCTCCATCAAGCTCTCTGGTCTTCGGGGGGCTTTCTTGCCACTTCATGGCAATACATACCATGGTGCAGATGGGTGAAGGGCAGCTCTGCAGGGAAGATGCAATCAACTGATTTTTATAGGGGGAAGGCACTTGGTTGGAGATGGGACTGCTGTCTTTAGCAAGTACACTGTAGTGGTATGGCCTCTCTGCTCCAAGTCACAGATAAGCTGGTCTTCTCTTGTGTAGTGGTTTAACTCCAGCTGGCAACTAACCCTCACACAGCCTCTTGCTCATTGCTTCCTAGTGGGATAGGGGAGAGAATCAGAAGGGTAGAAGTGAGAAAACTTATGGGTTGAGGTAAAGACAGTGTAATAGGTAAAGCAAAAGCCACATGAACAAGCAAAGCAAAACAAGGAATTCATTTACCACTTTGCATGGTTAGGTAGGTGTTCAGCCATCTCCAGGAAATCAGGGCTCCAGCAAGTGGAAGAGTTACCTGGGAGGAGAAATGCCACCACTCTGATCATCCCCCTGTTTCTTCTTCTTCCCCCAGCTTTAAGTGCAGAGCATGACACCATACGGTATGGGATATCCCTTGGGTCAGCTGGGGTCAGCTGTCCTGGCTGTGTGCCTTCCCAACCTCTTGTGCACCTCCAGCCTACTTGCCGATGGAGTGGTGTGAAGAGCAAAAGAGGCCTCAACTCTCTGTAAGCACTGCTCACCGGTAACTAAAACATCCCTGAATTACCAGCGCTGTTTCCAGCACAAAACCAAAATATAGCTTTGTACTAGATACATGAAGAGAATTAACTCTACCCCAGCCAAAAATCAACACATTGTCCACCTCTTATTGCATACCATTTATGCCATGCTCAGGTCCCACACTATCTGATACATTCTCGTTACATACCACCACCCCCTCCATCGTTTGATATAATACAGATGTAATTTCCCTAGTTTATGGACCATCCCTGTAAAATGTCCACAAAATGCCCATAGATTTCATGTAGTCCATGACTTCGGGCTCCATCTGTTACGGTAATCACTCAGGACAGGAGAAATGGTGTATTGTGCGGAAACACTGGGCACTAAAACCAGCTCAGGCTGAAATTAAGTCCACCCCAGCTGAAACCAGCATACCTTGTTCTGCTCAAATGCTTCGTATGACTTGATTTTCTTGGCTGACTGTGTTTAGGCAAGCTAAAAAGGATCATGGCACAGGCTTAGGCAAATGCCTGATCATAGCCTTCACTGCAAACTTATTTACCAGCAGATTTTGGCATATCAGACCCCTTCCAGACCATGTCAGGGCATTTATAAGACAATAAAGTTCATGGGCTGTTCCTGGTAGATATCAGACCACCCTGTTTTGGAATGGCAGAGCATGTAATCTGCAGACCCATGCCATGTCATGCCATTTGCATTTAGGTTTAGTGGACGGGGTCAGCATAGATTCAACTTGAAGAACCCAATCCCCTATAATTCATCTGGCAATGGTCAGCAGTTTCCTCAGTAGGAAGGAAAAGTGCCCTGTCACCATGGTGTGCAGTTATGGTACTTTGGGTAGGTAATGTGTGTTTTGCAAAGGAAAGTACCTCTTGCCTACACGTTCTCCTGTCCCCAGCCAGAATCCTTGCAAAAGCCTGGCAAACACCAGCCCTTTAGCAGTATTTATAGCTATATCTCTATCTGATGAACCACTCTAAAAGTAGGCTAACTCAAAACATACCACATCTCTGCTTGGAAATGCAGATGTGAAGGGATATCTGGTTCTAATATACAGATCACCTTATGGTGTGGCAGGTTTCAGTTTCCACAATAGAGAGTGCATTTGTGCTAGGAGTGATTTAAGCCATTTGGGACCTTCAAAAGCAGAAACCTTTCATGAACCTTATTGGAAATGACTACACTTGGTGAAAAAAAAGTAGAAGAGAAACTAGAGGGGTGATCCGAGATCACACACATCTAAAGAGTGGAAAGGAAGCCTTTTCCAAAATGTTGCTCTTTCTCACAGCAAATGCCTAAGTTGAGTGCGAGAGAAATATCTCCATTCCCTTGCTGAGCTATGAAGTCCTGCTAATGCTGACATCATATTGCAAAAAGCCACCGGGTTTAGTTCAAAACAGTCAGTTTAATAAATCTTAGCAATATTTTCTATTTCATTTTCCTTTTTGCATTTCTCCTTTTGCTGACGGAGGCAATACGGAGGATAATAAAGCAGGCTTTTCCTTTCAGTTACACCTGGTGGATTTGAGCGCTGATATTTCTCTTTCCCTCACTGCACGGAAAACCCTTAGGGAGAGCAAAATATCAGCATAAAGATTGGCTGTGCAGATTGGAAAGAAAGATTTTGCCCTTGGGTCCAAAAGCTGGAATGTTTTCTGCAGATCATAGACTCCATAAAACATATGTACTTAATAAATAAGCAAACAAGGCTTGTGCTTGAATGGGGCTTCCGTGCAGTAAGGGAGAACAACATTTGGCAAGTTGGGGTTGGGGAGTTGACACTTACATCCCTTGTAACCCAGAGCCACGTTTTTTTGCAAATACCTACTTCTTCACACCAGCTGTGCTGTTGAGGCGCACAAGAGGAACCTTTTGGAAGCTTATTCCATGTGATCTGAAATGGTGTTTCCTCACAGAGCTGACTGCCTCCATGCAGAAAATAGAGGGAATAAGTCTACCTTGTCAAAGAAGTAAACCAGATGAGCTGAGAAGTCTTTCCTTCATTCACATCTACTGTCTCACTGCCTGCACAGGTCAACATGGGAAAAAACAGAGGGGAAGCAGCTGGAATGATGCCAGCACTCTGGGCTTTTGGCACCCCTCTGCAGCAGGAGCTCGGGGTCTTTTTGCATCCCTCTGCTCCAGAGCTGTCAGCAGGTAACACATTCTGTCGTATATCTCAGAGCTGCTGAAACATTATGTGCTCTGCCTCCACCTTTTTCAGAGCTTGCTTGCCTGACCCTGCCTTGCTCCTTGCTTAGGGTGAGGTGGTTTCAATCCCCTTGGCAGCCCTGATGGGTCATCCAGGCTTGGTCAGGCCTAAGAAACTGTCCTCTTCCATTTAGCAAGAGAGAAACACATCCACCATCTGCTTGCAATTGCTCTCTAAGATGCCGAGTGTAGTCTTTGCTTTCGTGTATCTCCTGAACATTTGACAGTCAGGATATTCAGTGTGAGCGAGATCTTATTGGTACTTTTTGGTTGTCACACCAAAGGCCTGAACACCACCAGGTCTCCACAGGGTTCAGCTGGAATGGAGAATGAGTGTGTTAATCAAAGTGGCTGTCCACAGCAGTGAGCACATGTTTCCAGCACAGTGTTCCCCACTCGGGGCAGGAGCCAGACAGACGTTAGATGTCAAGTCTTATAGATTCATCTTGGCTTTTTCTGTGTGGAGAGGCAAGAGGGGCACCTTCTGAGGGTGCCTCATCTATTCTCCCCATGCACCCCTGCTTAGCAGGGGTGAATGCTACTGCAAGTCCTGCCAAAGGTCGCTGTAGAGGACAATGGCTTTAAACCAAACACCTCACTTCTAGTGGGTTGATGCTGGTTGAGATGAAGCCTACCTTTATTTCTTCATTTTCTGGCTGCTTCTAGCTTGTTTAGCTGCAATAATCCTTTCCCCTTCCTTCGTTAGTGCCTTTTGGTGTGAAGAACAGCAGAAGCAGACTAAGGACCTGAATCTTTTGTTTATCTTTAAAAATGCATTCATATAGCCTCAAAACTATGCCGTACAAAGGTGCATGGCAGACATTCCCTTACATAAAATGGTAAGTTTTGTGTGATTGTGACCAAATTATTACAAAGTACAGTGAAGTCAAAGTTAAGTTCAGTTAAGGATAAAACCCATAAGTGTTTGCTTAGATTTGTTTTTCTTTTAGTCCACAGGGATAAAAAACAATTGATTCATCTGGAACTCTTCATTTCCAGCATAATTTTGTCTCATTAAGCAGAACAATTATATTATTCTGAACGAACTATGTTTGGTTCTGTGTATCTAACCTTTCAATTCTGAAAAAAAAAACCCAAAACACACAACAAAAATAATGAAGTGACAATGAAATATTTCCTTGGACTTTGTGACAGTCAGTGAAGTGTTGTGGGCACCTCTGGGATCAACAGAAGATTAATAAAAGACTTTTTGATTCTGAGTCAGAAACAGCAAGCGTCTCTTTGTCTAATGTTGGGTTGTTGCTTTCTGCCCTGTGCTGACGATTCCAAGTGTTCCGACATACAGGTTTTTCCTTTTGATATATCTACTAAAGCTAGTTTTAAAAAAATCTGGAATCCACTGAGATTTGGCTCAAAAAAGCTGTCTGAGACT
The DNA here is from genome assembly GCF_004027225.2 of Strigops habroptila. Classification (NCBI taxonomy): domain Eukaryota; kingdom Metazoa; phylum Chordata; class Aves; order Psittaciformes; family Psittacidae; genus Strigops; species Strigops habroptila. The sequence continues at coordinate 10,719,751 of NC_044283.2, read as the reverse complement.
TATGAGCTACAAATTTATGTGCGGGTTATATTTGAGAAACCTGAGTAATCTGAACTCTTTCTTTCCATGAGGAGCAAATCTACAGCTTACATGAGGCATGGGAAGGATAAATTGGGATTTAAGCAGTGCTTGCATCTTCCTGATTCTAAGTGACCATCAGTGTTATTTAGACAGCTTTGGGAGCCTTGTTGACACTTAATGAGGACCTATAGATTTTTAGATTCAATTTAAATTCAGATTAATATTCCAGGTTAGATTACTACTACCAATTTTGCAAACACTAATAAAACCTAATGGTATTATCTGTACCTAATCAGAAATTAAGCAGGATGCCCATGGCAGGGAGGTTGGAACTAGATGATCTTAAGGTCCTTTCCAACCCTAACTATTCTGTGATTCTATGATTCTATACAGAGACACAGATTCTTTAAAAATCTACCATAATCACCACGTAAAAGGAAAGTAGTATAAGAATCTTAAGGTTGTCTTTTCACAGAGTCTGAATCTGGGGAAATTCTTAGCTGGTATATGAGTTTATATGGCTTCCATTTAGCAGGAGTAGTTTGGATCTGGATGAGATCTGAGGAATGTAATCCAAATTCTGTGCCTTTCCCTGAGATGGGGATTTTCCGATTAAGTGTCTGGATCAGACCTATTTCAAGACTGTCATCTCTGACTGCAGGCCACAGGGCCTTTTATCTGGACTTGCCTTATTTCTGTTTTGCAGTCTTATCTGATGTTTATCCCAGGTGCACATTTAGCCAGACTTCCTTGGTATGAAACAGTACACCTGTGAAGCAATACATGGGAAAACATTTTTGCCAGCAGGAATCAGCATTTCCCATCTTTTCCTTGTGTAAACAGAGTCAACAAAATGAGTGTCTGGTGGCTCTGAACTCATTTTGAAAGAGATTAAAATCTTTCTGGTTCCCCACCCCTTTAGTTTCCGCTTCTTGTACTGGATTCATAGATTCATGGATTGCTCTATCAGGGTGTTTTAATCTGCTTTCAAAATGTATACCTGTATTTACTTGCATGGAAGAAAATGCAAATATTAATAGAAGTGAAACATAAGTGAAAATAAGATGACAAAGAAGAACATCATCGTTAACCCTCGCCCACAGATATGGTGCGTAGATGTGTTTTAATTGCTTAAATACCAGGGTAGAAAGCTACCTCCCTGCTTTAGGATAACTCCAGACCCAATCGGCCTTACTACAGTGCCATCTACAGGCCAAATCCCTCTCCTGATCAAGTACAGACCTCTGCAAAGGGTTCTCAACTAGCCCTACGGTTGCGTTTTTCTAATTTCTCTTACTAAAAGTTTAGCAGAAGTGAAGCCATGGTGTTAAAAGGCTCTCAAAGGGTCCTGGTACCTCAGAACCTATCGGGATATTCACAGATGTTGCGAGACCATAGCTCATGCAATTGATTTTAAACAAAAATCAGTGCTGGGGTCTAGATACAGTAACATTTTCCCTAGCAGTTCTGTCTTCCACCATCCAAATGCAAATAAACTCAGATCTGTACTTTTGCCAAGTTTCAATTTATAAATAAAAGGGCTCAGAGCAAGCCAATTTTCCTACTTAGTTTTAATAGCTAATACTCTGAAAACCTCAAAGCTAATTAAACTGTTCATTGTCCTGCTGCATTTAATTATTCAGATATTGATCTAACAGCTTAACACACAAGACGAAACAGTGACATATTTCATATTTGGAAATGGAAAAAATAGGAAGCAGACCTGGTTTAAAAAGGATTTAGAAGTTAATAACTGAATTCAAAGAGCAGTGTTTCCAAGTGTTGATTTTTTCATGACCCAAACAGCCTTTCTATTAAAAAAAAAAAAAAAAAAAAAAAAAAAAAAAAAGACAAAAATTTAAAATACCCCAAACAACCCTATGAAACCGGCCATAAATCTTGCTTCAGATTTCACATCTAGCTGAAGAAAGATCCTACACGGTACATTGCCAAGCCCATGTGTCCCTAGGAAGATGAAGACAAGTCACTTGGCTAGGAAAATCAGACCGGCACAGAGAAACCTACCTGAGACAACCTATAACCTTGGACTAATAAATATTTATCTTGCCTTGTTCCATCACTGTCTGCAAACTGAGCCTTATATGTTTCCCTCTTCAACTGTTGTCTTAATTTATGTCACCATCTACCCAATATGGGACTTGGTCTTACTGGGTGCTTAGCCTTGGGACCAAAATAGAAATCCCACCACAACACAGAATAAGTTGCTCTATATGGACAACCCCAGTGAGGTTCTTCTTTTGAAAGAAGGAGTTTGTGTTCCTCCTTATGTTTTTCCTTTTTTTTCCTTGTCTTGGAAACATCATCACATTCTTGGGCAGTATTCTCATGACTTCTTTGGAAAAGTTATTTTCTCCCTCCCAACCAGAATTTGTGAGGCCTTTGGAGAATGAGAAACACAGATGTTCCGGGTCCGCCAGCATCACTTCAATTTTTATTACTACATAAAACAAAAAAACAGAACCTGGGTTATTTGGAGTGGAAATCATCTATAATTTGGCCATTTACAGCTAGCCTAGACACCCTAAACTGCACAGAAACATATGAACATAGCACGCAGTCTGTCTCATCCAGAGGACGTATTTATCAGATGTCCTGTGCCCTGAAATTGTGTAGTACCCTCCACTGGATATAAGGAGAGCCCACAGTGACTGGCTGAGGTACACATGTCCAGAATATAGTCAGGCTGCTTAAATATGGCTTCTTGGTGCCCTTTGATATTCCCAAAGACATCCAAGATATTTGCACAGGACTTCAAGTGTGACATGGCACCTCTGAGAGACTCACATGATGTCAGAACATGACCTTGTGATGATGTATGGCTCAAACAACACTGGACATATTGGTTTGGCAACTAAGTCCTACCTGCAAAGACAATGAGACAAGTGCCATCATTAATGTCTGTATTTTTTTCAGATAACACACTAAAAGCAAAGTGATTCATCAGATCATAGGTGACTATTCACTCTGGATTTGATTCTGCCTGTCTGATGTGGCCAGAAGTTCCTTGGGGTGAGGACTCATGCTCCTGCTATGGATGAAGAAAGCAAACAACCACCACAGAACAATTCAGTTGCATAGTTGTCTGTTTACAGTCCCTCTAGTAAGACTTATAAAGTCACCTTGAGTTTCATTCTGGGGCAAGAAAGATCATGAAATTATGACAAGACAACGATCTGCACAGGCAGGCTCCTATGCAAACCTCTCAAGTGCTTTTGATTCCTCTGAGGTGGAGACCTCACTCTAAGATTAATGTAGACTGCTGACCCAGCCCTGGGGACTTCTTCACACAGGGCAGCACAGACCAGGGACTTTGGTGGGAGAGGCAAAGCCAAAACTGAGACAGTGAGGGAGCACAGGAGATAGTAGGAAGACTGTAGGAAGGGCTTCCTATGTATTAAGCCAAGCCAAGGCTGCACTTCCATTCAGGACTGTGACCCTAGAAGCTGTTAAGGTCCTATGGCTGGTCATTACATAGTGCTGGGATAATATATTTCTCATGAGGAAGTAAATTTAAAGTTCTAAAAAGCAACACGCATTTCAGTACAATGGCTCAGCAGTGGGTTGATTTAAAGCCTGCCGTTTGGGAGACATTCACTTCATGCAAAATGTGCTTTGCTTTCTGTCAGGAGCAAACACAGCTTTCCCCCTAATTGGATCTAGCATAAGTTGTAGGTAGAATACATATAGAGGAAAGACGCAAAATAATGCATGGCATATGATCATTATTGCAGAATTCACTGGCTGGTAACTCGGTATTCTGTGTCTCCAACTTACAGTAACTGACACCAGATAATACAGTTGGGATTAATCCAGGCTTTATGAAATGTTCCAAAACCTCAAAGCTAATTACTACGCCTGAGATTCCCAGATTGGCATATGGTGTTAGAAAGCATTGTGCAATTTAGGGGAAAACATAAATTCTGCGAGAACTGTAATTTGCCAGGGAGCTAGTTTTCCTCTCAGATTAGTTACTGCTAATTGCAGAGAAGTGTCTTACATATGCTAGTGCATTTCTTTTTGAATCTACTAGTCCAGTTCCTTGGCCCTTTAAAAAATTTCCTTATTAAAACCATCAGAAGAAAATCTGGTTCCCAGTCAGGCCAAGAAACTAGAATCGACTGTCATAAACCATAGCAGATCACTTTGCATTCACATTAAAATCAAGCTTAATAACATTAAAGCTTGTACATAGTGGGAAATTCCATTTTAAATTCCTTCACCATCTGTTGAATAAAGATTAGCCGACGGTATTTCCCTTTAACTTCTCTTTTCCTTAGGGCGCTCGGGGCACACATGCAAGTTTATTTAAGGCTGTGCTGGGAGTAGGGGGTCAGGAGGGTGAGGAGAAGGAGGTGGGCCGAAGCAGGAGGTGAGATCTGCTGATGGGCATTGAGGACTGAAATGTCACCTTACCACAAACTGGTTGATCACACTGAAGTTATTCTATAATTAAGTTGCTTGTTAAGCGTTTTCTCAACAGATCTCCACTGTTCAGGTTCTGGAATCGCTGCTGGAGCAATCTGCTGTTACACAACTGTGGGTGAGCATTTTTTTTTCCCCATAATACAGCACCTCACTGCAGCCGTCCGAGCCCTCCCTTCTTCCATCTAACAGCACCACCTTCAGGCACGCTTTAAAACCTATCAGTTACCCAGCGGCGACCCAGCCGTTCCTCGTGCCGGGGATGCTCTTTTTCTGGTGCTGAATTCGCAGTTCTCCTGGTTTTTCCCTGGGCGCTGTCTTTAAGGCTTGACACTTGTCAAAATTAGGCTATCAACTCAAAATGCGAGAGCCAACCACCTCCCAGTTGCACCCTTTGTGTCAGTGTGATCGAATCTTTCCTCAAACGGACTCTTAAATATTGTTTAAACACTTTCATCTTTGTACCTACTTCATACTGTTTATTTTAGTTACTTCTTGATTGTTTTTAATCTCCTCCATAGAAAGACCTACTTTATTTTCACGAGTAGATTCAAACAGCATGTTTCAAGTCCCTGTTTTTTAACCTGAAAGAGACAGAGATTTCTAGATCAATTATACTTCATTATCTACTTCAATGTATGTTTTTAACACAGTCAAAATGTAATTAAGTCAAAAGAAATACATAAGTTACTAAGCTGTAGCAGTTGTCGTTGTTACACGTTGTTCCAACGTTGTTCCAAGTTGTTGGTGTAAACCAAACAAATCTAGGCCTGCTGAGTGTTCAAATCACAAGAAAATGCAACGAGAAATACTCAGTACACTTTATAATGTCATCGTAACCACCTACTGTTATTCCCCCCAACGAAATGTCATTTGCTTCATCTGTTTATACCTCAATTTATTTGTTTCCTATAATCCATAGGCAAAACAACAGCAAAGACCCACACAGTAGGTCTGTGTTCAGTTCCATGCAGTTTTCTGGAGCTATTCAGAGGTGAAATGAGACAGGCAGAGACCCATCTCTTCTACTGCTTGCCGCCACCCACGGTTTCTGTGCATGGCAGGCTGTAAAGCGACTTTAATTTCTTTATGGGAATATTTAGCCTCTAAGAAACACTATAACTATTTCTGTCCTTTGTTTGCCAGGGAATAGATGTAGAAAAGACTCAGTTTCTCTTTCCCGCCCTCTGGTTGAAAGGGAAGGATGATGCTTAACTTTAGTGAGGGTCTCACATCGAGAGTTGCCTCTACCAAGTTTTCCCTGAATCCATGAGACCTCATCAGCCATGGGTACTGTATCTGGCAGCACCAATGGGAAAGCATGTGTTCTCCTGCCTTTGCATCACTAGATAGACCAACAAGGTGGTGACACTTGAGGTATTCGTTAGTCTTTATTTGGGAAAGAAAGATTCTTCAGTCCCAAAGCTGATGGATTTGCCAATTTTCAGTGCATTCAGATTTACAGCAAGAAGACAATTTAATAGAAGAATTCTCGTCAAAGTGATAGTTAGCCTTTGCACGGCGTCTGCAGGAAATATTGCAGGAGGCAGCACGTTTCAGATCTCATTTTTTTGCATGCACTTGCTGGGCACAGCCGCAGAGTGAAACGATCACCAAATGAAAGAGAACGAGAATCCTGAGGGGAAAAGCCCGGCCCAGGGGCCGGCGTGCGGGGGAGCAGGGGGTCTGGATGGTGCCCGGGACCCAGATGTGGGGGTCTTCAGACATGTCCCCTTAGGAAAAGGGGTTACTGCTCACCCCTGCTTTGCCCCTTCCTGCCCCCAGAGCCGCCCTCGGGGACCGGGGGCCGGGCGCGGGGGAGCCCGTCCGGGAGATCCTGATTTACGCGGGGGAGCGGGGGAAGTGGGGAAGGGTCTCGGCCCCGGGGAGCCCCGTGCATAGGACGGGCCGAGGCCGGGCGAACACCCCGCCAAGAGCCGGGCCAGTCAACACCGGCCTGTCTCGGCCCCTTGGCCCCGGAGGGCGAGGCTGGGGAAAAGGGGTGAGCACAGCGATGAGGGTGCCCCGCCCTGGATAGGAACTGGGCTGTTCATAATGAAGGGACTTCTTTGATGTCTTGCAGCCGACGACAAAAATCTTCCGGGTCCCCCGCCCCAAACTTTCCTGTGCCCCACTTCTGGGCGAGAGATCGCCTTTGTGGGTTAATTTAAGGAGACGGAAGAGGCTGCGGTACCAGCCGGGAGAGGAGGGAAAGACTGCGAAAGCACCGAGGGGGAGGCCGGGAGGAGAGCGGCAGCGCGGAGCACCCCCGGCCCCACGGCTGCAGCAGACTGGTGCGCGGGCCAACCCCAGCCTCTTTCCGGCCACGTCTGGGGAAGGGGAACGCCACCCGTGTCCGCGTCCGCCCCTTCGGTCAGGTCCGGCTCGCACGGGCGCCGCAGGTCAGGCAGCTCCTGCAGCATCGTCCCCAGGCCCGGGGCCAGCCCCGGCCAAGCTGGGGGCAGAGCAGGAACTCCCCACGACTTCGCCTCCAGGTGTCGTATGTGTGACACCCCCCCTCCTCCCCGAGCGGAGCTGCCGTCGGGTGGGAACGCAGGACAGATCCAGAGGCCCCCCCGACAGTTCGGACCCATAACCATTCCCGAAGAGCTTGCAGCTCCCCCTCGCTCCTCCACCGGCTCCACGGCCCGCAACTGCTGAGAATAATGAGGGATAGAGGAAAGGATTTTATATTTTATTTTATTTTATTTTATTTTATTTTATTTTATTTTATTTTATTTTATTTTATTTTATTTTATTTTGTTTTGTTTTGTTTTATTTTAAATTTATTTATTTTTTCTACCGTATCCTGTCCTATCCTATCGTATCCTATCCTATCGTATCCTATCCTATCCTATCCCATCCCTCTCTATTCCATACTGTTCTATCCTATTCCACTGTATACTATTCTATTTATTTTACTTTTTGAGGGAAACCCGTTTTTCAAGCTCATTTCGTTTTGCCAGACCTCTCGGCCCCATAAACTCCAGGTTTCAGGGTCTCCTTCAGGAAGAAGCAATGAGGTGCTTCCCCCCTCCCGACGCCTTTGGGGTCCCCCCTGCTGCCCCAGCGAGGAGCCGGGGCAGCAGCGCCGGGGCGATCCCGTTGGCAAAGTGGGACCAGCGCAGTCGGGGTCTCCAGCGGGGAGGCAGGGAGGGCCGGGAAACGGGGGACTCAGTTTCTGCCCCCAAAGCATCTCCTCTGCCCAGCTGGGAGGTGAATTTCCCGTCCCTTCTCTCCCAGGGACACTTTTCCTTCCCGGCCCGGGATGCGGCACCCCCGCCGCGGGATTTGAGTGAAGAACAACCGGGTGCCGACCTGCCGGAGGGTGTTTATTCGATCGTTTTCCCTTGCCCTCGAATACAGTGGTGATAATCTCGTGAATTTGGAAGGCGAACGCGGCGCAGAACAAGATGCAGGGCGAGGGGATCGTCAAAGAGTCCTCCCAAAGGAGGATTTTCCCAATAATTTTATTTCAGGAATCTGTCTCTTCCCTCCTTTGGCTTTATCCCAAAGCAGGGAGATTTTTTTTGTCTGTTTGTTGGTGGCTTATTTATCTACTTATTTATTTTAAATTTATTTCTAGAGGTATAGCTGCCTTTGCTGGTCATGTGGAAAACAGAAAAAGAAAACAAGGATATCTCCAGAGTATTTAGTTTCCTTCAAATAAAGATTTTATGCTATTTATTTTTTTGGCTAGCACTCCCTAGGAGTGGACCAAACAAGGCATGGTCTTAAATTAATACACAAAAAATAGGTGACTATCCAAGATGAAAGATACATATTCAGCTACAGCAGTGTCAGGTAGGAAGCTCCTATGTCCTGGCATTCCCTAGTATTTTCCAGGTTTGATTTTATAAAGGCAAAGGTCTTTTCAAAGAAGTGTTGATGCCTCTCTATTGTGCACATCCTCAGTCATTTCCTTGCTCTGGAGCCTTGCTCAGATCCATCACAAAGGAAACTTTTACCTTCATTTTTTTGGTGAAAATCAATAGCAGAACAAGTATTTTTCTGTGGGATAAATCCTACAGACATATGTCCTGCTCTCTGTGAGCATGGTAACAGCGTCTGAGCATGAATGACTGCTGACTTTCTACATCCACAGTTTTCAGCAGATTTTCTCCTCTAATTTCTGCGCTTGCATCTTCATCCTCTTTTTTCTCACTACCGGGGCTTTGTAGAGCCCTTCTCCAGCCAAACATGTTTCTTACTACCCCATGTTTCGTTTTTACACTGATTTTCCTTGCTCTCACTGCCCTTCACATTGCTCCTCTGGATTTTTGTTTTCTTCTTACCCAGAAAATGCTGCTGGCTGTTTCTGAACTCTGTTCTGTCCCATAATATCACCACATTTACAATATTTATTCAAAGGCGGGTTTAAATAAAATGTATAAAGGATAACCAGAATACAATGTATACCAGATCCTTCCATTCTTGAAGCTGAACTCTGTCTTTCGCTCTTCTTGGAGAGCCTTCTGGAGTCTATAAAATATTATTTTGAGCTGCTATTTAAGTTATATGGGGCCTCAGAAATCATACCAGTATATTGTCAACAGAGTTTCCTACCCCACAGAAAGCAAGAACCTAACTATAACTTCTATAGCAAGGGAGATACTAACCTGCCAAATTGAAAATATCACTATCACCAAGATTGACATTGTCTGTGCTTGCACAGGTTTGTGAGATGCAAACCAAAGGTCACTTTTTGGATAGGCTGTAACCTCTGGTTGTCTCCTGGCAATATGATATATGTTAATGGACTTTGGTACTAGAGAGATGCAAATCTGTTCGTACTCTGAACATCTCTGAGGTTTTGCATTTTGGAGCTTTTCCAGTTCTGTAAGACATTTAAGCCCAAATTTTATTACTTTCTGAAACTGGTTTTGATTGCTTGGGAACTCATTAATGTCAGCTTGAAATCTTACCTACAAAGTTCATCAGAGCAAGGAAATGCTGGAATTAACTTTGCAAATTTGCTCTTTATGATCATGTTTTTGGAAAGTCAGACCTACAAGCAATTAGTGTTAAAAACACATGAAAAAGTCAGAGAAGACTGAACTCGTTGCCCAGACTTTGGTACTTCGAAACACAAACCACATGTTTTTAGGGTCTAGGTTTGAATATCAAGCTGAGTTAATTCAGATCTGATCCTATATGTAATTATGGATAACATACAGGACCAATTCCATGCCCCACTAGTAGAGCTGCATGTTTGCGGTTATCTGCATCTTTATGATGAGAGAAAATGAAGCTTAATGCAAAAAGATTTGTATCACTCATCTGGATGAAAATGTCTGTATAATGTGTGTGGCAACATTATTTCTGTCCAAGAAATAGTTTCTCTTTCTTTTAAGACAGTTTTTCTTCTAAGGGATTTAATATGCAGATGCTTTAAGCAGGGATGGCCACACTCTTGCTCTTGCACAGTCCAAATGCATCTCTCCTACCTGGGCCATATCACATCAGTCTTTACTTGCCCGGGGGCTGCTGAATAATCCAAATTCCCAATATAGAGAAAACAAGGTGCCTTGAGCTGTCATCACACTCCCTGAGTCACTCTGGGGAATAGCTGCTCCAGATTTCCAGATTTTTGTAGGAATTCCAGTTTTTCACAAGAACCCACACATCCTTTTGCACTGCAACTCATTTCCAGAGCACCGGATCCCTCCCTGCTCATCTTTCCAAGGTACGTGCCTCACAGTTCCCAGCCTGATGGTATTTTGGCATGCTGTTTGTGGAGTTGGGAAGCTTGGCTGCCCTCATACTGATCAAAAGGAAAGAGTCTATGGAATAACGGAAATCTGGAAAACATGAGGGGTGAAAGATGTGGCTTTGTTTAAACTGGGGGGTGGGGGAAGAGCAGGGGGACAATAGTTTTCTATATGTAAAATGTTGCTACAAAGTTGCTTGTGATCACTTGTGACCAACTGAAGAAGAACGAGAAATCACTTTAATCTGCAGTAAAGAAAACCAGGATTAATATCAGAAACTCAGACTGTCTCTTACAGTAGTATCCAAGAAAACGGTTTGGTAGAAATCCCAGAACTTGTGCTGCAGAAATGCAGGTTAGAAGAAATATCCATAAGAGATTATCTAAAGTGATTTATTTAACATCCACACAGGGGGTGGGATGGTGGGAGAGCGGCCTGGATAATTTCTTGAATTCACTTTTACTGCTTCATTGCCACAGAGATATCATCCCTGCAGGCGAGGCAACTATTCAGCTGGCTGACAGCTGATGCAGGACAGAGATTAAACTCAGCTGAAGACTGACTATGGTAGTAGAAATATGTTGATTCATCTGGAATTCAGGCTCCTGGTTCACACCCAAATCACTGGCAGAGCCGCTGCTGACTTCAGTAGCTCAGTATCAAGTCCTTAGCTGGCAGTTGCTACCATGTCCGTTTTGCTGTGTTTTGAAGAAGTGTTGCAAGATTGGCCTCTTACCAAATCTATTCCAGCTCTGTCAAATATAATGGCTATTTCAGCATGAGTTGTATAACAGTCAGAGATCAGGGGGTGTAGAAGCTGATGAGGCTATTCTGTTCACATCTTCATTACTAAATGGAAGTATTAAACTTTTCATTCTGTCCTTTATTGTTTTATTTGAATAATCTTAATCCAGATCTTGGATATTGAAGTTATTGCCTGAGAAATAGCCTCAGTAGTGAAGAAAGGATATGAAATTGACCTCCTTATAGGAAGAAGACCTGCATTTTTACTTCAGCCATCAAGATGATTACTTGGAGAAGAACTCAAAGTAGGGAGCACTGTACTGTTTTTCTAAATTCTTGTCATGGAGGACACTTCTTGCACCTACAAATGAAAATGATGTGATCGGTAACACAGGGGCAAAAGATGCTTTAGGCAAAGTTTGAATGAAGTTAAGGAAGTTCCTCATGAACAAAACCCCTAAAGCTTTTCTCCAGCCATTAACCTGCCTGCTGATTTCTTGTAGGAAGATCTAGAAAATCCTCATTCAAAGGGGAAAGAAAAGCCCCTGCTGCCTGGCAGCATAGTCAGGTGACTCTCACTGACACCCATCTTATGCTCTCATGTGCTTCAGGATCCAGCTGGAGCCACTGAAGAGTGATGGTCCTCAGCTGGTCCTATTGCTGGAGCTCTGTAACAGTCGGGCCCTTTCATGACAACTGGGGGAAATCAGCTTTAGTTTTTTGCTGAATGAATCTGTTTTATTTTGCATTGGAATAGTTGAGGAGTGCTCGTACAAGCAATTATGACATTTCTGATGGGGCGTGGCAATAAACAGGAGAGAAGTGGGAATTTATGTCATATTTGTCTGCAGTGTAAGGGAGAGAGTATACAGGAAGCAGAAGGTGGTGGAATGGGTAGACAGAGAGGTGGAGAGAGGAAAACGAGATTAGGAAGGTGGATGCAATAAGGAGAGGAGGATGAAACAGTGACAAGTTGGAGAGCAGGAATCAAAGAGAGCAGGTTTAGGGTCATCGTGGAAAATCACTACCAAGGTAGCTTTGGTGAGAAGAAAGATGAAGAGAGTAAGACGAGTGATGTAAGGATCTAAGGGAGGAAACAGACAGACATGATCCTGGCATGGCTGGAATTGACACAGGGGGACATTAGGGTTTGCTTATAACAACCCCTGGGCTTTCCTGCAAACATTGCTTCTGAAATGAAAGCCCATGACTGTGAGTGGATGTTGGACAATTCACAGCCGAGGCTTGGGGGTGGAGTGTGAGGAAGTAGGATACTTAATGGGGACAAGCAGGAGGGAGATGGGGGATCCAAGTTAACAAACTACTCAGCTGTGAAGGGCAGGGGATCTCTGGGTACAGAGAGCACAGTGACTGTGACCCTTGCTGTTCAGCTCAGCTCTTAGCATGTATCTTCTCATCCTTTCTGTACACCGTGTTGGGCCAAGGAGCCTCACTGCTATCTCCTGCCACCTCCACCACCCATGGCAGGAGGAACTATGCTGCCCTTGGCTGCTTGCCACTCTCACCGGCGGGGAAGAGGAGCTGGTACTGTTTATAAACTGCCCTGTGAACAATGTGGCAGGAGGAACCATCCCTGCCCTATGGCATCTCCAAGTATATGCATTTCAGTGCACTGGGTATCCGGGAGATGGTCACACCTCAAAATGGGGCAGCAGAAGCTGAGCTAAAAGCCACTGCAGGGATTAACCCACGAGGGCTCCTCTCCCAGCAGAGCACCAGACCTGCAGCCATGGGCAGGGAAGGAGGAGGATGCTACAAGCCTCCTCCAAGCCCCCACTGAAGACCGAGGTGCTTTTAATTTTCGTCTGGGAACTTTCCCCTCATTACCCTTCTGACAGGATGGGTGCAGACAGCATTAGGAACGCTGGGCTACACACCAGCCGCAGAGGAATGTCCTCCTCTGCGGCAGTACCTCTGCGCAGGGGGAGGCACACCAGCACTTCCAGCCAAACACCTTCCCTCGTAGGATTTCTTGTTTTCCAGCTGGAGGCGGCTGCAGGAGGGCAGGGAGCCTCCACCCCGTCCTCACCCAGCTCCCCGCAGATGCACAAGTGTGTCTGGCCAATGCCTTTTCCCAGGGTTAAAGGGGATTGGTGATTAAAGGGGCCTTCTGACCAGCTTTCCCCTAAAAGGAGCTTACAAAGTCCGTTTGTTTAACCTTTTCACAGCAGCTTGACCCTGTCATGAAGAACAAATCACTCCCGAACAACGTCAAAGTGTGGGACTGGCAGAGTGGCTCCCAGCCTCTTCCTCCTCTGCCACTGCACATCCAGAGATGGGTCCAGCCCTGGCGAGGAACAAGGACCCTTTTCTGCATCCTGACAACCTCACAGTAGCTGAGTTTTGACCCCCAAGAAAGGAGGACCGGGTGTGGGTATCTGTGCTGGTGGTACAGGTAGGACACATTGCAGGCAGCCTGCAGTTCACCTCCCTGCTGAGAGTATACCTCCAGTATTTTCCAAGTACTAGATGCACTTATGGGGTTGTTGTATTTTTCCCCCAATCTAAATCCTTCAGCCAATTTTTGGGTTTATATTGCCTATTTTACACCTTTTGTGGACTGCTTAGCAGTGAAACCAGAGGACAAATAGACTCATTAGTGAAGCTTAGAAGTAAATGCTCAAATTTTGTTACATTCTTGGTTTTATGGATAGGGAAGGAACTATTCAGTTAGAAATAACCACTAAACACTTAACAAGATACTCGGATTTTAAATGATAGTTCTCTTTTTGCTTTAATCCAAACGTCAAAGCAAAAATGCATAAACTGGACAAAAGTTATTATATTCGAGTGTTTTCATGAAGCGATTTTCTACATGAACAGGAAAATGAATCTTAATTGCTTACCACAAAAATATCCTCAGGCAATGGTGGCACAATTAAGACTTTTTCTTTAAATAGTACGCAAGCTAATGCAGTACATATGGTGTCATTAGCATCTTCAAACCAGTATTTGGATATTCATTTAATTTAGAACAGCGTGTGCTAACAGAAAACTTAGCAGTAATGATAAATGTAAACTTGGGTAGGAAAGTAAACAGTGCCATTTCTGTTGGGCGTGTAAGCCATTAGTCAAAATCAACAGAACCAGATTTTGATAGCAAGTATAAGCACTAGGTATTTTCTTTCCTACAGCAATTTAAAAAATCTTCTTTCTTTTTGGCTTTCTTTTAAAAAAAAATATTCTTGTAAAGAATGGTCATTTTTCTGCTGTATTTTATTTTGCTCAGTGATTGTCCTTAGGAGGAACTTTTCCTTTGCTTGTAAATACTGAAAAAAATTGACTGCAGCAGAGCAAACTGTGTGTAAAATGAGATGAATGAGCTCATAGCACTGCTACAACTGCGAGTGTAAATTTAAACACCATACTGATACCTTTGATTTTTAACCGGATGACTTTGGCTGCAGAACAGCAATGGAAACAGCCTGGTTAGCTGAAGGTGGCACATTCCATTTAAATGCCCCATGGAAAACACACTGTGTTAGTAGCTAGGTCCTTAAATCATAGAATCATAGAATAGTTAGGATTGGAAAGGACCAGACTAGGTTATTTAATCACTGCTTTAATCCAGACTCTTTAAAATTTGTGGGACATTACTGAAATTAAGATCATTCCCCTGTTGAGAATAACGTCTGTTATTCTACCAGCCCTTGCGAGAGAAAATGTTAGTTCTCCATCTAAATTAATTTTAGATGACAGTGTCAGCTGGAAGAAAAAATAACAGTAGCAGCACTGACATTAAGGTAGTAAAATAAATAATCTACATCAAAACAGTTAGGTAGAAACCAATGGGATGAGAGAATTTTATTATAGGGGAGTTCCTTACTTTCACCTGCCCTCTGTTCACAGCAGTCCCTGTGACCTTGGAAATCCCTGTGGACATTCCTGTTCCCTGCTGCCTCTCAGAGCTGGCCCTTACTGCAGCTGCTGGGGCTTCTTCCACCCCATAGACGGTGAAGAGAGCCAAGATGCCAGGAATAGAGGTGGGTACATGGCTTAGTAAAAGGCTAATCCTTGACCCTTGTGAGAAATGAATTGCTGGAGGGCAAGGGGCCATGCCTCCCTCAGCAAACAACTTCAGTCTTGAATCCTGCTGTGGAACACAGTGCCCGGGCTCAGGAAGCAAGAATGAGAAGTTAACAAATCACAGTGCAAGCAGAATACATTTAGTTGTCAAGGAGAAAACCTGCATCAAGTCACTGCCTTGTGTTAAAAGCGAAGAAGTTTTGTGCAGTGCAGAAGAGGACCATCAGGCTTGCCAGCATGTACATCCTAGCTGGAGCTGTTCCACTTTGTATAAATAATTAAATCATCTTTGGAGCAAGGACTTGACCCTGCGTCTCTCACATCCCAGGTGAGCACCCGAACAAGTGGGCAGTAGAATCAATCTCTTGCTTTTCTCTCACTGGCCCAATGAATATTTAATCACCTGTACAAAGTGTAGCAGCTCCAACGGGAAGGAGTGAAAGCCAGGCACCTTGCAAAAGCTATGTAGCTCAATGGCCCTCAGTGTTTGAGTCCCCATGGACAAAAGCCCTTGGTATGTGAGAGAGAAGGTTGTATTGACTGGATGCAAAGTCCTGAGATGGTGGGAGGCAGCTCCTGTCTTCCTACCTTTGCCATCCCTAAAAGCTAGTCACTTACACATTTTCTTTTACAGCTGATGATATTGATGGCACCAAAATACATTGGCTAATGATTAGAAACAGCCACCTAGGAAGGAGAAGAGTCAGGCAGAACCTGCATTTCAGAGGAGACTGTGCTGCTTCTGCTCAAGTCAATGGGAGAGTTGAGCAGACGAAGTCAGATGGGTGGGAAAGACCACGTGCCCACTGATAGGAGCTTATGCCTCGGAAAGGACTCCCACATGGCTACTGCTTCCACACTGAGTTCCTTACTTTCTTCACTCTCTGATGCAAAACACGATCCAATACATCATAGCAGTAAAAAGCATAAGGAGGAGCTGCAGGGAATAAGAATGCAAAGAATAAGGTCATTCTGCCCAAGGCACATCTTGTTTATTTTTGTATTTCCACAGGAAACTAGGCCATCCAGTGAGGGTTTTAAAGCTAATGCAGGTTTTTAAAGGAAAGCACATCTGAGGGGTTTTTAAAAAATGTGCTGAGCCAGAAAGGACACTACTCAGGTACTGCTGTAGCCTATCAAGGTCCAAATGGAATGAGAAGTGCCCTCTAGGAAGAATCACTCCTCATCTTACTTTGTTCTGAACTGTCTCAGCAACCATTATTTTAGCTTTTTTTTTTTTTGCTTATAACAGGCATAAAGAATTAAAGAACTGTTATTTACAGTTGCACAAGATATCCAATAATGGAATTGCATAGGAAAAGTGAGGAAGATATTTAACCTATTTAACACAGATAATTTGCTATAAATCCTCCATTCTGCCAGCATGTTGCTGCATTTTCCTAACGGACTTTCTTTTGGGAAATCTATCATCACCTTAAAATAAGTCAAAACACTGTGTATTAAAAAAAAAAAAAGATATTTTGTCTAGAAATGGCAGCTTTTCTTTCAGTTCACAATGTCATTACAGAGCTGTGTATTTTGTTTTCAAAGTGTATTTTGCTTAATTTTCCTATTAAAAATGATTAACCCTCCCCAACATTTCTTAGACATCCTTTGTTTCTGACAAAATGTAATGATGATCAGGAGGGATCATGCCCAATCTGGGCTTTATATTTAGGTGCCTGGGTTGGAAGTGAGTCTGTCCATAGGTAAACAATGAAGAGATTTAAGACCCCCCCCCCCAGCCATTCAGTGCAGGGGCAACATGTCAACCTCTGGAGGTGCCCGATTCTGCTAACTGCAAGATGTGTCCCATTGACTTAATGGTGGCCTGTGAGTGTATGGCTTTCTCCTCTCCTAATTTCCCAGTCTTAGCCATAGGCTTCAAACATGGTTCTGAGACACATCCCACTCCCAGCTCCTCCATTCCTGCCTCAGATACTAGAAATTCATCTCTGTTGTTTGCACAGTTTTGTGCTATTGTAAAATTAACTCTACCTGCTGCAGAATGAAGATGAAGTCCGGAGGAGAGTCAATGACAGGAAAGAGCTACTGCAACAGGAATATCACTCTTTGATCAGATGTGCTGGCAGAGGGAGGTGAGAACACAGGCATGGGTAGTCCTTCTGACTCCAGGAAAGTGCTATTTGTAAAGCACCGTCTTACATTGCTTGCAATGAATTAATTTATCACTTGATTTTACCATTTCGTGTCAACCTTGCTGAGCCATGGTTTTTACCCTTTTTTTCTGCAGCGAGACTCAGTCCTGTCCACCAGGGCTTGTCAGCAGAGAGGATAGCAGGAAAGTGATGAGTCAAGAAGAATCAGATCAAGAGGGCCATTTCACAGGCACACCAAAATGGCTGGGAGCATTTTCTGATCCTTTCCCTCTTCTAGCTGCAGAATGAGTTACCTTTGCTGAGAGTATTTAAGCTAACCTTGAAGAAGGGCTAAAAATATAAATAGTATTGCAACTAGCACTGGGGAGGGAAGACATGCAGCTAAAGCACCACTTCAGCCACAGCCTTTTGTCGTGGCCCCACAGCACCGTGTAATGTATGTACCAGCCATCGTGAGACCTGCCTGGCTGGCAAAGGACTCAGCCTTTCCCTATTATCCCTGATTTGCACTGCATAGGATTCCTCGGCCATGCTGACAGCATGGATCTGGCAGGCTGTACCTGAGGAAACCATACTTATTTTATGCCTTTACCTGTGTGCTGCTTACATATTAAATTAGCAAGAAGGCTTTTTGAACCCGGTTTTTTTTTGAACCTTTTTCAGTCACCCTCCTATCTCATCTTCTCAGTTTCTGAACTCCTGGTTGAGCTTATAGAAGGTGGAAGCGAGGACAGGTGGCCTGGGAAGAATATAGGAGCATTGCCTGAGAAGCTAGGGACCAGGTTAGGAAAGCTAAGGCCCAGCTAGAATTAAGTTTGGCAAGGGATGTAAAAGATAACAGGAAAGGATTCTATAGATACGTAGCAAACAAAAGACAGACTAGGGACAATGTAGGCCCTCTCCAGAAGCTATCAGGAGAACTGGCTACCATGGATTTGGAGAAGGCTGAGGTTCTTAATGACTTCTTTGCCTCAGTCTTCACCAGCAAATGCTGCTCTGACCACACAACCCAAGTCTTGGAAAGCAAATGCAGGGACTGTGAGAACGAAGACCTTAGGCCCGCTGTAGGAGAGGATCAGGTTCGAGACCATCTTAAGAACCTGAACGTGCACAAGTCCATGGGACCTGATGAAATCCATCCACGGGTCCTGAAGGAGCTGGCGAATGAAGTTGCTAAGCCACTGTCCATCATATTTGAAAAATCCTGGCAGTCAGGTGAAGTTCCCAATGACTGGAAGCAGGGTAATACAACCCCCATTTTCAAGAAGGGGAAGGTGGAAGACCCAGGGAACTACAGACCAGTCAGCCTCACCTCTGTGCCTGGCAAAATCTTGGGACAGTTTCTCCTGGAAAACATGCTAAGGCACAACCACAACGAGGTGGTTGGTGACAGCCAACATGGCTTCACTAAGGGGAAATCCTGCCTGACCAATTTGGTGGCCTTCTATGATGGAGCCACGGAACTGAGGGACAGGGGCAGAGCAGTTGACGTCATCTACCTGGACTTGTGCAAAGCATTCGACACTGTCCCGCACAACATCCTTGTCTCTAAATTGGAGAGACATCAATTTGATAGATGGACCACTCGGTGGATAAAAAACTGGCTCGATGGCCGCACGCAAAGATTTGTGGTAAATGGCTCAATGTCCCGTTGGAAACCTGTAACGAGTGGTGTCCCTCAGGGATCGGTGTTGGGACCGGTCCTGTTCAACATCTTTGTCGGTGACATGGACAGTGGGATTGAGTGCGCCCTCAGCAAGTTTGCCAACGACACCAAGCTGTGTGGTTCGGTTGATACACTGGAGGGAAGGGATGCCATCCAGAGGGACCTTGACACGCTTGTGAGGTGGGCCGATGCCAACCTTATGAAGTTTAACCAAGCCAAGTGTAAGGTCCTGCACCTGGGTAGGGGCAATCCCAGGCACTGCTACAGGCTGGGCAGAGCAGAGATTCAGAGCAGCCCTGCAGAAAAGGACTTGGGGATGTTGGTTGATGAGAAGCTTAACATGAGCCGGCTTCAGTGTGCGCTTGCAGCCCAGAAAGCCAACCGTATCCTGGGCTGCATCAAAAGAAGCGTGACCAGCAGGTCGAAGGAGGTGATCCTGCCCCTCTACTCTGCTCTCGTGAGACCTCACTTGGAGTACTGCATACAGTTCTGGTGTTCTCAACGTAAAAAGGACATGGAGCTGTTGGAGCGAGTCCAGAGGAGGGCCACGAGGATGATAAGAGGGCTGGAGCACCTCCCGTATGAAGACAGGCTGAGAAAGTTGGGGCTGTTCAGCCTGGAGAAGAGAAGGCTGCGTGGTGACCTCATAGCAGCCTTCCAGTATCTGAAGGGGGTCTACAAGGATGCTGGGGAGGGACTCTTCCTTAGGGACTGTAGTGGTAGGACAAGGGGTAACGGGTTCAAACTTAAACAGGGGAAGTTTAGACTAGATATAAGGAAGAAGTTCTTTACAGTGAGGGTGGTGAGGCACTGGAATGGGTTGCCCAGGGAGGTTGTGGGTGCTCCATCCCTGGCAGTGTTCAAGGCCAGGTTGGACAGAGCCTTGAACCACGTGGTTTAGGGCAAGGTGTCCCTGCCCATGGCAGGGGGTTGGAACTAGATGATCTTAAGGTCCTTTCCAACCCTTACGATTCTATGATTCTATGATTCTATGTGAAAGCTAAGGATTCTCTGCAAAGGATTCCCCGTTGTCCCATCATAATGACCTGTTGCTTGGGAGGGGTTCCAAGAGCAAACCTTCCTAATGCTCTTGTTGAGTCAAGGGCAAGGGCTAGATTTAATCACACATTCTTTAATTTGAAGTGCTCTTCAAAAGGCACTTAAAGCTTTGGCTCAAGCTGCCAGTGATGCCATCTCAGTTCAGTCAGACAATGCAACTGTATTCTTCCGGTGCTCCAAATTACCCTTCAGAACTAGTCTTTGTGATGAGTTGTCACAGACAACATCACTTCCAAAATATTACATATCACAAGAAGATCAAAGAGAGGATAATTCTCTTGAAAAATCAGCAGTCAAACCGTGCTTGCGCTCAGAGAGGGCTGATCTTCACAGGTAAGGCCAGAGGTGCACCTGTGACACTTGGTGACACGAGGGTGGCAGGTCCAGAGAAGAGACAGTGATTTGCACACACTTTTCCAGGTGTGTTATGCCAAGGTGGTGTGACAGGGAAGCCATGGGCATGCAAGGGTGTTGAGCACAAGGTAGACCAGCAGAGCTGGACACCAGACTGAGAGGCAGACAGCCAGGAGACAGCTATAGCATATACATTCTCCTTATTAACTCATTTAAATTTATACTAATATTAAATTTATATTTAAATTTGTAAATAAAATATAAATATAAAATATATCAATATAATATTTAAATAGACAATTTATATTTCACCTCTAGGCCTGTGTCTTGCCCTGCTTTGTTTTTTTTTCCTAGTCTTCTATTTCTCTTCTTGTCCTATATCTAGCTTTCCCCAACAACAGTCAGAGCCTACCTAAACCTCCCCCCTTATGCTTCCTCTTCCCAGAAATTATACAAACCCATGTAAACCGATGGTGGTTTGTGTGTTTTTATGTGTTTTTTGTATATCCACAAATTGATTCAAAGAGACATTTCACACCCTTTGCTATTCCCTCCTACCAGGGTAACGCAAGCTGAAAGCAGAGCTCCTAAGGAGCCCCTGTTCCTGCTGTGCTCCATAAAATCACACACAGCAAACCCTTACACAACTTGCTGGATGGGGGCCATATGCCTGTATTATGAAATGTATGGAGGAAACGTGCTTCTCAGTAACGTGAGGAAAAGCCACTCAGCAGTTCCCATATAATATATAGATACTACTTTGAGCAATGTTGATGCTTGTCTTTGTTTAGAGAAGCTATCCTCATTTCAGCCATTGCTGCCATGAGAGTACAGGACTGGGGAAGGGATGTCCAAGGGGTGGAAAAAAGAGAGTTTTAATTTGTGAGCCTGCTCTGGCACACAGGAATGGGGTATTGGTGTGTAAACTGGTGGTGGCATTGCTGTGGGGATGAAAACACCCACAATTGAAAACAGTGCAATTTGGGTTTGCTTTGTGCGATTTTTCAGCTAGAAAAGAGAAAGACTAAAATACTTCCTCATTGAGATGTCAATACTGCGTATGTGGTAAGACCATTTATTTGTATGGTTTTGCTCTTACACAGCTCTTTTGTTCAGGAAAATCTAATGAAATTTGTGAATCTGTTTTTGTTGCTGTCAGAGACAAAATCTGGCTGAGCCAGCACTGGGGGTGTAGAGCATTGTGGCTTTGCCTGAAAGACAATTCACATAGTGAGTGTTTTCGGGTTGGTTAAGCCCCAGGTCCTACATGCCCTCTGTGTGCAAAAAATAACACTTCAAGTGAGTGGAGTTCTAGAAAATGAAAGAACTAATTGCTGAGGTTAGAAGAATTCAGCCAGTCTCAAGCCATTAGGATCACAGCTGAGTGGGGAATGTCATGGAGCCAATTGGAGCAAAGCTGCCAGGATTTTACCACGCTTAAGACCTAACCTTACGTTGCTGTGTGATCACACGACCACGGCTCTAACAATCACAAGCAAATATTCCCAAGTGCCCCGGCAGCGCTTTCCTCTGTAGACGCAGGGATAAGTGCAAGGAATGCCGATTCCACAATACTCTTCATTGCCAGCAGGATGGGGACAGAGAGGCCTGGCCGTTTAATTTGCCGTTTTTTCTTTCCTAGAGGAATAAAAACAACAAAAAGACAACCTAGTCTGTCGTGAGATTTCTGACTGATCATGGAGTAATTTGGGCAGAATGGAATAGAGCCTGCTCAGTGGTTCATGAACAGCACTTATCCGTACTCCATTATTTTCCTTTTAGTTTGCTTTACAAATTAGAAAAGGGCACCAGTGTCAAATTCTTGATGCAAGCCTCTGTGTGAAATGATAAGCTAAATCCTAAATTGAGGTCAAAGCTGTTCATGTGGTTCCTGCTGCTAATAAAAATGCTTTTCTTTGTTCCTGCCTGCTAAGAATGCCTGCCCCATTTATAAACAAGATCTTATCCCAAAGGAGACACCTCTATGCAGATGTTAGGGAAAAACACCCAGTTTAAACTATAATCTCTCTTTAAAAATGTATTATGTTTTGTAAAGGGAAGAAAGTAACATCATTGCATTGGGAGTAATGCATTTATACTAGCTGAAATTCTGGTTTTTTCTGCATGTAGCATTTCAGGGTGTTTTTCTGGGCAGTTCACAGTGTGAACAAATAATTGGCAGCATCATAGAATTATATATATCATTATTGTAATATGATAATATACATCATATATAATTATTATATGTATTATTATATATATCATATATAGATAACGATTATATATAATTATTCCAATGACTTTTCATTTGTGAAATCTCCCTTTAATTTCAGTTCAGAGAGGGGCTGAGGAGTTTTCTCCCCCAGTTTCCTTTTATGACACTCCTTTCTGAGTTCAAAATGAAAAAAACCCCAACACAAAAAACCAAACCAAAACCAAATCAAAAAGGCAAAAGCAACCCTGTAGTGATTTAGAACCAACTCTTGCTACCTGCAGAACTCTGGCTGATATGACATAAAAGCTGACATCATCACACCCTGCTAAGGGGTGGTGCAACTCCTGGAAGAATGCTGTCCTTCCTGGTCATGAAGGTTCATGGGCCCAAGGGTGGGTGAAAATGATTTCTTAAAACTCAAAAGAGATTTAGTTTCCCTCCCTGAGGAAAAATGACATCTGCCAGAGGGATGGGGTCAGGTGTTTCGGCCAGTTACAATTTTATCCTGAAAATCATTACATCTAAATCACTCAATTTTAACATTTCTATGTATCTTTCAAAGTGCTGATACCTTAATTTGGTTCTTATGTGAGCTGCCAAGTTTGCTGTAGCTATGTACATCTGTGTAGTACTTTGTGTCAGGAGACAGCTGATCCTCATCATCATCAGACTTGGACATCAGCAGTCATCATGGTTCTGCTGTCCTTGGTTCCATTTCCTCTGCTGTCACTGTAAAAGATTTGGAACTTGGTTACTGCAATCAAATACATTCTCAGATACTGCAGAAGATGAATTTTCAGATTTACATTTTCTTTCTTTTCCTGGGAGAAAGGAAATCGATTTACCCATAAATATAAGAAATTACATTAATACCTGTTGGAGTTGGACAGCTCAGAGTGGTCACAGAAGCCTGATAGTTCAGAGACTGCAGTATGTGTTCTTTTTCTTCCTTTTTTCATTATCTCTCTGCTAAGCCCTTGGTAAGTACCGTGAGATGAATTAAAAGAGTCAGTTTGAAATGGTTGGAAATGGGTATAAATTGGAACTCTCTTTGCTGAGAAGTAGTATGAGATGGGATCGAGGCTAGAGGCAAAGGAGGTTGTAGAATGGCATCACAATGTAGAGCACCCTGGCTGTGCGCTTGCATGTGTGTGCTTAAAGCTACTACCAGTAAAGCAGGACTGCAAGCAGAAATGGGAAATCGAATCAGGGAAAACTGTTTCCTTTTGTTCTGTTTCAATTAAAAAAAAAATCTAATTAGATATACAGTAATAATAATCAGACAATGCAAAATTTATATATATATTTTATATATATAATTATGCAAATGTGATAATATGAAACAGTGCTCTCCCACATTGCTCAGTGAACATAATCCTCACCAGTCCTACTTCGAAATAGCGAAAAAACTTGCTCAAATACACGTACAGAGAGAGGCAGAGTAAGAACAAAACTGAAAGGTATTTGTGTGTCTGCCCTGGGAGGAGCTGATGAGAAAACAAGATGAGAAAACAAGAGGGATAAGGTCTACCTGGGAAAAAAAAAAAAAAAATCACAAAAGTAGGGACTGCAGTCTTCCACCTTTCCCCTTGGAGGGACACAATGTGCTCCAAAGACAACTTCAAAGAAATTTACTGATTTTACTCAAACAAGGCTTGTGAAACATGTCAGGAGCTCACAGGTCTAGAGGTGACAGGTATCTCAAAAATGATGCCTTTATAAGCATGTTTTACCCAACTTTTCTTCAAGGAAGCCCACTGGGGAGAATTTTTCACAGCCTTTATAAGCATTGCTGTCAAAACCAGCCATGAAGTAGCATTGTTGAGTAAACAGCACATTTTTCCTCCTGTTGTACACTGTCCCTCTGCAGAGCCTCCCATTGAGCAAGCACGGGGAGGCGGGGAGAGGAGCGGTGGAAGAAAAGCCCAGCAGAGCCCACACAGCCAGTCCTCCCCAAACAGCTTGAGCTTCTTCACAAGTAAAACTCTTTCTGCCTCCAGAGACTGCAGATGCCCTGCAGCAGTACTGCCTGCTGTGCTGAAATCCCTGCAGGGACACAGCGCTCACAGAGGAGGAGAGACAGCCGTGCTTTTAGCCACATCTCCTGGGAACAACCCTTCTGATGGGGGGTTGGAACTAGATGATCTTTAAGGTCCCTTCCAACCCAAACCATTCTATGATTCTGTGATGTCCTGCCCTTCCTGCTCCCTTCCGCTCTGCTGAGTCTTGCAGTAGATGTAATTGGTTTTAAAGACCAGGTTTAATGATTTTTAATACCAGTTAAGTAGGTGGGTTGAGATGCTAGTGTTGAAATGTCTTGAGGAGGGGAAGAATTCTGTATTTCCTGTTATTTGTCTTGCTTCACAGAATCCTATTTTTTTACTGAACAGATGGAATATTTTTGGTTTGTTGAACATTTTGTCATCACTATTCAGCACCAGCTAACTTGCCAAATGCTCTTGAAAAATACACAGTTATTGCAGTCTCCAGTCCTCACTTTTACAAGAGCAACTTTCCTCTTTGGTTCCCATGAATCAAAATAACGATTTCTTTTTCTTTGATTTTTTTTTTTCCCCTGCCTTAAGATCCAAAGACTGTTCTCTATTTGTCTAAGTGGCAAAAACTCTTTCAAAGTAAGATAGATGTTATTGCTGCCAAAGCAGGAATACCCTTGGATGAAACCAGTAGGGACTGGAATTTCTGCTCAGGGAAATCTACCTCCTGTTTGCCAACAGCAACTGACAGACAAGGATAACTGTGGGGTTTTTTTTTGTTTTTTTTGGTTTTTTTTTGTTTTTTTTTTTCCAGCTGGAGACTTCTATTAGCTTTTCAATGCAGAAGTACAAGGAGTTTAAGGTTGGGATATCTGCTCAGTCTATATACCACTATTGCTTTCCTGCTGAACCATTTAGCCTGTGTTTGGCTGAGGCACAGTTTCTATGGGCAGACATGCCTCTTGTAGAAAGGCAGGCTGTCTACAATCAAGGACATAAAAGATGGACCTCACATGTCTGCCTTTGGTTGGACATTCCCCTGCTGAATCACCAAGATGGTTAAACCCTGTTTTCTTTGCAATTTGAGTTTGTCTGGCTTCATTTTCAGTTGCCAGACATATTTTTGTTATTCTTTTCACTGTTTTCTACTGTTTCCTACTTTTCAGAAACCTTTACGCTATAAAAAGCAACTCAGGACACAGGATTTTTTTAATTGGTTTCAGCACCCTACCTGCAGACACAAGACACAGCCTGATTTTTATTTACTGCTCCTTGGTCAAAAGGGATAATACATATCTCATGCTCTTCAGAAAATCTGACTACAGTTTGCTACCAGCCTCTGGTTTCTCTCTTACACTGAAGTGACAGCAGAAGAAAAAACTACTTTATATTTTTTACTGCATTGTGGCACTTACAGTGGTTGTCCCTGTGTTTGCTTCCTCTGCGTCTGAACTGGGCTTGCTTGAATTTGAGACTGTGAAACCAGCAGAGTTGCAGAGTGACTGTCAGTCTGTTTTGCATCTGTCATCTCTGATATCCTTGAAAAGAAAAAGAACATGAGCATGGCTATAAAACAAAGACAATATTTTCATGAACTATGTGCATGTTTCCACTGGAAAAAGTTTGGTCTAGTGAAAAGAAGGGAAGAGGAAGGCAGTAAAAATTTTATTTATGCTATTTTCACTGTGTGAGGTCAGGAATACTTTGCACTTCTCCAGCACATTACTAGCAGAATTTTCTTGCAATATGCCCCACTCCTTTTTCCTGATTTCCAGTTAGAATATGCTTATGGATCTTACATTGTAAATGGAAGAAAACCCTCAGAAGGCACACTGGAGTGTGACTGGGCTTCTATCATGTTGTTTGTCTTTAAGACTACAAGGGGAAACTATCTCAGGAAGGAATATTCAATGTACCCTCCCCTATCACTGTGCTAGTGAGTCAAGTCTCACTTTGGATATTATGAGTCCTGGGCAAGACTTCTCCATGCTTCAGGAAGGACAAAGGGAAGAATTTGCTTTGAGGGACTTTGATACAATGACAATTATTTACAGAAAAAAAAATAATCGTAGAATTCCACATTGGAAAGGACCTCAAGGATCGTCTGGTCCAGCATCATGTTCATAAAGAACTTTTATACTTTTTCTGGTAAATGCATTTATTTTTCCCCTTAATTTTCTCAATGTCTCAGATCCAAGACAAACACTCCTATACACTGCAGCCCAAGGAAGAAAGGTGACAAGACAATTGAGGCAATCTATGTCTGATCTGTGAATTCTGATTCAGTGAATTTCTGAATTTGCTTTATTGTGAGTATGCATATCATTCCTACATAACTGAGATCCAGTATGTGATGGCAGAGCCACGCCATGTAAGTCCCTGATCATGAACAGCAGAAGATTGTTAATCCTTGATACACTCACACAGGGAGGAGTGTTTAGGGACCGTGGTGTTCCTCTCTAGCAAAAGGCAATTTTGTCAGTAGGGATTGGGATTTTAAGGTTGGAGATCCCTATATGGTAATTCCAAGAAAAAATCCTAAATGCCAAGAGGAAGGACACACAGGGAAAGGAAATTTCAGGCAAGAAAATGAAAAAAGAGGATCTGCTTTTGTGGAAAAGACTATTTGTGACTGTGGGACAAGGCCAGGTGAATGAAAAACCACTTAGGTCAGTTGAAACTCCAGGATTTGGAAAAAAGCATTCAGAAGGGCAATGTTACATCTCCTCTCAAAATAGCTTAACCTTGAAAAATCTAGAGATGGTGAGAAAACTGAGGAAGAGAAATGCATTTTCCTCTTTTGTTGCTGAACATTATGTATTTGTTCGTCATACTGGCCAGATTCAGGAACTACAGTATTTAAAAGCTCTGTAAATCCAGCTGTATCTGCCTTAACTAGCACAATAAAGAGACAAACACCTGCCTTAAGACTTGCTCAAAAAGTCAGAAGGTTTGGGAAAGAGTAACAGAGAGTAAGCCCATGTCCAGGAATAAACAATAAATGGGCTTTGCAGGAGTATGGTGAAAATTTACGCAGGAAGTTTAAGACATGTTGACTTCAGTGTGTATAAGACCAACACATCACTGCATCAAATATGTGCCTGGAAGCCAAGCCACCCTTGGGAATATTATCCTTTTGGATAAGACATTGATAATCTTCAGTATCAGATTTTTTTCCCATGCACTCAAGTTTCTTAGAAATCCTGATTGCCCAGTGCTCCCACTGAGAATAAATAAAAACCTTCTGAGCACTTTCAGGTATTTATTTAAGTATTTGAATAGATATTGATAGAGAAATTGATAGAAGCTGGAATCTTCTATCTTTTGCAATTCGGCATGGAAACTACCAAATGATTTTATATGAAGTGATGTGGCCAATCAGTTTTAGAGCAAGAGGGGCCATTGTAATTCTATCTACTGCAGAGCACAGACCCAAAGAATTGATCCAGTAATTCAGAATTCAAGGATATCTGAACACATCTTTCTTCTGTCCCCAAAAACAGGAGCTTTAATTTTTAGCACGTCTAAGTCTGGTTATTGCCCAGTCGACAGCTGACCAAGTTACTCAATGAAA
Organism: Strigops habroptila; assembly: GCF_004027225.2. NCBI lineage: Eukaryota > Metazoa > Chordata > Aves > Psittaciformes > Psittacidae > Strigops > Strigops habroptila. Next base: position 10,691,803 of record NC_044283.2, on the reverse strand, counting down.
TATTTAATCAGCTAAAAACATGAATTCAACAAAATCAATGCATTTTCTATGCAGGGGAATTTCCAGTGTTCCTGTACATAAAACAGGAAAAGTTTGGATTTTTCATGTGATAGAATTTTAATTTTCATAGTTCTGTTAATACTAGGTTTTCATTTTTAAATAGTAAAGGTAAATAATGATTTTACTCTAAATCACTGAAACAAGATGTTTTGTTCAATCTAGGCTGTTCTGGAAGATTTCTGTTGGGGAAAAAAAAAGTATATATTCTGATTTAGGTCAAAACCATTTTTCAGATCCCTTAAAATCCTCAGGAGAAGGAATGCTGCTAAACATTGTTTAACTAGCTCCAGCTAGAAGAGATTTGTGCTTTCAAATATTTCTGCTTCTGAAATTCTCTTTTAAATAAGCATTTGTGCCATATTTATAGTACAAAAGCACTCAGCTGTTTGTATGTTTCTTATTATCGCCATTGCTGTAACACTGATTGCAGCTGCATTAGTGGAATATTTTCTGAGCCCAAATTTAATCTTACTTCTACCACTGTAAGTACACTGACAAGAGGTAAGAATTAATGAACAGTGTGCTCATAGACAACACTGATGATAAGAGACACTCATCTTGGCTTCAAACAAAAAGAATTAATGTGTGTTTTGTTATGAAGATCATAGTCCACAGATAGATGACTGCCTCGCTGAAAGTTCGGTCTGGCCATGGGAAACAATAGTCCCAAGGACCAAATGGATTTTAGTGCTTCTTTTGTAGAGCTGTGGAGCAGAGGTTTCCTGAAAATAAGCAGCAAATCAGCAGAGACTGTCTTTATATCATGATGCTGTTACCAAAAATTGCTTTGGAAAAAGCTGTGAGAAACTCCACGTGTCCCAGCTGCAACACTGTGAGGAAAGCCATAAGCCCAGCTGAAGTCCCACTTTGACTCACAGAAGTTCAGAGAACTAAGGTGAATTATAGTTATTTCTAAATTATTTTACTATAGTAATTTATTTCTGTAATAACTAATGTAAGTTATTAGGCAGAATACATGAAAGTAAATTAACTCTGTTTTTTTTATTGAATTAATTACGAATGTCTTTGACCTGCATTGCTTTATGTGTATTCATTTTTATATCTGGGAAGCAGTTACAGTATAACTATAAATTATATCAATGTACAACAAGTTATTTATAAACACATTACAACAACTATATTTAACTGGCACTTTAAGCTATTGTTCTCTTGGAGCAAGAGGAAAGATAAAACTGTATAAATTTTACTGTGAGAACACAATATCAAATAAGGCATTGTGAGATAGGGCTTTTTTAAGAAGTACAAATCAAAAGGAAGTACAAGAATTCACAATTTAAGTGACATTTATGTTAATCTTTTCCTCTTTGGTCCAGTTTGGCAGATTGCTGTTGTCCTATTGAATCAACATTAACTCTCATTTATGGGCAGGAAGAAGGAAACTCTGTCTGAGACCTTATGTTGCAACTGAAACTAGATTTCTGTTTCTTATAAGACAAGTAAATGCAAAGACAAAGATGGAGGGAGGGGAATAAAATGTCAGCTTCTGCTTCTTCGGTGGATAAAGAATTGGCTGGATGGCCTCACACAAAGATTTGTGGTCAATGGCTCAACGTCCAGCTGTAAACCAGTAACGAGTGGTGTCCCTCAGGGATTGGTGTTGGGACCAATCCTGTTCAACATCTTTGCCAGCTAGACGGACAGCGGGATTGAGCACGCCCTCAGCAAGTTTGCCGATGACACCAAGCTGTGTGGTTTGGTTGATACACTGGAGGGAAGGGATGCCATCCAGAGGGACCTTGACATGCTTGTGAGGTGGCCTGATGGCAACCTTGTGAAGTTCAACCAAGCCAAATGCAACCAAGCCAAGTGGGTTGGGGCAATCCCAGGCACAGCTACAGGTTGAGTGGAGAAGTGATTGAGCGCAGCCCTGCAGAAAAGGACTTGGGGGTGTTGGTTGATGAGAAGCTTAACATGAGCCGGCTTCAGTGTGCGCTTGCAGCCCAGAAAGCCAACCGTATCCTGGGCTGCATCAAAAGAAGCATGACCAGCAGGTCGAAGGAGGTGATCCTGCCCCTCTACTCTGCTCTGTTGAGACCTCACTTGGAGTACTGCGTACAGTTCTGGCATCCTCAACATAAAAAGGACATGGAGCTGTTGGAGCAAGTCCAGAGGAGGGCCATGAGGATGATAAGGGGGCTGGAGCACCTCCCGTATGAAGACAGGCTGAGAAAGTTGGGGCTGTTCAGCCTGGAGAAGAGAAGGCTGCATGGAGACCTCATAGCAGCCTTCCAGTATCTGAAGGGGACCTATAAGGGTGCTGGGGAGGGACTCTTCCTTAGGGACTGTAGTGGTAGGACAAGAGGTAACAGGTTCAAGCTTAAACAGGGGAAGTTTAGGTTAGATATAAGGAAGAAGTTCTTTACAGTGAGGGTGGTGAGGCACTGGAATGGGTTGCCCAGGGAAGTTGTGAATGCTCCATCCCTGGCAGCGTTCAAGGCCAGGCTGGATGGAGTCTTGGGCGACATGGTTTAGTGTGTGGTGCCCCTGCCCATGGCAGGGGATTGGAACTAGATGATCTTAAGGTCCTTTCCAACCCTAACTATTCTATGATTCTATGATTCTTATTGCAATAGCAGTGCCACAGATGGACACAAAACAGTGACAGTTGACTGAACAATCAAATTGGAAGGTAACAAATTAAACAAAAAAACCCCCCTCAACAACCAATATAATGCCAGGGAGTGAAAAAGTAAAGACAGGAGAAAAGTAAAGACACAGCCAAAGTCAGGGAGGAAGGGACACCTCTTTTTTCATCTTCCCTTTCTCTGGCATTGCTGCCTTCAGAGTCAGAGGGGATCAGAGACAGCTTAAAGCCAGAAGGAAGAGGGGGTTCAGCAGGCATGATGTGAGGGTCTGCTTCTAGTCCTCCCACCTTGTTTCACTTAATTATATGTTTACAGTTAAATGATTAAGTAAATCAGGCCCACAGCTGTGTCCAAAAGCAGTGTTAGGCTCTATAGAAAACTATTCATGCAATTTTCTCTGCTCTATGTCTTTGTAAAGCTTTTGAAAATGTAAAGCCACCCAAATGATGGAAGAGCACCTTTTCCACTGACTTTCAGAAGTTACTCAAGAGCCTCTGCCAGTCTTGTAACAATCATGAAAATAGCTTTTCAGCAATTGATACAGGTTTTTTGTTGCCCTATAGTCTTTTTCGCGGAGAAAAATGTTTTAAGGTTATTCTTCTGCTCTTCTGCTAAGTCTATGTCTGTAACACCACATTGTTTTCAAACTATGTTTTTTAATTAAGCTCATAAATGTCAAGGAGGCAATAAGCTTTTAAAGGAAGTAAATAATAAACCAAACATGGGTAAATAAACACAGTGGGATTACTAGCAGTACAGTCTTTTTGATTCCTGTGAGCCAATACCTGGTGAAGGGTTGGCAGGCAGGGAAGATCTACAGAGCAGCTATTTCATGTTCTGCTTTTCACCTTCCTGTTTCAGGGGTGAAACACTTTTCTCCTGCTGTAGGTAATTTAAAGGCAACATGCTGTGCCCAGGCAGCTGCCCCCAGCACCAGGTGTCCCTCACTCTCCAAGGCTGGCTGGAAACACCAGCCTGAGAACAACCATCAGCACAAGGGGTTTTGTTTCATCCTCCATGGGACCCCAGCACCAGCCAAAAGAGCCAAACTCCTGCACATCGCCACTGTAATGGTAACAAAGCTTCCTGGTGCCAACACCAACAGCCTTTTGGCTGGGGAGGGACCTTTCTTGGGGTGAAAGGGAGTTCTACTCCCATGCCCATTACTGAATTCTCCACAGAAACTGCAGGCAAGGATGTCAATTAACATTAATTGGGATTTTTTTTGTTTTATATGGACACGTGCCCATTAGGAATGTGGTTGATAGACTGAGACAAGTGACTCATTTTACTGTTGTCATAAAGTAACCATTGTACCATCTGGGGTGATTTAAAAGGAAAATACAGCAGATCTCACCTGCTTCTATTAAAGCCAAAGAGTTTTGCCACCACTGGAGAAGAAAATTTTACCTTTGGATGCCGAACACTTGACATATGCCTAAGTATTGTATTGCCTTGCTGCACTTTTATCCAGGAACAACACCTTGCTGGATAAAAATATAGCCAGAGACATTGCTACTGATCTTGGCAGCACCTCATGCTTTCTTTGTAAATGCTCAATTTTTTTTCTCCTGATGCTCAGTTTAAGAATACCAAATTTGAGCTTTATGTCAATACAGAATCTGGTTTTCAATTTCTTCTAAATTCTTCCTAAACACTTTCCAAACATTTAACTATTATTGATTCATGGAGAGCTGAAGACTGAAGGAATAAATAAGCTTCTCTGATGTGAAGCCATCTACTTTGGGCACAGGAGGAAGCTGACAGCTCCATTACTGACTTGTCAGAAATAAGCTGTGTTTAAAAGAGGACACCAGCCTCTGGGTCTCCTGTCCAGCACGAGGCAGTGAAGGAACAAACACAGACACAACACAATAAAGGTGAGGGACCCCAAATGCAATCTTCAGCTGCTCATCCAGAGAAGGAGGTAGCCAGCCTAAGGCATCATTCTTGAACAAGTCTCTTGGCAGGAAAACTGGTTTTGAAAAATGCTGCTCATTTGGTTTTTCTTTCCCTGACCCATGGCCCTAACGTGTAGATCATATGCAAAGGCAAGATCAGAGATGACAGATTGGTTGTGCTCTCAGATACACTCAGGTAGATGAATAAATTCAGTTCAGTGAGTTCTGGCATTTAGGAGCAACAGCTGGAAAATTCCTTTTAGCACCTCTTGACGTAAATCAGTTGAAAAACAGGAGGGTTTTTCTCTCAGGACAATTGGCTGCACTAGTGTCGCTGGTCAATCCCCAGCTCTTCCTGGTGTGGAGCACATTGCCCAGCTTGCCTGGGACAGCTGTGGAGACAAACCTGGCCCTTGAGTTTTCTTAGGCATTTTGGTCAGCAGAAATGAGGCATGGCTTTGGAAAACAACCCAAAACTTTTGCTTTTATAATTCTCTTTTTGTCAATCACTTGATTTTGACTGAAATATAACATTATGGACAGAAATCTAAGAAGTGTTACTTGAATCTTGCTTAACACAGTCCCTGAACAGAGGCTCAAATCTCTTAAGAAAAGCTTCAGACTTTGGTGGACTGGAGACAAATCTGGAGCGCTGACAACAGCATCTAGTGGGACTGGGAAGCATCCCAGAATCCAATGTTAATTTTTCCTTCCTGGCTTGGTATCTCGCATCAGTAGAAAGGCTGCCAATAGAAAACAAACTATCTGCTAAATTCTCACAGGCATCCAGGCATGAGAAGGTATAGTGGCATTTCTCCACCCTTTGCCTCTCCTAACACTGTCCCAGCCACTGAAGGTTGCTTCTCATATACTTCTGCAGTAGTTCACCCTCTTAGAGAGTCCCCTCTGCAACCCAGCAGAACAAAACATCTTCCTGCACTTCTCTGATCCTTTCAGGCATATCAATCCTCTCTAAATCTGGGCTGGATTCCTATTTACCAAGCCCCAGTGCCAGTTGCTTTCCTCAAGGGAAGATATAAACATTATCTCAAAGTTCCTCTTATGAGCTCATCATGAAATGGCTCAATAGCTCAAAAACTGTGAGCCCACCGATTTGAAATTATAAATGTCTGCAAAAAATAGCCCCACAATTTATTAAGGTTGATTTCTTGTATAGTGGTGCCCCTCTAACAGACAGAGCACTGCTTTGCTTCATATGCTGAAGTGGAGGAAAAAACATGCTGAGCACTCAGCTACTGAGAAAGGGATTGCCCACAGATAAGGTTACCAAAGTAGGCATTTTTCTTTCTCTCATACATTAAAAAAATCCCACCCTTTTTTTCCCCTTACATGGACTATCAGGTCAGTGACTTTGCAACATATAGTACACTGTATTGCTGATGAGCTTAAGAAATAATGCTGACTGTAAGATTCTTGGGAAATCATGCATTAGAATAGACAATTCCTTACCATTTACACTGGCACTAGCTCTTGATCTGTTGTTGCCAGCACTGCGCTGTTGTTCCTAATTACGCAGGATATAATCTTGCCAAACCAGTCTTTTTTTCTTTTCTGTAGATTATTCATGCACAGGTTTATTGCACATATAAGGATGCAGCACTGAGCTTCCTGAAATAGATGGTTTCTCATCCTGGTTGGGTCATGGTGCCTCCTAAAACAGTATCTCCTTGAGGCCTGGGCAGAGTTTGCAGTCGCTGTGGGCAGGCTGGTGGGGCAGTAGCACCAAACCCTCACCCTGGTGAGGACAGCAGTGCCCACAGCCAGTGGGAAGAGGGGATCATTGCTAAATGGTGCTTAGGGGGACAGCAGTGTAAAAATCAGTAGAGATGATCCTCAGCTTTACTTAAACTGCAGAGAAATGATACAATTTAGGTCCAGGACAGATGTGTCAGGGCTTCATGCTTGCAAATAAAACCCTACTGTGCTGGGTGCATGTTCAGTAATGGACTAGAGACAGCTATGTTTGTATCACAAGAAATCAGAATTTTCTTCTGTTTTTTAAACAGTAGGGTGGATAGATGGAAAGTACATCATGTTCCATCTTGCTGCACTGAGCTGCTCTCCTGATAGCAGTTGTGTATCCTATGGGGCAAGTCTGCTGCCTGCAGTGATGAAGAAACCCAACCCTCATGGTACAACTTCTCAGTTTCTGGAAAGGGCCAGAGATAAATCAAATAAAAAGGCATGAACTTCACTGAGCTGAGAAAGACACTCTGGCATTCAGGTTGCCAACAGCTCACAGCCTTTGGGAAATGTCTTGTGCAGCTCTCACTAAGCCAAGGTAGGTCTGGCTAACCCCAGGATGATGTTAGGCAGCATCCCTCAGCAGAGCCAGAGGAGGCCCAACCACCAGTCCCTTTATCTCACCCATGACACTGCTCATGTGTGTGCTTCTCCCAGGCAGTGAGCAGCTGCAGGCACGTGCTGTGTCTGCTCCTACAACATTCCTACCAGCTTCTTGGGGGTACAGCCACAAGTGCGCTCAGGTGCCAGCCTGGGACATAGGAGTTCCTTGTGTAATCCAGGCTTGAGCCCAGGAATGGCAGATACCCTCTGGAAGACACAAACCCTGATTTTTACTTCAGTATAAGAATTATTCAGTGTTCCCTCTTCCTGAGGTCCATTCACACTGCCTATAAAGTATTTCTGTCAACATGCCAAGGAGAACCTTCAGACCTCTCTCCGCAAACCACGGAGCCACCAGGTCAACCATTAGGCAGCTGAGTGTCTTCAAGTGATGGACATGCTTGAGCAAAGGTTCAGGTGAGACACAGCAGCCGCTGCAGACTGCTGGGTTATGGAACTATGGATTGTGGACTTCTGTGAAGTTTATGTAATATTGCTTCCAAAAGCAATACTGCAGCTTCACTTGAATGACCTTATTGATAAGCGGAAGTGGCTCCCATTGCATTATGCACTGCTGAAATACCAACCATCCAGACAGTGAATTGAAGAGCTACAGAGATTTCAGATTCTGCCGAGAACTCTGGAATTATTTAAACTGTGAATTGTTGAGGGAATAAACTCTCCTCTTATTCTGTGTTTGGGTAGATGGTAATGTCTTTTGAAATTAATGATTAGAAAAAAATCAGAGTATCTTTCAGTGGAAGCTATTGCATTAGCTCTGTTTGCTTCATTCTACTGAACAAGACTATTAGCCAGGAATGTGTAAAGTATTCCCTTTAAAAGGAAAAGCTGTTTGCAACACATTTCAATCTTTCCAACATAGCAGATCAACGAGTACTTTTTCCCTTCACAGGAAAAAAAAAAAAAAAAGTGAATATTCCCCAAATCATTGTATACGTACTCTGTTACTAACAAAAAAGAGCTGATTTTCAAAGAAAAAACCCCACTTTTTAATGATTGTACAATTTAAGCTATAGTCTGGGAATGTTTTTTATCTTCAGATAAAAATAATTCACAATCAAATTCCATATTCATGTAAGTTATCTTGAAATGAAAGTGCAAACTTGCATGATTTTTCGTGCAAATTAAACACATTTCAAGATGCTAAAGCACTGGTAATGCCACTGAGGCTGTGACTCAGAGATTCAACAAGATTCAGTTTCTGAATGGTGAAAGGTAATCTAAAATAATGGAGGATGTAAACCAACAGTAACAGAACAGAAAGAAAACAAAATAATTCACAGTCTTTTTAAATGGCACAGAGGCCATTTACCTATGGGCTATGAATTCACAGCCAGCCTCTTCATAAAATATTTTGTGCCTGATTCCAGTAAGACTCCTCATGTGCATAAAGCTACTGTGATGTGTGAGCACATGAAGCTGAGGATTTGTCCCAAGTTAACCAGGGAACACAAAGTGTAGAAAAACAGCAGCTCAGAGGGACAGGAATGCTCTCTAGAAACACAGCAAGGCACTATGTGTTGGAGACAACTATCTAAGACAAAGAACTTTTTTAAGTACAGGAACAAAACCATTAGCTTCCCATGGATACACAGAGGGCAGACTCAGCATTATATTTGTATCAGGAGCCACTCTTACCTGCATCTCTGACTCACTGTGCCTAGAAAAAACTGTGTTTAGATTAGTAGGTCGGGTCTTACCAAACTGTCCTGCCTTGGATCCTTCCCATATGAACCCTATCGCTGACATTCCAATCCACCCAAATGCACCTGGAGGGATCCAGGCCTGAATGGGTGAACAAGTTGCTCTGAAGAAATTCAAACATAAAAAAGAAGCAAGGGCAGATGACCCAGGAGGAATATAGAGACACTGACTGAACATGCAGGAGTGGGAGCAATACTCACCTGAAGTTGGAGCTCCCAGCAGGTCAAGGGAGGTGATCCTTCCCCTCTGCTCAGCAATGGCATGACACATCTGGAGCACTGGATTCAGCTCTGGACTCTCCAGGGTGAGAGACATTGCCTTGCTGGCCTGAGACTGGTGAAGGGCCACTGAAGCATCTGTCATATTAGGAGAGGCTGAGAATGAGGAGAGGCTGAGAACTGGGGCTGCTCAGCTTGGGGAAGGCTCAGGGGGATCTTACCAGTATGCGTTAAGTGACACTCCTCTGAGGAAAAGAAGTAAAGATGATGGAGCTGCACTCAGTGTCCATTGAAAGGTCAGGAGGCAATGGGCACAAACAGAAATACAGAAAAATCCATTTAACTATTCAGCAAATCATTCTACCCTACTCTATTCCAAGCAGAAGGGCTAGACCGGACAACCTTCAGAGAAATGCATAATAATACAGGAGTATTCAATCTGATAGGGAGTCTCCTCAGCATGTATTAGAAATCAGTGTAAGACAAGCACGGAAAAAAAAAAGAACAAAACAAATTAAAAATGAAGAAAAGCGGAGAAAATCTCTACAACCCAATGACAGACTTCACACTCAGGAGATCTTGGCTCCAGTCTTGCCTCATTTTTTTTACTTTAATTATCTTCTTAAAATGCAGTAGTGCTAACAATAAACCCTCATCCTAGACCACCCCATAATTACCAGGGGATGCAAAAGCCTCCACTGCACTTCTGTGTTTCAGTTCAAGCAGGAGAATTGTTCTTCCAGACCTTCAAACCATGCTTTAATTGCTGAGCAATTGGGTAAAATACATCAGCTGTTTTAAACATGACACACCGGGATAAAGGTGCCCCTAGATGTATTCCATATGATATGGATAGTCAGGCCTGGCCTTCTCCTGCAATCTTGCAAATAGGAAATGGAAGTGTCTCCCTGCTCAGTTTGTTGATTTTCTTGAAAGTCTGTTTTTTTTCCTGGATGCTGGCTGGGAAATTTGAATTCCTCTGGAATTGGGAGGATTGAGAACTTCAGTTCCTCTGAAGATCTGTAACCCCAAACCAACTTGGCAGTACTGCAACAGGCAAATCCCACTGAGGACTTGAGCATCAGGGACAGATATTCTAAGGAGACAAAAGGCATTATTCTGCTTACCAGCTCTGTAGTTACATGAATCCTTTTAAAACGTAACCATTGGGATAATCCCATTATTATTATTGTGATCCAGAAACAGGCTTAAAGTCTTCATAGTACCATCTATTTCAGAAGTCAAGTATTTCCCACATATTTCTCTGGTTCTAGACTCAGCTGCCATTACATAAATGCAGGAATTATAGGGAAGCGTTCAGCCTAGTTTTGATTTGTGGTTTTACCTGATAGTACAGATGAGAAAAGTGCACTCATCACTGCATTTTGTTCCACCTCCATCCAACATGTGCTTTGCAACTTCCTATTTCATGACAAAACTGAGTTTTAACTCTTACCTTTATTGGTACAGTTGTTAATACCTTTTATGCTAATAAAAGGTACTGTAACATGTCAGCTACACAACCACAATTGCAAGCACACAGTTCTGCCCAGAGGTATATTCCAGAAGAGTATATCCTCAGATTTTTTTTAAGGGCCAGTTTAAAAATGAGATTAATTCTAGTAATTTGCGTATTCATATTTTTTTGAGATTATTAAATGTGACAACCCACCACTTAGAGGGGGGCTTCACCCTGCCTCGCTGAATTAGGCTGTTGCGTGAGAAGGCTCCAGCACAGAAACCCACATCCTCTGCAAAATGGACAGCCCCGAGGTTTAAGAGATTATACTGGATGAATCATTACACAAGATTTACTTCTGGCCGACTGTTTCTATAAATAATAATGCTTCCTCCAGACAAAACTACCCAGAAACTGGCACCTAACCACCATTTCCTAACTTCCTCCCAGCAAGCAATGCCACCAGGCACCACTGCCAAGGGCTGGTAAATACCAGGTTTTATAAACAGCACTGAGAGGCAGCTGTAATGAGATCAATGTCGAGGATTGCTGCAAATGGCCTATAAAGCAATTTTTAAATGGGATTTCCTGCAACAAAAGCCAGCTCCCAATAACCTCTTCCAATAATACAAAGTGAAAAGGATTGGATTTGTATTATAATACCCAATACTAAAGTGTGGACAGACAGCTTTGTACTCTTTTTACAGGCGACTGCTTAGGCAATTTATTAGTCTCTCATCAGGAAAGAAAGGGAGATCTTTAAATAAACCTATACAGGTACATCCAGGCCCAAATTACTGTGCCAGGAGAATCCGGCATTGTATCATTGAAAGGAGATGAACAGTCCCATCATTATTTGTTCTTATTGCATGGAATACATGGTAGAATCGAGAAATAAAATCACAAATGAGAGCAAGCGGCTAGCACAGCCATGTTTATTTCCCTTTCCCGATTCCATTCCAGAGTTCTCGAGAAAAAAAACAATTACTAATAAACTTTATGAAACATATGTGAAATGGATGTATTTCTTTCAACATTTTCAAGGCACTACAACATCCCTACTTAGGGTTAAACAAAGGATTTCTTACCTGGGGAAAAAGCCCCTTCATTTCTCACAGCTGGTCTCTTCCCTGCTCCTGCAAAGCCACTCTTAAAGCCGACACTTTGATACACCGCTGCTGTTTTGCCCAGTCTTTTTGCAATTACATCCGTGCCAAAATCAAACCCCAAACTATTTCAATGATTTTGTTTTTCTTCTTTTACTTTAAAGGGGGGAATTTCAGCAAAGTAAGCTCCTAGGTACATCTGGTTATGATTTTCCAGCACCACGTTCCCATGAAAAATAAATCAAAGACAGGGAACTCGGAGAAGGGAATTTACGCATTTCACCGCTGCCCAGCCAGCTTTCTGGTCGTTAAACTGAATTTGTAACGCTTGGGGATTTCTTTCCACGCGGGGGCTATTAGCGCCGTATTTAAGGGCTCTTAGCGCAGGGTTTGTTCTTGTTAACGGCGATGCCTATTTAAAACTACATGTGGCTTCACGAAGTTTTCAATTACTAGCCTACTTACGGGGGAAGGTTCCCTTAGGAAAAGTAACTACTAGCGATCCCTGATGCTGGTCGTCTTTATGCCCGGTTGCTGTCGATGGTGGTAGGAAAGCGTAAAGCCTGGAAGAGCCTTAATTCCACATATTTGGGGGTTTATGTTTTTCTTTTAATGGAGAATGGGTGCCTGAATTGTACTGGCCAGTAAGATAATGTCAGGAAGGTTATGAAGGACTTATCACCGCTGTCGGCAGTTCACCAGAATGTCACTTGGAAAGTGAATTAACAGCAAAGGGGCAAACACAGGGACAATGACCCATTCGAGCAGGGTTCCTCTTTTCGTTTCGCTCTTATCCACCGCCTTCACAGTGATGGGGGATGGTTGTCCTCTTGGTTTTACGTTTTACTTTGTTTGAACATCCAAGTGACATTTCCTCCGGTGCTTTGGGGCCCCTGACCCCGGCTGCCCCTCCTGGACCGGTACCTCTGCAACCTAGGCTGGGGAGCCCCGAAAAGGTCCCTATGTTACCCATCCATAAGCAGCAGCCACTGGTGCTCTCCCTGCAGCCACCACCACCGGGAGGCTTCGGGCTTCCTAGGGGTGACTCTGGTCCCACCCCGCGCCCCGGAACCGTCCGCACTGACACTGGCCGTGGCTGTCAGCCGGTGTCCCTTGGTCCCGAGAGAGGGGACACATGTCGGCCTGAATCCCTGCTACTCGCTTCCCTTGATGACCGAGGGGTGGCCGGGTTTCGGTGGCCGAGAGAAGGGGAGAAGGAGAGACATGACAGGTTCATCCCTGGAAAACACCCGGGAACACTGAACTGGCCAGGTTTGCAAAGCGGGAGCATTGCTGTGCGCCGGGGTGCTGCAAGGAGCAGGGCTGGGAGCAGCTCCCCGGCCAGCGGCAGAAACCGCCCCTTTGTCCCGTCCCTTCCCCGAGCCGACCGGCTTGAGGATGAGCAGAGTAGATGGGGCAGAAAGGGGGGCTGGAAGGGAGCACATTTGCTCATTAAAAAGGCTTCAAAGGTGGCAGAAGTCTGTCAACCCGCTGGCCCGAGCCCACTGTTCCGCTGGGGATGCGGGGTTCCCGCTCCCCGCCTTCATCCAAGGATCCCCGCAGGTGGCACGGGGCAAGGGCAGCCCTGGCGCTGCGGGGAGAGGCGGCCCGGCCTCAGGAGGCTGCCTGCCGGTGCCAGGATCCTGCTCCATATGCTTTTTCCCTCCGAGGAAACGTCCGTCGGGCGGGAGCTCGGGGAGCCGCGGCACTGACTGGCACGGTGCCGGGCGGCGAGAGAGCTGAGGGACAGAGACAGGGCAACAAACAAACAAACAGACAAACAAACAAACAAACAGCGAGACAAATAGAAGGCTCGGGTGGAACTGATGACCTGGACTCAGCTAGCAGCAGGCTGGCACGGCTGTCGAGGCAGCGTCTCCTCTTCTCGCCCCTTGTCGCTGGGAATGTGTGCGGGAGAGATGGATGCTGGAGGAGCCGCCAGGAAACACGCCGGCGCTTCCCCGGGGCAAGGCGCAGACACAGGCATGGCCCTGCCTTAGAATCAATAAGCACCCACTAACCAGGGCTTCCGGGAAGTGGTGCAGACCCTCCTGTTTCTCCTTCTGTAACCAAACAGCAGAGCAAACACGAGTAAAAGATTGCCAGCAGGGAAGTTGTGGATGCCCTATCCCTGGCAGTGTTCAAGACCAGGTTGGACTTTGAGTACCTGATCTTAGCGGAAAGTGTTCCTGCCCATGGAAGGGGGTTGGAACTAGGTGATCTTTAAGGTCCCTTCCAACCCAAACCATTCTATGATTCCATGACGCTATTCGTATAAAACCAGAAAATGAAACCTTACCTCTGTTCAAGGGAGAATGCCGAGAACTGCAATGTTGCTCCCCTTTCCCGAAAAAAGAACCCCACCAAACGCCTCCAACACCACTCCCATTAAACAAACACAAAAACCCCGAACCCTCACACAGCCATAGGTTTCAAAGATACTCAGAGATGAGCGGGCTCTCACAGAGCCGTGTTTGTGTGGTATGTCAGCGCTACAAATGGTTTTTACACACAGAGCTCTGTTTACATACACAGAGGTATGAGAATAAGCCGGCGAAGTCCCCCTCGGACACACGGAGGAGCTTCAATTCCACCCGTGAAGCTGCGCCCGCCCCAGGCAGCGATAGCAGCGTCCTGCAGCTGTGTCCAGATGGCACCGGCAAGCTGCTTATTCCTCTTTCCTAAGTTAAAGGAACTATTTAATTTCTCATTTCCATTCTTTGTCTTCTCCCAACTTCCTTCTCCTCCCCCCCATTTTCTTTCTTTCCTTCTTTTATTCTTTCTCTCCCTTCCTCTCTTCCTCACTTCCTCAGTCCTTCTCCTTTCTCTCTCCTTTACACTCTTTCTTCCTCTTTCTCTCATTCTTTCGTTCTTTCCAGTCGTTGGCTCTGGGTTGAAGGAGATCTGATGTGATTAAACACTCGGGGCGTTGGAGGGCAGAGGTAAATTAAGCCAAAGCGACAGAAAAGATGAGAGAGGCTGGCTTGTCTCGAGTGCCTGAGGACAGCTGCCCTCCTCCTTCCTCCCCTGGGTCACGCAAGCTCCTGCCGCCTCCCCCGGGACCCTTCTGCCCATTCTGTCCCGGAGCCGCTTCTTCCGTCCACATCGAAAGTTGATTTATTTAATTATTATTATTTTTTCCCTTCTTTTTACCTCTCGCCCCCAGGGTGTGCGGGAAAACCCTCCCGGTCCGGAGCGCTGCCCGCATCCGACCCACTGGTGCAAAGTGGGAAAACCAGGGGAAGTAGGAAGGGAGGGAGAGAGGGAAGGATGCAACCTGCTCAGGGCAGGGAGAAGCGGCTCTTCCGTGACTCCAGCTGCAAAAAAGGGGGAGAGAAGGAAGGGAGATAGACCCCCGATCCTTAGTCTTCGCCTGCAGTTCTGAGATCGCAGGAATACCATTTAAACCTTATATTTTTATGACAGCAGAAAATAATGATGATAATGATAAAGCCCCACAATTAAACAGTAACAACAACCAACCCAGAGGTCTACTCTAATATAAAATTCCTTTTTGCAGAGCAAGGAGTGAATGTCGGTGCTTTTCTGTCCAACATGCCCTGTTAAATGTAAAAGATGTTCGGGACCATGCTAAGAATGTCTCCAAATGCGACGGAAGACGACAACCAAATCTGACTGCAAATTTTGGTAGGTCCCAGTTCATCTTTCAGGAGATCAAAGGAAAACACAACATGCCGGGTCCAATGAGAACAGGTACAATCCTGAGCAGCTAAAATCCGGGGCATAAACATTTTTCAGGATATTGGCATAGCGACGAAAAGTAATGAAAACAGATGTCTAGCTGAATTTTAAAGTTGGCTGGTACACAACCACCTGCTTAAGAGGCTGGCAGCTTTACAAGTAATCCGTGCTTTGCTCATTTCTCTAAAAAAACGTAAAAAACAAGGCGTGAGTTTTCTTTATGACCATAACGAAATTAAGCTATCGAAATGAGAGACCGGAGTTAGCCAATGACGCTGGGATGCAGGAAATCTAGTATCAGCCGGAGTCGAAATACATCACCACCACCGTGTAGTAAAAAACTGCTGAGGTTTAGGAGAATAAAAATACAAACCAAAACAAAGTACGTGGTTATTTCCCTTCTTTAATGGTTACGTGTTTCAAGCGAGGAGAGGAGAAATTGTTTTCAGGGTGATCGAATCCGTGTTAACCTCTGGCAGAGAGTTGTGGAGCGTTGGGAAACTTGGATCGTGTCGTGAATGTGCTTAAAACAGAGTTGTGATATTTTTTAGGGCTTATATAAGCAATATTTATTTTATCACAGTTGGAAAGAAATAAACAAGCAAATACAAAGTAGACTTAAACGGGAAAACACATTGGTAGGGTGTGGGTTGTTCGCATATTGATTTACTTCTCTGATGGATCATGTCTGCAGAGAGTTAACGGTGAGGGGGAAAAATCAGGTGGAATTTTCCCGGTGAAAGAAGGTCTTGGGTACAAGACAAAGCTCTGCTCCGGGCCGTCCCCGTTTGCCAAATGCAGGGCTTTCCTGGCCAGAACCCCGTGCGTGATTTGCAGCACACCCACCGCTCGCTCCCGGTGATTGCTCCCTCCCCGCCCGAGTCCCCTTAATTTGCAAATAAGTTTCAGGGCCCCTTTTCACAGAAGCCAGTTGAGCAGGTGATTTGTTGTTAGCGCTTGTTTAAATGTTGTGAAGCATGCACTCAAAAATAGGAAAGCTAGACACAAAAGATGCAAACATGGGAACACAACTGGAAATGACTGAGTTACAAAAATGTCAAAGAAGAGCAATTTGCAAAGAGGCATCAGTAATTGTCGCCTACATTAACGGAAATGATTTGCCAAGCCCAACCCTTTTGTTCTTCTCAGGATGGACGGGCTCTTGGCCATCAGCCTCAGTGGGACTGGATCAGGATTTCAGCATCGGGCTTTCAGCCCAGGGCCGGGGGCCAGGTCCTGTCCTGCAGCCCCGAAGCGGGTTTGCAGGGGGAACATGGTGGATTTACGACAGGCTGCGTGGATGGGAAGGATGTGCGCGTCTGAACCTCTGATTTGAGGGCATCTCCCAAGGATTCAAGGAAAACAGTCGCAGCTGCGTTAACAGGAACGCTGAATGGAAAGCGCACATTGATGGGATGGTCTCCAGCAGGCCTGGGAGCGACACGCTGCGGCCTTGCTCACGCCAGCATGTGGTGATGTGACGTGATGTGTGGTGTGGTGTGGTGTGGTCTGGTCAGGCTGAGACCCCGCCTGGAAGAGCCATACTTCCCTCCAAATCACGGAGGCTTAAGCAAGCCCATCCCAGGCTGTTCAGCTCTATCATTTCCCTCAAATCGCATTTCAGAAATGAACTCCCATCATAAAGCCAGTCTGGCTTCTCAGTTTGCAAAAAGCCCATTTCCCTGCTAGAACACGGGGAAGAAATTTTTCTCCTGAGGCTCAGCCAGGCCAGAAATGAAGCTTGCACAAACAGGACATTGCTCTGTGGGGTTATGTTTTGTTTCTCACCCTATTCTACTTTATTTAGGATACCCCAAACTTTAGAATTGATGTGCGAAGAGACAATTCAGAACTCCTGATGACTCCTGCCTGAACCTGTGCATCTTATCTTCAGATTCTTTTTTTTCACAGAAACTTTTCTTAAATCCACACAGTCTAAAAGTAAACAAAAAAACCCCAAAGCTGTTGTGTTTGTCCGATTACAGGCGCCAAGGCTGTAACCTGTTGTATCTATGTGTTAAGCCAGCTAACGTTTAGAGCTGGTTTCAAAACAACCACGTTTAGATGTGCAGGGCTCTGCCCGGGCCTTTGGTCGTATTTTGAGAGGGAATATTTTGCACAGACTGTGACTCAATAAAGCGTATCTGGTGTTAGGGCTTACAGAAAGGTTTTGTCTCAGATTTGCCTCAGATTATCCAGGGAAGCATAAAACCAACATCCACTCTACGATGTCGCACTGTGAAAAGTACATCTTATGAGTTTCAAAGCATTATGATTGTTTAAAAACAGGACTATAGTTATATAACATGTTGCTGGAGAGAGCCACAGTAAAATCCCCACTGACCACAGTTGATCTAGGATTTCACTGAAATCTCTGCCTGTGATTTCATTGCTGACGATATAGCAGCCACTAATCAACAGCAGGAAATAAGACAGCTCCAAATATATTATTTTCCTAAAAGAACAGGCATTTACCTTCTTAATAATAATAATAAAAAGTAAAATAAACATCCAAAATTCAGACATGAATTTCTTTTTAAGGACTGGATTAGTATCTGGTGTGTTAATCAACTTTAAAAAAATCATTCTATGATCACATTGTATTGATTTCAGGTACAAATTCCTTTCTTCCTTCGACCTTCTACCTCCCAGTGGATAATTTTTTAACTTAAAAGCAAATGGAATATTTTGCATTTATCTTACAGAGGATTTTTTTGCTAAGCTGATTTCTTGTATCCCATGAACAGTATTAGGCCACAACATAATATGGATTTTCCTCAGTGAGACTTATAAGATAGGATTAAAGGGCTGCTCAGGGCCTGATCCTGTCCTTCCATGTTCTTCAGACTGGTATGCCTCTGGTACTGAGGAGCCAAGTGGCTGGCGAGCCCCTGTGGAGCAAATTCCATCTCAGCCTTTGAGCAAACAGCCACTTTGCAGCTTCCCCCAGCAAGCATTGCTCAGCTGCCTCGGCCTAGCTGGGTGCCAGAACCCAAACTCCACCTGGAAACACAAATATTAATGAGAGCCACGCCTAGAAGAAATGTGAAGTTGATTTGTTTCAATATGTGCTGTTCTGCTTAGGGAATTAGTGGAAGTCTGGATTTTGACATCCTTCTTCACATACGCTGCCCTTTGGCTTTCAAGTCTTTCATCAGTGCCAGCGGGATGGTTGGAAGGAAATCCCAGCACAGAAACAGGATTTTTATTCAGGTCACACGGAGAAAATCCAGAGTTGGGCTGGCAATTTTCAGGCTTGTCTTTTGATATTTGGCACATGGGTAAAGTCAACCTTACTCAGGATAACAAGTGTGTTAGGCCAGGATTAGGTGTTAGTGGGACTAGCTGAGGCAAAAGGAAAGCTGACCTCAGCTGCCATGCAGATGCTTTAAGAAGAAGAAACCCCAGGCAGAATGGATATGAAGACGAAGTTTGGCTGACATTTCCCATTTTTAGACAACCCTGTGACCTGATGCTTAGAACTATGGCCTGAATTTTACTTGACACAAAGGGAAAGGAATATTTTTGGCAGGGAAAACAGGATGTGTTTGATATTGTTATAAACAGTGAGGATTACTGCAAATGACCAAATGATCGGTGCAGTGAAGTAACTGCATCTTCTGGACAGACTATGCAGTTGTGATGTAGCTCCCAGAAAGATTTCAGAAGTAACAACAACAATAATTGTAACTGTAAGAATAATTTACAGTGACAAAACTGTCACTACCATCACTATTAGGAACCCTGTGTTTGCAGTCAGCTGGCAGCAGCCAGGCAGCTATCGCACACTGAAAAACCTTCCACAGGTAAGAAAAACAAACATGGGCAAAAGAGAAAATTATCCTGAAAACTCTTCTGAAGAATAAAATAATTCCTTTCGCACCACAATGTAAATGTAGGTGAAAGCCTTATAAGGAGGCAAAGGAAGTTAAGGAATTTAGATCCCATTTATATTCAATGTCTATCTTAGCTCCTTTAGCTGGCTTTGAGAGTTGTGCTATAAACCTTACAGCAATACCTCGATCAGCCAAATGCATCAATCAGCAGTGGGCTCCAATTTGAGGAAAGGTTTTCAGTTTTATATCAAGTTGCTACTGATTTATGAAGCCAGGATTTAATCCTTCCCAGCCTGCCTCTATTTTCAGTTTCAGACAGGTTACTGAGTGTGCGGTACATTTAATGCACTGATTGCAAGTGTTATGTACTTTTAAATTCTTCTGTTTCTTGGAAAATACAACCAAATACAATTTTAGGAAAAGTCTAGGTGAATTTAAACCTTCTTTTAAAATAAAATTTCATTACCTCTCACTGAGTTTTATAAGTGGAGGGAAAAATACATGGAATATATGCATGTGTGTGTGAGTACGAAGAAACCAGCTATCCTCTGCAGATCATTTGCTCAACAGGATTTTATTTATGCAGGGTTGTTGAAATCTGGAGCTGTAATTTGCACTCACTGATTGGCATAACTGATAAAACCACTTGTTTTGCCCTTTTTCTAGCATACCCCTTCCCCCATATCCTTTTAGAAGGCTAGTGAGTTTTCTTTTCACCAGATTTTTTAAGGTTCATTTTTTGATCTACCAGTTTGCCCTGCAGTCACAGCAACTGGATCCAGGTGACAGAGGGATTTTGATAACATTGAGAGATTTTTAGGACTTTTGGTAATACTGCTATAATCTTTTCACAACCAGAAGCATCTAATGATGAGTCAGAACATGTCATACCTCCTACCATGTCTCCTGATCTGGAGTAAATGCACACATAGTGCTGCTCGTCAGCCTGAGCTTGGTCATCTGCAGTGATATAGCTATACCTGCAAGGTGCCTGTATTAGGCTGCTTGGGTGTCTCAGCAATCTATGACTTCCCTTTTACGTGAAGTTCTTGATATATTTCTTTGTAGCAGGTTGGTGTGAGATGATTATTAGGTACTAGAAACAAACTGGGATGCTCTATATGGTCTACCTCACAATAAGGTGAAACTTCTATTCATTTTTAAATAAATAGTACATATGTAAAACACGGCTCCGCACTGTTTCCAGAGGTACTTCTGCTTTCTTACTGAACACGTGCTTAATTTTTACTGTATAAAGATTTTGCTTTTTTGTTTGTTTGTTTGTTTTTACAACCTCCCCAGCTATGTCACCTCATCCAGTCCTATGGTGTTTCTGAGTAGAGACTGTAGTCTCCTGCTTGTAAACTACTTCCACTACTTCCAAATACTTCTTTTTGAGAGATACTTTTATTAAGCTCATCAAGTACACTTGAGTATGTGAAACACATGAACTGGGAGGTTAGTTCCTTTTCAAATGCAGAGGTTTTGTTCTGTAATCTGTTCTCAGAAGAGAGCCATTCAGGATGTGCAATGGTCTGTCTTGAACTTTCACATATCTTGTTTAATAATCTTTTCAAGGTGAGGTAGTTGCATACAGTGTTCAAGGAGTGTGTATGCACAATGGGTTTATTAAAGTGGCATCATTCTGTATATTCGTGCTTCTTCCTTCCCTAATGTTTCGTAACACCCTATTTTTCTTTTTGACCAACAGCTCAACACTAAAACAATTCTTTGATAGATTTATGCAAAGTGACTCATCATTCTTCTGCAGATGGTGACAGCTGGCTGAGAGTCCAGTATTGTGTACATATACATGTAGATACACCTTTATTTATGTATGTGTTTCATTATTAGCTATATGCATGGCTTTTTACTCTTTCAATATTGAATTTGCCATTTTTTTGTCCATTTTATATCAAAAGACACTTCTGAAATATTTATAATATACTCCAGACAATTTTGTATCATTAAAAAACCCTGCTGTCACACTACTCACCCTCTTTCCAGAACATTCACAAATATGTTGAACATCTGGATGCCTGTGGGACTTCATTAGCAATTACCTTCTACCATTTATCACCACTTTTTGTTAAAAATCTTTTGAACAGTTATTAATCCACAGGAGGATCTTCCCTCTTATCCCATTAAATCCTATCTGCCTTAAATGGTTCTGAATAACTGACCTCATCAAAAGCTTTTTAGAAATCTAAGAACGTTGCATCAAGTATGTGACCTTTATCCACAGGCATATTTTCTGCTTTGAAGAACTTTACTAGACTTAGGAGACATAACTTCTCTCTATGAAAGCCATTTCAACTCTTTTTCTGCCAATGCTTGAGGCAGAAGTCAGACACGCTGATCTCTGGTTCTCCTGGCATGCAACAGATCCTTTAAAAACTGAGTGTCACATGAAGCTCTCTCCCTTCCTCTGGTAATGAGGCTGATTTTAGTGACTGATTTAAGAATTTCAAATCTACATCTCTTTGGGACTCTTTGGGGGACACTCTCTGTCCTAGAGAATTGTCACCATTTAGTGTTTTGACCTGTTCTCTAATTTCCATCATAGTCCTAACCTATAGACTATGGATAGGAATCCATATGCAAGGGAAGAAATGTGGTTTGAATTTCCTCAAGCAGTTGAAGGAATGGGATGTGGGTCTCCTTATTCTAGCAGGGGAACCTTAATCCCTATTAACTACCAATGTGTGTACACTATATCTTGTGTTCTGCTGTGTCTTACTAGCTCAAACTCTTTTTGAGGTGAATAGGCTGAGGAACAGCTATTTTACAGTTTTGACTGAGTTTGGGCATAAGCTAAAAAGGCCAGTCCTGTGAGGGCTGAGATGAGTCTGACCCAGCATAGGTAGAGAAGCTCAGCTGTTCAGGGACTTGGATGTTAAAAATGAGGTGTCTGTAGAGTTCAGGAGCTGCACACTTGTGTTCTACTTGTGTTATCCACATAGCTGTTGTTTTATTTCTACACCTACAGTCAGCAAAGAGGCATGGACTTATTAAATGTAAAGACAATTCTTTTAATAGAGAAATCATTATTGTTTTGGTAAAGCTCATGGAAGTGGAGAAGTTAAATTTTCATCATTAGTACACTACTCAAACTCATCTCATATCTGGATCTTTTCTGTTGCAAAGAAACGTATCTGTCACTCATTTCTACAAGTGTTCATGCCAGACTCCTGTTGAAATCTGGCCCCTGGACTTGCAGTTCTTTACTACCATAAATAAAAGCAGAGTATTGTCCTAGCTTTCAAATGCTTTGAGTGATGGAGAAGCATCTAGATGTTGTGGATTATGTAGGGGAAACATGTTGTCATGGGCAGGTTGGGCAAACAGCAACATCCAAGATGCTTTCAGTAACCCAATAAAAGGTGAAGAAACATAACACATATCTCTTCTCGTTTTTTCTTTCATTCGCAGTACTGGAGTTGTATCACTGTCTGTCCTACAGCATTATATATACCAGAATCAAATCTCATGCATACGTTGTTAAATGGACTTTAGCAATAATTCCTATCTATGTGTAACCAGGTATTGCAGGTAAAGCCATTTTATTTTATTTTGTTTTATTTTATTTCATTTTATTTTGTTTTATTTTATTTCATTTTATTACATTTAATTTAATTTAATTTCATTTATTTGCTAAATGTTTTATTTGACTTCTTAAGAAGTGCTATTCAAGTTTATATCCAGAAAATGCCCCACTCAGAGTACAAGTTGTTTAAGAAAATAGAAGTCACAGCATCATCTGCAGTTTTATTTGTGAGGGGCACTGCAGCCCAGAGTGCACACACCAGCCAGACAGTGGGTCCCGCTGGGATCACCATGGAGTGACACTAGTGCCTGCTGCACAATTCCCATTTGACTCTACTTTTGTCAGCCCAAGGCAGATAGACAACTTCTACATTTTGCATGTGCACAAATGGTTGCAGACCACTGAAGGTGACATTGTCAAATGTATTATTTCACTCTTGATCTTAATGTACATGTAAGAGTGTCTCTTTACATGTGTGCTGTAAAGAGTTTAATCTAAGAGGCAGCTCGTAACAACAGCTTTCATGGTCTCTTGCTACTACTCTTTCGTAGTTTTACTAACCATGATCTGCATAATGATCTAATAAGACAGTGTTATCTTATCATTGTAATATAGAAATGGGACATAGATATTCATATAAAAAGATTGTGACTGAGGTTTCCAAAAGAAACCAACATCATTTACCATCACCTGAATTCTTCCTTGTTTTCTTCAGAATTAAGCTATCATTTCTCTCTTTGCAGATCTTGCCTCTGCCGTCCAAGCCTGAATAACTGACGTCTTCTGATGAAGAACTGAAGAAGAATGACTTTTCATCCAACCCATGAGGTCCACAATAGGCCCATGTGGGCACAGTCTTTCAGAGCATTACAATTTAACACAGAGAAAGGTAACATCCAGGGATGAGGTGGGGATGGTGACAGAACGAAGAGAAGTTCTAAGCCTAGTAGCAGGACTTCTACTGCCATCACAATGAGCCCTCCTGAGAGGAAATACAAACCCTATAACTGCAGATGTCCATGGTTTTGTCCTGTCTTCATCCCCAAACCTAAGGGGAGGGAACCTAGCTGGTACTTTACACATGTGATGAAGTCTTAACTCAACGGTTGCTAAAAAACATGGAGAGTCTCAAAGTCTCAACACTTCACAGCTTCCTTTCAGATGAGAATGAATCACATGCTGGGTGGAATTACCTTACACTGAATTGATCGATTCTGTACAGAAATAGGATAGATTCAAAGCAAGAAAGCAAGCGAGTGAAGGACTGAAGAACTAAGGAGGAGAATGGAAGAGACAACGTGATATTTTTGCCAAGGAAAGCAGTAATACATATCATTGTGCTTGAAAAGATTAGTCTCAGACTAAGATTGCTGCCTAATAAAGTACAATGTGGAGTCACTGTGCTGTGGAGAGAGGAAGGAAAATACCGTTGTGGCTGCAGAACTCCCTGAACTGGTGCTGCATTCCCCACTGTGGTGTAAAATATGTGCAGACAGGTAGCTGTGCAAAAAACCCCCACAGATATTTGGGAAAATGATGTATTGATGGCTCACCCTAGACCAGTAGAGCTTTCATTCTGTGCAACACACAAGCATAGAAAACTGGGTGTAAAGAGATATTTGTCCACCTCCTGTCCTACAGGCAGGATTTGTCTAACGTTTTGTCATGAATAATAGGGATTCTGGGGATCAAAAGTTCTCAGATGCTACTCATAAAAGACACCTCTGCTTTGCATATTTGTCTTAATTTTAATTTGTCACACTGTAACATGAAAATCATGATAGGATACTTCTACACTGTGGAAAAGCCACCTCAAATCTTACAGTAATCAGTGGATTTCTAACTGGGTGCAAACCCCTGAAGCTAAGGTTCACACATTGGTGTTAGCACCAGTCAGTTTGTGCGCTACAGGTGAAGGTGGAAGATATTTTTTCTGTGTGATTCTAGAAAGGTAGAGCCCGCTCCACACGCAGCTCCACAGGAAATGGGGAAGCAAGTTAAAAAAAATTAGCCTAAAGAATGTTAAGTGTACAACGTACTAAGGTCCTAAGGAGATAACCTGTCTGTCTGTTCCTCTAAAAATCTTGCCTAAAACTCTTAACTTTGGGTATCTCTCCTTTATTTTATTTTATTTTATTTTATTTTATTTTATTCTGTTTTTTAATCTTGACCTTGCTGCATTCCAGGAACTCTTAGCAATGGATTAAGTGCACATTTAACCATGACCAATCCGTTATAGCTGAACTCCTGGGTTGCCTGCAGTCTCCTGACTAGTGTGAATTGATGCTTGCCAGTGCAAATGTCTCTTTTTGTAACTTGTGTGTACTCTATGTTGCTTATTGCCACACTAGATTTGTTTCTGACTTATACTTCAAGAAGGTGGATCTTTTTTTTTTGAAAGCCCTTCCACTTTCTTAAAAAGTTTCCGAATTTTTATGGACTGAAATTACAGGAAATAAAACAGTAGAATTGTTTTCCTATTTTTTTTTTAAGAGTTTTTTGCAATGGTGATTTTCTTTATCAACTGATTTCAACTGGTTCACTGTTCAACTATTCAAACACAAATGCCAGTCCACTTTGCTTTCACCACTCTCCTAAGCAGAAGGACACTACAATTCCAATGGACTATGAAATTCTCATAAAATTTGCAGAGGACTTAGGGATTTATGGTCATAATTCATTGTTTGAAGAGAGAAATTACATGCTTGGATAATTTCCCAAGATGTTCTTCTCTATAAATGAGTCACACAACTGCAACACCTATCCATGTACTTCGTGAGCATGGGAGAAAACCAGTGGGGTCTCCGTTCATGTCTGTACTCTAATCCGTTATTTCCCAGGAAATAGAAATGATTCCTGGGCAGCCAGAGGAAATGGAGACCCTTGAATGTCCTTGATTTCCACTTAAAAACATTTAAGACCATTCAGAAGATTCCATTTCCCTTTAAGAATCCGGCATCCCCAAGCCTTAGCATTGTGCTGATGACCAGCCTTACCTCCAGTGAAGCTCGGGAAAGAGGCAGCCCTGAGATCAGGCTCAGTATGTCTTGCGGAATGGCACTGAAACACATTGTAGTTTGTGCCTTAATACAGGTGAAATTGGAAAGAGATTAACATTTCCTAAAACTCCAACGCAATCAGTTATCAAGTCCTTACAGAGATGAACATGTATATTTTCCTGCTATAAGCAAGTGTTGCCAATACAACTCCAAATAATTGCTACTACCCTAAAAAGAGGAATCTAAACTCCCTTTCATCAGTCAAGATTTGGCCTCACTTCAAAGGATTTGGGAATCAACAAATAATGGGCTACTTATTTATTTACTTACTTGTGTGTATCAGATAATGGTTATCAGATAAATGAAAACCTCAGTGGAATCAATCAAAAAAAAAAACATTCAGTGTGCTTACCATTAGCTAATAGCCGAAGAAATAACAAATCCATTAAAAAAAGTCTTTCTCTTGACTTTCACTTCTGTATTTTGCATTTCTTTAAGTGAAAAATTGCTATTTAATTATGAAAATAATAGGAAAAATACTTTCCATTAGACTCTCACGTGTTTCAGGATCTCATGGCGGTTTCCACCTAATCCATCAGATGCAAGTCTTGGTATCAGACCATCTCCCATAGCCCCGGGGATTTGCAGAATGATTACGCGGGTAAAGCCGCCGCGGCGAGCCGTCCCCTTTCACTGTAACACCAGTGACATCTAGCGGCCAGCTCTGATCCTGCACAAAGTTGTAAAATAAAGGGGGGGTGGGGGGAGGTGGAGATTGGGGGAAAGTAAAGGAAAAAAAAGGAAAAAAGGAAAAAAAATATTAAAATTCAGCTGTTTCCACCAAATATTTGTAATATTTGTAGGCCCTCCTTCCCAAGCTATGAAAAGCTTTCATAGCATTCTAACCACAACCTTCACCAAAACTGTAGCTACCATGCCAAATTTCACACCATGTGCCGTATTTTTAGGCCAATAATATTAAAGAAACCCATAAACTGTGAAGATGAAACTATACACAGAGAATTTAAAACAGTGCACTTCCCTCATTCACTATCAACCGGTTCAATCTCCTGATGATCAAATTACTGGAGAATAACTCTATCCCTACGAAACCAGGAGAAGAATGGATTGAGGACTGTAAGCTCCCAGCTAAACCCAAATGGCGAAGCTTCAAAATCTTCTACAAAAGCTATAGGAGCTCCAAGGGAAAGGAGGCGGGGAAAAGAGAAAGGGGAGAGGGGACAGACCATCTAATCATAGGAGAGATGTCTGCTTCACTTAGAATTACACTGCTGATACTGCCAAGTACCTCTTCTGCTTCTGACAGTCCTGGGCAGTGACTCAAGTGCGATGCTGTGATAAGCAGAGGTAGAGGGCCCATATCAGGTCCAGTGGCTTGCACTAAAGCCCTTCTTTTCTCTTTTACTGTGAATAAAAGTTAGAAGCAGAGCCCATGTAATTTATCTTTGCTATTCCATCTGAATATCTTGTTACTTCCATTCTGAGCTACACTGTGGAAATAATTTCCTTATCTCTCCTCAAGGACTTTCTTGCTATTAAAACAGAAGCAGTGCCCGGGAGGCCCAGCCATAGACTAAGACATGGGAGGTAACCTGCCAGCCATGAAAGGCTGACCGACATCACAGAGTCCAAGTAAGAGGTTGGTCTCTGGAGCCCAACTTCCCAAGGGCTTCTCTTGATTATAGCACTGCACCTGCTGCCATCCAAGATCCATCATCGGTATTGAGCTTGGACATAATGCCCTTTATTTGGCATCCACCTCAAGGGAGCATCTCTCTTGCCCTATCCTTGCTGCAGTCACAGTACATAAAACAAGATTCATAGATGAGAGGGAGGAAGATACAGTAGTGGGGCAATTCCTTCAAGATACCACTTCTACTGGCTCAAAGCTTTTTGATAGATTATGTTCTCTTGGGAAATATTGCTTTGACTGAAATTAGTGAGTGAGAGTGAATAATTTTCCTCCAAAGTTGACCCCAAGATAATTAAAAACTATATATTGTACAGTTCCTAAATGTTGCAGCAGTAAAAGAGAAACTGTGATGATGACATTCCTTTTTTTTTAATTACAATTTGATAGATAATGTCGAGTTTAAATTTTTAATTGGAATGAAAATACATGTCAGAATATCATACTTCTCCATGAAGTAGGAAACCTCAGGTTTAGCTGGACTCTGCTGAAAATAACAGTGAATGTAACGTACTTTGGAAAGAAAAAGGAAGCATTATCCTATTATATAGATCTGATAGAGCTCCTTGAAGAGATTAAAAAACTGCTGTTAGATTTTGAACCATGAAAGACTTAATTGGATAATTTTGTGTGCCTAGTCCAGCAATGATCACTAATCAAACAGATTATTGAAGGAGAACAACAATTCTCAGGCTTTGCTTGTTCATGTACAACCCCCAATAAATTGCTGTAAAGTAGAACAGTGGAGCATTAAACTCATCCATCATTATTAGCTTATGTACAACAACTTGTAAACTGCTGAAATGGAATTGCTCTGAGCCTTCCCAGCATGATTTAAATGCTCAGAGCAAATTCCTCTTGTTATGTGACCCTAGATAAGGAGTAAAGAGGGAATTTCAGACTGGAAAACACTGGTGCTTCCAAATAATCAGCATCAGCATCTCTCTACAGCAGTTAAATATGCAGCAGTAAAGCTGTCTCTGGGGGTCTCTGGGATTCTCTGGCCATGAGCGAGTTATACTCCAGGCCTTCTGCAAGACTGTCTCTTAGTTAGATTTATACCCTTGTATTTCTCCAGTTCTTCAAAATGCATTTATTGGCAGCAGCTTCACCAGTTCTCTTATCAAACTCTAAGGACAATATTTTTTAATTTCTTGACAAGTGTATGAGTAGTAAATGGCATTATTTTTAGATGAGAGATAAAAGAGGAGGAAAAAGTGATCAGACAAGATGAGCCCTGGGCAAAAGAGGAATTAGAGTTGAATTAATACAGTCCAGTTCTGCACAGACTGTACTTCACTGACTGTACTTCACATTTAAAGAGGGGCTTTGCAGAGCAGGCTAGACAGGAGTCAGCACTTTGGTGAGCGGTATTGCAATCTCTGTTATTAAAAGTGAAACACATTGCACTTGGAAGCAACTTCTGGATGATGTCCATTTATTGAGGAACAGAATTTGAGGTTATAGGATGACTTCAATTTTGCATAAAGTCACCTTAAATAATACAGATCACTCCTAGATTCTTGTGGGTTTTTTGGAGGGTTTTGTTTTCCCCATTACTTGTCCTGTCAGCCACAGACATGGAGAACAAGTTATTCCCTTTGTTTTCTTCAATAGGCTTTCCTGTATTTGACTCTGTGTGTGTCTTAGTCTTCAGGCTATCTAACCTCAGCTCCTCCAGTCTTTCTAAGTCTGTTTTCAGGCTTCTGAGTGAATTCTTACTGTTTCCACTAAGACTGTTTTCAAATAAGCCACATTCAGCACATAAACCCCAAAGGAGTGTTCCAGCATGGAGCAGAGAAGAATACTCCCTGTATTCCAGGCTGGATTGTTTATACACCTTCATGTTTTTGATGCAGCAGGACATTGTTAACTCAGATTTGCCCTGTGTTGCACCATCATCCCACATAACTCTTCTCCAGCCAGTGTTGGCCACCTACCCCCATCAGCTTTGCTGACATCACACTGAGTTCTGACCCCATCCTCCAACCTTCTGAAGAAGAATTGCAGATTTTGTGTGCGCTGTCTGCAATACACAGGCTTATTGAACAGAACAGGAGATAGGATGCACATCTTGCGTTTTGACACTAAACTGCTGAGAGCTACTTGAATATTTTCATTGACAAGTTTCATAACCACCCATGGGAGTTTTATCAGGGCAAAAGTTTGCTTGTTCCAAAAAATGTCATGCAATCCTCCCTCTGAAGTTCACTACAGCCAAGAGATACCACATCTACTGCTTTCTTCTCCATAAGAAAGACTTGATGTTCTACCATTAAGGCAAAGCAAATGGAATTATTAAGCAATTTTTTAAAAACAATTTGCCTATACATAATATATTAAGATTCAAATAGTGGGAGGTAAGGAACATCTATGAAGTTGTATCCGAAGCTTTCAGTACAGTAACCATCCCTTGTAACCATGTAAAAACAACAGCAGATGCTGTAAGTATATTGCACAGTGACAATTCCCACATCACATCCCCTGACGCTTGTTACCATGGATGACAAGGAGGTGGATATTTATTTCTACCTGTATTCCTACCTTAAGCCCATCTCCAGAGTTTAGCCAGTGCATTTTCTGGTTTCTTGCACTATACTTACAATTTACTGAGTATTTACCCTTAATAAGAGTTCATTTTCAAGAGGGGCTTCAGAGCCCAAACTGACTCAGCTCAATTAATTTATTGATGGAGACTATAAGAACCTTAATCTATCAGGCAGACACTAGCTCATTAGAAATGCAAAAGGTGCTGGGAGTCTTCTGCAGTAGCTGCAGCAATGTGATGGGGCAAGTCCAGTCAGGTTTTAACACCCCTTAAATGCTTCTGTAAATGAACCAGCAGGAAATGGTTTATGTAAACACATTATCATTGTAGGCATGTAAAACTGTGGCCCACTTAATATTTCTTTTTAATTCTTCTTACTATTACTATTCTCTTCCAGTAACAGTAATAAGAATATATTTTCTCGGACACATTTGTTTGTCTTTCCTCTCTGACTAACTTGTCTAACACATGAAAAGCCATTCTAAGCAGAACCAGAGACTGGCTAAACAGACAAACATTAGATGTTGCAACTTCCTTAGAAGTCAACATTTTAGTACATGAACATGTCTCTGTGGCCAAGGATGTAGAGGAGTAGAGCTGTGCTCCTTATGGCTGCCTTTCTGGGTTGCCTGAAGACTTTGCACTTCTATACAATCCAGTCCTTGGGTTAATTGCCTCAATTTCGGCTCAGTCACTGATGTGAAATTTTATCTAGAACTATACAGGAATACTGGGCCAACACGTAACCTGTCCAAGATTTTCATTGTATTGTGCACTATTTTCCTGTATTAATTTAGATATATGCGCAGTGCTCATATATACACACACACACATTCTTCTATTGTTTTCTAAGGTTAAATGTCTGCGTCATCTGAGGATTCATGAGATCCAGTAAAGGGAAGTACAAGGGTTTAATATACAGTAATAACGAAGCAGTCTCTGGTAAGATACCTGACCACAACCCTCCAGTAGCTGTATCATATATTGCACCATCCAGACCAGCACAGTGCCAGCGCACCCACATATGGGCCTGTTTCTAAGACGCGGTGATCATAGACTGGAGGAATTATTTTCTGCAGCTAAGCCAAGAGCCTTTGGTGTCCAGCAGAGCCTCATCCAGACACTCACAGAAGGTCCTTTCATGGGACTGCAGGTGGGTGCTTGTGGAGTGCAGATGGATGAAGAGCTGAAGGAGCTGTGCCCAGAGGTGTTTTGTGCAGTGCATTCTGTGGAAATCCTCTGGATTATTGTTGCTTTAAGCAGCACAGACTGATGCCAGACCCAGGCACATGAACTCAACATCAGACAAACCACAGTTTTTAGAGTTTCTTCTTACTGCAGGAAAATGTGGCCTTAATATGCAGACAGAGCATTTGGTTTAAAACTGGTTTTAGATTTCTCAATTTTCTATACTTTGGTTTTCTTCTTGTGTTTTGAAATCAATTTGTAATATGTTAAACCCCAGTCATTTCTAGTCTTTTTCTCTGCAGAATTACAGGCTTCTGTGTGGGAAAGATTTCAGTGACACCTACTTAAAGACTTCAGTGAAAAAAGCAATTAAGTAGGTGACAAGATTTCTTTTTAAAAAGAGATCAAACTAATTCCTTCTGAGCAATTAAAAAAGTTTGATCTGCCCAGACAGGAGTTACAGATCAGCCATGTTGATTTCTTAAATTACAGAATCCAAGAGATTATTTAAGGGTTATACATACTGTCCTGTGAGTAAATTGAACAGCAAGCCAGAAAATAGTGTTTTTCACATTTACAGAAATTGCTTTCTAGATGATTCTGTGTTTCTCCCTTAAGGAGGAAGCAGAATATATGACCCTGTTGGCAGCAACAGCACAAACTTTGCTGCTACCTATTTTCTGCTTAACCATGGTCTGATAAACCATTGTAGAAGGTATCTGAGAAGGGGCTATGGAATGTTGAGAACAACAATACTATTTACATGGATTTCCATGTAAATAATACAAAGATAATAATCTTTGTATTAGAGCCCTAGATCTAAGAAGGTAAACTGCAGATAAGCGCTTAAAGACTGAATGCCTAATCCCATGTTATTGCTATCAAACTGGCAAGTACTGTCACCACTGAAATCCTGTTTTAAGGGAAGCACAAAGATGAGTATAGGATAGTCTCCTGAAACATATTTTCTCACCTTGTCATTGAAACTAGTGTCAGCTTTCATTATACAGACGTCCTCAGATTCTGCTCAAGAACTGATTTGTGCTAGACAGAAACTTCAGGATCTTTATGTGAGTGCAGAACCTGCTGCTGGACCTCTGCACGTCCCCTTAGCCAGAGATGCAATATCAAATCAAAGTCACAATCCCACCAAGATCAAAGGTTTCAGTGTGTTAACTGTGAAACAGTAGCAAAACCTTTGGTTTATGATATGAACAGCTATAGGTCAATATTTAAGGAAGGTCTTCCTGGATTTCAATAGCTGTTATAGCAAACAAAAAGACAGTTCTTTAACCACTACTCTTTTTCGGTAAGCTCACACATGCTGCAGTCTCAATAATGTCTCTGTGCTTTCCAGCAGCAGCTATGTAAATATTGAATCCATCTGTTAAATGCAGGCCTTGTTAATTGCTTGTCTCTTTACCATGCCAGGATATATTCTTGCTTTGACAGAGACTTTTATTAGAAAATTTTTTTTTGCCAAACAATGCTTTACAATTCAATATTGTAAGCAATTGGCCCTATTATATTTCAAGACAGATTAGTGACACTCATAAAAAGAGTGAGGAAAGCAAGTCTCTTTCTGCCTTGACAACCAGAAAGTCACTGTAGGTTTCTAGTTTGTGTTTTCCGAGATGTCAGCAGGAGGTTTTCTTGCTCCTTGAGTCAGCAAGTACATTATGTACTCAATTAATTGCTAAAAAGTTTTTAGTTTCATGATTTTGCTTCCCAATTCATGAAAAGCAAAGTCCAGTGGGGAGGGCATTCACTCATGCTCTTCAGTGTGACAAAACTATGCAGCATGAGTTCAAAACAATATAATTTGCCATCCAGTATTGCATAAACTCCTGTATGAACAGAGCACTGTTGTATGAAACATTGCAAAGAATAACCTTACGCATTGTTCTTAAAAGCACGCACCCATTTTATTGCTTTCTATAAAGAGAAAATAACAAATAATGTGTGCAGAGCTTCAGGCTTTTCACAATAACTGTATTCTCTTTAGCCAGTATTATTGAAATACAGGACACATATTTTCATGAGTTGCACTATAAAGGTTCAGAGCTTAAGAAATAAATATCCAAATACCTATGCGCCCTTAGCGGTTTTTGAACGTTGAGTTTCCTGTGTCATGCTTCATGCAACTGATCACTAGAGGGCAGCAAATTCCTTTTGAAATACAGGAATTTAATAGATTTCTGAAGAGTAGATGAAAAAAGTATAGCAACAATTATATATATCTCTATATTACATAGATTCAAGAAGAAAATAGGGAAATACATGATTTACAAAGTATCTGCTGTTAACTCAGCAAGTTCTTAAGGGTTCTGGTACATCAGCAGTTCTCAGCTGATGAAATAGAAAGGCAAGAGAGCACTTCCAAACATGCTGTATTTCAGCTTAATGAAATTTCAGCTTGATAAAGTGTCTGCTTTGCTTTAAAGATAGATGCCTGAAACTGGGGCAGAGTGAAAGTATGGGAGGAGTTTTCAGAGTTTATGTTCAGTTTTGAGAAATATTTTTGCATGGATTTTGCACCCAAACAAGAAACCTACCCCCTATCCAGTAGCTATACCTCTCAACCCAAGTCCTCATCTCCAGCTCAGCTACAGCAGCTGCCAAAATGGCAATTCCTTTCTGCTTCCAACTAGATCTGTGGCTACCTGTCCCTGAGATCTTATGTTGGGCAGAGGGGAACATTTTACCCAGAAGTTCTACAAAGAACAGAACAAATAAACCTTGGTTTCATGTGGAGTTCCTGGGGTTGCATTCTCAGATTCTGATGTAGTACAATTGAAGAATTCCTTGTGGTTGGAAAATCCCAAATACAGTTTCTTTGATGTATACTAGGGAACGAGTTCCTGCTGCATTCTTTCAACCTGTAGAAATTATAACAGTTTGATGGTTTGTATATTTGTTTGTTTTCCTTCTACCTACTTAAATGAAATCTGAAAAAAATTAAACCTTTTGAATCCTCTAGCACACAGTCAAAATCTGCTGAAATTAGAAGGTTGTTTAAACATCTGAGACATCCCAAACCCATTTTCTAGGGGATGGGATATCTATCTGACAGATTGTGGATTGTATAAATTTAAGTTTCTTCTAAAGAAAGGCTAAGACTTTTGCAGAATCAGAATATTTTCTTTTCCTCACTGGCAAATAAGTTTATGTTTAAAAGGCATTAAATATCTGTAGGTTAAGGTTTCAGGAACACAATCCACATCCTTGGGAAACTGCTTTTCTGGTTTTGTCCTACCTGAGGTGATAGAAATGGTTTGAGAAAAACAAACCCTTTCAAAAGAGATAAGTTTACCTCTTTACTGAGTTGTATTTATTTGGGGCATTACTGCATTAATAATTCAATATTTAATCTACTGTCCCTTTTCTTTCTGCATCTTGATGACAATGAAGTTTGATCTCACCATAAATCAGAAAAAGCATTATCTGCTAGCGTAAGGCTTGAATTTGCCCATCAGAACAGAAGAAAATGCATAGTATAGAAAGATTTAAGAGACTAAATACTCAAATGAATTGAAATAAAAATGTATATAAGCACAAAAATAATGGTGGAGACTATACTGTATGTTTAAAAGCAAGAATAATAAATACGATGACAATTCTCCATTGAATTATTTATAAACCACCCTTCTTTTCGCCCAACCATTAGGTATCTGTAAGACAGACTGTGAAAGAGCAGATTTTGGATTTACTTAGGCACTTTAACATAATGAAAAGCCTATCCTTGAAGGCGTGTGCTTACTCATTCCTATAGCTTAAGTATTATCTTTTCATTAGATATTTTTGAGGCAATGACACAGAATTCAAGACCAGAACATTGAAAATAATAGGTCCTTATGTATTTAAATAGTAGTTTAGGAGGAATAAAAAAAGACAACAAATCCAAGTACTTCTGTTTGCTGCAGGTTTGTTTTTTTTTTTTTTTTTTTGTGATTTATTTTATTTTTTTCCTTCATTAAAGCATTTTAATTGCTTGTATTTATCTATTCAGTTACCCTGGAATTCCTCTTAGCAAGGCCCACATCATTTACTTAGAAGGATCTCTCATTTTCTTCTCATTCTCCTGCACAAAACCCAAATCAGGCACATGGGTTAATTTTGTCCCTGCTGATACCACTAACATACCATAGACTATTGCTCCAGTGCATCAGTCGTTTAACAGCAGCTTTAACAACCCGTTGCAAAAGACAGCAATGTTGAAAACACAGAAGATACTCTGACAGGGTATCCCCAAGGAAATATGTTGCAGAGCTAGGTTTGTTATTCTCTATTCAATTCACTACAGGCACAGAAGATGGTCTCATTCTTACTTTATTATAAAAGTAAGATTATATGACAGATCCCAAAGAATTTTGCTATGTTGTTTGAATCAAGAGACAAGAAAATGCAGCAAAGACTTCTTAGAAGGCTCTATCTCTGTTTGTCTCATCAAGCACCTCTGTCTCCACCTGTTCGTACCTCTGAGCTGTTAAAATAGAGGGCTACGTCCCTCAACATGCCCAGAGAAACTTCTTGACCTTTCTTCTGCCTAATTAACATGCAAGAAAACAATGTAAGTTTTAGACAAATTGGGCAGCAACCCATGGAAATAATCCTGGCAAACCAGCACAGGAACAGTAAGAAACATACCTGGAAACCAAGTCTTAAACAGTCATTAGCAATAGAAAACAAATTAAATGAAACTTTAACAGGGAAAAAAACTAAAACAGAAGAGCTGAATAAGACATGGAGAAATAAGGAAGCCAACCTTTGGGAAGTACATTAAGTTGATGCGTTTGGATGAGGCTGCACAGCAACAGACCCCCAGCATTGCCACTGAGCTCTCTGAAGAACAGGATTGTAGCAATCGCATAACTCTTAAATCTGGCAAAGGTAATAGTTATTAGTGATGCTCCTTTACCTAAAGCAGAGCCAAGATCAGAGATCTGTTGAATGGCAATTCATTTAACTAATGCTGCATGCTATAATGCACAAAGAAATTCCTCTAGCTGCGGTATTGCTGAAGGAGGAGTATTTATAAAGTAATCATGAGAGATTTCCTGGTAAAAGGCCCTTCCTAGCTGAAGAGTCCCAGCAGGTGATGGAAAGTCCTAGTTCAACCAGCTGAGACAATCAAGTGCAGCAGCACCTAACAAAAGTCAGTCTCTTAAAATAAAGGAAAATAAGCACAAAATGTTCTCTTTTGAGTAGAAAAGCAGAAGTGAATATTGTCTGAGTGAGTTTATGCTTTACTTTAGCTTTATGAGGGTAAGGACACTGTACAAAGCAGTCATTTTATTAGAAAATTTGAGCCAAGGTTCCTGATTTATGTAGGTTAAAGTCATATAAAGTAGCTGGAAGTCTTTCTAATGAGGTTTTGGTACATTAATTTGCAACAGATAAGACTTTTATTATGATATCTGTAAGAATGCACTAAAAATGGATAGCCTGATGTGTGGATTGTTGAATGTGTTGCTATATGATATGGAAGACAAATTGATAAACCACTGAGGTGCCTGTGTTTGGTGATTGGGTTTTTGTATTTAACTTTCTAATGCCTAGTTGCTTTCATGTTTTGGGGAGCAGGGGGAGACAACAAGAGTGAAATAAGTAAAGTAAAATCAGAATCCTCAATTATTATATGAGAAGCCTTGCATATGCTTTAAGA
Organism: Strigops habroptila; assembly: GCF_004027225.2. Classification (NCBI taxonomy): domain Eukaryota; kingdom Metazoa; phylum Chordata; class Aves; order Psittaciformes; family Psittacidae; genus Strigops; species Strigops habroptila. The sequence continues at coordinate 10,655,165 of NC_044283.2, read as the reverse complement.
AATACCTTTTTTTTCTTGAATATTATTTGATTTTTATCATATGTCAACTATTCCATGTTCTTAATCATATCTCAACTACTTAAATAAACGTTCTCTAGGGAACTGAAGTTTTAGAGGAGAAACTTAAAAATTATATCAAATGTATTCAGCATAAAATCTGCTAACCTGATTAGCTCTTTCAACTGTGATGACTCACATCTCATTTAACGGGGAGCATAGTGCTTTACGTCCCGGCTGCTGAGGCAGTTCCCATGTGATTCCTGATGTTCTGCCCCATTTAAAGAGCTGTGTGTTAAATAGTCTCTGTTGGTGATCAAGGCAGAGTGAATCCCTGCTATTACCTTTTTCTCTATTGTGTATGGGTAAAGGTTTACTTGGATTATGGTAGTGCTATGGAGAAAAAGCAGGTGCAGAGCCAATTTAATTAGAAAATGTGATCAAATATAGACTGTGTCAGTGAAAGAGTGAAGAGTCACATTAAAGTAGCAGTAGGAGAAGGGAATTCTGGTGTGAATATGAGACGATTGTACATCCAGCAATTCTCATGCTAATGTGAAAAATCTAGCTAAAGCATGTCTGATCCAGGTGACTAAGATGTATGCTTTGTCATTAATGTGGTTATACATATAGCTATACCATGCCATTAAAATAAGATACTGAAGTAGCATTGTCCCTGGCTCTGGACATCTGGGGTGTTGTTTGATCATAGCTAGACCCAGAGCCATAGTTATATGTGGTAGGAACATGTCTTCTGAAACAGTTATCTCTGGTGTTTCATCTTAGTCTAGTTAAAATATATCCTCTTTTACAATACAGCATCTGGAAACAGAAAAAGAGGAGAGCATTGGGGTCATAAGTCTCTTGGGATTGGCTATACATCCTAATCTGAGCCAGGTTTTGGATCCATGTCCTCCACATCCCAGCTTGGGTGGCCGTGTAGCTGGGCGATGCACATCCTGGTCTCCTGAGTTGCTGGGGTGGTGGAGCAGGAAGAAGCAGGTTTCAAAGAGCGAGAGTTGTCCTCTGGTCAGCTGAAGCTTCTGTGTCCTTCTGCAGTGCAGCTCACTCTATTCAGCAAATCTGAGGTAGAGAAAATTTGGGCCATTTCTGGAATATCCTGCCCGTAGGGGATGTAAATGGCTTCCTGGTACTTGCAGCAACTGGGGACCTTATGTAGCTGCCCAAGGAGCATGAGAAGAGACTGAGTTTTTGCAAAGAGCTAAGTGAAATGGGGGTGTAACTTTATCCTCCCTGACTGATATATCTCATGAATGTGGCATTTGATACTGTGCATTACATGGTAGGGCCCAATCCTGCATTTGCTTAGCCACACGCACTACATCAGTGGCTTCTAAGTAGCATACCTTGAAAGAAAAGTTTTGTTAGGCAAAGTAAGCATAGCAAAAACTTACACCCATTATTACACCCATTGATTATTAAGCACTCATAGGAGAAAACCTCTAGGCACTCTACCATTTACAATGCAATTTCATTATCTTTTATCATCTTTATAATTTGTTGGTATTTAGAAACTCATTGTTCTGCATTTTTTTTCCTCTCTTTTGCCTCCAACCCCTTTCTGGCCACATGTACACCTACATGATAGCACACCAGGCTGGTGATTTATGGTGGGAGTACTTTGTATGTATATTTTGAAGCACACCTCCAACTTCCCTTTAAATCTAACTGTGTATAGACTTGCATGACTTTGAGTAGCTTAGTCCATTATATATGCAGGCTGCTGCTCTTCATTACTTAGGTTTTCAAGGATAAAGAACAAGAAGTTAAGATCAGAGTAACAATGTGCTTCATCTCTCTTTTCTCTCTGGTGGCAAATGTAGAACAAATAATTAGTTAGACTCTATTGTAGTTTAGCTAAGACCTTATGTTCCATGCCAAAGTACTTTGTCTTAATTTAGACCTTGAGCACATAAGCACTTGAGCACGTATCTAGAATTACTCACATGAGTAAAGCTATTGACTACCATTAGAATAAAGTTCAGCTTTCATAAGGCTAAAGGTCTAGAGTCATTATTTCTTGACTATGCAAGAAAAAGAGGCTAAGAAAGCTATGGCTTTTGTGTTGTTAGCAGATTTTTCTTACAGTGAAAATAGTTTTCAGTATTATTATTCTGGACATGTTGGGAATAGAAGAGTGAAGATACTGTCACATTACAGAGATCTGTCTCAGGGTGCTACTGTATACAGTATGACAGAAATATTTTTGGTCTAATACTTTCTGCAGGTTCCTTTCTGCAAACCTGATGTAGCGGGGATGGATCCAAACCCATTCAAAGAAAGCAGAAATTACTTTCCCTCCTCTGTTTGTTTTCCTTTTTTCCCCAAATGCGTCTGCTGGGAATACACCATGGTGCTTCTCAGAACATCTGCAGAAACAACAAATACCTGTATTTCTCATATTTCTCCTGTGTAGCCTAAGGAACATGGAGTCATGTCTGACATGGCTAAATTGGTGCTGCTGAAAGCAACTCTGGGTTGGGACTTCAGTGCTCTCTAGAACAGCGTGTCGCAAGCCTTGGGTAAAAACCCCTTAATACCTTCTATAAAAAGCATGCCTTTTAAAGAGTAAATCCCAGCATTATGCATTGAAAGCTATCTGAAGTATTCAGCTCTGTGTGACTAATAGATTCCATCACTATTGGGAGCCACAGCCAAGATGACAGAGATTTCTGTCATGAGATCTTCCTTGTGAGACAACAGCAAACTTACAAAAACCACGACCCAAAACCACAAAACAAGCACACAGAAACAGCTCAAAACCACCCGTGCCTCCTGCAACCACCCAAAACAAAGAGCACCCACAACTCCCACCCCTTTTTGGGTGAAACACTCTTCACTCAAGGAAAGAGCTGGTGTGTTAGTAGTGGTTTTTTGGGTTTTGTTTTGGGTTTTTTTCCCTGCTATCATGACAAAGGTCAAGAAATAGCTTGAGTTGAGAATCTGGAGGAGAGGAGGATCTGGCAAGCTCAGAGTGAAGTGTCTGTAGTGATGCCTCATGGGAGGAATATTGCTCTAGTTTTACAGCTTTTGCCAAGGACTCAGGAGATTGAGAGTGACACTCTGTGTGCTTAGCACTATTTTCTTTTTGTTTGTTTTGGGGGTTTTGTTTTTCTAGAGATAGTAAAGGAGATGGAACTGAGTGGTCCCTTCTGACATGAAAAGGAGGCTGTTTTGGGGGTTTATTTCCCCAGTTTGCAGATGTCTCAATGTCCTTTGTGAGGTTCCTGCAAGTGCAGTCACTGCTGAAATAGGCAGAGCTCTGCCACTGCGATGCTGTTGTTTCTTTCCTGTCTACTGTCCACTGAAAGCAGATGTCTGCTGCAGCTGGTTTTGAGCTGCATGTGGGATCACAGAGAAGGAAATAAGCTGTGGTTTGCACTGCAGGAGTGTAAAAAAGCAAACAGATAGCTCATAGGTGATGTGTGAGACCACACTGGTCTCAGCCTGTCCAGCGGTGACAGATGTTGCTCTACCCTATTTCTGATGAATGCAGATGTAGCTACTGAACAACAGGTTACTGCAGATTCAAAAAGCTTCGTGGCTTACTTGAGTCTTGGGGGAAGCTTTAGTGTTTGCTCCTTATAATGGTCGACACGTTGCAAGCTGCCCCTCTTCTATTTCAGACCTAATCTAACCCTTTCGGCTCTCTATAGCAAGTATTCTGAGTATTCTAATATTCTTCTCTTTGAGCCCTGATCAAACACGTGCATTCAATGAAAGCTATATACAATGTACAGGCAGAAGGACTGTCACTAATTCCTGCAGGACCTGCAAGAGGCTCTGTGGAACTCTATTTCTCAATCATGTTTCCTCCTTCTAACCTCTTAGTAACTGTTCATGCATCTTTTACTTCAAGGTAAGATTTCTACTAGAGATCATGCAAAAAATGATAGATCCCTTCTTAAGGAAGACAGATAAATCATTGCAGAGGTTACCTGTGGTTGCCTGTGTGTTTCAGCACAAGAAGGTTGAGAAGATTGAGATGATGAGCACAACAACCTAATTCAAAGTTTCATTATCGCTAATATGTGCTATCATCATATTACCTGCTTTTAACAGAATACATAATTAAGGGCAAGAATACATAATTAAGAATCCTGACTATTATAAAATAAATACAGCCAGACTCCATCATTATTTAACTGTAAGCAGAAAGCTTGGAATAGACAGAGGTATGAATTAGCAGCAGCTGATGAAAGTGAAATGCTGCCCAAAATAAAAAGATACTTGATTTATTTAAGGAACATAACATGCTCTGTACTTTTCCTGGGATTAATTGCTGCTTATTTTCTATAACAGCAGTTTTTCACTCTACTGGATCTATTGTAAAGCAACATTGTAACTTTGACTCCATTGTGCATACTGCTGATGGTATTATCACTGTATGATGTCTGGTGCTTGGCACTTCCACTGTGTAGCATGGCTAAAACTGGAAGTCAAGAACGCTCTTGTGCTGACCCAGACAACTTTGATTTAAAACAAAGGGGACATGAGGCTTCACCATTCAAGCTGGGATCCCTGGAAGCCTGCTTTCAGTGGCTAACTTGATCCGAAAGACACCACAGTTTTCAGCAACAGTCTCACTTCTAGACTTTTTTTAAAACCTGTGGCCATGATTTATCAGACTGCTCAAACAGTGCTAAGGAGGCCACATTTGCATGGGCCTGTGAGATGCTGAGAACCAGGTTTCAAACCTTGCTTCATTGAAACTGGGGAGAACTGAGAGTTGAGGATGTATGCATCTGAACTGGGCCAGAGAAGCGTAAGGCTTTCTGAGGTCATTTGTGTAGAGCAAGCTAGGTATGTACTCGTGAGAACATAAGGTAGCTAAGGGACCTGACAAAGGCTGTTTTGTCATGGTCTAAGGACTGACTCAAACTGGAACTAGAGCTGGGATCTCTGTACAACATTGCATGTTGTAAAAGCAGGTCTCTTGTACTGAGCAGTGCATGGAGCGTGGTTCCTGTGTTCAGTTGTTTCTTCTCAGTTCCAGGCATAATACTGTGTCCAGGTTAAGAAGTCTTTCAGCTCTGTGACTGAATTTGTATTTGTGTTAAGATGTGGTCTCATAGGAGGTAAGGTAGTCCTACATCCAGGGAATTTTTTGAAGGGGAAGAATGGAAAAGGCAGGTGACTGGATAAACTACAAATAACAGTGCAAACATCTTGGTGAAAGAGGTTGGTCTTTGGCATAGGCTTGAACTGGGAATATGCAAGGTAATTTCCTAAGAATTCAGTTAATAAATGTAATGAAGAAATGCAGCATGTGTGATATCTGTGAGTGTTAAAACCAACACTGATAAAGTATAATTGAACTCCTGTTGTAGTTAGCTGAGGGTGGAGGTGTTCCAGTCAGACAGCTTCTCTTGGTTATTGACTGGGGGTGAGCACACCAAGGAAAAGCAAGACACTACCTGCTCAGCACAGCCAGCTTTGATCAGCTGCTTCCAGCTCATAGAGGGGAAAAAGGACTGATTGGAAGGATAAGGCAATGTATGTGGTTCAAGTTAGTTTGATAAGGTTTTTAAATGTTTTCCACTAACATATGGAGAGTTCACAGTTTTTAATTCTTCAGCCTTCTTGTGGTTTAGCGAGGCAGTATGATCACTATCCTTCAGTTGGGGAACGAAAGCATATGTTGACTTGCCAAGGTACAAACAGGCACTTCTGTGGGAAGAAATGAAGTTGGGTGTTATGTTCACAAGACAGCCTCCTTTTTCTCCCATCTAGCTATCAATAACTGTCTACTCTTGCCTGCCTAAACCATTGCAGGGACCTTCACAGGAAGCAAGGAAAGAGGCAGAGACCAGTATAAGTGGTTTTAATAATCTGCTGTTTTTCTTTCCTGATTTGGTCAGTGAATCTCTCTGATATCAAAGTAAAACTCCAAGAGCATCTTCCTAACGGTAATTTCTTCTTCTAAGGGGCTGGACTGAGCTTTGTGATCCATTAACTTCATCAAGGATGGAGGTGGGTGGGAGGAAAATGTGTGTGAACCAATCTGTTCAGATGTGCTGTCCTGCAGCTGTTCTGAAACCCATTTCCTTGCTCCTTTAACCGCCAGCTGTGTGAATAGTTCCAGTCTCCACCTCAGAACAGCCTCTGGGTTGCTTTACCTTAAATCTCATTTATCTGAAAAAGAGTGGAGAAATAAGAAAGAAAACTGGAGCTAGATTCCAGGTCAAATAGCTTTATGAGTAGCAGGTAATCAGGTGTAAAATTTGTTTAATGCATGAACATACTTTGTAATGGTGTCATTTCTTCTGTGAAAATGTTTGTAGTTGAGATCAGTGGTGTAACGATGTTAGGTTTTTTGTGCGTGGGTATGTAGAATTGCCTGGCTTCCTTTCCTGCAGAGGAGCTCTTTCTGGTGAGTATCCTGGTTTGTCTGTGTGCCCGAAGGCCTCAGCTGATGCCAGAACTCAGTATCAGTGGCATGGGGTTTTTTTTTGTACTTGGACCATGTCCCTTCCCACAAAGCTTGATGTGGGGGAAGAAACAAGAACAAAAAATTGTGATAGGAATTGCCTGAGGTGATAGAATAACAGGGTAACTTCTGAGACCTGTATTCTCAGCTCTTGATCTCCTGTAAATTGAATTTTCTGGAAGCATAGAAATATCCATGTAGGCATTCTCCATCAACATTTTAATGTAAAGAAATATGAGTCTTTCTAGTCATTGTTGCCCTGTAAAGTCCCTGTGATATAACTTTCTGTTAAGAAGGCAATACACTAGGTTTTAGCTTGTTTGTGATAAGAGGGGAGGCACTTTGTGGGTACTAACTAAAATAGAACTGGAGGGAATGTGGAATAGCACATATGGGAAAGGAAAGGGAAAGGAAGAGTTTCTGAACAAAAATCTGTATATGAAAACAAATGAAACTCTCTGCAGTAATACCTACAGCTTCCCAGAGACACAAAAACCTGTTTTTCTGCCGTGGTAAGCCAGGTGCATGTTAGCCCTCCAAGTTAATTAACACAGACAGAAGCTGGGGAGCCAAGTCCTGTCAGCAAGGGAATAAAACACCCGAGACCATTTCAGTTAATGGGAGAGAAATACCATGAGGTAAAGTGAAGAGATGAATTAACAAAAAAACCAAACCATATTAGAAAGCAAAGCTTGAGCAGAAAATGCAGTAAGGAATGCAGGTCTGCCCCACTTCCGATGCTCTCTTCTTGCTTTCTGGGCAGATCCTCCCCACCATGTGGAAGACTGGGGAATGAACCTGGTGAGGACTTCCACCAAAAGAGGCTGGTGGAAGCTGTACTTGAAGAAGTTTCCCAAAAAGCAATACAGCACTGCAAGCAGTGGCCTTTCTTCAGGTGGGATTTTATGGGACAGGCTTTCATTCCTTGATGAAGACCTGGGTTGGAGAAATGAGCTCAGGAAACAGTCCAAGACATGCATGTGGGGAGGAGCATAAAGGGACTTAGGATGTGGAGGTGCTCACGCACCGTGGAGCCTGAAGCTGGCAAGTGGAGCTTTGAACAGAGCAAAGAGAATGCTGCAAGTGAGGTGGAAGAGATCTTTTTTTAATAAACCATATTACCATTTCAAAATGGTTGGAGGAGGCCTTCTGTTTGAAAGAAGGAGCTGTTGTGCTTTACAAAACTGGATTATGGGAATGATGAAGCCTACTTTTTGTGGGGCAATATCAGCCTTTTAGCATCCCATCCTGTTTTAGTTGTGGGAATGAGGAGAAGGTGAGCCAGAGGGAAGACACTGCTGAAGCGACAGCAGGAAGCCCAGGATGGGGGCAACTCTGAGGGGACCCCAACCCACGCCAGAGGAAGGATGCCCCTGAGGGAACTGCTGACACCTCAGGACAGAGATGCTCCTCAGGGGATGATAGCCATGTCAGAGCAGGGGATGGCAGACTGCACTGATGAGGGACCAGAGCATCAGGAAAGCCATTAAACCTACCATGGCAGAAGACAGCATCCCACCCACAACCTTGTTTGTCACGTTGCCTCCTTAACCTCAGGAGTTTGGCTAGACTAAGCGTAACCCATAGGAAAACTAAGAGAAATTGAGCTTAAGGAAGGGGAAGGATAGGTCCTGGTGTTTGTTTAAATGTCTGTCCTTAATTTTCTCAACATCTAAACCAGTTACCAGGCACTTGTATTGTAAATTAAGTGAATTTTCCCAACTCAGCACTGTCACCTGTGATAACAGGGCTTGAGATGACTCGAAGAAATCCATCTGAAGCATCTACTGCTATGCCATTCCTCTTGATATGGGCTTGTTGAGTTGGTTTAGGTGTGGAGTGTCATTCCAAATGTGAAAACACATATGGAAATGATGAGTATGTAATGAAAACTTGGATTTCTTGTACTGGTTCCCTTCCAGTGAGCTACTAGTCTTTGCAAAGATGTTGCTTTACCCAACTGTTAGCACTTTGCAGTTCTTACAAATGTAAGTTAATTCAAAAGAGGGCCTGATGCGTACTCCTGTGTTGCTCATTTTTGTGGCTTTTTTCTTTTCTTTCATGTTTTATTATAGCTGGGGAGATTAATGAATCATTCTTAAAGGAAAAAAAGCAGATTTTTTTTCTTGTAAGATTATGACTTCCTTAAATTTATCAGTTACTCTTTGAACAGGTATTGTTACAAAGGAATGAGGTCTTTTGTTTTCAGGTTTGATATTCTTTTTTTTTTTAATCTTCTCTTCTTCATATCACTGTTCTCTGTGCCTGAATCATCATCAAAGTCTTCAGAATTCCTGTTTTCTTTAATGCTATTCTGTAATTTTGTTTTCCCTCTTTGACGTGAACTTCTTGGAAGCTGGAGAAGTACTTGGTTTAAGGACTATAGGCCAAGACCTTGTTTAGTCCACATGAAGCGATGGGCAGGGAGGTAAGGAGGAGGTAGCTGCATACTACTTCTCTCCTTGTATTTGAGTGTATGCCTGTAGAAATACTAACCACAACAGTTGCCTTTCATCTGGTAGTAAATTGGCTTAGTCTCATCTGTCTGTAAAATGACCATCCAAACAATGCGCTTGTTCTGAATCTTCTAATCCCACAGTATTTTGTGCATGATGGTCACCCCCAGCACCCATGGCATTATTCATGTAGCAGGGGTATGTATTCCCTTCCTCCAAATCTTCTTTTTCTGTATTACTTTTATTTTTCTGTGGCTTTCAATTCACGGATTGCAAATTGGAAAAACTTTGCTTTAATGCCACTGTCAGGACTGAAGTGCTGCAAATGCCTTGAGCATTCTTGCTGGCATATTTTTTTGCCAGGTTTACTCATAGGAGCACACAGATATGCCACCTCTTTCAGTTCATCTCTGCTGTCTCTGAGGAAAGTGAAAGCCAACGACAAAAGGTGCAGCTCTAACATGGATGGTAGGGATGCCTGAAACTAATTTCTGTGGTGTAAACTGTGGATGTTCATTTCTGTTTATTTGACTTGTTGCAGGACCTCATTCGCGCAGAGTGCAGTAGAAGCTGAGAGTTTACTCAGGGCATGAGAAGAATTTGGACCAGTTAATGGAAAAGAAACCCACAAAGGGATGCTAAATGCATGAAAATATCTGAGTTGGGAAAGTTGCTGAGGCGAAAGTAGTAGGAGGCTTGGAGTGCTGGGGAAATACACTGCCCTTGCTCTTTCCCAGGCATTCAACACTGGTTTTGGGTGAAGAGGAGCATAGTTAGACCAGATGGGCCCTTTGTCTGACTAGATAAAGTACTTATTATTTAAATAACAGGTAAAATAGCCCAAGTACAGACTCTACTGTCAGAACAATGTTGCTGTCTCTTGATCTTTTTCTTTTAAAACGCTGAATGACCAGCTAGGATGTCATATACTTTGGGGCTTAGAGGCTTTGGTGAGAGTAGCTGCATCTGTTTCTCTTGACAGTGATGGAGAACAACGAGTTCTGTCTCCTCTTTCTTCTCAAAACCAGGTTGTTCCCTTAAAATGGCTCTTCCTTTTCCATGAAGGGCTGCCCTCTGAAGGGAGAGGAGGAGATAGCCAGTGGATTGCTCTTACAAAGAGGTGCTGCCAGAAAGTTCAGCATGACAGCTCAGGCAGAGGTAGAAGTAGCAACAAATGTCATCAGACAATGCTAAAGTAATACCAAGACTTACTCATATTGAGAGTAAATAGTTGCTAAATTACCATTTGGCTTTAGCTAACAGAGGCATAATATAGAGCTAACAGCCAAAATGGCAGCAAAGAAGGTTTCTTTTATTAAACTCTGGGTACATTGAGACAAGCTGCTTAAATGCATCATTCTGGGAGACAGAATAGTGTTAACTTTCACCTTTTGAGTGTCTAATCATTGTATGGTTAGAGAACTGAATATATTACAAGGCCAAGTAATACTCAGGTGAGCCAGTAATTTGATTGATTAATCTTTTTTTAAATAAATAGCAAAAGTTCATAGCATAGGTAGCAAAGTGTTGTAGGGAAGTAGTAAAATAGCCTTTAACGTGAAATACAGATTGGTGTGCCTAAGGGGAAATATTCTGTAACATTTTCAAGGGCTCTTAAAAGCAGAAGAGCATGTGTTTAATTCAATAGGCTGATCTGACTTTCACTCTCAATGGCCAATTCTTAAATGTCATTAGGAACTCAGTGGGCTTAAGTAGAATAGTTGCTCTTTAACTTTTTACCCCTAAACTGTTTTGAATAAAGTTGAGCTGACGTATAAGCCCACAACAAGCCAATGGAATGTTTGAGTAAAAATGGAAATGGGACTTATGGTCTTAGTGCAAAGTTAGGATTTCTGCATTTCTCCCTAGAGTTCCTACCTTTCTTGGGTTAGTGTGTTGTTCTGGAAGGCTGCAGCAAGTATAGCTATGGTTCAATGGAAAGGGGAGAAGAAATAGTGAAATCAAACTGGACACTATGAAGAATACAACTGCACAAGGGTTTCTATAAATTTTATTGGTGTCTGAATAAAAACTGAGAAAGAGAGTATATCTCTTTTGCAAGAAGAGACTGCTCTACAAAACTGGTTAAACTGCTTCTTGCTTAGTTACTTATTCCAGTAAAACCCAAAGGGCTTTGAAAGAAAAGGCTGAATTTGCAATGGAATTTACAGCCTTTCATAAAATAGGTAAAAGTGGCATTTTCTTCCTTTGGTTCCCTGCACTTCAGTTTAAGATGTCACTTAAACCACAAGTGATGACGTCTGTCCCTTCTTTTTTCAAGTTTCTCTGGGAAGAAACATAAAAGGCCCCAAATTAGAGAGCTAATGGATATGCCAGGGTATCTACTTGGTATCTTGCTAAAAACACTGTGGCTTATTGTTTTAATTTTGTAACTAGAATATAACTTTAAGTCAAAGGGAGTCTCTGAAGATGTTTGGCTAGAAGGCTGATGGGGGGTAAGGGGAGAAGAGATGTAGTTCTCAGTGTGCTCTTTTCTGTAATGATTCATACAGCTCTAAAGGCTGTTAGGAATATTTAGAAACTGAGTTTATTCCAAATTTTTTTTTGTAATTGTGTATTCAATACAAATCACTAATAGTTTGGACTTATGTTTGGTGAGAAAAAATTGCCAAACAGTTTGATTGCAATTTTCACCCTGTGCTACCTATAGCTTACCTTGGAAAATGTGTTGATCCCTTTCTGTGCAGGGAAGCTGACTGCTTGGAGAGGTGAATAAATGAAATTTTCAGGTCTGATTTCTGTTCTTCAAAACTACTTTGTCTCATAAGCTATTTCATTAAAAAGAAAAAAAGATAATTAGGCTCTAATCCTCTTGAGACTTGATCCATCTCCATTCAAAGCAAGATTAACTGTGCCTGTGTCACTTGTGACTGGCTGTAGAATTGTAACTACGGAAGATTATAGATAGATTTATATTATTTAAGTTTGTGAGACTTTTTTTCATGTTCACCAGAAGAATTTCCAAATGTAAACAACTTGAAGGGGTGGGAGGAAAAGACACAATTTTAAGCTTATTCCTGATGAGTAAAAGCAGTTGGCTGGGGAAGAGGTTGGTTCTTGTATTTCTAACTGCTACTTCTTACTAGAATGTTGTGAAGTCCATTGTTGTCTCTCCTAATGCTATGTAACAGCAAACCTTTATGCATCCTTATGCCTTTTAGGCTTCTGATCATTCATCACTCTGTGGGCTCTGCCCCACTAGCATTCACATGCATTAAATGATGCTTTAATAGATCTCCAGTTTTGTACTGGGAAGACCTTAGCTGAACAAAATGTTTGTGACACATATTCCTGTTTACATATGCCATTGTGGTGCTCCTCTTGGACAATGCCATGGCACTGACTTGTGGATCACGAGCATGACTTTCAGGCTTTCTCCTCAAAAATTGCTCCTTTTCCCATGGTTAAACCCATAATGGGACTCTTGAACAGAAATAACTCTTGTATGTCAGTGATGAGACTGCATGCAAGACCAAATTGTTCTTTCACTTTCTTACAGTTCCTTTTGCTATGAAACCGACATACTTACTGATGCATGAGCTTGTGCATTATTAGCAGAATTCTTGAGTTCTGTAAGTGAACTTGAAGCTGGTTTAAGGTTGGCACTTCACTTTCAAGTTTAGCATAAGATTGCAGGGCTTTGAATAGAGCCAGTTAATTAAAGAGAATACTTAGGAATGTTTTCATGTACTTGAATGTTGTTCAGGGGCATTCTGATTCACCAGAGTATTAATTATTGACGATCCTATAGGCAAGTATTTGGTATGTATTAAAAAATTATTCATGGAACTCTATTAAAAAGTAAAGTTATTTTGAAGGGGGGTGCTATACATTTATTAATTAACTATTAATGTAAATTGGTTTGATAACACTGTTCAAAGAGATGGAATATCATGCAAATTAAAACTAGTCAAAACAAGTTGGTGAATATTTACCAAGTAACCACATCTGCAGAGCTATTAGAGCCATGTTCAGCTTACCAGATATAGGAGAAGCTATGTTTTAAAGAAAAACTTATTTGAGAACAAATAGTAAAAGTTCATGTAGATAGTGACTTTCAAATGATATTGTTGAGCTTTCCATTACTAGAGGCATTATCATATACAGTTTCCAGGTGGCATTTTGCAAATTCTATCAAACACATATTTTCTTAGTTATGTTGGCTGCAGATTAAAGTTATGCTCAGACTTACAGGTAAGCCTGTTTGGTTCTCCTTAGACGTTGATGTTGATTTAGACTTGACAGCAGTACTATGGATCCAACTGATAGTCTACGTCTTAGCAGTGATAAAGATGGAAGCTTAAGGAATGCTACAAGAAATAGTGTGTGTGTGCACAGGGAACAGTTCATTTCCCTTCTTGGCCACTCTATGGAATTTCAAGTCCAAATCTGCTCCTGTTGTGCTACTGATAAGCCCTTGGTAAATGACTTGCCCTTGATAAATGAGAATGAAGACACATAGAAGAGGCTCTTTATTTAGTGTTTTACATGTGGGGTTCAAGGTATATAAACAATATTCTCTTTAGTATCCTTAAATACATCTAGCCTTGTAACACCACTCAAAGAGTGTTGGAATTATTTACCATTGACTTCAAGTCTTTGTGCTCAAAGTTTGAGAAGCGAACATTCACCTTCGGTTGTTCAAAAGCAGTTCTCACTAGTGTTAAGTATGCTTCTACCAAACTTTTTCAAAAACCTCACTCTGGAATAGTTATTGTATGGACAAAAGATTACTTGCTGGAAAGCTGCTTGCTTAGTTGTGTCAAAGGAAAGAACCAATTAAATAACTGTTGTGTATCTGACAAGACATGACTATTGCTGATTAGTTCTTTCATTAATATATGCCTAATATTATTTTTTTCAGCCTTTTTTTTTTTTTTGTGACAGATAATGGAACCAGGTTTTCTAATGAATTGTAATTTAAGCTTTAAACCAAGGTAGTGTGCATTAGAACAAATTTACCACAATTTATGGAAAAAAAAGTAATCTATCTGCCTTATTTTAACAGACAGAGGTATATTGAGGCTCAAGCAAATGCTGCTTGCTCTATTACCTGTCCTTTCCATGCCCTAGTTATTTGAAATAAGGTCCAGCTGAGGTATATCTGTTAAACACCGGAACAGGCTTCCTAGAGAGGTAATTGATGCCCCAAACCTGTCAGTTTTTAAGAGGCATTTGGACAACGCCCTTAATAACATGCTTAAATTTTTGGTCATCCCTGAAGTAAGCAGTTGGAGCAGATGACTGTGATAGGTCCCTTCCAACTGAACTATTCTGTTCTAAATTCTCATTGCTTTAGGATATCAAATTCTACAAATATTGTTAATACAAAAAGCTGGGGACAGATGGATTGGCTTTTCTCATGTGGTAGAAAAAGCTGCTCAGTACCAGGGACCCAGCAGCATGACACCAGAGGAGGAACTACTTGTTGATGGCTGCAGCAGAAGCCATCACCAGAAAACAAGTTAACAATCTGCTCTCTTTGAGTCTGTTGTGGTGAATTCCAGGAAAGTGCTGGCAGGCTGACTGGCCACAGTGTTTCAGCTGGCACAAATACCTGCTGGGCTGCTGCAGATCACCAGATCCATTGTGTGCATGCTACTGAACAGCAGTGTGTTGATTATGATTTTTTAATGATCCTGAGTTAAGATTTTTCAACTGACAACCAGTAGCTCTTGTCACAGAGGGAAAACAAAGTTACAGAACAGCATTAAAGAAAGCAAGAATCCTGAAGCCTTTGATGATGATTCAGGCACAGAGAACAGTGATATGAAGAAAAGAGGACACACACAAAAAAAAGAAACCTGAAAACAAAGGACCCCACTCCTTTGTAACAATATCTGTTTAAAGAGTAACTGATGTATTTAAGAAAGTCATCATCCTAAAAGAACAAAGTCTACTTTTTTTTTTTTCCCCCAAAGAATGGTTCCTTAATCACCCCAGTTATAATAAGATATGAAAGAAAAGAGGAAAAAAAGGCTCAAAATGAGTCATAATATTAAAACCACCAAACAGATAAAGTACCTTGCATCTCCTCCAAATCCCTTCTCTTCCCCCTTACTCCTTATAACTTCAAAACTGTTCAGTTAAGACCAGTATCCACTTGGTGACGAACCTTTTCATAATTACTTAAGCTGACCAGAATGTAATTTATAAATAGAAAAATCTACCAGTTATTCCTCCTCAACACAAATACATTCTAATTTCTACAGTGTGATTTCCACTTTATTTCATGCACGCCGAAGCAGAGAATTCATTTGGTGTCTCTGGGAAATATTTCATATGTTATGAGTCCCTTGGTGATCTTAAACTGTAAGCACTGAATGACCAAATACTAAATTACCTCTTAAAATCATAGAATCATAGAATAGTTTGGGTTGGAAGGGACCTTCCAAGGTCATCTAGTCCAACCACCTGTAATGAGCAGGGACATCTTCAACTAGATCAGGTTGCTCAGAACCACATCCAGCCTGGTCCTGAATGTCTCCAGGGATGGAGCATCCACCACCTCTCTGGGCAACTGTGCCAGTGTTTTACCACCCTCATTGTAAAAATTCCTTCTTCACATCCAGCCTGAATCTCCCCTCTTTTAGTCTAAAACTATCATCACCCCTCATCCTATTGCAACAGGCCTTGTTAAAAGCTCTTTTCCCATCTTTCTTATAAGCCCCTTTTAAGAACTGAAAGGCAGTAACAAAGTCTCAATGGAGCCTTCTCTTCTCCAGGCTGAATAACCCCAACTCTCTCAGCCTTTCCTCACAGGAGAGGTGCTCCATCCATCTGACCATTTTCGTGGCCCTCTCATCCAACTACTTCTTCTCCGCCTGCTTATTCACATCTACTTGCCAATACCCTACAAGGCCTATGCGTTTTTGAAGAGTTGAGCAGGTTATTTTCTTTTCATAAAACTTAAACCAAAACACAGACCTGTTTTCCATGGGGATACACCCAAGACCTTACCAAGTGCAAGAAGAGTTCAGAAGTGAAGTATGAAGATGTGGGTGCTAATAGATGAGACCTGCAAGACTGCAAAATTGTCAGTAGCACTGCTTTTCATATATGTATTTCAATGCTGTGCTGTTTTGTCTCAAAACTGAATTCTAGCAGATTGAAAGGCAGATTTCCTAGGTTTGCAGGATGTTTTTTGTTAGTTTTGGTATGTCTTGGTATTTGCAAAGATCATAATGCTAGCAGGAACATTAGATTAGAAAAGTAACTCTGAAAAGGCCAGTAGGTCTAACATGCAATTTGTCTTGTTCAATTAGGCTTTATATTGATGTCCTGTCTGTCTAACCAGTATGGCAATCACTTAAAATACAAATGACGTGTGGGAAATTATTGTACGTTTTTGTTTGAAAACCAATCAGGACCCTGAACAGCTCTAATGACAAAGCTAATAAACATTCAAGCTACAGTATGTGATCCTGTGTTGATGTTGATCATTAACGCTTGTAGTCTGCTTGATTTAAGAATTTAATAGACGAAAGAAGTGTCCAGCTATGGCATCTGTAAAGAAGTTAAGAAACACTATCTGGTTTTCATTACTCATCTGAATGAACAGATATCCAGAATTAATCAAAAATGCATGAGGCATACTTGCTACATCTTCCTTAATCTAATGTCTGTTGCTGTGATTCAGCATCATATTGCAAAAGTCAAAACATACTGACCTGTATAATCCTCCAAAATACTTGCATCATATATTTGCTACACCTCTGATGCCGTTCAGTGGAATATAAAAACCAGCTGTCTACATTGATTTGTCAAGAGAAATGAGGGGAGGGTAAGTGTCTTAAATTTAAAGAAAATAGGTGTAACCAGCAAATAATTCAGGAGAATTAGAATTTCAAATCCAATGCATTTTGATTATCTATTGTGGCTTGCCAGGATCCAAGGATTTTCTTCATTTGCTGTAACCTTGTGTTCCAACAATTCTGAAGTTAAATCAGAAATGATGAGAAAAATCAGGGAGTGATCTTTCTTGTGCAGTCACAGCAACCTCCCTGACTATTTTGTGGAATGGACCTTCTTCATCTCAAAGATCCTCATTTACAATTCTACAGTGCAAAAGAGCATTGCAGGAACTCAAGTGAGTTGGAATAAAACTTACGCAGGTATACTTCTTGCTCATGGTGCTATGGAACATAAGAGATTAGTATTTGAAAAAATCAACTGTGTTTCTTAAATCTTTCAAATAATATTTAAAATTAGTGTTTGAACCTCCTTTTATGGACTATAATTTCCACAATGATATTAAAATTTTGCCTTAGTCCTCTTTCAATGCTCATTTAGGAGTCCTTGTTGTTTTCAGTGACTGAAATATTGATATTAGAAATTTAAGTTTAAATTATTTATATTTCCATAATATCTATTGAAGTACTTAAGTATTTTAAAACATTGTCCTTTTCTACTAAAGCACTTTTAATTGCAAGTAGTTTATGTCACTCTAATTTGAGCAGGCAAGAAGCCTGGCTGCCAGAGGATCTCCTTTGACCCTGGTTGTGCAACCAGATTTTGGAAGTGTCAGTCAAGAGAAGAAAAATAATGTACTTAAGAGAGGTTCTAGCCTCATCTGTTGGTATCTAGGATGGGATTGTGTCCCAGAGAACACAGTGAGTCTTGTTTTTCTGGGAAGCCTGAACAGTAACTCTCAGATGAAGCTAAAAAGATGCTGCTTCCCTCAATGGAGACTGACTGTAGGAATTCACATTTCTTTTATACTGTACCAGGAACAGAGAAAAAGACTATTTGCTCATACTTCAAGTGGTCCTGTATCCCTCTGTAACTGCAAAGGGTGCAATGCTGTTCAAGAGATGCTAGTTCTGTTCCTGCTGTCGATACGCTTTGCAATGTTAGGTAAAAGTTCTTGAATTCTGGTCACATTATGGATGCTTGAGCACTAATTGCCTAAGCAGAAGTTCTGAACAGTCTCTCTGAATGTAAGATAGCAAATCAAAAGGCAAAGAACACTCTCTAAAACTCTTGCTATGTATTTCTATGCTGTCCTTGTCTTTAGGAATCAAAGTAAACAGGTGAGGAGGAGTGTTCAAATACTTCCAAGATCCATTTGTGAAGTAGAAAGTAGTATTTCATTAACTCTGTGAGTCTTACTGCTCTGCAAGCACATCAGAAACTTTGAGTAGATCAGAAGAGATCTATAAAAATGTTCCAGTGACTGGAAGAAGTGGCATTATGTGGAACAGTGGGGAGCTGTCTATGATTTTAACCAATCTTGAGAGACAGTCTAGGTGTAACTGCCTTTATGAAGGAAATCTATCCGGAGATAAAGGGCTCTTACTGTAGTACAGAAAAACTTTAATGAGAATCTGTGTTTGGGAAGATGATCCAAGGCAAGACTGGTATGTCTGAACAAAAAAGAACAATCTTGTCCCCTCTTCCCTCCCTCAAAAAGACTAAGATCATTCAAAAGGCTAAAATAATAAACATTAAAAACCCTTTTGGAACAGATAAATGACAAACTTGTTTTAATTCTTGTGTTACGCTTTTATTGCCTAACATGAAGCGGAAAGACTGTAAGACTTACATCAATAAGCAAACTACACATGTAAAATAAATGGATAGGTACCTGAATAGTCTTTGTTTCCTACCATACCAGTATCCCTTTCTTTGGGTAAAATGTTAGATGTGTGAACCCTTGCTTTGTTCCATTCAGCCTTTTTCAAATGCCATCATTGTTTAAAGTTGCAGAAATGTGGGAAGAATATTTTTTACTTCCCATTAAATCATTTGCAGCTGATGAAATCTTACTGTGTATTAAAACAAAACCAAGAGTTTTAAAAGATTAATTATCACATTTGAAACAGAAGCCAATTCTGTTTGAATTGTTGAGCCAATTCTGAACAATGTATTTGAAGACTCTTCTCATCTACCCAAACATTTTAAAGTATTTTTGTAGAATGAATAGTGCACTGGTGGTCTTTGTGCAGAAGTCAATTCAGAGTGTTTTTGTCTTCTAAGGGAAACGGAATATTCACCCTTCCTGAGATGTAATTGTTTTGAACTGAAAATATTGCATTCTCATAGCTGTAATTGCACATCCTGATGGAAAAATCCACATGGTTCTAGATATCCTGAGCATACTAGAAAGGTTTTTGTGAAGACCAGGTGTCTGTCCATCTGTGCCAAAAAGAGCACTTCATGGAAACATACACTGTAAAAATAATGTATAGAGAATATATGATCTTCTGGAAGTCTTGGAAGACTTCAGTTTCGAATCGAAGTAGGTTAAGCTTATGTCCTGTATGCAAATACCTCTGAGAACTAGGTGACAGCAGGCTCTGGAAGGGCTATCCCTGCTTCACCTACAAAACAGCTTGTTTTGTCTATGAGTTAACTGCCAAATGTGTCAGCACAACAGTGTACTTTGTGCAAGATTTTTTTACCAAGATTGATTGTCTCTGTACTCATTCCCTCCCTACCAGACCATCTGCTGTTGGCCACTCTTGGGAGTGCTACATGAACCAAGAGTACAGACCCATGAAGGATGGCAGCTTGGTGTTTGGGTGGATTTTTTGGGCATGTTTTGTGGGAGGGAGAAACTTGGCATCATTCTACATCCTAGCAAAGATTAAGCATCCAGATTCTCTGCAGGACAATCTGGTGTGGATTTTCTCTGGGAATCGTGCATTTTATACTTGAAATTATTTTGACAGGGGATAAAAACTAATGTATTTTGAAAAAAGTGAAACACATCATTCTGGAAAAATGTTAATTTTCAGTGGAAAAATTTGAAATCCTGCAAAATTGACCACAGTTCAGTCTTGGTTCAAGGGAAGGCATATTTTAGGGGCAGGTGTATTTGATGAGGTCTCTAACTAAAATAACAGTAAATGCTTAATATTCATTCCTTGGTGAAGGTAGTTCCATCATTTTTTCGCTCATTTAGTAGTTTGCAAATATATCACAATATGTCAGCATTCTGTGGGGTCGTCTGTGCCAGGAATGTGCACTCTAAACTAAAGGTAGTATTAGATAAACTGTTATTGAGAGAGTTTTGGCAAAGGAGCCTCTCAGCATAGCTGTTAGCAAGTGTGCCATTGTCACACCTGCTCTGTGATGGCTTATACCACAGGGTGTAACCACTGCTGTTATCTTTTGTTGCAAGGGATACCCAGGTAGGAAGGCTCTTTGATTCTGGCAACAGTCCTAAGTTTCCATGGTGAAAAATCAATTCTACTATACAAGCAGCAGCAACAATGCCTAAGCCTGTATAGCTGATATTGGGCAGTAGTTTGACGCAATGGCAGTCCTCCAGTTGTTTTCAGATAATAAAAGTGCCAAAATCCTGAACCTGGCCCATATGGGCCCTGCGGTTCATATGGATAAAATTTCTGTACTACTGACACTACAGCCCTCCAGCATTTATGGTCAAGACCTTTGCACTACCTGTAACCCAAGTCATGTCAATTCACAACCTGGCAGTTCAATTAGCTTAGCTAGGGCCTGACAGAGGTGATGATGGTGGGGAATCTGTGCTGCAGTGATGGACTGCAGTGGCAATTTTTGTTTTTGTCTACATGATGATTGTGCATCATGTGAGGAATAACAATGCAAACAATTTTCTTTATTGTTAGAGACCTGAAGTCAGTGGTGCAAACGTGTATGGGAAACAACTGTTGAAGGACTGCTTAGACTCTAACTCTCCAAATTGGTATTCAGTTTTTGTCATTACCATGGTGTAGCAGTTACACTTTTGGTCAGCACAGAAGCCAAGAAAAAAGACTAATCTTTAGTATTTTTCTTGACTCTGCTTTTTCTACTTACACCATGGACTCTTAAATGTCTCAGTAGACTCTACCTGTGAAGTTGTGTTAGTGGTCTAATATACTTAGTAGCTTCAAGCCTTTAAAATAGAAGCTCTTCCAATTTTATCACTCTTTTTGTAAGAAAATACCTTGTCTTGTTTCGGCAATTATCTCTATTTAGAGGATGATATGCATGCCCTACCTAAATGATGCAGCAGTTTAATTAAATTAATAGATCCTATTTAATGTCCAGAATTGCATATGGATTTTCTAAGTCTCAGTTTAAGTTGCTCTGCAAGAGATAATTCGTGGCTTCTGGATTGAAGCTGCTATTGGCAGAAAGACGAGGTCTGCTTCTTAATTGATAGCTTACTGCTTGGCATACTGTCATGTTGAGCAACGAGTTAGGCACAGGCAATGCCTGTACTATTAAAGAACACAAGCCCATGACACAGATGTAAGTCTTGGATCACAACCATCAGTTCAGTTTGTTAGCATAATCTCTGGCATCCTCTGCGGCCTGTAGCAGCCCAGACTGCCATCAAAACAACTTCCACATGCAAATCTCTTTCACTGAAGGTTATGCATGCAACCAGCAGCTATGGGTGAGTGACAGCACAGTTGATGTCTACAGCCTTTGTGATCTCTTCCAGTGCCTCCTTCTTTTGCATATAACTGGTGGGTGGTGGGCCCCTCAGGACCAGGACAGTGTACAGCTCAATGGTATACCGTGAGATATGGGAAAGTAATTGCTGATTGTGTTAATATCTGCAATCTTCTGCAAATTATTCTGAATTCACGGCTACTTGGTCAGAAGGATACCTCTGTGTATAACCCTTGTCTATGAGGCTAGGAGCTCTGAAGAGAAAAAACACTTTTGATCCCAGAACTGTCTACCAAAATGTCTGGGTGATGGACTAAGGAGAATGTGTTCCACTGGGTTGGTCCTGTCCCCAGTGCTCACCCTGCCACTTAGCATGGTGGCAGAATCCTGAGCAGAGCTGCAGGGAGATGTGATAGTTTCTGTGTTTGTGTTCCCTGACTGAAAGGATCCCTAGGGATTGACAAGAGGGAAATAGCTCCTGAGTCTCTTCCTGGAGCAGCTCCTGGGTAGCCATGGGGGAAGTACTGCTCATACCAGCACAGACCACATCTGTGACATGACCAGGTCCTGCTCAGAGAGGACTGCCTGTTCTGAGAGACCAAGCAGTTTGGTTAGGTAGGCGGTGGTGGCATCTTCTGAGCCATCAGTAGCTTGCCCAACTGGGCAGTGCTGACATATTTGGCCAGGTGGGGCCGAAGCTCCAGGCTGCTGAAATAGAAACTGGGAAGGGAGGAATACCTCCCTTTTCTTTATCTGTCTCCATGCACACCTGGATGACATCTATTTAAATAGTAGCTAAATGTGGTGTTTTTTCCCCTCCCTTCTCTTTGCAAAAAGAAGTTGCCAAAAGATGTGTCATAGCATTTCAGCTGAGGGGTTACAGAGACTGCTGCTAGTGGGATGCTGGCAGGTGTCTGTGTAGGGGTAACATGATCAGAGAGGTAGTAGCAGGTTATATGTGAAGAGTATAGAAAAGGGGATAAGAATGTAGACACTCAGTTATAACAGTGGTCAGCGCGACTCATGAAAAAGAAGAGTTAGCAGTAGAGACTATCGGCATGAGTATAATCTATTCCATGCATATAGCATTGTGGGAAGGCAAGACACAGACAGAGGAGTTGTGTTTGGAGAGGAAGGGGGTGAATGCTGCTAAGTGCTTGTGAAGGTTTTGATGGAAATATGCACCATCCAAATTGCCACATCCGGTTTTGGAATTAGAAGAGGCAGACAAGGGTGCATGGCCGTCTGTGCTAGTGAGGCCAGGCAGTGTGCATGGGAACTGGAGGGTCCAGCCCTGCTGTGATCCCTCTGTCTTGCACGAGCATGCTGATGAGCCATGTGGGTTGTGCAGCAGGCAATGGCACTCTGAGTGCTGTTGATCGTATGAATTTCTAGGCTGTCCCTCAGTGTTCAGCATCTTGTGGTCAGCCAGCTGGACACACACTCCACTGAGACAGTGGTTGTTGCAAACTGGACCTATGGCCTATGGTTGGAGAAGAAAGGCAACATTTTGTGTTTTACAGTATGCACACAGTGTTCCCAGCAGCTACCTCTATTCTAGGCAGGAAGAGCATGTCCTAGGAGCTCTGCTATTGCCCCAAACTAGAAAGTCCCATGGGAGCTGCAGATACTACTTAATCTGCTATGGAGCCCCTAACTGAGAGCAGCTTGCCTTGTTCCCACCTAAAGAATGAGGCAGGACTATAGATGGGCCATACAAGTCACTTAAAGATGTCTGACAAGCATAATGAGAAAATGCAGGAATAGGCAGAATATCCATGGCAGAGAGCAGGATGTTGTCACACCTGGTGCCCAGCACAGATTTCCAGCCTGCAAGCATAGAACAAGGTGTACTGAAAGGTTTCATACCCTGCTGTCTGGTTCATCAGTGGAGTGAAGTGAGTGTGACCACCTGTGGGGTTATGGGGATTAATAAGAGCCAAAGCACATCAGAGTTGCTCTGAGCCAGGGCTGGCTACGATAATTTGCAACTTGGATGCAATGACTGTGTTTTGGGGATTACTTTAATCTGTGTGGATATGAATCAGTCTGTGCCATTCGGCTTTTGAGCCCAAGGGTCCTTGGCCCACTTTTTGCCAAAACATTCAAATTTGTCTGGGTTTAGTGGGCTTTATCTCAGCTTTTTATATCTTCTTCAGCTGGATCTCTAAGTTTCCATTCTCAGAGCTGTAACTGCATGTCTTCCAGCAAGAGTAAAAAAGCTAGTGGAATATGAAGGAATAAAAAAGGAGCAGGTTATAATTTGTGAAATTATTGACTTGTCAGTTTAACTTCAGTTAAAAGAAAAATTCTGGAATGGAAAAAAATTAAACCATCTGTAAACTCCTGGAAAATTATCAAAGAGATGAGTAGCCACCAACATGGTCCTTTTGTTCAACGCAGTTCCCTTCTGTGTCAGAGTAACTTGCCAGTGGATAAAGGAGACTCATTAGATGTCACATTTTGAGATTTATAGAGCTTTTGCTGCTCCTGCACATCACACTTTTACAAATATGCATGTAAATTAAATTACAGGGTGAAAAGCCAAACCAGTTGGATAGTCATGCCCAGAAAATTAATCTGATATCTGACCCAACAGAGACATCAAATGAGGCTTCACAGGTCTTTTGAATGGAATAGTTAGTTAGACTATTAGCTACAATTTTAATAGCAAGCTAGAAGCAAGCAGACTGGTTTTATTGCTAAGCTAGTCCTTCAGTCTTGAAAAACTCAGGATACAATCAGAAATAAGGACAGAATTTAGAGTTATGGAACAGTTTGGTTTGGCAGGGACCTTTAAAGATAATAATCCACTCCCTCTGCTGTGGGCAGGGATACCTTCCACTAAATCAGGTGGAAGCCCCACTAAAGCCCCATCCAACCTGACCTTGAATGTTTCCAGGGATGTGACATCTACCACCTCTCCGGGCAACCAGGTTGCTCGAAGCCGGTAGCTTTCTGGGCTGCAAGTGCACATTGCCAGGTCATGCTGAGCTTTTCATCAATCAACACCCCTAAGTCCCTCTCCTCAGAGCTGCTCTCAATCCATTCTTTACCCAGCCTATATTTGTGCTTGGATTGCACCGACGCAGGTGCAGGATGTTGCACTTGGCCTTGTTGAACTTTGTGAGGTTCACATGGGCCCACCTCTTGAGCCTATCCAGGTCCCTCTGGATAGCATCCCTTCCCTCCAGTGTGTTGACTGCACCACAGAGGTTGGTGGTGTTTAAACAGCGTATTGATGCTCTTTTGTTGGGGTGATATAGTCCTTCCATGATTTGGTGCAGGAACTCTAAGCTTTGGGGACATTGCAATGATGATCCTCTTCCCCACCCCCACCCCCCCCCCCCATAAAAGTCTGTTGAACCATGGATAAGTTACCAGGCTTCATGCTGCCACTGCCCTGCTTTGCTAGGGGGAAGGCAGAGCAGTTTGTGCAGGTCACTGGGGAGCTGCAGCATTTATATCTATTGCTTTCATCTGAGCAGACCTCTTTATTTCTATGGAGCTACCATAAGCTGGCCTGACTACATAGCCTGAGACTGTGGGGTACAAGCAGGTGTATAATTATTAATCTCTGTTAATTCCACACTTGGCACCAGAAGAGAGGACTGAGTGTAGAGGATTCAGTAACTTTTACTTAGAGCAGACCTAGAGTTTATTAAATCTTGTTTCAGTTACAATAAGCAGCTAATGACCTTCAGAGGTCAGAGTTTCTTAGGAAGACAACAGTGTTCAGGACTGACTACTACCTTTCAAAAAGCCTGCCACCTGTATAAGGACCACTGTTTTCTCTCCCTGTTTGCAGTTTTCTGGGGAGAAGATCCAGAACTGCTCCAGGCTGAATTGTGTAGGTAAGAGGACATGGAGTTTAGAAACAGGTGAAAAAGAGAGAAAGGAGCTTTAGGAGAGGAAGGGAGCTAAATGAGAGCATTCTCCAGTTAAAACCTGGAAATGTAAGCAGAATTCCTGTGTCTTTTTTACCCAGTAAGGAACTACAATGTGCAGGGGCTTCCAAACTGTGATGTCCTGGCAGGCTGCCTGTCAGTTTTAAATGTCAGAAGCACAAACTTGCATGCTAGCTGGTGGTGTGCTGTCACTCCTGCTGCTGTGGATTGCCTTTACAGAAGATAACCCTATTACTGCCTATTTGTTAGGTCTGTGGTCTGGTCCTCCAGATCCCAGCATGACTAAATTGTTGTTGAAAGAAGAGATCAGTATGCTACATAATGTACTACATTTTGCATGACATACTCCCTAGTTTATGTGCTTTAGCCAATTTCTCCTGGCTGTGTGAGCAGATTGACGTACAGATCTGCAGAGTTAAGTTTACAATAAAAGCCTCTTGAAAAGTCCCAACTTTGCAGCCTCGGTGCATACATGTTTTTATTGAAAAAACAAACAACCTGTGAAGCCTGTAAGAGACATATGTGTGTGTTGTGGTGTAACCAGTGAGGCTGTTTACTGAAATAGGACTCTTTGTTTATTGCCTTGACAGAGTTAAGTTAGGTGATGTTTACCCTGAAAAGCTACACTGACCTTCCACTGGGTGCAAGTACATGGACGTGTGTATGTTTCTTGTGATGAAAGTAGAAGAGACCTTGGCCTATGGCGTTTCTGGAGCTCTGAAGTTGCTCTGAAACTCTACTACTAGTGTTTGAAGCTCAGAATATAGGAGGGAGAGTGCTTAAGGTTCTATGTGCCATAGCTTTGTTTTTATGAGATGTTTTAGTGTTTTAGTTCTGTGGAGTAATCTACTCTGCCCTTAAAGAGCATGGCTTGTACTTGTGTGATTTCAGTCTAACATGCCGAACATGTCAGGAATTGTGTGGTTAGAGCCATGCTTTTTGACATGGGAGAAGTTCAGATGGATGAAAGGCTGGAAAAACTTCAAAGCTTCTTTAAAGGACAATCCCTATATATTCTCCATTTAATATTACACTTGATTAATCTAAACATCCCTATGCAGCTCTGAGACTTGATTCTTTGTTCTTTGTGGGTTTTTTTGGTGGCTTTTATTTTGTTTATATCTTTGAAATGGGAGACTCTTTATACCCCTGTATCTGAAACACTAGTATTTTATGGATGCTTGTAGCTCATCTGTAAAACTAAGTCTTTTTACTAGGCAGGAAAGTGCAATTTCCTTCTACTTTTGTCAAAAATTTCAACTTTTGTAGCAGTGACAGAAAAGAACATTTAAACTCTTGCTATAAACAAATATATTGTCATCTCTGGGGGAGGCTGAGTGGCTCATCTAGCTGAAATTTTGCTTACAGCATGGCGCTTCAGGTTTCTCTTGCTTGGTATAAATCCGCTGAAAACCTGTGCACGTTTACGGTAAACATTTGACTGCTCTCCTGCTGTCCTCAGTAAAAGGACAAAAAAAAAAACCTGCTCTGTTTTGAAGTTTTCTTTTCAGTGAACAGCCAACAACTGTGTTTAGCAGAACAGCAGTGTTTTTATACTATCTTTGCCTTAGGTTTGTATCCCCCTTGCTCATGAAGGAAGAGGGGAAAGTATCATGTAGTTCATGTAGTTCAAAGTATCATGTAGTTCAAAATCAACTAAACCCCTATTGATTAGGCCTGCACTAATATTGTTACTTTTATTTTTAAAGTATTGTGAGATGGGTTCAGCATCAGATTGGATTATAAAATTGTACATAATGGAGGAGAGCTGAGGACTTGTGTCTAGCGTGCATTTAGACCAATGCACTTATTCCATGTATTCCAGACCAGCAGACCTTTAGCGTCAAAGATATTTTGGAGTTTCTTTTAACCTAATCCAAAGGGAATAATGGGTCAGGTACTAACCATTAGAAAAATAGAGTTAACTCTTTGTCATGAGGGAGCCTCAAAATTTGTCTTGGACTTGTCTTCAAAAGTGTCCTCCTGCTGGCAAATCCTCAAGTATGTATGCTTTTCCTTTGCGCTTTGAAAATGCTTACAACACTTGTGGTGCTACCATAGTGTTAGAAAATATAATGTCTTCAAACTTTTAGAAATTATTGTTGCATTTTGGTTATTTACATTTTGCAATATAATCAAAGGGAAGATATTAGGCTATTTAGGGATAAGACCAACTTGGAGGTAGATTTGCCCAATGCAAGTTTATGCAAAGCTGTTCAAGGTAACATGGAAGCAGGTAGCCATATGAACTTGGTGCTTTTCATGAGCTAACTTTGCTTCTTACTGTAGACTGATGATGGTTTCCATTGACCCTAAACAGTGAGGTCACATGAATGAAAAATTTCATGGTCTGTCTCTCATTTTTAAACAGTAACAGTTCAAGCCTATCTACATACCAGCAATGAGGAAGAAAAGGCTCTACTTTCCCACTAGTCAAGCCACAGTGCACTTCTGTCTCTTTAGGAAGAGTTATTCCATGACCGACCTCCTCAAGTCACTGAGACAAGAATCTAGTGTATGCTCTCTTCCTTGTGAGCTTGAAACCACTTTAAATCTGCCAACACTTGTGCTTAGCTTTCCATTTAGAGCTGAGCCAGCTGTTCTGGGTCTCTGGAGTATCCATATGTCCTCTTCAACTCCCCTCATAGTTTTGGCTAGAAAATAGGGACAGTAGCTAGACTGCTTCCCATACCAAAAGTTTAACAAGCTTGGTTATTACCACATTGCTCAGACATGCCTGTGGTCATAGTTCAGACCCTGCTTCCTTTACTTGAGGCTGCATCAGACCTGTGTCCAGGCTCAGTTCACAGAGCAACGCTGGCTTGGTCAGTCACCTGAGATAGCCCATCTACTCTTTCTCTGCACTTTTGAAAGGTGGTAGCAACTGAATGACAACTAGTTCTTCTGTCATGACCCCCCATCTCATCCAAGAAAAAGTGGAATGGCTTATGCTCTCAGAAATTAAATAGGAGTTAACAAGGCTTGTTTGAAGCCAGCAATAGGAGTCACAAAACAGGTGGTGATTCTATGGGCTGTGGAAAGAACTCTGCTTAGACATTAATCAGAGGAAAATAAGAAAACAAATAATACTAATCTAGGGATTTTTTTCCTTTTCTAAGCATGAAATTCATGCTAACCAAAACCATTTTAGAAGTGAGACAGAACAGTTTTATGAAAGGTAAAGAGGGAAGCAAGTTTTATTCAGCCTGTGATTGTGAGATTTGGTCACTGGCCATGGACTTCATTCCATCTCCTGTTGAAGGATGCATGAACTTGTGCTGCCCATCTCCCAGAATGATAACTGTTGAGACCAAGTCATCTCCCAAGTGAATACACGTTTACAGACTTTTTCTTCCCCTCTTACACTCAGCACAATGAGTAACCAAATATCTTACCCCTGAGTTAGGGTAAGATGGAGGGTAATTTCTGCACACTCTTATAGCCTGCTCTTTTTGGCATGTCCACCGGTATGAAGATGATGCTGATGTGCAGGCAGAAATTAATGCAAATGTGTGATATACTAAGTACTACTGGGCTTTTCACTAGATTCCAGCATTCTACTGAGATAGGAACATGTAGCCACAGGGTTTGTTTTGAGCAAATATGAGTATAATACAAGGGATTGATTTGTTGTCACTTTTGGCTGTGGGGTTTTATTCATTTGGTTGGTTCTTTTCTTTCCCCCTCCCCAGAGGTGATTGCAGACCAAGTAAAGTGAATTTCCTCAGGTTATTTCTGTGCCCTCTCCTCGCTCTGTCCAAGTATGGAAAGTAACTCATAAAAAAAATTGTATAGATAAGAATCACGGAGCTCAAATATTCACCTTGTGTCTAGATACTGGATAAAGAAATTTTCACTTAGGGTTGTGTATTTTATTCTTCAGCCAATGACTTTTACAAATAGTCAAAATTCTCAAAGTAAGTGTGTTCATGTTTCTGAATTCAAAATATGTGTTTGGGTTTTTTTCTTTTCAAGTGCTTCATTTCTTTGAAATAATTCATTCTATAAACATTCATACTCTTATATTTATGTGCCAGGCCATGCAATGAAAATGCCTGCAAAGACAGCCTAAGCAATTTCAATTTTTTTCTTTTATGAATAAATATTCTGAAGTATTTGTCCAGTTCAGGCAGACGTTGTCTTTCCTTGTTTTACCTTGCAGCTTTGACATTAGTTCCATTGTTCGTTGCATTCCTACTGCGTTTAGAAGATCCTAACATTTTCATAGGAGAGGAGTGAAGAAAGCTCATGAATGCCCTTATCTCAAAACATAACATGTGTTGTTATAGGATTCCTCTGTATTGTGGTATTCTATGATCTAAACAGGAACACCGGGTCTCCCCACCAACACTGCCAAGACCCCCTTTCCTAGACCTTATTTTATTAATTTTCTTGTACTTGAAGTAATGAACTGAATATAATATTCAAGTACTGTTCAGTATCATGGTTTTATGTAAATGGCATTTCATTTTCAGTTCTCTTTTCCCTTCTTAATGAAGCCTATTTTTGACTGCTATGCACTGAACAGGCACCCTTACTTAGCTGCAATGATAACATGCAAGTCTCAGTGAAATATGAAATGTGGATCAGAAATTATCTCTACTTAGCTTGGTTTTTTTCCTTACCACTCGTTGTTCACTTGTATTAAATTTTCACTGCTCAGTTTATTTTGGCTTTCTAAATAACCCTATTGTGACCTCTGTCATCAGTATGGTATATTTTTCCCCTGCCTTGTGTGTCTACTCTGTTTATTCCACAGAACTGAGCAAGACCAATGTTGATCTGAATATCTATTCACAGCTATGTTTACTAGCAGCATTTTCCCATGACAAAATTGTTGTTTTCTTTTCTCTGGCTTTTAACCAGTTCCTAACATATAAAAGGACTTTATTTTCTAACCAGTTTTCCTGCCATCCCTCTCCAGTTTTCTTTAATAGTTGTGTCCAGAATTAGCTTTACATACGTGGAAACTCCTTTTAGGCATCTGACTAGTGTCTTCAATGGTCTTAGACTTCTAGGGAGGATCTCTGGATCCACTGCGCCCACAAGAAGGAAAAAGTCATCCAGCCTAGGACACTTAAGGCAAGCACTGATGGCCATGCCATGCCACTGTCAGTCTTGACAACTCAGAGTTGAGGTGAGGAAGACACTTCTCCAGAAGACCAGAGACATGCTCTTTTTAAAGTGATAAAACTCCTGCAGTGAGCTGAATGGTATGAATACCTTCTATTGTCAAGGATACCTGTTTCTAAACACTTCATACAGACAAATTAATTCTACTTGAAGGGTTGTCTTGTCTCTGAAACAGGGCTTTCTCCATGTGGTAGATCAGCCTCAACTTTTGTAGGACAATAAAAGGAGGTCCTGAAAAGACTGGTGCAGCAGTTCTCCCTCTTAATGTGATCCGATCTGTTCTGGTAGACCTGCAGTGTGGCATGAGGATACAGACATCTCTTCTGCTTGGGGTCTGTGTGCCTTAGGGATCTCCTATAGACTAGGTCATTCAACCTTGGAGGAGTAGTTCGGAAGAGTTTCTACTGAGTTGTCACATTTTCAGTATATAAAGGCACAATTCTTACTGCCATTAGCAAATATTAAATGGGAGCTTTTAAATAGTGATATTTGGACTGTTACCTGGATTATGTAGATGCATGCTGGAAAATTGAGAGAATGATGATGCTTCATTAGGTGAAAGAACTTCATGGGCTTTGTGTAGACAACAGATCTCATGAGGATGTTTTATGTACCGTGAATGTATCTGATATCTGGGTATTACAATAGCTTTCAAAAGGGAGGAATTTAGGCTCAGTGTAAAACCCTGACTGAACTGGAAAATGAACTATGTGAGATCTAGGATCATACCTCTATTTTGCCAGGGTGTGAATGTTTAACTATTAAGAAAAAATATCTTCCTTTTTTTTGTGAACATTTTTAGAAGGTCTAGTTGCTATTGTCTGGAATAAAGCAAGTAAATATAAGTCTGTCTTGCCTAATGGAACTCTTGTTTTCCATTTATTCGTCATGGAATTCTTACCAAACAGCATTTGACATATGTGGGACTCAGCAAGAAAACTTCAGACTTGGTTGTTTTTCTGCTGCTACTCGTACATCAGAGAAGTGGTATATTGACACTGAATGACAGATGAATTTATCTATACCAAAATGCATCCACTCCCAGATGCATAAAAGACAGCAGAGTAACTAGTCTATTAGGAGAAAGCATCAGGAATGTTCAGGGTTTTGGTTTTTTTTTTTTTAGTTACCTTCTAACTTATTTAATGTGAATATTTGATATTCACTTTTAAAGACTTATTTACTTGGTACATAGAAAATGTTTTCTTGGTGATAAGCATAATTGAACACCAGTTTTCTGCAGGTATATTGCAACTTTATGAAGAAATTAACTATCTTAACTGAAATAATAGGAACTAGATGATCTTAAGGTCCTTTCCAACCCTAACTATTCTATGATTCTATGGTATGCAGTGGCATTCTTTTAGAATAACCCACCTCCATGGTTTTCACTGAGTTATGTTTAATAGTCATATTGCATTCAGTTGTAACAAATCACACACAACTTGCAGAATGTGACAACATACTAGTAAGTTTCATGATATTGAAAATGCCTAAAATATTTTACATAATTTCAAGTACCAGATAACAAAGTCTGGTGGGTAACAGTGTGAGTGTAAGTTTATTTTCTGTCTAAGTGAATATTAGTATTTATTGTCTCTTCTAAGAGGCAAGTCCTGCCATCAAATTAATGTAACAGAAGACTCTGAAATGTTAGCCCCCAGTGAATTTAGCAGGATATTTCAGATCCTATTTTTGATAATATGAACACAAACCCAATATGTTATTCCCCTAGGGTAATGAAAGAGATAGGAAAACTTCAACCACAGGAGACACAATCTACCTTATACTAAGGAATTGTATCAGATCAAGTATCTTCCTCCCAGGGCTGCTATTGATTTGTCCAGATTTTATCCAGCAGTTATGTTAGTGTTGTGTCTTCAAATTCTTCATTGTGGTGGCATTTCTGTTTGGATATCCAATGATAGCCTTTGTGGATACTAAGAAAACACAGGGAATGATGTACGGTGCTTTTTGCACTAGAAGGTGATCAGTGAATGGGGCTGGCAGAAACTGGCCACTCAAATATTTGCTACGGTGCTTTTTGCACGAGAAGGTGATCAGTGAATGAGGCTGGCAGAAACTGGCCACTCAAATATTTGCCTCCATGGGGCATAACTGCATGTATGGAAGGTATTGAGCAAGACAGAGAGGTTCTTGGAACGCTGTGATGGGTCAGCTATGATTTCAAGGTGATAGTGTTTCAGATGTACTATCAGAGTGAAGCATAATGTACTTCAACTTCTGGTACTTGTTATGTCCCAATAAATATTCCAGTAAGGACACAGGGCACTTTTTAAAAACACCTTAATATCTCTTTCAGCTTTACTTTTCTTCTTTTTGAAATGGAGCTACCCATCATGTAAGCAAATTAATTTTGAAGTCTTAGACAGCTAATCGTAGCTTCATATCTTCCTTTGAAACTAAATTCCAGCATAAAAGAGCTGCTTCAGATTTATGAGTCTAGGGAATTTTTCCACCTCCTTCTTCTCCTCCTGGAAGTGACCACAGCTAGTATATGAATAGCTTTTATTCCTTTGCCTCTGAATACTGTTCTTACTGAAAGCTTCTGAGGGAAACATTATTTTTGAGCCAAAAATAACTCAAATTAGCATGAAATATGGATTAATCTAATACTTCTATCTATGCTTGATCAAAGAGATTGCAACCTTTATTTCAGCATTATCTGTATATGTCTCTCAAACTCTTGCCCAATTTCTGTTTGAAGAAAATAAATTGTATTTGAGCAAACTTGTTTATGAGATTTTGAGGTTAAATAGTTTTGGTGCCCTGTATGTTGATTTGAAAAGGCTTTTTGAGCAATGGCCTATTTGTAATAACGCTTACTGTTGAGAATCTTTTGTTATTAGACTTGGTGAATGAGAGTATGTGTTGCATTTTTGAGCACATCTCCATTTGGATGCTTGCATTTTCAATCTTCTTTTAAGACTGCTTTCTGGTTTATTACAGCATGTAGTTAGGACACTGGCACCTTCAAGAGTGATGTGCCATGGTACCTGAAGAAATTGCTTTTGCACATGAGTATAGCTTACCTGAGCTGAATCCCAGTTAATGCGTGAATAAGACTATATTGCCAAGGGCAGTCACAGCCTTTAGCTGCTGACTTCTCCCTTTGTGTTTAGACCTGTTCGTTTAGCCTCCAAAATTATTTAGGATAGAGACTGTGCTTCCCTATTTTCTGTATAGAATCCTGCGTCCTGCCCTGATGATTTCTGGAGCAGAGTAGTTAGGAGTCCAGCACAGTGTCCAAGACAAAAATATAATCACCGAGAGAACTGAGGAAGTCAAACAAGGATGCTAGCTTTGAGCATGAGCTTGGGGTCCTAGATGTGGCCTGAAGTTTTAAGATATAATAATCTTACACATCAATATTTGTTGCTTAATTAATATAAACTAAAAGGAATATTCTGAAATAAAATACAATAGCCATAAGATAATGTTTAATGTTCTTCTTTGGATTCATTGTTTGGTCATTACAGAAGTGTCTTAACGAATCTCAAAGTTGTTCTACATTTCTGACAAGTTTGGGAAACGTCTTAACTTCCGTTTTTCTCATAGTGTTTGAGGATAAAGCCTGGGGAAAGAAAGCTGTCATTTTTCTGACAACAGCCTAGAAGGTCCTAAACCAGGATCATGTCTTGGTGTTGGCTTTTTTAATATTTTTTCCTCTTTAATTTCCACCCCCACCCCCCCCCCCCAGGATTTTGAGCTAGTTTTGGGAAACTGTTTGGTTTTCCTCACCTTTGCAAATTGCAAAGTTGACTAGATTGAATTGATGTTGATGTGGAATACTTGCAGAAACTATTCTTTTTTTATAACTCATTCAATTTACATACACAATAACCATTTGTTTTGGAATGTGATGATTTACTTAAAGTCAAACTAATTTTATTATTTTTTTTTACTGTGAACAAAACTCTTCATCCTCAAATTCAGTTTTGGCAGCTGTAAAAATGCGTATGTTTTCTATTCTCCATGCCAAGACTGAATGTGAAAAGAGAACTTTCCAATAATGTTTTTTCCACAAAGAGAGGCTTGTACTTCCCATGTTTTTTAGCACTTTATTTTTCAAGTCCTCTGGGATGTCTTGGCATTTCCTTGTCCCCTCTATTAAAAATATTTAAAACCACGTATATAACTTTTGGTTTTAAAAGAAAAATATTCATCCTCAGCTCCAAGACTCAAAACCCTGTAACAAATACTAGATGTTGCTTAGCAGCCTTAATAGGCTTTTGCAGTCAAGCAGCCAAAAAAAAAAAAAAATCACATTTCTGTGAGCCTTCTGAAACACGAGAACAACAAAAAAGTATTAAATTGCTTGTTTTCAGTAAACTAATAAGCTTTAAGAATCTGAAAGTGAGTTTACTACTTTTCCTTTTAAATTCTCCAAACATTTTCCTCACTTCTAATATTTAGCTTGCCAAATGATGTCTGAATTTGGCTTGTTCTGAACCAAAGTATTTTTGCCTCTTGTGAGATCACAGAAACTGATTCAGTTAAGTGGAGTAGCTGTCATATTCTTTTCTATGCCTAAAACCTTAATTCCAATTTCTTCCATGAGCATTCTTTATATTTTAAGAAAAATGTATAATCTAAGATGATGAAAGGTACAATTTTCCCAGCAAGCTGTCAAACAGTTCTATTACCCTGTCATTTACATGAATAAAATGTCTGTTAGAACTAATAATAAATTTTCCCTCATTTTAATGAGGCTAGTGATCTCTTGCTAGCTCAAGGAACACTGCAGAATACTGTAGGAAATGCAGACTGAGAAGGCACTGAATGTCATTTTAGACCATCTTCATGGATGGGAAACCCATCACATCTGAACGTGTTTATTGATATATGCAAAGTAGAGGAAATTAAGATCTGCCTGAACTAGTGTTTATGTAACTACTATGATTTCCATATGATAATATGTGAGTTTGAGTATGCTAACTCCTGTGGAATGCTGGGTGGATACACAGTTAATGTGATAGGGGATTCTCTGTGAGTTTATCACTGCTATCGGCTTTTTTTTTTCTTTTTTTTTCTGTGAATATTCCTAAAAGGATTTTTTTCTTTTTTAATGTTCCCTTAAATGTTTGAGGGAGATAGCCTGTGAGCATGCTCAGTGTAAATACATAAACGTTTCTAGTTCAGATTCTCTTTTGGGCTTGGGAATGAGGTTAGTCAAAGGGAGGGGGGGAGAAGAGAGAGCATGCAGTCATCTGGAGAAAAGATTAAGCGCTCTTTGATCACAAGCAGCAGGACCAATCTTCCCTCACTGTGTCCTGCAGCTCTGACTTTAAAGTCCTAGAGCTGAGAAATACACAGCTTCCTCCTCTTTTTCTCTAGTAGCAGCTTAAGCTGTCTGAAATGCAGAGGACTGGATTTACAGGAAGGTTTGAAGCACCTTTGCCTTGCCAAGGGTGCATGCTCACACGGTTTAGTCAAAGATCCTTGCAAGAGAGAGTTCTGCTGCCATCTGGACAGCAATCAGCCGTTCTCTTCAAGAGTTTGATCCCACTCATTGGTCTTATCCTACGCCAAGATCCCAGAAGGTTGGTTAGTCTTTTTTAACAAACACTATGTCCGTGACTGCCTATGTAATGTTAGCCCCAGAAACTCCCAGCCCTTTTAATTGTGCTGTCCAGGCAGTCCTGAGCTCTGGATTAGCCTTTGTGCTTTGATGAATGCTTCACAGCTGTGGCTTGAGCTGAAATTTAAATGGTCTGAGCTCAATAGTGACTCATGTATAGGTTGCCTGGAAGTGATGGACTTTGGTCCTGTGAAACGTGCTTCCAACTTCAGCTCTAGCAAGTGATACTAAAACATTTTCATAAAAAAAATAATTACAAAGAGCTGTGATCACAATAAAAGTGGGAATAGAATCACTTCCAATTCTCCATCAAACATTGTCAGATGTGACATGTTCTCACGAAACTGTCACATTTTTTTAATAGTTGCCAGACATCTCAAACAGTAAGCCTTTGAAACTGAGGATTTGATGGAAAACTTGGAGTGAGGAGTCCATTAACAACTTACAGGCAACACTAGAAGAAAATATAAATAACAGAGTATTTGAACCTGTTGGTTACTGACAGTCTGGATGTGCTGCTCTTTTGTTTTACTTGTTTGTATTTCAGATTTGCGTGACACCATGCTTGGAGTAGAGGTTACAAACCAGAGTGCTTCCACTCACTAGAATTTTCTAAGTTAGCACAATAAGAAGCTGAGAAATTTTTCATGACAGCTTGCTGGATCAGTGAATCTTAGCTCCATGGCCTCTCCCCTTACTTTTGGCTGAAAAAGATGTAGACATGGTGTCTCATGTCTTAAATGTATTCTTGTATTTATCTTTTATTTCAGTAGGAAGGATACAATTACCTACGTTCAGCGTGCTTCAGCATCGACCTTAAAAAGAACTTGTGTGAGAAAGGAAAGTACATGGTCAACCACTGATGTGTTCTAGAAAACAAGCTGTATAAGTTATTGAAGTGTGCTCAACGTTAATGTAGAAATTAAGGAATTTCCACAGGTGTTTTTGTATTACTTAACTAGGATAATAAGTTGGTTACTTGAATGGGAATTGCTTGGCTTCTTTCTTATCCTAGGTCTTAGCTCGCCCCACATCCTTTCTGATCCTTTGTCTAAGCTGCAACATTATCAGCAGCACTTGCTTGGAAGAGATATTGGTAGAAAAACATTTCAGCCTCTGGACTTGTTATGGTGTAAATTGTGTTCTAATTCTCCTGCAAACCTCTGCAAATCAGTGTGATACTTAATGTGCTCTTCTGAACTGCTGTGGAAGATGTTTTACATGTAAAACTCCTGCTCTTTAGGGGTGTGCTTGCTTTATAGACAGTTATATTTTGTCTTAGCTTTTTTCTCCCAGTTCTGTTTCCTGTGGAGGAGCAGAATTTCAAACAGTTTGATTTAGGTTTCATTAAGAACTGGTTGAACTACTCATTTGTAGAACAACAAAATGGAATAAGAGGCTGTAATATAGACACTAATTCTTTTTCAAGAAATGATTATGGTTTTCAATATCTATTTGTTCATTTTGTTTAATTCTGTGTGTAAATAAAGTTAGCAGCTAACACATGCAAGATATAATTCCCCTCGTCGCTATGTTTTGGTTATTTTTCCAATAGGATCTCAGACTATAAATTCCCTTCAAATCTTGGCAAAAACTTCAAGCTCTAGAAACTCCAATTAATGTTTAACATTATGCCAGAAGTGAAGAATAAGGCCACTGGATTCTTTGCATTCCCCTGATTCCTCTGTCCTTGAGCCATTTCTTCTACCACAATTGTATTTGTGTGTGGCAGTAAGAATAAATCTTATCCACCTAATACCTGTGCAAAAGAACTCCTTCTGCCACTGAAAATACTAGATTATTCTTTTATCACCCATTTATACAGATATTCTTGGTTGGTCTTTTCTGGCTTCGAAAATGTAAAACTTGTCACAGCTCTACTTTAAAAATCAGAAACTGTTTTATTGGATTGTGAAGATTAAAAGGTTTCCTATCTAAAACTTCAGAAACCAGAGAGTATTTCTTGTTTCCACATAGTCAGCACTTTTATCATTATAATTGCCAGGGATCGGTTACTTTCAGGCCTAAAGGAAAGATGCAGTACAGCTAAGGCGGGGACCTGTCTTAAGTCACTTGCTCAACAGCAGATTTTGTGTAAAACTTCAAATAAATGAGCTTTGTTAATGAAAAAAAAAGTAATAATAATAAAATAAAGTATTTCACCAGCCTCTCTGCCTCATTATTTTTATTCCTAAACTAGACAGTGCAGAGCTTATTAAGCGAGACACAAAATACAGTCTTTCTGTAAGTGCTGTATGCAGCTTAAATAGTAGAAAAAAACAGTGGGTGAGTGTCCACCAGAGCTGCCCCACTTTGGGGTTTGCCCTCCATGCCCTTCTTTTCCTAGCTTTGGTGATGAACTGAAATAGGGTCACTGTAAGAAGCTGCTCTCCAATTCTGTCTGCATGTTGACTCAAGCAATGCTGGTCCCATGTTTATACCTCTCTAGAGGGACAGCATTTTCTGAGAACCTGGATTTATTGTGCCTGTGTTCAGTGGTCATAGAGCATGATGAATGGAAAACTCTGAAAGGATCATCTTGATGTTTTTTAGCTGTTTCCTTTCATATGACTCTGTTAAGCTATTACTAGGCCATATTCTTAGAATGAAAGACAGGTGAGATCTTTGGGAAAGGTTTGTTTTCATCTGTCTTCATTATCTGTCAGTACAGTCTGACAGGTTTTGTCATAGTTCAATAAGAAAAAAGGTGAACAAAGTGTGCTTTTTTATTTAAATTTGCTTGCTTTTTGCACATCAGCAGTTATGGTTTTGTTTCTTTAGAAGAAGTCTGAAAATAGTATTTTAGACTGCAAGGTGGTGATTTATTTCTATCCTAAAATTTGGGTTATGGTTATCTTGCTTGCTTTTGAGTAGTAACTCTATGATTCTGCTTCAATGCGCAAAGCAAGATTTGCTCTGAGCTGCTCAGCGGGGTTTTTTTAAGGACTGTTCGTGGCTGACCATACAATAAATATATAAACCTAAATTGTTCCTTACCTGGAAAGAAGCTTCCAAAGTCAAGTCGCACAGTGCGTTTTGAGGAAGGACAAGGTGGCAACTCTTCCACTGTTTGCCACCACTTGCTTCAGCTTCCCCTGCTCCAACCTATGTGGTGCTGCCACCTTCCTTCCAGTGGCCCCAGACTTGTGACACCTTCCCATGTGCCAGTTTAGCCACTAACCCAGCAAAAATATTATCTGGAATTTTCTGCTGGGCTGCTGAGCTGAATCTCTTCATAGGGTCATCTGGCAGCTGCTGGATTTGTCAGGTTAAGTTGTGACTGGGTTGGACTAGATGACCTTTGAAAGGTCTCTTCCAACACAAATTATTCTATGATTCTATGATTGAGCATGACTGGCAATGTAGAAGGAGAAAAAGAATAGATAGGGATAGAAAGGTCAGAAATACCTCCTGACACCTCTTTTTGAAGGCGATTGACTGTCTTAGCTTGTGCTGGGGGACTGCCCCCAGTAAGAGGAGTCAACAAACCCAAGCATTAGACTATAGACTCTTATGTTCTACTGTTCACAACAGCCACTGGAGGGGGAGCATGCTCTAGGAGATGATTTGGAGATAAGATTAATTTCAGTGCTCTGGAACACCCCTGCAGGACAAGCCTCACCTCACTATTTTAAGCATCTGGAGCAATCAACCTTGTACGAGAAATTAGCCTTTCCCTAATGCTTTCCTTTAAGTTACATTCTTTAGTCTCTCCCTTTCTTGCCATTGCTGCCTCTTGTGGGTAATGCCTTATTTCCTGGGCCTTTCAGCACAGCTAGGCTCTTCTGACTTCATACTTCACCTCTCCTGTGTCATGGAAGAGAGAGAGAGTTTGCTGTTCATATACTAAAAATGACTGCTCAGTTGTCCTCGTAAACTGTCCCTTGGCACTTCTGTAAACAAGGGAGCCATAATAATTTTACCATTTTTCCACGACACTTTTTATTTTTAAGTTTAAAATTTAAAATTCTGATAAAATGACCTCTGGCTCCCACCCCCTTCCCGCTTTCAAAATATTAAAACTGAACAGCTTTAGTTGAGCGACAGAAGTTAAAATTCACAATGGCTGTAAGGCATAATCTGAGCAAGAATGTAACTTCTTCCCAATATCTTTGATGCTGTGCTTTTAAAATAATGCCCTGATTTTAATGCCACTTGAGTGGATACAAGAAAAAATGATCTAATTTCACAATTAGCTGCAACAGAAGTGTGGCTGCAATTTTAACTATTAAAAAGACCCTGCTCTCACCAGACTCCTAGCAGTGCTTCTGAAAAGTATGGTGGCTTTTTGTCTCTTCTTGTCTTTTCTGCAGCTGAAGGCCAAGATTATAGGCAGCATCTAAATATTTTTTTAAATGGAGAAAAGAGTTTCTTCCATTAAATGGCACAAACACAGCCATGTTTATTAAAGGCCATATTTACAGTCTCAGTGTGTGCCTTGTTTAGACAATCGTAATAGCTTCTTGTTTGTTTACGACATATTCCCTTTGCCTCTGTTTCTTTTCCATAACCCTGTTATTTAGAGGTCTCCACAGTCTACTGATGTGCGTGTGCATGAGTTTTATGCATATATATAAAATGCTAACTTAGATTTAAAGAATAACATTAAAATCTCCCTACTCAGGGTTAGTGTCATTCCTGTTCACTGCTGCTTTTATGAAAACAGGGACTCTCTATTTCTGGCCCATCTCCAACATCTCTTGTCCTCTGCCAGCTCTAAGTACTGGCCTTTGGCTGCATCCTGTGCTTTGGGTGGAATTCCCAAACTTTTTAGGTCCCTATTTTCCAACTTGAAGTTTTAAACTTTGATTTAATTTGTATTTCCTGAGTAATGATGTGATGCATCGGCAATTCTCAAGCACAAGGTCACTTACCTGGACTTTAATGCTTTCAGCAGTGTCTCCCACAATATTCTTGTGTCCAAGCTGGGACATCACTGTCTGGATGGTTGGACAGCTAGGTGTGTTGATGACTGGTTGGATAGATGGTCTCAGAAGGTAGTGATTGAGGAGTTGTACCCAGCCTGGAGCCTATGGTACATGGAATACTGCAGCCATCTGTCCTGGATCTCTTGCATGTTAGGTCATTGATCTTTGAAGCTGAGAGGGGTGCAGTTGTTCAGCTTGGGTAAAAGAAAGCTTTAGGGAAACTAAATAGCAGGCTTCCAGTGAGGAGGTTATTGAGAAGATACAGCCAGTGGTGCATGGCAGGAGGATGAGACAGTGAATATAAGTATGAGAAATTTTTTCACTGTGAGGACAGTCAAGTCTGGAGCAGTTTGATCAGTGAAGTTTTACAATTTTCTTCCCTTTAGGTTTTCATGTCCTAACTGGACATGGCATTGAACAGCCTGGTCTGATTTCATTGATAATCATGTTATAAGCAGTAGACTGGACCAGAGAACTCTATGATTCTGTCTGGGCACACAGATGATTGTCCAATTAGCCAGGCCGCAGAGCTGGCTCCATGCTGACAGTAGGAGAATATAAGACACTGAATCTGACACGATAATTCTGTATTGGAAACCTTCCTGTCAAAATATTCTTATCAAGTTTATTGTAAAAAACATGGGTTCATATCACATTGTGTTTTCTGTTACACGAAAAAGTCTTGGATTTAGTGGTAATGACGGAAACTGTAACACAGTACACCCACTGATGCCAAAATAAGGTTTCCAAGTTGCCTGTCCTCAGTATTTCATGCTGGTTACATCTTTGTCTACATTGCATCTTAAATTCCACTTTTTCTGGGAGGGAGCTTTATACTCTGAGATTTAGATGCCTGCAGTTTTCAAAAGACGCCAAAGGGCTGAACAAGAACAATTTGGTCTTAATGTGGATGCTGAATTTTTTTCTACAGACGGGTAAGAATTCCTATGTTTTTCTTGTTTCCCCCCTCCATCTTATTCCTCAGGCTGTATATGTTCTGACCATGAGGGGTGGTGGTTTGACTCTGTTTTCCTGAAGTAAATTTGATAAAGGGAAGGAGAGAGAACCTTTTGCTACAGTCTTCAGGGTGCCATCAGTGAGAGACGTAGCTTTGAACATCTGGAAAAGATGGAATTCGGGTTCATGCCTTTTGGGAGGGAGACAGACATCTTCCGTAGATCATTTAGACTTGTTGGCACAGCATCCACCAAATCATGCCCTTGGGATGAAACATATGGAGGAACTTCTGGCAGGATATCCTGACACAGTCCCAAGGGAGGACCTGAGCCATGCAGCCATGGACCAGCGTGCACGCATACATAGTACACAACAGATTGGCAGGCACTTGCCTAGCCTGACAATACAGATATGTTTGCACTTGGGTATTCTCCTTGCAATCTCCATCATATTCCCTACTTACCATCTTGGGGAATGTGCTCTTTCATAGATTTAGCCCTAACTACTTTGTCCCTGAGAAGCCTGCTACAGGGCAAGGATTTTGAACGCTTTTGAGCCCCAGTGATGCATGTGGACAAGACTTTCTTCTTGACATTGTGGTGAAGGAGTGAAAAGTTTGATGCAAGTCTCCACAAGGCCAAACAAAAGCTTAACCTCAAGCCTATATCTATATTTACACCTTTCTTTGTATATGCTTATACCCTTGCAAATCCCATCTATACATAAACCATGGCTCTTAATGGAAATAAATTTTACTGCTACCAAAAATCAGTCTTTGCTGGCTGAGAATAAAACTCAATATTAGTAACTAATCTTTTTTTTGCTCTTAAATATACATTCTGATGTTGGACATATTATTAAATCTTCTGGCTCTATTCCCTCATTAGTGTTGCACAGTACTTTGGATGAGTATGAATGTGAATCTTCAGAATATTCATTCCAAATACAAAACAAGGCATAAAACCATCTTTCACCCTCCCCCCCCCAAAAAGTAAGGGTAATGTGAGGCTATCTCAGGATATCTTCTTCCTTAGATCTTGAATCAGGCCCAGAAAATGTGTCTGTTTTTTCTACATCTAAGCTACCAATCCTCAAGCTTGCCATAATGGTGCTATCAATCTCTCCTATGACAACACAGAGGAGGAAAAAACTGCTTTTTGTATTTTTGAGCTTTTATAAGTTAGGTGTCTTCTTTTTTTTTCAAGGATTCATCTTGAATTTGTTTATGTGGTAACCAACAAAGCAGCTTTTTCTTCTGGAATTCTCTCTCACGTTTCACAGCCTTAAAGGCCAAAAGGTTTTTTGGCTCATCTTGTTTGACCTTTTCATTGCTCCAGTTCATTAAGTTTCCTCAACACATAAAAATCTCATTTTAACAAAATCCCTTCCTTCCTTAAGAAGTTCCATGATATGCTGTAAACAGAACCTTCAGGCAGCAGTTCTGAGCTTGTCTTCAGCAAGATGACTGCTGATTTAGGCTTGAAGAAAAGCTTGTGTGTTTGGAATTCTGTCTTTTTCGTGGCTTATATTTTTCACCTCTGGTGACATTGGCTGGTCTAATGATGCAGCTTTTTACCCTCTTATGAGATTTGTCTCTCTTTGAGCCTCAGATTATTACAGTTCAAACAACGGTTTATTGGCTCCTGGGTCTATTAAGTAGCAGTATTAACTCCAGAGTTAGCAGCAGCTTTGGGAACTGAATGGATGGCCAAGTGATGCAGCAGGCAGGTACTTCGTGCTTCAGAGAAATGTGGGAAACCAATATCCTTCATACCTGGTGTAAGAAAGATATTTTCAGGACTTCTGAGACATTTTAATGAAGCTAAAGAAAACCAGTTCTCACTGCAAGGAAATAAAGTGTATTCATTACAATCTACAGTGCCTTGCTATCTGCTTTTTTTCAGACTGCAAGACTCAAACTTCAAATGAAATATAAAAATGTTCCATTACTCACTTTTTCTTTAGAGCACACTGGAAAATAAGCATGCCATCTGAGGCCCTTTTTGAAAGGTTACTAAGAAATAAAAACTGACCCAGTCCCTAGTGTACTGTCCTGTATGCAAACAGAACAAAAATACCCTTATTTTCCCCCACAAAATTGGCTGTGTAAACATAGGAGGTAATGGTTGCATTCAGACAAATAGAAAAACACACCCCAACAGCACTACTGCACTTGGTAAGAGACATGAAACAGTCTCTACCTACCAACCACCAGCCATAGTAGCCCATGCCTGGCACAGAACCTCAAAGTTCTGCACCAAGCTATGGTAAATGCTGCATTTGGAGCAGCTGCCTTAGGTATTGACATTACCTGCCTACCAAAGAACTGTCTGACTTTTGCCAGGACTCTTACATTACTCTGGTGGT
This sequence comes from Strigops habroptila, assembly GCF_004027225.2. Classification (NCBI taxonomy): domain Eukaryota; kingdom Metazoa; phylum Chordata; class Aves; order Psittaciformes; family Psittacidae; genus Strigops; species Strigops habroptila. The sequence goes on along the minus strand of NC_044283.2, from coordinate 10,610,976 downwards.
GTGCATTTTACGAACACTCTTAAAGGTGTTTCATTAATGTTCTCTTTATCATGGGAAGACACAGGAAAGGTGCCTCTGTGAAACATTAAAATAAACAAAATGCTGTGAGAGTGGGTACCACAGCCTCAAATCCCATCAGGCATTTAATTTCTCCAAATGAGAGGATGTTTTTTACTCTCACTGAAACATTCACATAAAAAGGGCAGTGGGGTGGACAGAAGGCTGGAGAGGGAAATGTGTTTGCATTTCCAATTTTGACTCTCCTGATTTGTTTCGCATATGTAGTTATTACATCACTTTCGTACATTCTGAATTACTGCCCTGAACTGTTATTGTTCTGAAATACAAGAGCTTCATAATCTCACAGGCTTAGACCGTGAGTGCATAGCAGAAGAACAGGACAGAAATGTAACTTACATTTTCAGATGTATACTCGTATTGTATGTAGATAGCATGAGAAGAACCCCGTCATTGCTCTTGTTACCCCACTGTTGCTGTAGACTCCCACCCTTGTGCCAGTCCATCGAGGCTTTTGCCCCTGTGAATTTAGAGGAAAAGTGTGCAGGGATGGGAACTATCTATATGTATATACATGTACATACCAAATGCAGGAAGGTTCTTCTAAGACAGGGTCTCTACCACGGTGCAGGGCACTTTACCAGAGAGCCACTGCTGCTACTCCAGTAATCAGAGAGCAGAGGCCAGTGTCAGCAGAAAGGGGTTGGAGAGCAGAGAAATGGCATGATACCATTTTATTTTTTCCCCCACCTCACTTGCTTGCATTTCATGAACAAGGGCTTCAAGAGCAGATGGAAATCTGTGAAGTGTCAGATTTGTTTCCTTTTGGCTGCCTTCATCACAAAATAGGTGGGATTTCAAGTTCCTTCTTAACAAGCCTGTGAGCAGCTGTGATGCTGATGGGTTACAGTTCCATCTTAACTTCTTCACTTGGCAAGGTTCATGCTCAGCATCAGACTCTACTAAAAGAGGGAGCCCTTCCCCCCTCCCAGCATACTCTGATTTCCCAGTGCATTTCCATGTATTGTATTGACACCCTCTTTGTCAGGCTCACTTTATCATTCTGGTATCAGTTCTCTTCTGCTGCTCTGCGTTTTTCCTTTTTGAGGAAGAAAATATTCCCAGATTTTTATTCCCCCCCCCCCATCTTTAGGCTTTCGGAGCATGTAGAAAATTTAGGGTGAAGTTTTATAGACTGTGCAAATCAGAAGGTCAGGCAGAGCCCTCAGATGCTTTGCAGTGTTCTGATTGTGCTTAACAGGTTTTGTAGGCTATCATGACACAGCAAAGTCAAAAGTGCACCTGAATGGCCTTGGCTCTTACTGATCTCAATGAGCTCAACTTTGCCTTCAGAAGTTTTTTTCATTAGCATCAAAAAATGTAATGCCTATGTTTTGTGCCATAGTTTTTAGGTTTTTAATGGAAATGCAGTACACTCCTATCATTTTCTGTAGTTTCTTTTCCTGCCTTTTACAGTACTTTAAGGGAAGGTTTAAATTTTATTTGAGAATTAAATGCATAATCCAGAGCCCACAAATGCATTTGCAGCTCTACTTAATGTTCGCAATTAAGACGAGTCTGAGCCAGATGAAATTCCTTTTGATGTCAAGTGGTGCTGAGTACTTCAAAACTGACAAGAATAAACTTCAGAGTTCTCAGCTGTTTGCATCTTCACAAATTGGCTTCATGCTGCACAATTCCAACCTGAAATCACTGACTCCCTTATTTTATGGATTTCCCTCCAAGGATAATAAGTTTATACCAGCAAGGATATGTTTCCTAGGTAAAGCACTGCCTTTAAATTAGGAAGAGAAGAAAAACATTCCTAAATCTGATCTACCACTAGGCCATGCTTTATGGAAAAACAGCAGTTGCCCAGTCACTTACACAGTACTTCAAGTGCTTAACAAAATATTAGCTGCTAAATGACTATATCAGAAGATTGATTCTCATCTACCACAGGGTTTTTATACCCTGCTTTGGTAATCTTTAAGTGGAGGTAATTGATATGACAAGTACTTTTCAGAGTATTTTGCAGTTGTAGACTGCTGGAATATAGAAGAACCTTAGCATGAGGGACGAGTAGATGCATTAGGTGCCTACTGGCCTCCCGTCAGCTTTCAAATGACTGGTATAATCACAAAGATGAAGAACAAGTAGGAACAGTAGGAATAATATGTCGTAAATTGTAGGCTTGGGTGGGGATTTTTGCCTGTTTGTAGGATCTTTTATTTCCCTCCCCCCTGCCCTTCTAATCTCTATTTTCCTTTTCTCTTCATGCCAGCTCTTCAAGTGCCCAGTCTGGGATATCTCCCTCTGTCTACACTGTCTGCAAAGGCACCATACTCAACTAAGAGTTAAAGCAGATGATAGAATGGTTTGAAATTAGAGAAAGTAAGAATTCTTTTCTTCTAATTCAAATGACTGCTTATTAGGTAGTAGATGTACTAAACAAATTATCTGTATTTAGCAGCAAAAATTAGTAAAACAGTTGGAGCACTGCCTCAGTATTAGCTATTATGGTTTTGTCTGAGGAAAATAATGCAAGTTGGAGATGCATTCATTATTTTTTTCCAAGAAATTGCTAGCATATTTTCTAGGTCGGGTTAGCGATGCCAGAGCCAGCAGTGAAGCACTACAGTGTGGCATGTTTGAAAAAGTGCCCACAAATCTAATAGCACATGATTGCCATGTACTCGTTATATGCTCTTTTTCCCAGGTAATGAATTTTCCCAGGTAATGAATTTTTTTTCACTCTCACTGTGTCTATCATCATTAAACAATCTGACTGATCTGACTTCCTACTATATAGTGTTTTGTGGTGTACTACAGGAGTGCCTCAGACCTTTTATTAACCCTCCCCTAAGTAAGCTTTTCTTATTCCTTCTCATTTGTTTTTCTCTTCTCCCACTGCACAGACTTATTAATTCATTAGTTGTGCACTGCATCAATGTAATGTGTTAAAGATATTCTCAGAGTCAAAAATCTCAGCAGTTTTTCCATAAACAAGCATGTGCTTATTTTCCAGGAGGGTAAAACTGAAGCCTTTTCTGAGCTCTGTTGATTCTGCTCCTCATGGTGCTCTTTCTACAGCATAATTTGCAACTTCCAGAGAAGCACAGCATGGGTGCAAGCCAATGGCGGGAAAGGACATGGCTTGCTTAGCACTGGCTTGTCACACAAATATTTAGGGCACACATTTCTGTTTATTTTGTGAAGCTGAAATAATCCAGTGTTTATAATTCCCAATATATACTTCTATTTAGTGAAGTCTTGTGAACTGAAGGTTGAGAGAATGGACCATGTTTTACAAGAGTCCTTCAAATGTCCTTTTAGTCAACAGCAAATACGGATTTTCTTTCTTTTCTTTTTTTTTTTCTCCTGCACTGTTAGATACAAATAAAGTTAAGTTATAAAGGGTGATAAAGAAATAGATCCCATAACAGTAGGCAGCTTAGCAGTTGAGATGCTCTTCTAAGGAGATTTTTAAGTTCCTAATTGCTAGAAGCAGGAAGAGATGGGAAAGGACTACCATATTAATTCTCTGTTGCTTACATGTCATCTCAAACAGTGGTCAGTGCTCAAAACAAGGTGTCAGCCTGGATGGACCTGTGTTTTGCCCTTGTTACACCTCTGCTTATGAATTGCCTGATAATAAACCTTTTCTCTTCCTACATGAGGGATTTTCCTTTTTTGACTTTAAAAACCATCCTTTTAGGATTTTCCTTTTATGACTTGGGTTATAACTGCAACATTTTAGCACAGTTGTATTTGGTAGGGATGGTGCAAATTGTGTCTGAAAGAAATGATCAGCGTTTTTTGTAATAATACTGTTTTTACAGCTGTGAGGTCTACAAGCCTGGCAAGCCTTTTGGAGAGAGGTAAGAACCTAGATTAGACTAGATTTTCTGTGACTGCAAAGACTTAGTTACTGCATTCATTGAAATTGTTATTTGCGTCTCTTTGGAACCCCCTCAGGGTATTAAGGGCAAATAACCAAGAAAATTAAGTTTTCCCAGGTTTTTTTGTGGTGTTTAGAGCTTTTCCTAGAAGTACTTAGTAGGTTGGGCAGTGAGAAGGTAAGTTTAATTTAGGAAAGAGTGGATTAGTAGGAGAGGTGGAATTTAAATTGGGAAGCATGCTGTCATAAGAACATGCATTGAAACGTGAGCGTGCAAGACATGCTGGGATCCAAACCATGAAATAGCTTCCAGTCCTAGGAACAGACGGTATGTACCCACATGGACGGTGGCTTGTGCCTGTTTTCAGTTGGTCTCTGAGGAGTAAAGGACGAAGCAGCAAGAAGAGAGCTGCTCAGCCTGCCTGTTATTTCTTATTTCTGTTCTTCAGTAATTAGAAGCTCTTCCAGCTCTCGCTGAATCCAGCAAGAGCTTTTGTTAACAGATGATTCTACACATTGCAAATGAAAAAGTTATTGTAAATTAAAAGATGAAGCCAAAGCAAAACAACCTCTTTCCCCCTCAGAACCAGTCTAAAAATTATTTGTTTGTTCCTAGTCACCTGTTTTCCTCCAAGAAAGGAGGGAAACATGGGCTGCCTGGGAAGAAATCCTGTGAATTAGTTAGTCATAGGGATGGAGATGAGTGAAATTTAAATAAGAAAGAGGTTTGCTTAGCAGCTAGTGAGGTCTCCTTAAAAGTGATGCCATTGAAACAGGAACATAATTATAGGTTAAGCATCCTGAAATAACATTCATAACTTTTTTTTTTCTTTCTTAGTTCAGCAAATGTGATGTGAGGATTGTGAAGAGGAGTTAAATTAAATACCTCCTGAAAGCCCTATGTGAGCTGTTTCCTTCCTAGATATTATACTTTAATAACAGCATACCTGCCATCTAGGAGAATGATATTCAATGATGCTACTGATACAGACATAAATGCTGCATATTTGTGTTAAAATCATATTCACCAAGGCAGAGATCTGATGTGTTTTGCAATATACTATCTGAACCTGTCATTTTTAAAATGATACATCAGACTGAGGAGAAGGCAAAGGAAAATCCAATCATGCATCTCCTTTGTGTGATAGACACTCTCCTAAGTTTTCCTTCTCTGAAGGACTGGGACCATGTGGCTTCAGTTCACCAGTTATGGTGGTGTCAAAGTGGCTCATTCCCTTGAACTTGGGGATGGGAATAAAATGGCATCTGACACTAAACTAATCCAACAGGAGAAAGATCCTTTTCAGTCTCTGCAGGAAGTTGAACTGCCATCACGAAAGAACATTTAAAATTAATTTGTATTCAATTCCTAAATGTCTTTACCTGCTCCTCCAAAAGAAGGCTTGCAACTAGACGACTCTTTTTAATTTTTTGCTATGGAATATCAGGATGCAAGTGATGTGAATTAACATGAAAAGTGGCTTACTGCTGTATCAGCTTAGATTCAAAATGGGCTGGAACAAATTTTCAAGGTTCATATGCTTATCTGAAGCTTTTTCAAATTTTCTCAGAAGTTAGAGTTTATATATGAAAAGAAAAAGCATTCAGAGTTTTTCAGAGATAGCTGCAGTTTGATGTAGTGATGAAGATACCTTTTATTCTCCTACTTCAAGTAGCAGTGTCTCAGTCAGATTTCTATGTCTGCATGTACATGTGTGAATGAAGAATGATGCCAACCAAAGCGAAATGTTTCACAGTCTCCACAACTAAATTTAAGCTGAGCTTGTTTGTACAGCTGAACACTGGCTCCAAAAGGGATATTACGCATGAGAAGTTGGGGGGTTACTGGTTTGCTTACTAGTAACAGCTTTCTCGTCACCATCTCAAATGCCCTGGATGGGTGGTGGGAGTAAGCCTGAACTGTGCATGGGTCGTCATGCATCTGTTTTGGGAGGAAAATAAGCCATTTCAGTTACTGACATTCTGGCGCTAACTCTAAGCATTTGATTCATTGAAAGAGAGCTTTCCCTAAACGAGTCATTTTGTTATTGCTGTGACTTTTTGTATCTGGATCCAGCTGAGGCATGTGGCAGATGTAATTGTTTGGCATTACAGCTAGCTAGAAGCTCCCATTTTCGTTCTCTGTTCCAAAAAAACCCAAGAAACAAAAAGCTAAACCACAAGCTGCCAACCTCAAAACCTCCAAACCTGGCTTTTCTCAAATGGTCTTCTCTGATAACAAAAACCATACATTCATATCCATGTAATATATCCCTGTTTGATATAAAACTCAGCCTCCCTATATTCGCAGGAGCAAAAGGTATGGTTAGTCATGGTTAGTCACTTGCTCACTGTGTTTTTCCAGATCCAAACTGACTTAATACATGTGGTTTTGACTTCAGTGTGAACCCATGTGCTATGATGTCTTTGTGCGAGGGGATATTGAAGTCCCACAGAAGTTAGGTATTACTTGATAAAATTTTATTTTTAAATTAACAAGTTGCATTCAGCATCCTATAATATTCTCCTTGTGCAATAATTTTCAGGACTTTGGCCAAAATACTTTAGTAATTTTTAAGAACACTTGCACTGATTTTTGTCTTTTATTTAACAACTTGTAATAATTATTTGCAGGTAGAGTTAACTTGCTACATCTTAATGTAGCAAATGTTTTTTTCTTAATCATGACCTATTTAAGAATACTTGCATGTTTCAGTGCTAGAATATATATGGACAGACAGATACATTAGATCCTTTTTTTCCAAATGTATTCATTATTCATAAGTAATTCATGGAACAGTTCAAGTGAACTAATTGCAGTCTATGGGTACTTTATAAATTATTGAATGTGACTATCAGAAATTTGTAACATGTTATTGAAACAAACTCTTCAGTGAGTGTAACTGGAACTTCTGAATTCCAGACAAACAAAGTCAGAAAAATGCTAACTTATAAACAGAGGATTTATAGCATCAAATTTTATTTAATCAAATAAATTTATGACATGCTTTGTGCAGCTTGAATATTTCGCCAAAAACCTGGTTTGATCCTGCAAAAACATTGTATCTACCATACCCGTTTGTGAAAAATACTTGAAAATTTCCACATTTATTTTTAATTAAATGGTAAGAAAAGTAAAACAAGGATGTAAGAGACTGGCTTTTATTCTTAGGTATGTTTTCAGACCATTAAATGTATTAAGTTCATGCTATTTATCTGTTTCATTATAGCTAAAGCGTATCTCTGGTTTTGATTAATGTTTTCTAGTTGTTTTTTTTTGTTGCAGTTTGTCACATGAATTTGTCACACACAGTATTTCAGTCTCTGTTATCCTATTCAACAGACAGCAACCTACTGAACTACTTTATTTTAATGTGTTGGCATTTCCCACTGGTATTTGCTCAGAGGAAAAGTATTGGATAAAATTGGTACGGTTTGTCAGCCAGCTCAGGAGCATGGCTGGGGCAATGCCTCGGAGGGCTTACCTTTCACTGGCTAACCCTGGATTTCTTTGATGGCAGCACAGTTGTATGAAGTCTTGAATTTATTTTCATTGTGGCTGTAAGGAAGTCAGATAGCTTCATTTTGCAGGAGAAACTATTAAACCACCTCTGCTTTTCCTTTGCTATTGGACTGATGCTTGTGGATGCTGATGAGAAACCTTCCGTCTGCAGCCACGTGTCCCATTGGGGTCAAGGAATGGCAGAGCTCTGACAGGTGACCTGTTGACTCAGGACTGGTGCTATACATTTCTGACGGCAAGGAACAAAACCAGGGATGACTTTCAGTTCAGCTGAAGTGTTTCTGTGTGAGCTAAATGAAGTTTTGTGGAATTCACATCTCCTTTATATAGATGTCATTTCCTCCCTGCAAGTGAAGTGCAGAGGGGGAGGCTCTCCTAGCAGGCATCAGGCAATCTGGGAAGCTTGGTACTAGGTTACTTACAGGTTATAACGAGTAAACTACCTACCCTACCCAGGAAGAAGGATGGTGAAAGCATAGGTACAGAACCACAGTCTTCAGTGCAAATATTCTTCTTCTTATGGTAACATGCTCTCTGCAGTTACTAATTCTAATTGCTGCAATTGTGTTTAATACTAGCAAACCCTCAGGTTTCAGTCTCTGTCACTTAAGCAGATTGACTTCAGCCATACTGTTTCCAACTGCATGTCACCATGAGAAAGGGCAGAATCAAGCCTTCGGGGAGGTGATTGGAAGTTGCTTTTCCAGGTTGAGAAATTATTTATCTTTGCTTCATGTATTGTAGACACAATAAAAACAAGCCCTTACTTTTTTCAGTAAAGACATCATGTATTATTAAGTAGAGCATCTATTCATATGTTATACCCTTTTGTTTATTAGTTTCACTTTTGCACAACCTTATTCACACACATCCTTTGGGCATTTTTTTATTAGTGAGGTGAATAAAATATAATTGTTTTCTTATAATTCTTACCCATTAGTGTAAAAAGCCAGTGAATACATTTTGCTTCTCTGCTCATAAACTTAAAAGAAACATTTGCCTGACTGGTTTTATTATTTCCTCAGACTTATTTCAACTCCATTCTAAGTATGGATAAGTAATAAGATAATTGTATAAAAGTTCAAGTAATCAAATGCGTAAGAACAATCTGAAACACATATGCCCAACCTCATAATATTTGCCATTAGAACTAGCATTCTCCTTAACTCTGCTGCTCCCTTCCTCTGCCCTCAGCCTAGATCTTATTACCTTGTTGTCTATCACAGTCCAGATCTCATTTTATTTTTGTCTATCTCTTAATCTTTACTCAAAATCCATTTCAGGAAAGAAGCCTTGCAGATCAACCAGGAGGTTAATAAATAAAAGTTGTGGGAAGAATATTCTCCCTACACTCCTTGTGAGAATGCAGACTTGCATGCAGCTACAATAGGCTTAGAAGGGTGTTTGGCTTGAGTTCTCCCTTCAGGAAACGTGCTACATTTCCATGTTTAACATTTAACCTCTGAACTTTCATGCTTCAAGATTCCCATTGGACTGAGCAGGCTTTCGAGCTAGCAGAGGTTGATTCTGACCCGATGTGCAAGTTCCTTGGCACAAGCTATTTTTATTGCCACTTTCAGATGATTTCTTTACACAGAATAACAAGTGCCCCAGGCTCCCCATGTATCCCACTTTTGCACTCTTCTTTGCTCCACAATAGAGAAAATGCTGTTATATGTCTTATATGCTTTAACCCTCTAAGAATGGGTGAAACAAGCCTTTTGATAACACATTCCAGGCCAGATTAAGAGAGCCACAAATAATAGCCAAAGCCCAGAAAAGTATTTTTTTCCTTGATTTCTCACTGCTTCCAGAAACCTCTGGGATTAAGGTCAGTGTTAGAAAATCCAAGACTTGCCTGTAGCCCTTTTCCTCCTCCTTCTTGTGCAGTTACATTGCCTTCTTCAGAAAGACATGTTGAATTGAGAGTATAATCATTTAATAGAGGCCCTCAGCATTTTATTAGCTCCTGCTTTTTCCTTGTTCTGACAATCCTCCCCATTCAGTATGTCAGTGCTGCCACATGGCATTTCTGCAATCGCAGCTACAGCAGCCACAGTAGCTACAGTAGGCTTCTTACTGTGCAAATTATCACAGATGAGAAAATAGTTTTCTGAAACCTCAGCTCCTTATTTGAGATGGTTATAACTGATCGGGTTATATGTGCAGAATATTGCCTCCAATGCATAACAACTGTGAAAAAACATTGCTTATCTCCCGTATAGGGGGCAGTTCAGCTGTTCAGTCAATACAAGGAGTCTCTGGAGAATGAAAAGTCAAGGGAACCTGACAGGTAGCTTCTGCTTAATATTGATGGGGCAGTTAAGATATTATGTCTGGTTCTGAATAGCTCTGTAGAATTCAAGGTGTGGCAAGGCAGAGAAAGAACGATATTAGTTTGCCGATGACACCAAGCTGTGTGGTTCGGTTGATACGCTGGAGGGAAGGGATGCCATCCAGAGGGACCTTGACACGCTTGTGAGGTGGGCCGATGCCAACCTTATGAAGTTTAACCAAGCCAAGTGCAAGGTCCTACACCTGGGTCGGGGCAACCCCAGGCACTGCTACAGGCTGGGCAGAGAAGAGATTCAGAGCAGCCCTGCAGAAAAGGACTTGGGGGTGTTGGTTGACGAAAAGCTTAACATGAGCCGGCAGTGTGCACTTGCAGCCCAGAAAGCCAACCGTATCCTGGGCTGCATCAAAAGAAGCGTGACCAGCAGGTCGAAGGAGGTGATCCTGTCCCTCTACTCTGCTCTTGTGAGACCCCACTTGGAGTACTGCGTACAGTTCTGGTGTCCTCAACATAAAAAGGACATGGAGCTGTTGGAGCGAGTCCAGAGGAGGGCCACGAGGATGATAAGAGGGCTGGAGCACCTCCCATATGAAGACAGGCTGAGGAAGTTGGGGCTGTTCAGCCTGGAGAAGAGAAGGCTGCGTGGTGACCTCATAGCAGCCTTCCAATATCTGAAGGGGGTCTACAAGGATGCTGGGGAGGGACTCTTCCTTAGGGACTGTAGTGGTAGGACAAGGGGTAATGGGTTCAAACTTAAACAGAGGAAGTTTAGATTAGATATAAGGAAGAAGTTCTTTACAGTGAGGGTGGTGAAGCACTGGAATGGGTTGCCCAGGGAGGTTGTGGATGCTTCATCCCTGGCAGTGTTCAAGGCCAGGTTGGACAGAGCCTTGAGCCACATGGTTTAGGGCAAGGTGTCCCTGCCCATGGCAGGGGGGTTGGAACTAGATGATCTTAAGGTCCTTTCCAACCCTTACGATTCTATGATTCTATGATTCTATTTCTGGCCAAGCCATTGAAAACTGCCTCTGTATTGCAGTCATGGGGCTACTCAATACAAAAGAGAACTTGAGACTGTCATCTTGGGGAACAGCATGTATCCCATGACACTGAAGATGAGAAACAAATGAAAGAGAGAAGAAAAGTTAGAGATGCTTGTTTTGGTGCTTCTTTTTATCCGTGGTATGGGAAAGATGTGTGTATGTATGGGCATAAGCATGTGATTAGATTAAACTTCTAAAAATAGTGTTCACATTTTCAGGCTGAAAATAGTTACGTGTTGTATGCGTGGACATGCATATTTAAGCTCTACAGCTGTGCTTTTAACTAACTTTGTTAAATATCACTTATTATCCAAGACTTAACTGCAATGGAGTGACACCATTCTGACAGCTCTTGGCACACGATATTAGCTATGAGCAGGTAAAAAATGACGTAGTCTTGAAAATAGTTTGAGAAGATAACCGTGCACCCTTAATCAGGGACCTTCTGGCTTGTGCTGTGCAGAGGCTGGCTGGCAAACTCAACCTGTAACCCTGGCTGAGGAAGGGGGTGTGTGCACAGCAAAACTGCAGAGCTGGGAGACCCCAGAGAAGCAGAGGAGGAGACACAGAATGTGTGACTAGCAGGTAATCAAGTAAAGAGATGGTGATGATGAGGTAGAAAAAAGGGCCCAGTCCTGTCTGCCCTGAAATATGCAGCAGTTTTGCCAATGACGGTCTGAGAGTCTATGGAATGAGGCCTTGTCAAGGGAAAGGAAAGGAAAAGAGAGGATAAAAAATGAAAACGAGGAGGTGAAGGAAAGAAAAGGAAAAGGCAGAGAAAGAATTCATCTTGCAAAATTAATGCATGAAGTGTTTAAGAGAGAGAGATAAATAGAAGGGAGTGGGAGGAAGAGAAAAAGAAGGCAAAATTCAAAATTTCCAAGTAGCAGAACTACCTAGGTTTTTGTTAATTACCCCTGTTTTGTGAACAGCTATCATATTATGAACGCTTACATATCAAATAAAGCAGAACTTGTGCAGCTGAAACCACTGAAGTAGAGCTAACTGGAAAGAAAGAAGAAAAACTTTTACCTTTATCTGCAAGGCTTAAATAGCTGAGGAGATTCTCTTCTAGAACAATAATATAGACAGACAAGATGGAGGCAAAGTAGCTAAATGACCTATTCAAGGTCATCTCACAAGCAACAGGCAAAGCTGAAAAGCTTGGAGTTACACTGCACAGTGAATGAACTCACAAAGCTGACAGAGGGCTAGCATGCTTTAATCCAGTTTTGTTTTCTTTATCTCCAAATGAATCCCAAACATCAGGACATTGCTTTTTCTCCCTTTAGAAACTTCTTTAATTTAAGAATGAAATAGATGTTCCAGTGCTATCTGAACTCTCCTGATGCTGCCTAAGATGGTCTTTCTCAGTATATTCCTCCCATGCAAAGCTCAACTCTAATGATTCTGTTTGTTCTGAAGCATAGCTAGAGGTATATTAAGCTACCTGTTTTGGCTGAAACCAGGACACTAACACAGCTTCAATGACCTGATGATTCCCAGTAAAGAACAGAAAATGATACAGCAGAATAATTCCTCCCTATGGAGTTTCCTGCAATGTCTGTTTTCTACAGTTATACTAGTTAATATTTCTAAAGACAAGTAATGTAACTATGAGGCACTGGAGGCCAAATTCCAAACTAGTGCAAAAACACTAATCAGAACTTGAAGTAGGGTTCAGCATAGACTTTTTTAACTTGAAAGAGAGTATCTTGCAAAGAAGGGCCAGATGAACAGGTATATGTAAGTACTTCCCACTATAGCTAACAGTATATGCTTTAAACAGTATCTGTGCCCTCAGGTTAAAGCATTAAGAATTTATATTAAATAAGCTACTTGACAGAGTGTGCTTCCAAGTGCCATCCTGTTGAGCCCTTTACTGAAACCATGGGGTTTTTGCGTATTGTTAGGTCTTTGATTGCTGAGGATATTTCTTATAGTGCAGTTTTAGCTTTGTGTCTTCTAAGGAAGGAGATATTTGAATCTCATTCTATGTTAAAGGAATAGTTTGATGAGTCAGCATACCAGTCCAACGAAAATCCTGTTGATTAATCACAGAATCAACTAAGTTGGAAAAGGCCTTTAAGATCAAGTACAACTGTTACCTCAGCACTGCCAAGTACACCACTAAACCGTGTCCCTAAGGTCCTTTATGCAGTTTCTGAACACTTCCAGGGATGATGATTCCACCACTGCTCTGGGCAGCTTGTTCCAATCTCTGACTACCCTTTCGGTGGAGAATTTTTCCTAATATCCAGTCTAAACCTCCCCTGGCGCAGCTTGAGGCCATTACCTCATGTCCTGGGAGAAGAGACCAGCCACCTCCTTGCTCCATCCTCCTTTGAGGTAGTTGTAGAGATGTAGTGAAACCAAATCAATGATTTATTATATACACAAACCCATTTTCCATTGAAGTCACTTGACACCAATGAAAACAAATCTTTGGAAAAAAGTTATCATTAGCAACAAGAATAGTAGAGAAAAAGTGGACTGTTTACTCACTATCCATCACTTACATTATTAAAGTGAAGAATCACATATTATTTTATGCATATATGTATGTATTTTTGTAAACTGTTGCTGTTGCACAAAATTCTGTTAAATATTGTTTCTAAATGATTTTGTTTATTTTATTGCAAGACATAGGAGAGTATAGATAATAAAAAAAGTGAAAACGTTATCATGTAATACACACTATTGTAGTGGGAAGAGTGCAACATCAATGATTTGCATACAAGTTTCATAAATAGAAGCATTCTGAGTGGTGGGTCTATAATATCAATAATAGTCATGCCAGTCATGAAACTATATGTACATTGGTGTACTTATTTAAGAATCAAGTTCTTAGGTGACATGTTTAGAGTTCTAATGATATCAATGTTGATGTTGCAAGTAAGGAGTAGTATAAAATATGAAAAAGATAGTAGAAATAGATAATCATTGCTGATAATGTTGTATTTCAGGTACTATAGTATAATTGTTGAAGCATTTTCAGGAATGTAGAATCAGCAGACACAGACTAATGTCAAGGGGCATCTGGAAATTTTGCAGAGTTCTGAGGAGCCATTACCAAACCCTATGAGGGCATCAGGTATGGAAGCCATTTTAGACAAACATTGTTACTCAAGAAGACAATTTTTCTGTTGTTCACCAGTGGCCAGGTTCATTGAATTGGTTGTTCAACTGTTACTGGCTCAGAACTACAAGTGGTAGCTCCTGAAAACAAATCTCTTGGCAAAGTACTCCTGTCTTCTTTCCAAACAAGTTGAAATCGATCCTAAATATAACCACTTTAAGACTGAAATATACAATCCAGTTGACTTGACCTTTCATACTAATAATGAAATGGAATCATGAGAAAGAAATTCAATGTCTCCATCTCCTCCAGCCTAAGAGGACCTAACAGATATTCAAGCACAAACTAAATTTTGAACAGATTGGTTAAAGTACGCACATGGTTTTAGAAAGAAATGGAGATTCCCTTTTTCAGATGATAAATTCCAGTCCTGTGTTTACAACCACTGGCTTTGAGATTGTTTTATTTTTGGGGGCAGAAGGCTTTTTGAATCAATGGGTCTAATTTTGGAATTATAATCCTGTACATAAATGAAGCCACACTTCTACAGGGCTTCTGCTGGTGTAGATAGTTACATGTAAATGACAAAATAGTCTCTTGAAAAATTTCTGAATCAAGGCAACCATTTAGACCAAATCAGCAGCCACTGGTGGCTGAAAGGTGTGTTTGTCTGCTTCAGACACAAGAGGCAATCTTTCTGTATATGTACAACATCCTCTGCCAGATACCAAGGTAAGGTGCATGACACCGAGCAGTTCTCATATTTGTCTGAAAATTAGATTGTGGTGCCCTTTATGCTGGATAGTGATTTACCCTACCACAATTTCCCTCCCAACTGGCAATATCATTTCTGTCAGTAAGTCACTAGTACAGACTTCAATGCAGGTGCCAGAGCTACCTTTAAAACACGTGATCTGGGCTGCATGTGGATTCCTATATGCAGCCCAGCATAGTTTTCCCACTAGAACTCAGACTTAGGAGTTTTGCATTAAGATAGCCGGTGTGCAAAGGTGTGTAGTGATGGCCTCTTTTATCAGGGTTATTAACTGCAAACTTGTGAGTAGTTTTTCAAAGGCCTTTTCTTTGGCTTTCTGGGTGCTGCATTCCCAAAGTAGTATTGTAGCACCAGGAAACATTAATTCATGATGGCATGTCATTATATTGAGACTTCAGCAATGAGTGATAGATTCCAAGACTTAATTGAAGTATGGCTATTATAGATTTGGTTATGCTTTTGGCCACATGGGGCTTCACTGGAATTATTTTGAATTTATGTAACTGTAACTGAAACCAGAATTTGTCCCCATGGCAATTAAACATTTCAGAGTTTGGCTTGCTGGTGATTAGTAAACTAACACCTTTGAAAAACAGTTTACACAAACATATACTAATTGTATTTTCGAGTTCAATTACAGGATCAGTTTTATCCTGTAGAGACACATCTGCTATATAACACTATTTTCACAATTAATGTTTTCTAAATGAAGGTGATTTCTAGTTTGTTTTCAAAACAGAAGAATGACAAGTCATTATTTGAAAATGAAAGATCAGACAATTTGACAGGCTTGAGCTATCATAAAGAGTAAAATGTAAGGTGTGAACATACAAACAAAAAAAAGTAGGTGGGCAGAAGAAGATGTATTCTCTAATCTAGCAAAATTTAAATTAGAGCAGTCAAATTCTAAGCAACTTCTTAATGGAAATGTCAGTGTAGCTGTAATAATGGCAGCAGTACCAGGTGCTAGCTCAAGAAATAATCAAATAAAAAATAAAATCAAGACAGAAGAAGAAAGTAAAATAGTAATATCTAATGTGAGAGAATATTTCCTTTACAATCTAACTGCATGTCAACTCTGTTAAAGCCACTCCTCTGATAAATCAAACAAGCACACACACCTTAACTATGTACACATTAGGGATGCTTTATTTTTATTACTTACTATGTCACCTAAATTGGAAGGGGTCTGGAATATTAAAAAAAACCTTTTTATGATTGCGTCAGTTATATAATAAATATCTATCACATTCATCGGAAAATGTGCTTCAGACGCCATCACCAAACGTGTTCAAAGACCTAGACCAAAAACAGGCTGAAGCTAAAGTACATTTTGAAAGTCGTTAAGAAAGACTAAGCACTTTCCCAGTGCAATAACAGGGATTTATTGTATACAACTCCTCAGAGGAAACCTCCTATGGGCTCAGCTACTCTGATTTAGGGGAATGAAAGAAAAATCTTTCTGACTGTAAATCTGGCAGTGGGGTTTTCATCCACTGTAATGGACTTTTTGCTGTGTTAATGAAATGCTGATTGCCAACCAGTAAAATGGATGCATCTTACTAACACAAGATCAATTGGACTTCCTTATTATAACAAAGGTCGTATTCATTTTTCTTAATTAATCACCCACATCATCAGCACATCTTGGCTGTAGTCAACTAGTGATTACAAATTGAGTCTGGGTAACTGGTCTCTATCCTGCAAAAGGAACATTTTAAATCATGTTCTCATTTGCCTGTGCAGTAGCTGAAATAGTGCAAATGCACTCATAAGCAGAGAGTAGACTTTATTTTCTTTGCAATTTAGCCAAGATCTGGAGACTCTCCAACAGCAATTAGATCATTCCATCTTCTTTAGAATTCAGGAGAATAGAGAAATTTTATCCCATTGTGAAAAGCAATGTTTCTCTATAATTATTTGGTCAACAGAAGAATCAGATTCAGGTTACATATGGTGATTTATTTGATTTATTCCAGTCCATATGTTGTGTCTGTAACAATGGTATCCAAGTAGTTCTCATTGGTATTGAAACTTCTCTAATTTCTCTTTTTCTCTTTCTCCTCACCTCCCTTTTTCTGTTCCTTAGTGGCAGATGGAAGAAACCAGCTTGTTTAAATTTTTGTATATGGATTTTGTATACTCACCTTCTGTATACAGATTGATCATACTTCTTCTCTTCTTTAGCAGCAGGTGGAGAAAATGTGTACATCCTCCTTATTAAAATTTTGGTCTTTAAATCTGTGAAAGCTAAACTTATCCACCAGTTACATCCTCTGAATTTCTTCTGTGGACTTGGAAGGATCAGAAACTGTGCAGAAACAGTTTGTAGGAAGTCTGTGGATCACTGTACAGTGCCTAGTGGGAATAAAGTGCTTTAATTCACCTGCACAATGAGCAGGAAGCCCCTACAGCAGAGCAATCTGAAGAACTGAGGATAGATGGAGTAGTTGATGCACTGCTGCTTGTTGGACAAATTATAAACTTGTGTCTTTCATCTAAGAGGAAAGCATGAAATATGTGGCTACAGATCACAGTGTGAGGGGTTCACTCCACCTTTTCTGCAAGGTGCTGGACATCTGTCAGTTTGGGCATTTTGAAAGTGAAGGAAATCGTTCAGTAGCCGAAGAAGATGTCAGTATGGTGTTGCCAAATCTCAAAAATGATGTTGTCAAATGTCTCAAAAATGATGCTGTCAAGAGGAAGGCAGGCAGAGTGGCCTTATAATACCTGATATACTCTGAACAACTTAAAACAAACTGGGCTATCTTTCCTAGAAGTACTTAAAGTGGCCATGAATTTATATCTTCAAATCATAAGGTCTTACTATAGTTATCATTTTCTTTAACCTTCAACTTAATTTTATTTTTTTTTTACTATTGAAGTTGGAAGTCAGCTTTAGAGAGAGCTGCTAATGCTCTTCAACTGAAGTTGCTAAAGAGTTGCTAAAGCTCTTCAAGACTTGGGTGGTTTCTACATGTTATAAAGCCAAACCAACAGATTAAGTCAGAATCTCATTCCAGTTAAAATAGATTGGTATTTTTCAATGTTTCATTTCATTGCACTTTGAAGAAAATGTTAGCTTTTGTGTGTTCATATTTCATGACTATTCATAACAGATATGGAGATCGCAGCTTAACTTCCATTGCTTGAATATAGCATCAGTAAGGTTGTTTAACTTAATCTCTGCTCCCTACTGTGCAAAAAATCTCTAAATTTTGAACCTGCTTTCTGATAGCTTTTCCTTTTCTATTATATACCATTGCTATTTGAGTTCAATTATATCCTCCAAGGTTACTTTTCATAGCATTCCTGACCAGTTTAAGAAGCCTGCTGCCATTGTGCACACTATAACATCAGAAAGATAGCACTGATGTTGCCAAGAGAAGCGTCCCTGTCTCTTGCTTAGATTTTTTTGTAACATAGACAAAGTGAGATAATAATATTATGCTAAATGTGATTAATATGGTAATCACATTTGTCATTTCTGAAGCATTCTATCAGCTCTTCTTCTGTTTCAGACAAGGGAAGTCTCTTCTCATTTTCTTCCACACTTTATCTTTTCAAAAAGGAAAAACATAAATAAATTTTGCAGGGGAAGGGTGTCCTTATTCAGTTTCAATCTGCTATAAAGGAATAATCTCCCATGTAAGCCTCAAGGACCAAGCCTATCGTGTAGAATGCACCACGTTTTCCATTTACTGTATTCACATAATCGGTGTGAGACTGACCAAAAAACATCTCCGTATTAACATGGTTAAGCTTGGTTATAGATAAATTCACAGGAAATACCATATTTCTTGGTGCTCAGAAAACCCTGTGTTTATGGGGACCTTCTTCAGCCTGATTTCAAGTGTCTGTTTACATCCGACATCTAGCAAAGCACTTCAGCACATCCTTATGGTTTAACGGGTATCTAATGTTGTGCTGGATTAAAAAAATGTTGGAGCCATACAATATTGTCATTTTTAGGCTGACATCTTTATTAATGCTGGTAGAGATCTCTGCATCAGACAGTGGTAAATGTCAGTAAGTAACCATTGCCACCATACAGACTTTCACAGACAGCTCACCCTCGTGTTTGAAAGGATATGTTTGGAAGATATAATTTTCATGAGCTGCAGAAGGTGATGGGTTTAGGATGGTAACCTCCCCTATTATGCACCACATTAAGGAACTTCTTATTTGGTTGGGTCTGATACCCAGATCTAAAGTCCCAGCAATTCACTTAATTATTAAGGGAATGGATTGCTCTGTGTCCCTTTGTGTGTGTTCAAATACCTGGTACAGCTCAGAGGCAGCTTCGTGCAGAGAAAACCCTCAGACGAAAAAATCAGATCTCAAAATACGAGAATCTGAAGCAAAGAAGCAACACTTTGCAGTATGT
This sequence comes from Strigops habroptila, assembly GCF_004027225.2. NCBI lineage: Eukaryota > Metazoa > Chordata > Aves > Psittaciformes > Psittacidae > Strigops > Strigops habroptila. The sequence goes on along the minus strand of NC_044283.2, from coordinate 10,591,957 downwards.
CTGTACTTACTGTGCCACTGTGGGGAAGAGGAAAACTAGGTCAGAGGTAGTAGTGAGAGCTGAGTGCAGCTGAAAGCAACTGAGGTAGATCAAACCAAGGACACCAGTTGCTCTTCAAACAACTTCTCAGAACCAATGTTGTGCAAGGGCACAGTCATACTGGTACTTCACATCCATGAACTTCGGAAAAGCTTTTTATAAACCAAAGGCATACTAGGCTTTTGCCTGCGAAGTTTTAGGCACTTAACTTTTGAAGAAAGTCCTAACCACAGCAACTCTAGGACTAGAAAAAGAAAAGTTTTCTGGAGTTTACTTCTAGTAAAGGTTCAGACTTTTCTGCTGATAGCAAAAAGTTCTCTGACCTTCCCAATAAAAGGTCAAATTCTGAAAAGTTCTGAGCATCTGTAATTTTCACTACAATCAACCTCTGAATGTTATATACCTTCAAGGACTTGGCAGAAAGACTTCCTACAGTAGAAGGTATTGGAGGGACTTTGACATCCCAATCAGAAGAAGTAGGTGTTTTGAGGTAAAAGACCATCTGATTAGGAAAAAACACTTTTGATAGTTTCAGTCTTAATGTTACCACTAACTAGAGACCAGTATGTCCCTGATTTGCACGGTGAAGGGAAGTGTCTTGTGTCATGTGAGGAACCTGAGCAGCAAATGAATTAATGGGAACAGGCTCTGAGAAGAGTTGTCTCCACTTCCTCTTGGTTGGGAGGATCTTGTCTGTGTCAAGTAGTCTGGGCATTGTGGAAATAGACTGAGAAAAAATATGCAAAGCACAGGCAATGCCAACATAATGTGGCACTGGAACAAGACTACAAGGTCCCATTGGCCTGGCTGTATGTACTATTCTGACCCTTCAGTAATGAGGCAAAGGTGCTGTAAGTCTCATCAGAGGTGAAGGAGAAATATTTAAGAGACAAGTGAAACAGCAGCTGTTGGCTAACATACATAGAATTACTATGATTTTGCCCCAAAAGGTGCATAAGAAAGTACATCTTGAATTTGTAAAAAGGGTTTTGAGTCCTGATGGTTTTGAAGTTTCTGCAGTGTGGAAGGCAAAGAAGTGAGAGGAGTGTGGGGAGAATAGCCATTCAGGTTTAATTGGGCAAAGACATTTGTAAAGGATTTAAAACAGTTTAAATGCAGTTGTCTCTGGGGAGAAAAAAAGTTAAATATATGTGGTTTTTCGAAGTTCCAAGCAAGGAGATCATAGACAAAGGCAAAGACTGAGAAGCAGGCATTCAAAGAGAAGACTTAGAAGTAATTTTCCTTTCTTTTATGTCCTACTTTATAAAGGGATATAAAAGTTGTTGTTTGATCAACTAGTTGCACTGTACTGTTGAATTGTTTTTCAGCATGTAGTCTTCAATTAAAAACAAGTTTGAAAAGTGTAAAGCTTCTAAGTCTTTGGGGAAAAATCCCCACAACATTAGTATACAATTCTCTTAATTGATTTTTTTTTTTTTTTTGGGTGGGTTTACTGAACTACCTGATACAGTTTCAGCAAAGAATTGTGTTCCTTTTTGAAACAGGCTATAATTCTTGAGCTGAGATCTATGGATTGCTTCAAAAAACTGATGTCATTAAGGTTTTATCATTAGAGAAAATCCTTTAAAAGGAAATGTAAATGTATCAATATTTATGTTATGAAGAAACAGCAGGGAAAGCTTTTGGTAGCAGCCAAAGATTTTGATAGATAAGATGAAATTGGTTGGCAAAATGCAAAAAGCTGTTTGCTGATCATAGCTTCCAAACACCCAGCCCACCTTCCACTAGACCAGGTTGCTCAAAGCCCCATCCAACCTCGCCTTGAACAGTTTCAGGAATGGGGCAACCACAGCTTCTCAGGGCAAGCACAGTTTCTCTGGTCAACCTGTGCCAGTGCCTCATCACCCTCACAGTAAAGGTGTTTTGTGTTTTCTCAGAGGTGCTAAACTCTATGTATCTGCACTGGTATATATTGACCTTTCCATACAAATGTGCCTCTTTGACATTAGTCGCCTCTTAAATACCAATTTTACTTGGGAAGACAGGGTTAATCAATTTCTCCAGTGCTTAAAGATTGATGTTAAGTAAGTTGCTGTATGTTAGAAATTTCCTGCCGAAGGCACTTGAAGGGCATTGCTTCATCGGTCATGCTGCCTTGACTCCTTGAGAAGAGCCAGCTGCAGACTAACAGGCAATGTGTGCAAACAGAAGTTATTTGCCATGACTGCTAGTGACCTTTGGCAGTCTGGTTCCTGTGTCCATGCTTTCCAAAGACAATACAGAACACAATGTGCAAAGATGTGGCCTTTTGAATCTGTTTCTTACAGACTCATAATTAAAGCAAAGAACATCGGTGGGTAACACACTTTCCCTAAAGGGTGCACATTTGAGTAGTAAGTAAATCACCAGAATAAAGATGAATAGCAATAAAAAGGTTTCTTCAAGTATTATCAGCTTTGCCTAAGCAAATCTGATAGGGGAAGTGCATTGTCACTTGAGTTTTAACATCACCATATTTCCTACCCTTACCCTGTAACAGAAGCCTCTTCAAGGACTGTGAACATGAAATAGTTGCACCTGTGACTTAAACAGCAAAATATGCAGTATCTGGTTCCAGAGACTTCTTGTATCTGAAGAAATGCTTTATGCAGTATGAGAGACCTTTTAAAATAACTACATACTAAAAATCAGTTGATTTTAATGAAATCTCGCTAGGTTGGTTTGGTTGGTTTGAAACTTGGCACATGTGCTCTTTTTTTCCTACTTGGCCTTGTGTAGGAGTACTATGATTTTAAATGAGTTCCTGAGAAATTCTATGCTCAGGAAAAATGGTTAGGTCAAACAGTGCTTGATTAAAACAAGTGATTAATGTCTCTTAGGAGTAGCCAGCCTTCACTTGCTAAGTCAAAGATGAGACCACACTGTGAACCACACAGCCCTCAGTTTAGTGTGGTCACTCATGTGAAATGACCTCTAAGGCTTCTCAGGGCTTTCACTTATCTGCTGCAGTTTTCGGGTAGTCAGGTTATCTGGACCTCTCAGTAATCCAGCCTCATTAGTAAACATTTCCTCTTTCCTTAAAGCCAATCATCAGATCAACACAATAGACCCTCCATCAGCACTGACACAGCATAGAAGCTGGATTCAAATCTTTCAGATAGCATTCCTGAGTGCAGGACTAGTGGTGTACTTCCACATCTCTGCCTAATGAAATTTATCTCCATGGGTTAGGGAAGTGAAGCTCTGCGGTACTCCCTGCAATTCTTGGGAAGGACTACAACTTGTCTGATATATGGGACAAAATATTGCTCATTTTCTCTTGTTAAATACGTAGTATAGGTAGTTTATCACACTTGACCTTGGCACTTTGCAGCCTAGAGTCTAACAAAAATTGCTGGACTCTTCAGCTGCATTAGCACCAATATCTGCCAACAGGACTTGAACTTCATCTTTGTGCATCTTCATGCTTTTGAAAGTGCAGTAGGCTTCATAATCCTTTGGAAGCATTTTCTCTGGCTTAAAATACCTCTAAATTGCAGTCAAAGCTGCAGTGTCTTCTAAGTAGATTTGAGATAATCTTAAAATATTGTACTCAGATACTGGTAGAACACTAGCTCTACAAAGCATGCCTTTAAGGCTTTATAAATTCATCAGTAGTCATGACATAATGAAGGACTATGGTCACGCTTATGATAAAGTACCTAAGCTAGGATGCTCATTTTGCTGAAGTCTGTGACGAGTCTATTGAAGGGTTGATGAGAATCAAGCATGGAGTTGCTCTTTGAATGTAAACCTGGAGCATTTCCATATAAATCAGTTCAAGAAGTTGCGTGCTGTTGGCTGCATTAGATCCCTTGACTGGAGTGGGGTAATTAATGCCCTTTTCTCTACTTTTTACAGAGCTCTTGAAAGTAGAGGTATTTTTTCCTGGATTCTTTGACTGAGCCATGTCTCCGGCTACATCACACACTTGAGTCTTTGCTCTGTCTGCTCACTTATCCAAGCTATAGGCTCTGACAGTAAGAAATAGGAAAGCATACATTTTTCTCCAGGCATACTTTGCTGTTCTGCGAAAGAGCTGCTGTGGCTGTGTTCTATGTTCCTTTCCTTGACAAAGATATTTATAGAGGTCACTAGCTAAGCCATTTCCTCCTAGACTCTTTTCTTATCATCACCTGGCCTGCCTTTCCATGACCTTGTGTTTATTTTGCTAAAGTGTGACACTTTTTTTGCACATATTTTTGTTGATTTATAATCAAACCAACAAAATAATAATGTAAAACAAATTCCTTCCTTCCCTCTTCATAGCAAGCCAAAGGGATTTTTTTAGGTTTTGAGTGATTTTATTCTTTTTTTAAGCTTCTAGAATGAAAATGGCTTGTATTGTCCTTGCTTGCTGGAAGGATCCTTGAGATGAGGATTTAGATTCTGGCTTTGCTGTCGGTTCTGTTGATACCCGTGGCTAGTAAACTTCTCTGTTACTATAAAAGGGGCACCATTTCATCTTCACTGTTTTTTGCCTTTTGAAATGACTGGCTGCTCTGGGCAGGGAGGCTTTCTTCCATTGTGTTCGTACAGGACCTCACATAGAACAAGATGCTGGTAAATCAATACAATTACTCTGATGAGCATAGCTGAGAATATGTTCTGAAAGTTTCTTTCACTTTACTACTGGTACACTCCATTATTTTTTTAACTTGTGAATTTTAATAACACTTTCTGCTCAGTAGATCCACTAAAGGCAACATTTTGACAGAGAACTATTCTACAAGAATAATTTATTAAAGAGACAGGTCTGTATTACAGGATGAATTTCCACATTTATTTGAGATGGTGCCAAGAGCTGCAGCAGGCTATACTGGATTACCTTTTGAAGCACAATGTTATTAGGTCAGAGATGATGCTTTCAAGAAGCCATTGGGAGTCAATTAAATTTTTTACGTGTTCTGGCCTATTTAGCAATGACATCTCCTGAGGTCAGGTCAGATTTGCTTCAACCACACTGTGCTTTTTCTGTGCAAGAATCACACAGGTATTCACAGGCCATTGCATCAACCTTTGGTAGCAAAACCCTCGCACAATTTACAGGCCTTTTTAAAAGTTATTGAAACAAAGATTATCAGGACATTTTGACCATCGCTGTACTCATATGATTCTTATTGCAACACTCCAGCTCTTGGCTTGGTAAAATCCTTCATGACTTGACAACTATTTTGCCAGAAATTATTTTTCCTGCTCTGCAAACAAGACCTATTCTGGTGGAGATCTTGGTTCATGATATGTAGAAGGCTTAAGGGATGCACAAGAAAACAAAAGAAAGCAGAATGATCTAAGACTGATCAAAGAAAAAGATTAATCCAATCTCCCTTCTTCCTTTTTTTTTTTTTTTTCTAGTATCCTGTCACAAAAGAAAAGATATTTCTCTATAAGATATCTGTAAGGTACCTTACAGAGCCCTGAGGTTGTAAGTTACTTTGAGATCTTTGTCCCTTTCCTATGAAAATGTGGTTGATGTAGTCCGTGCTGTGTACAAACTGGGTGAAGAAGTAGCATGTCATAATGCATCACACTGGTTTCAAGCAGTATATGTAGATGTGTCAGGAGAAGAGCTGTTTTTTACAGCCAACACCTCTTTTGAGCAGAGGCTACTCTGGCTTGAGAACAGAGGAAGCACGAGGAAGTGACGCCACTCTTCCTTCCTCTTTCACTCCTGAGGACCAGAGTGAAGGCTGGAATCAAGACTGGGGGAACCTCCAACACTATGAGCAAGCCAGAATTTCTCCGTGCTCAGACAGGAGGAGGAATCAAAGAAATAGGCAAAACTCCCCTTTTCTAATAAAAACAGGATCATCAGAAAGGCATACAAGTTTATAACTTGGGAAACTCTACGATGTTCTTTGGAAGAAAGTAGTCCAAATGGGAAAAACATTTATTTCCCAAGAAAGCTTTCTAATGGGCATTGAATTCAGAAAGCAAAACCTACTATGAACATAAGCAAAAAGGCTGACTTCTGTGTTGTTTGGATGTACTTAAATATCTGAAGACTTCTCTCTTTTTTCCTGAATGTATTTCCCCATGCTGTTCTGTCCTGGGTAACACCAAAATGATGTTAGCTTGGCCGACTCCTAACCCAAAGAAACTGTGCTTGTGTTAGCATCTGATAACCAGTACAGTCCACTAAGGATTTGATATTGAAAAGTTCAGGACGTACAGCTCACATTGCAAGCAATATGAAGAGCAGGTGCTCAGTCCTACTCAGGACGCAACGGACACTTGAGACATTTAGTGCAAGTTCAGGTGTATTTGGATACTCAACATTCCTCTCAAATCAGATTTCCATTTTCAAAATATTGTTCTATCCTGTTCTTTTTTCCAAGTCCTACATTTCAGTAAGTGCTTTACCTACCGTCTCCTGTCATAAACCTAATCCTTCATTCTGGAAGGGTTTTGTCCAAGGCTTGCAAAGGCATTCAGGCACAGGGTAAGTGCCTGGATAGTTCAGGTGCATGAATACACTGAAAAGAAAATAATGTAGGTATGTACCTGAACTGAGCAAGATACCTATGATGGCTTGTATATCTGGAGAAGCCTTGTAGTCCTGGTCCTTTACAGAGTTTTAGTAACTCCAATAAAAAGTATACAGTCAATTGCAATTAAACTTTGTGGGACCCAAGCCACAAACTGTAACTTTCCAAGGGAGAACTTGTCCTTTTCTATCTACTTCCACTATGTCTTCTGCCAAGCAACACCTACAAACTTAATTGTGCCTGTAGGCTAGAAGTAGGCATTTTTTTCATTTTCCTTTGCTTTCAGTTTTTGGTAGGTTTCCTCCAAAATTCAATGCCACTCATACCTAAATCATTTGTAGATTATTATCTCAGTTCATTTAATAGTTAGGGAAGAAAAAAAAAGAAGTGGTGGGAGCTAGATACTTTAAAGTATCAAAATCCTTCATGTTTCTTATTGATACTTTTAAAACTAGATGTGAGTTTTCAAACCAATAAGGCATTGTTGTATCAAAGTTGACCTAAGTTTTAATTAAAAATTAAGGACTCTTACTGAAAAACTAAAATGTAACCTCTCATTTCAAATAACACAAAATTACTTGTTGGCCTAGGATGAAATGACTGGCATTTTAATTTCATTAAGAAAATATGTTGATTGAGTCAGCTGTTGAAAATCCTCTTAACCAAAAAACTTCCTTCCAGTCATATGCTAGGCATTGCTATAATAAGATAATGATCTTTTTATTGAGAGGAATGGTAATATGTTATAATTACTAGTAATAAAACGGTATAGATGTACAATATCTATAAAGGGACATAATAGAATAATTGCTTGGCAAAATGAACTGACTTATTCAGATTTTTCAGAAGAGAGAGATTTTAATTTTCCATCTATAGAATCTAAAAGATTGAGGTAAATTTAGGAGTGTTTACTTTGCCAGCTTTGCCTTCAATTCAGCATATTTTCAGAGGCAGAACTTTAGATACTGGAACTGGAGCTGCAATATGAAAATTGTGAGTTACTTCAGAAATAGTCCAGTAAAACATCTCAATATGGCAGGCTATTTTTGAAGGCATTCTATATATGAGTTTAGACGGCTTGAAATCTCGATTAGTCATTTTGCAGCAACTGCTGCATCACTGAAATTGCTGCTTTCTCTGCTTACTCGTGACAGCACAGTTCAGCACAGCAGGATGAAGCCTGGCAGCTTTAAGGGATGAAGGGTCTAGGACTAGCCAGAGTGTGTTTCTAAGGCAGTCACTGTCTCAAGCCCATTTCAGAAGGAAGTCTCTCAGTAGGAAGCAGTGATTCGTGATTTACATGAAGTATGAGTGTACCAGCATATTTTACGGAGAACAGTCTGAAGGATCCCATAAATCCTACTGCTACCCATAACCACTATTCATAGTTCTGGGTTTTAATTGTTTGTTTGCTTGTTTGCTTTTCTCCAAGTGCCTAAAGATTTTCATTGTTTTATTTGGGTATGGGGGTGTCTGTGCGTAGGCACATGAAACAACTGTGAATTGGTAGGGATTGATTGAAGTCCTAGACAGCAGTCACAGTGGTATTTTAATATTCAGGGTTTCAGAGCAACTGCACTTCCAGTATTTCAAATCTCTTCATTCATGGGATGCTTGCATGCGAACTGAATACGAGATCTTGGTCATTTTAATTCCCCAGTGTCAGTACTGCTTGCAGTTTGTCCTAACTCATTTTCTTCTGCAGCTGTTAAAAATTTGCTATTTATTCCTTTTTAACATGATCATACAAAATCAGGCACAGCAACAATTTTAGAATCATTCATTAGATATTTTGGACAGTTGAGGAGTGGGGCAAATGTTGAATTGAGCAAGGAGCAGGCTGAAGAGGGAAATGACAGTTACATGGAAGGATGGATGAAGTCTGAAAGATCTTAATTGATATTTTCACTGAACTTATGATATGTGTATGCTAACAAATTATTCTGGTAACAAAAATTGAGGTTTTTTCAATAGATAGATAGAGAATTGAAATACAGTACAGAAAAGAACAGATAGCTGTGAAAACTGGAATACCGAAAAGAAAATCAGAATTCCAGGTTATACTCTGAGGAATTAATCCTACAAAGAAATTGGGTTCTTTAGTTTGCAGTAATGGGCATGGAATAAACCTATGTGTATTTTCAGATGTTATTTCGAGGACAAATACATACAAAACTCCTATGAATAAAAAGAGAAGTTTCTTTCAATCTTTGCAGGGTTGTAGCAAAATAATAATCCTTGATACTTTAAAATGGAATTTGATTAATTGTCATAAGGGATTGAAGATGTGATTCCAGCTTTAGCAGGGCATGTAATAGACACTGGCTCAAGAGTACTCTCAATATAGGAAATTGTTAGATATCTCCACCTCACTTTTCTTCAGTCTTAGCTATGGTTAATGCTGTTTATATATGACAGTAATCTTGACCTACCTGGGAGAAAGTAAAATCAATTCATGTGAGCGAGAGTTACAGAAGAGAAGGTGTTGCTTATATATTGGTGTGTTTCAATCTGCAGATCCCAAGTAGTTAAAAACTTTTAATGCTATGCAAGATCCAATCCTCCAATCAAAACTAGAGATATACTGGCTTTGGCTTTTGTAGCACTGAGATAGTCAGTCATACACTGTCTTGGCCGACAAGTTTAAGCTATAACAATGGGACTGTGGGCTTAAAACAAAATTATAATGGATATGGCAAACTTAGTTCATGAATTAAAGGTCACTATTTTAGGGAGCCACTGTGTAATTTCACATCATTACTGACTCATGTATTCCTTGGTATGGATTACTCATGTTTCTGTTAATGTAATTGGGGGTGGTTTGCAATTAAGACTGTTTGGCTGCTGTCAGCTAGGATAGAGGTACTTATTAACGTTGCTTTAAGGGCGAGTGGGTGTGTGCACATGTTTCAGAAACATCTCCGTCTTGGAACTGAATTTGGAGCAACACATTTAAAGAACCCTGTATTTATTTGTTTCAGCTGGACTCTTTCCAGTAATTTTCTCATCTTCTTGTAAACTTCCATAAAAATTCCCTTGGAAAGTTCTAGGCAAAGCACTTCAATGTTCAAGACCAGCCCTTAAAATCATTGTAGCATAGCATGTCATATACATGTGTTCAAAGTAGTTATGTTAGCTGCTGGGGATGTAATCAGATTCTGAGCATGTGTTAAAATCTATCATGCTGCTAGTGAATAGTTTTAAGATATTTTCAAGACAATCGATCTCTTCCTTTATTATTTCTAAAAGAGGGTGTTTCAAACCAAAACAGATCACAGCACATAGCACAAAGACATTGTCAAAGAAAATTTGTCCATGTCTATAAAAATTGCAGTAGCAAGGCTTGCAAATTGAATATCGATTAGGTATTACTTTCATTAATGGCTCTTTAACAAGTTGCCTCAGTGCGGTGAAAATGATTCTGGGGTGGGTAGTTCATAGCTTCAATGTGTGACCTAGCTTTCTCGTGCTGCGTGCTTTTGAAAATCTACTGATTCATTCGGCATGTATTGAGCAAGCAGGGCAAACTGTAGGATGCACCAGAGCTCCTTGAAGTACATATTTCCACTTGCATGGAAGTATGGATCAGTCAGGGATTAACAGATATGTAAGGATTTTGAGTCCTGGGAGGTGGTGAGCACACAGAAAATGTTAAAGTTCATGACGAGGAATATGTTGTATCCTACAATCAATCTGTAACATAATGATGTTGCTAAATCATCTAACAACTACATACTGTGATTGGCCGAAATTTGCATTTAGAGTCATCAAAACCTCAGAGGAAATTATTTTAAACTCAGATGGAATAGCCACATTCATGTTTTAATATTGAAGTTAAAAGTCAGAATGCTAACATGAAAATAATTGTACTGGCTTGTTCAACCCCTCGTAGTCTGTTCACAAAACAGCATTGTAATCTAAAAGGTCCTTTTTATGACAGGAAATAGATTTCATTTGTTCATTGTTCTACTTCAAGGAAAAAAACTGAACTAGTCTGTTTAAATTGTTTTTGGGTCTCATATGCAGCCTAAATATACCAGTTATCCTTAATTTGGGTCTTTGAGAACTATATGAAACATATGAACTTCAGAAATAATCAGGCAAGAAAAAGAAATCCTGAAATTAATAAATAACGTTTAGCTACTTACTGTTGGAGAGAATTATTGTGACAATAACCTGCTGTCCTTAGAGGGTGGCTTGAACAACCTTTTTTGTACTCACGACACATTTAGACCCATTTAAAAAAAGCATAAACTTAGTGCACATCAGCATCTGGCTGGTGGAGAACACAGCAATTGCTAAGCAGTAACCTGGAAAGAGACTTAGTCTGAAAATATTTGTGTAACACATTTCATCTATTTTTGACCAGCTGTGTTGACAGAAAAAAATAACAGTGAAACTGTATTCAAAGTGGGTTTTTTTCCCCCTCAAAATAAAAGCATAGAAAAATGGTGCAAAGTCATATTGTCCCTCAGTTACATCCAGGTAGCTATAACACAAGGGGCAAATTCTACCCTGACTGTTTAATGTAAAAACTTGGAAAACATGTTGCCATTTAAATTTGGTTTTTTTTTTTTTAACTGAGAGAAGGATTGATCCATTTCCTTATTTAGTTTTGCATTAACTTAACTCTTTCTCTTTTAGAGGGATCCATTCAGCATTTTGAGTGGTGAAGCCTTTTCAAAATCCTCAGTGTTGAGCTACTTTACAAGACAATATGGTTTTAATTTCTTACACATATTTTGGGCTTAGTGGAGCTGTTAGAATTTGTCTTTGTCTACCTGCTGAAGACAACCCATAATTTCTTTACTCCAAAATAGATCTTGACTTCTCATGGCATTTTGTACATGGGAACATCTCCCTGCTATTACTGTCTGATATTTAAATAGTACGCGCTTTCTCACAGGAAGGGCTCATGGGGAACATTGAAACTTTCCAAACATGCACGACTTTCTCTCCTCGATGTTGAAGTCCACCCACTCATAGAGTGGGAGCCTCATAACACAGGTAATTGGAGCATCAAGTGCTGCATAACCAGGAGGAAGGTAGATGAAGGTACTGGGACATACCAATGCCTTTGGAAGCCTGAAGAAGGCACTGGGACATGGCAGTGCCATAGAATCATAGAATCATAGAATCATAGAATAGTTAGGGTTGGAAAGGACCTTAAGATCATCTAGTTCCAACCCCCATGGACCCTCATGAAGAGCAGTAGGCTCGCACCTTGTTCTCCAGCACTCCTCTATGGTCAAACTTCTCTCATATTGGTTACGTGGTTTTACACTGTATCTGAACTAGATGTCCACATTTTGTAGTATCTTTTCTTAATTGCGGAAGGGAAGAAGTCACTAACTGACTAGTGAGCTTACAGGTCCTGCTTTTGTGTAATAAGTCCACATAAATCATGTTTCAAGCAGATCCCATTTACTATAAATTGAATTTCTGCAGAAGTGTCCTCTTTTTTTTTTTTTTTAGTTTAGTGAGGGAACAGTTCTTGCAATCTCATCTCTTACACAGTGTTTGTTAACATTCATAAACAACAAAGTGCAATAGGCTCTTCATCATAGTGCAATAGGCTCTTCATCATACTTCTCTTTTTTACATTTAATTTATTACTCCTACAGCAAAGAATCTGTAGGACTTCACATTGATGCAAATGTCACTTAGATGCTTTTATTTTTCATCCAAAATACTCCAAAGATGTTAATGAATAGTTGAAATACTAGAGAAACAGATCTTTTGGAGCTTGTATTTATATCAACTCCAGATCTTGCTATGACAGCAATGCATAAATACATCTAAATATGTTGCAAAATAAAGTAATCCTTAAAGCATTCTTTTAGAAGGAATAAGAAGACCAAGAACAGGGAGCATTTTTACTTCTATTGCATCAGTGCCCATTAGAGGTTAAGAGGAAAGCTGGATAATGTGCAGCTTTTTGATATTTCATATGCAATTTCCACATTTAAGCAAATTTCAAGGTGTTGGCTAACTGTGATTGAGCAAAGTTGACACTGAGCTTTATTTTAAATGTACTTGATTTGATCTGGAATAAACCATGGTCTTGTTTTATGATAGTGTTTGCTTTTTACCACTAAGGCAGTGATTACTGAACATGCAGAAAATTCAAAACTTCTTTGTATTCTGTGCAGTGACTCAGTCTGTGGTTTTGAATATGGCAATATCCAGAACTTGAGATTCACTCTGAGGATTGCCATATAATAATCTGGAAAGGATATTGCTATAGCCATGTACACTTCTACTAAAGATGCTGCCAATCTATATTGGGTTAGCCAGAACTTTTCTATGCGGTATTCTTTCAGCTTTCTCTTTGCAAAATACTCATACCTCCTATGTTAATCATAGAATCGTAGAATCATAGAATAGTTAGGGTTGGAAGGGACCTTAACATAATGAGTTTTTTATATTTTCTAGAATATGCCCAGGTTACAGGTCTTCAGCTTTTGCTACAATACTGAATGTTATTTGAAGCACAAATTTCAGTGGTTCACACCCCTCTGCGACCCCTCTGCGGATGAGAAATACCCCTAAAAATCTCCAGGTCCAACAACCTATTGCCTTCCCAAAATTCTATGCAGAGCAGAAAAAGGGCAGTAAGTAAAGTCTCTTTTTACCCAGCGGCCAGTTCTGTCCTCCCTTTGACAGGCTCCTAGTTAATGCAGCTAATGGGTCCAGTGACAGCGGTCTCTGCTGACATTTTTCTGAGTCAAAAAAACCCAGAAGAGAACTGAAAAAGCAATTTTCTTATGTCTTCTCCTTTAAAAGAGAGCCTGGGAAATGATAATATAACAGCAAGCACAGAAGTTGCTCATGCCACTTCAATTTTTTTCTGAACTATGGATATACCGTCATGTTGGATGGGGTTGCATGATCATACATTTTCTCCATGCAGCGCTGGTACATGACCTAAGCACAGAACAGAAAATAACTAATGCAACAGGGATCGCTGCAACTTCCTTATTTTCCAATATTCTGAGCAAGAGTACTTTGGCAGAGGGGATTACTAGCTATATATGGTTTAATGTGTTTGAAAAACTGTCCCTTACCTTTACTTAAGGAGACCTTACATAGCACAGTTAAAAGTCAGGATGAGCATGACCAAGTCAGACTGACTTTAACAAAGTGATCAACTAGGTATTATCTGTAGAGATATGGTCAAGCTGGACTTCAGGAATGACCCCTGAATAGATCTGAATAGTGATTATTTTATAGCTCCTTGTGCTGGTAGAGATGCTGAGGGATAAAAGAAGATTGTTTTTCAAAAGTGTGTTGTATTTGCTGAATATAGAAAGATGGGTATGGTATTAATTTTAACCTGAGCTGTTGGTTTGCTGGTTTCTCTGCCTTATTTTATCTGTTGAAAGTGAGATTAAAGAAGCAAGAAAATAGAACTCCTCAGCTGAGAGGGGTTCTGTAAATTCTGGCAGTACCAGCTGCACCATCAGACTGTTGGGAAGTACTGTTATTTACCTGAGCAACCTAATCAATTTTACAGTATAAATAATTTCACAGCTAAATTTCTCCATTGTTGTGGGCGGAGATACTCTCCATGCTGTGTAACTGCTGTGTAACAGCGTGCCCGCCTGTGAACCACTACAACATGGATCTCCCAAAGAGAGCTTGTAACAACAGTGGTTTTGTGAAAGTAATTTTTCATTACTGCAAGGTATATATACTACTTCATACACCAGCTAGAAGTAATTACACAAGCTTAGCATGGTATAATTAGAAGCTTTTTTATGCCAGATGGAGGAACATTGTCAAGTTTTCTGTGAAAAACAAAAAAGAAAACATGAACATGATAATCCATTAGGTAAACATTTTCCAATATAAAGTCATCTTTCTAGTATCTTATTCACATTACCACATCAGATGTGGCTCCAGAAACTTCCTAGCAGTACTGCTTGCCTCATAAATGAAATGCTGCTATGAAAACAGCTTAATACAGTAATTTGGGGATTTAAGGGCTTACAATAATTCTATGAAGATGTAAATAGTTGTTTATTTAATACACTAACTTTAAGACTGAAAAATTACTGACTGAATGTAATCATGTATTTCTGTTATGCTTATGTTTTTTAGAAATAAAGAAATAGAATATTATCCAGCATTGCTTAATTCTCAGGTAAAATTAACCCATTTATTATTCACCCAGAGATGGCCTCTTAATGTTGAGTGTGGATATATCACTGGTTAGAAATTATTCTTCTGTTAAATAGACCCCTAGGCTGCAGCCAGCCATCATACTGTTTAAGTGATATCTTATCGCCACAGGCAACATCAGCATGAAAAGAAAGGTGTTCTGCCTGCATGACACTCATCTAGAGTGGCATTACTCAACACCTTGCATGTGGTGTGGGATGATGGAGAGTTTGAAAAGATGTTCTCACAGCACCTCACGGTAATGGAGCAGAAAGGAGTGAAATTATTTTGTTGAATCTTATATTTGCAAATGTGGGTGGAATTCTCTGCATAATTTTGGCTGAAATGAAGACTTTGCTTAATTTCCTCCCCTGCCTGGGGGAAGCGAACCCACACCCCCTTTGGGAATACTTCAGTCAGAAGGCTACCTACCACTTCTCTGGGGTAGGGTTCCCTCATGCCCTGGTTTGCATGAAATAATGACTTTCAATAATTTCAATAATTATCAATTAAATTGGCTGGGGAGAAACAGAATGGGAGCGAATCTACAGCCCAGAGATTAGGGTACTCATGTGGGAAATATTTAGCCAATTTTTCTCTAAAATAAGCAGAGAATATAGTTGAACCAAAGGCTGCCATTTATTCACCTGGCCTCAGAACCAAAGCACATCAGGTGACATCCAATCTTGTAGCTGAAGGTTACCATGGACCGATCTGAGAGCCATCATTTCTATAGCAAATGATACGCATAAGAAAAAAATGCCTCATTAAAAATACGTGGGCAAATATATTATGGCTATAAAGTGTCCTGGACATTTCTTGCTTTATCACGCAAAACATCATAAAAATATATTGGCTGTCCAGATGCTCAGATCAGGCCTATTTGAGAAGAAATAACATTATCTACATTTCCGTACTGCATGGATTGAAATCAAACTTGAATTTTATGGGTTATGTTACAATGTTAGATAAATATCTGGGATGATTTTTTTTCTTCAAAATTTAATTGAATAACATTAATGGTTCTTGCAAAATCTTGCTTTAAAAAGTATTTTTATGTGCAATTTACCAGCCAAATGCTGTAGCTATCTCTTGAGTTTTATAATGTCGCTTTCATAGATTTGCAGAATCCATAAGCTCAAAAACAACAACTCAAATCATACTCTCCCTTACAAAGAATAACAATTGTGACATTGTCTTAAATAAATCATGGCAAGTAATTATTTGTTTGGAGAGGTGGATTTTTGAGGCTTTCTAGGGAAGTGGCTGGACTCTAAAATACGTGCAAGTGAACTGAAAGACAAAAACCCAAATGCAAACAGGCATGCATGAACTGCCCTCATTTTTGGCTCACTAGAGGAGTTATTCTGTGCATGCCATAGATCAGGGACCAGCCCTTCAACCTCTGTCTGTCACCTCTATCAATGTTGCCTGCACTCACATTTGCTTATATTCCTCTTCATATGTATGCTCTTTTAAATCCGTTATCTATAACCTCCTTAGGTCCTCTATATCAGAAAGACCCCCTACATCAAAGGACCTTTAAATCAGGCCCTTTGACATCTTCCTCCCCAAGCAAGGGGCAGAGTCCCTCTCCTCCCTACCCATCACACACTCTCCAGCCTCTTCACTAACAGCTTTGAAGTTTTCTGCCTTAACCATAACTTGGCAACCCCATAGAGTGACAGTAAGTTCCCTTCTACTGATGTGTGGCTGCAGTCCTGGGATCCACAATTCACATCTTGCTGCAGGATGTGAAACAATATTTCATTTGCTAACATTTGTGAAGCATTAGTGGATGGTCTGTCTGTGAAATGTCCTGGAACCTCTCACAGAAATCAGATATTTGTTTCTCTGGTGCTAGTAGTGCTAAATTACAAGCTCTTGAAAATTGAAGACATTTACTGCAAGACTGATTGCTTGAATAAACTAGCTTTTACTGCTTTGAAGCAATCAATTGGCTTTCTAGGATTCTGCTCCAACTTTAGATTAAACATGGCCTGAATCAGTAAAGTTCCCTCACACTGTGATTATTTTTTTCTAGTACTAAACGGGCAAAGAATAATCTCTTGTTACATTAAGGTTTACTAAACAGATACAGGTCCATTGATTTTAATGGCATTTTGTCTACTCAGTGGCTCAGAGCTTGCCCTGAGATATAATCTAGTTTGCCATAGCAGTGAGGGCTCTGCTGGAGCACACAAGACTAGCACTACCTGGATGAGGCAGTTGTATCTGTCAAAGGTGAGCCCTTAGTTCCCGTACCTGAAGTAGGAATCAGATCTGTATGTTCATACTTAACTGGCTAATGCTTTTGAACATGATTTGTCTCTGTGTGAAGCTGGCACAAAACTGAGATCAATCGATTTACCCAACTCTAGCCTTGATCAGTCAAAGAAAATGACTGATCCCTTATTTTGTTATTTGCTGACTTTCCTTCCCCTCAGATCTTCCTGGTTAGTTTTGAGAGTCTGGTAGAACTGGAATTGCTTCAGAGACAGGAAAGTGAGGGGGTTTTTGTTTGTGAAGGACAGGATCTTGTTTTTGGAAGAGTGGAAGAGACTGTGATATCCTGGTCTCGCTGACAGTTTTATCTATCATCCATCTATCTATCTATCTATCTATCTATCTATCTATCTATCTCTCTCTCTCTCTACTGGGGGGGTGTGTTGAGAAACGTATCTGAAGTTTCTGAAGTTGCATGAACCCAGGGGATTGCTACATGCTGCTATGAGATAATGTTCTGAGACTTTCATCCCTCAAGTTTGCTGTAAATCTCTGTGCATGTGAGCTTAGATATCTTCTGGGTTTCCACTTAACACAACATCCCGATGGGAGGAAAATAAAAAGCATATGGTCTTCCCCATGACAAACATCTCCACAGGGTTTAACTTTGTGGTTTTCTAAATCTCTTATATGAAAAATAAAGCTTATTTGGCACTTGCCACCTGCTAAATTGTCATCTTCCGAAACCAGGCTGAAAAATCCATGCTTTAATTGCAGGCGCTTTGGTTTCTCATCAGGGAAAGAATATGTATGATATTTTTGAAAAAGAAAATGCAGCTTTGATGGCAAAGTGATGAACCAAACATCAGTAAGGGTTCATCCCCGCCTTTCTCAGAAATAATCTGAAGCTATCAATTCAACCTTAGCTTACTAAGCAGCAGGCAGACTGCAAAAGACTTCATTTCTCACTCTCTGATCTCCTTTCATATGTTTGTTGGTTTAAGAATAAAATAATATTTCCAAGATCCAAAATCTTGGTACTGTGAAATGGAATGATAAAGCTCAGATTGATTTTACCAAGCTGAGGGGTTTCTGCCAGACTTTTAGTGTGGTGCACCTAGTCTGTTCACATCATTGATGCATGCAGTCTTCTTGGAGTTCCTAAATATCCACTAACAAGTGGTGCAGGCACGTGGATGGTAAATTTAAATCTGTAGCAAACATGTCTGATTTTCTCAATTGCTCTTTCAAAATCTTATAGACCATAAATTGAAAACTAGTTGTCAATGTTATCTTCCATGCCTCTTGGATTTTAGTTTGCAACAGTCAAATGATGCAATTTGAAAAAGACAGCCAAAACATAACAGGAAGCTAGTCTCCAGTCCTAAGAAAAATAATCCTGAAAACATTTCATACTGTTTCCTCTGCCCTTTTTTTGGATTTTGAAGCTGGAAATTTATTTCCTGTTGGTTCAACTGTGGTGAAATGCTAAATGCTCTCACTGAATGAAAAATAGATAAAATTAATAAGAAATATTCAGATCTAACAACAGAGAATAAAATTATGTAGAGGTGATAAAAGAAATGCAAATCAGGAGACTTCCTTTAGCTAATAACGAAAATTAAAATCTTTTTTTTGTCTAATCACAGTGATGCAGTATTATATTAATAAGTTAGTAACAAAAATGAGCCAAAACCCAAGCACTTGGACCATAAATCTTAGTTAAAGTCATAAGAAAATTAATATTTGAGTGATTCTGATTTGCTTCATTACTTCAGAGCTATTCATCAACAGAAGTAGGAGGCCTGTAGTTTTTAGCCATGTGTCAGGATGAGAAGTCCATGCAAAATATATAAACAAGGACTTAATATGTTTCTCTGGAGCTGCTGCTGTGATGGCTTTCCTGACAGGAGTCTATTGAATGAAAATTTATTCTTGATATTACAACCCTAAGTTTAACAAAAAGACAATAAAGATGTTCACAGATTTGTTTCTAAAGCTGATGCAGGTATCTCATTCCTGAAGAGGTCTGAAATAAAAGAAGCGTGCAATAGCTTGGAACAAAGCCAGAGGTCAGTAATAGTGGAAAGATTGTAATGCAGAAGGGCTGAAAAGGCAAATATACAGCCTTCAAATTTACTACTTTACAGGAAAAAACTACATAACCAGAGCAACTGAAACAGCTTCAAACAAGTGAACTCTGCTCTAGCCCTGTGGAAATGCATGATTCTGTGAGTGTTTCTCTTCTCCCTCCTGTGCACATTTCCTTTATCTTGCTGTGAAATTACTGGAATGTAGAGTGTCTTTGGCTGTGTGCACTATCCAGGTGACTTTGCAGTGGAGCTCAGTTCCTAATTATGTCATTTGATGCTTTTACAGCACAATTAATAGTTTCAGAAGACTGCATTTTGTATGCAAAATGCCCTCAAGCAAAAATCCCCAAACACTTTGCAGATTCTAATTAATTAAGCTTCATAGCCGCTTAAGAAGCAGGCAAACATCATGGCCCCTGTTTTCCAGCTGGATGAACTGAGGAACAGAGTGATTATTACATCTTTCTGCCTTTACAGCTGCAAGCAGCCCTACTTACCCTGCCACAAGTCAGTTATTTTAGTGAATCCTCCAATCCTCCCTGTGTTCGCAGGATCTTGGTCAGTCAATGACCATACAGGGGAGCTGTGAGTCTAGGAGTCCTAGCTCACCAACAGGTATTCAAGTGTCAAGACCAGATGTTACACTGATTGAGTTGCTTTAAGTTTTAGACACCTTCAGCACTTGTGTTAGTAGCAAAATGATGAGATTTCATGCTGTAAAGGATTCAGACACTGCTGGGCAAACTGCAATTTTCTTTATCATAAACATGAGGCTAGAAGAGCTATGAAAAACAACTATTTTGAAGACATAAATCACTTTCACAAAGAATTTGATGATAAAAAGGAAAATGTATCCACTTAAGATTTGTTGATGAATTGCATCAAAGGCAACAGTACAGAATCTATGTTCTTGTTCCTCTCTGAAGCCTGTGGAAAATGCTTCATATGACAGAAATGCACAGATATATAGGATATATAAGCACGTGAGCTGGGCCTTGCTGCAGTGAATCTCGTGGTAGCTTTCACACTGATTGCATAAAGAAGCAGCTCAGGCTTCAAAGACTGGAACTCAATGCAGAGAGGCAGAAGTTTGTTTTGGTTTGTGTTGCAAAGCCCAATGCCATAGACCAATTTGCACTGGGTGCACTTGTCAGTAAGTAAAATCTGAATTTTTGAGTTCAGTGTATTGTTCTGTCAGAAGCTAATTCTAAGTTAATGCTGTCTGATAGAAGTAGTTAGTACTAATATTAACATTAATTAAATACACGAAGTCTGGACAGAGAAATCCTACTTGAAAGAACACATAGCAGAAATTTGGTATCAGCAACAGGACTTCACCTGGAGAGGAATAGCTTCAAAATTAGTCATTACTATTTCTGGTTACCCCTGGGATTAATCAGTTAGTTTTTGTGGGTGGTGTATCAATGAATGCAAACAGTAGTGAGAGATGATCAAAAATTAGTCAATTTTGGCAAACATTTTTCCTAAGTTGCTGTCTTGATTGGAGCGGGGAGAGGGTGTTTTGGCCTACATAGTTTTGTTTCATCAAAGGCTGAATTAGAATTCCAGTTTCTGGATTTGTGGATCACCTGATATTTCATTGCTTTTCAGGTTCTGTTCCCTCTAAAAGAGTGTCTAAAACAGTTGTTTACCTGATTTCCCTGGGGTTATTTAGTGTTACTACTGACTGTGCATACAGTATAATGATATGCAAATGTAAGGCAAAATGTCTTGTGAAGTACATGTGTTTTACATGCATATATGTAGGAAAGGCTTATATTTGGTGGTATCAGAAGTGTTCAACAGTGAAAGCAAAATGGCTCCGAAAGCCCAAATTTTGCCCAGTGTAGTGGTTTGTATCTTCACAGTAAAAAGGCTGTTGGAGCAGAAGGGTACCTGGCTCCCAGCACTGAATTTGGTGGCAGATCCCTTTGTAACACCACCCGTTCAGTTGAGTATGCCACAGAAATCTCTCCTTCCATTTCTCTTCTGCACAATCAATTACAAATTTTCACCAGTCTTAATAGGAAAAGGATGAGGCCTCAGGTCTTGCATAGTCACCAAACAGGCATCCTTGTTTTGGTTGTTCAGTGTACTGAGCTGGTATGAGTATTCCCTTTGTTTTTCCTTGTTTGTCTACCTTCCTCCCCTTCCCTCCTTCCCTCCAATTTACAATGTCTGAAAGTAAAATAAAACAAACTTTTAAACTCTCAGCTTCCACAGACAATACCAGGGAGCAGCAAGCAAAATGAATAGCAGGAATCACAAAAACATGCCCCTGAACCAGAAACCATAAATTAAATTTGTCAACTTACCTAAGGACTAAAAGCTTTCTCTAAATGCTGCACTGCAACTTAAAAATTGGATTAATCACTTCCATCATGATGTTTTTGTACCACTAAAGTCACACTGACTTCACAAAAAGCATGTCACAATCAATACAAAAGTGCAATTTCTTAGAGTTTGGTTAAGTATGTTAGCAATTTGGTGGAAATAATCACAAATCACAATCCCTAAATTCTTTGATAGCAAGGCCAGGAGGCCAGGATCATTCGGTAAGGACTGAAAGCTTCACTAGATTCCATTAGAACATAAACATAAGCAGTATTATCCTTCTCAGGGGTGCTTTCAGGGCCTTTTTATGCATCACTATACAGTGAAGAGCTGTTTAAACTAAGGTGCCCTTAATACCTTCTGTTTCCTTTAGTCAAATGATCCAAATGTATCATCTCACCCAGCACTTAGGTTTTAAAGGTGACATTAATAATTTCTAGACCTGCAGAAGGCAAATTGCTTAACCCTTCCCAAAAGAGCAAATATTTTGAATTATTTGAACATTTCAGATGGGATTTGAACTAAATCATCTCACTTACTCATTGCTAGAGCCATAGGATGAAAAGAATGAGATAGTGACTGAAACCCACAAGCTGAGAGAAAGGAAAGTTTAATTTTGAATTACACTCTGCCTTTCCCAAGATTCTGGTCTTTCAGAAATGTTAAAAGCATCACACAGACTTTTACTTGGTGCTTTTAAATACTGAGAGGACCTCATTAATAATCCGGTTTAGGTTAGACACTCAGTCTCTTCCATTTTCCAGTCCCGTCTATTTTCCCTTATGATTCACAACAGCCTATAACCTGCTATCTGATTTCAGGCCCTTTTGTGAAAGCGACTATCAGGTTTTCAGCCTTGCTGTGTAAAGCCTTCTGGTTTCAATCTCTAATGTGCTTAAGATCATTTGTATAATTTTCCAAGCATTGGGTATCAGAAAGAATTTCTCAGAGTGACAATATGGATGAGATTCTGGTTAATTGGGCCTATTTTAGGGGTCTAAACCTTGCCTACGTACCAGTGAAAGAGACCTTATAGAAAGAAAATTGCCCCTTTACATAATCAGGGTAAGACCTAAAGTAGAAAGCAGGTACTTCTTAGTAGATGAGAAAATTACAGAGGAGGTAAAAGGATGATGAGGAACTATATGAAAGAATATTCATCAGGTATATCATGACGAAATCACTGCTCTCTTTCATCCCTGCTGCTCATATCCAGCAGCAGCCGCCTTGTAATGCTTGCTGCAATCTTTTGTTGGTTCTTTTTTGAGGCAGAGAAAAGATGCTTTGTATGCACTGCCCCTTTCTCTCTTTTCACAACAGTGCTACACAATTTTAGATTAATCCTGTTCATACATGATTGCATTCCTCCACCCTTAATAGAAAGCATTTAGTGCCATATTGTCAAGCAGAAGCCACTGCTTGTTTATCTGACATACACTTTTATTTTCCTTTGCGCTGTCATCTTGGTGAACAATTGTGAAGGCTTAAGGGAAAGTAGCTTTTAGCAGCCTTCTGCAGTTGTACGTTTGACATAAAAGGTCACAAGAAAGACATGATAGAAAGCATTCATATCTTTGTTTCCAAAAGCAATTGATTTGACTTCTAACCCTTTTTCTAAGCAATGGGCACAGATAATCTTTTCATACACAGTTCAATATGGTCATGTTTCCCTTCTTTGGGCAAGTTTGAAAATACTGGGCAAACTTACCCAAAAGCCATAGATATTTCTCAACTGGCTTTTTATCTATCTATCTATCTATCTATCTATCTATCTATCTATCTATCCATTTATTTAGTTAGTTAGTTACTTTTATTTCAGTGTATCTATATCTATAAGATGTGCTGCAGAAAATGAACTCTAGGAATTTTCCTACCAAAGAGGCAGGACAGAGAAATTCCAGTCTGAATTTCATGGTTGGCCATGGGCTCAGCCATTACAAATCTCCACAGGTATTTCTTCTTTGCCTCCATCTTCTTTATGTGCATGTGCCCTTACCTTAGTTTCACTAATTTCATCTTATTTTATATGGATTTAGTGTAATTAGTAATGGAAGCATAAGTTCATTAATCAGATACTAGTGATTTAGAAATACAATAAAGTCTGCTGCAAAGGCCATCTATGTTAAAAAAACCTCACCTTCTTACATGTTTTGAACATTGCAATAAGATGGAATCTGCCTCAGCAAAGCAATTAGGTCAGGTTTTTAGTCAGAAATTGTTCATAATGATTTTTCCTTTAGGCTGAGGAATGTAATAGTTCTTAAAGATGCCTTCTTTACCTTAGATGACTTAAAAAATTGATCCTCAGATGAATTATAGAGAGTTGCAGCTGAACTGGGATCAAGGAACATTTTGAAGCCTCCCTGAGGACAGCCTCTATAATTTCTGTGCACTCAGCATTGCTGTCTAACTACTGTAACCAGTTTCGATTTTTGTATTTTTAAATTCTCTTATTAAATGTTCCAAGATATTTATGAAAGGGAGGTTTTTTGATTGCTTTGTTTCTTCCTAAACCTATGATGTGAAGAACACATTTCTACTGCTCCCATGGGAGGTAAGGTAGAAGCAGGGAAAAGTCTCTGATACAAAGGCTCTAAAGCAGGAGTTACTTGCTTATGCCACCCACATGGCATGATGAAATCTTATAAGTATAGATTACTATGGACAGTAAAGGCCATTATGATAATCTAGTCTGACTCCACTGCACAACACAGACCAAAGACCTTCACCAATCATTCCTGTATCAAGGCTGTAACACTAAGATATAATCTGTCTTTTAAAAAAGCACTCTAACTTAATTAGAAGAGCTATCACACCCCTTAATAGGTTGTTCCAACAGCTAGTTATCTTCACTTAAAATTTGTGTATTCAAGTACATGAATCTCCAGCCTCTGAAATTTGGATCTGTTTGTTTTGCATTGAGGAGTCATAATGCTTGCACAATTAGATACTACTTGATTGTGATCTTAGCCTTTTAACCTTCTTTTGAATAGGCTAAATAGAGTTTTATTCATTAGGTTTAACTCACATTAAAGCTCATTTTTCAGAACTCAGATCATTCTGTAACACTTTCCTAGCTCTTTTCTGTTTGTCTTTTCTTTGCACTGCTAAGTCTAGACAAGAGGACCATTTTCAAACAATGGCCTCATTTAAAGTCACTATTCCAACAAGATATCAATCACTAACATTTAACCCAGCTAGTAAAAGCACTAGTATGCTTCAATACTAAACCATAATGGCATGAATAAACATTTACATTAAATATTTAAGAAAACAATTACCAGAACTTGGGGTAGCTTTTCTTCCTTATTGCACCCCTATGGTAATGTTCAACAACCTATAAATAAGCTTACATTAAGCAAAGTGGGTATAGTTTAAGGTTAGACATAACTTATGTGATTACACCTGTGTATTGTTTCGGGTGACTTTATCCTTCAGACATCCAGTACTCCTGGTACCAAGGAAAAGGAATGATGAGTATGGTGCTCTGTAGTTGTGTGTTGGCCATTCTAGAACATGTACTTGTATAAATACATCATAGTTTGAACTTTTAATTAGATTTCATAAAGTAGAGCCTGGATTGTTACACTACCATCAACTGACAAAGTATATGATTTAGCTAACCCATGAAGGATGTTTGTTTTGAGCTGTGATGCTATAGTCTCCTGTGCTTACAGAAGAATGCGTAATGCTAATGGTGACCAGGATTCCTTTAGATACTGCATCTGTGATCAATTTCATGTAGGTTGTGATGAAACTAATCACAGAGGTCACATCTGAAGCGAAGTGCTGTATCAAATATTTTTCAGCCTTTTATAGCTTAACTTTAGGATTTTTACCTGTCTACAAAACTGCGATATATAAAGATTCTCATTCATTTGACGATTTAAGACATTTTCTTTGATAAAAGCCCCAGGTTCTTCTTGTTTCTTCCTTAATTACATCACCCTAAAGATTATCTAGAGTATGTTATATTACCAGTGTTACTATTCCTTTTAATAATGTCAGTTTGAAAGGCATAAGATATACCACATTGTGTTGTGAAGGCCTCATATTCAGATCTGATAGCTGTGTGTCTGGTTTAACAACACAGTAAGAGACAGAAAGATATCCCTACTGTACCCAATCCTATATTATAGGGGAAGAAGAGAGATAAACCCATACTAGTGCTAACTACTACTTCATGTCACCTGCATGGATTTCCTAATGCAGCCCAGATAGATAAACTCCAATGCTCCTCCTTTGTGCTTCATATTACTCCCTTCTGCTACCCAGACTGTACAGATCTTGATCAATTTTCCAGATTATATCTTTACGACAACAACAAAAGTTATCAATTTATGGCACAGCCTCAGTGGAATAAACATTCCACAAACACACAGATGGCCTTTCAGCCCTAATACATATGTAATTGGCAGGTCAGATAAAAGATGGGAAAAGGAAATAGCTGTTTTAAAATAAATGCAGGGAATGGAGATATAGTTATCATTAAGCAAGATAATGATTCTGACAAAGTGCCAAGAAACGAACAGAGAGCTCCTGGTTTCCATTAAATCACAAGAAAATATTACTTCCCCTAGAAGTTAGATATGAGATTGGGGAATGAGTATGTCAACAAGGAAGAGCGGATTCAGAAAGGCTGGTGGTAGTGCCAAAGCAGGACCACCTGTCTCTGACCCTTAGGAAACCATTTTCAGGACTTGCTTCTGAGTGATTCCATTTTTGTGATGGCCAATATAACATTTTTCCATTACTTCATTTTCAGAAATTCCTAAAATACATCAGTTTATATTTTATAAAAATATTTCAGTATACACGCACTATAGAAATCATTTATTCCAAAAGCTGAAGGTTAGCAATATCATAAGAAACTGAAGCCAGGAAATTTCAATGCAAGATGTTGGGAAAGCTCAAATAAGTGGTGTTACCAAGCCTACCTGTAATACGATCAAAGGGAAAAAATCTACTAGAGATCAGAAGAGACTTGCCTGCTTTTCAAAGATAAAATGTCTTGAAATTCAGAAGCTGGTTGTAGAAGAGACGGTAAGTAAAAAAATCTAAAACGCAATAGCATGCACAAATGCTGGTGAACTAATCTTGAGAATCAGAAAGGCATAGTGATTCCTGTAGTTCTTCTCTTCAAAAATACTTAAAAATAATTGGAATGCAATGATTCTGTGGTGGGTTCGAGCCATCAAACCTCCTGGAGCATCTTAAACAGGATGCATGGGCTCTCCCTTGGCACGAGTGTGCTCTACCTGGCTGTGTTCCATCACCTATAGAGCTGGATGCAGAAGCAGCCATCCATACACACATGGCATCTGTAGTCTCGGAAGAAAGAGCAGATTTAAGATAGTGGAGTGATTTATATGAAAACCCAGAGATTCCTCAGTTCTGTGTACATCAGATCCTATAAGCTCCAATATGTAAGGTTGAACAGAAGGAGGGATCTGATAATTTCAGAACCTAGCTGCTAAAAAAGCAGTACTTAATTGTTTGAAAGGGAAGATTACATTATGATAATTACAAAGCAATGCAGGATGTCCTTGTGATTGTTGGAATTTTGTAATCAAATTCCATTTCAGTGTGAATCACTTTTACCCACAGATCACCTGCCTCAATGTACACACATTCAAAGGCTCAACAAAAAGAATAAGAAACCCTAGCAGATGCCTCCAAACATTTGTTCAATCCTTCTTGTATAGTGGCTTGAACAGACCATGGCATCCCAGCTCACCCATTTCTGCTCTTTTTCTTTCACATGGTGGCATCGGCCTTCACCCCTTAGATGACCTGATGAGCAGGGGTTAAAGAGATGCAGGAGATGCTGTAGAGAGATGCCAGGTTGCATTATACAGGCTTTGCACAGCAAATGTGCAATGCGGGGCATAGTCTGGGGTGGAACAGTTGCAGAACAGCGTGACTTACTTTGATTGTTCATGTCATTGCAGATTGTGCGTCAAGGATACAGAAGGGCAGGTGCCTGACGTGGAATATCCCCATTTAGCTTTGGGGTTTTGTTTGTTTGTTTTGGTGTTGTTCTAACTTTGAAATATTACAAAACAGACTAGATTGTAACTCTTGCAATGTCTGAAAATCAGCCAGCAACAGGCCAGCTTCCCATCGAAAAGAGAAACAATGAATCAAAGAGATTTCTTAGGTGTCCCTGTGTGTTTATGTGAAACGTTTACCAGTACTGGTTGTTTGAACAGAAAGAGACTAGAGATCAATGGGTTTATATGCCTGCTGGGAGGAACAAAGAGAAATTGGTTTAATTTGGAAGGCAGATGATTCTGCTTGGATGTAAGGAAAATCTTTGTAACTGACAGGGAGGCAAGAGCCCAACTCAGGACAATGTGTCACTGAAGGGTTTCCAGAAGAAGTTGGGCAAATATCCATGAGGGCTGATGCAGGAGCAGCTACTCTGCACCAGTTCAGGGATGTGGCCTAAATCCCTTGAAGTTTTTGTCTTTGGTTTTGTGGTTAGAAAACCATAAATAGCTAAAGTTTAATCTTAATGTACACAGAAAGGCTGTTTTTCCTGGTGTAAATTCAACTAAATATTTCAGAGAAAAAAACCGAACCAAACTAAAACAAAAAAACAAAACAAAATTAACCCTCCAAACCAAACCCTGTTCAGTGAAAGGGCAGCACTGATTTCTGGGCACTCATATGTCCTGGATTAGCTATGTGACTTTTGAGCTGAGAAAGGTTATTCTTTACATGGATCTAGAGCAGGAAATGCTATACAGTTTGTAAGAGTTTAAGGGCTGCTTGCTGGGCAGAAGTACTTGTGATGGTACCTGGAGCTGTGATACTAAGTTGCAGGTGAAGCTGTGAGTTTCTCTTCTTCCCTTCTCCTCAGCAATCTCCCCCTTTTTTTTCAGTCTCTCTTGCAGCACTTCTGTGCCTATCTCCAGGATTTTGAATTTCAGTGTTACAATTCCCCTAAAGCCTTATAAAACTCAGAATCTCCACTACGTCTACTGTGGCACTGCCAGTGATGTGCCCAAGCCACCTAGATTTCTCTGTAATAGGGTTTTCTTTCAGGTGCCTGCAGAACATCTTTCTTAACCAGCTGATAAAACAAGGAAGACAATTCAGTGGCAAAGTCAACTGATGTGTGCAATGCACGAAGCCCAAGAATGTTTTTTTCCAAGTAGATTCGGCAGTTTTCAAACCAATTTTTTTAATCAAACAAAACCAGGTGCGGCAGCTGAAAATAGAGCTGTAATCTTAAATATATTTTGTTCTGATAAAAATTTAGTGTCGCTTTTCTTTCTTCCAGAAGAATTTTAAGCACACCACATGATAAGCTGAATTAGAGAATTGCTAGGTTCTGAACAAATGTGAATTAGAAATTTTCTCTGTAACAAGGATGTTTCATAGCCTGTAGCAAAAAACTATACACTTGGAGAAGCATAAAAATCTGTATTATGATAGTCAAAAACATGTTTGTTTAAGTACCTTATGTTTAGATCTGGGTGAACTAGTCATAAGAAAGACTCTATCTTTATTGTTTTTTATGTTTAATGTGATAGAAACAAGAAGCTTCTGTATAATTGGGACCACATTGATAGGTGTGATACAAATAGAAAATATTTTCTAGGAAAAAAAAGAATAGAAAGATATTTAAAAGTATGGACACATAAGGCTAGAGTAAGGTGATTAGGGTAACTGCCTGAAAGATTTGGCACAAAGAGGTTTTATAACACATTACTTAAAAAGACCTATCAGGCATCTGAGTGTGTCCCTCCATGGGGGATTGTCTGTAAAAGCACAGCCTCTAAAAACCAGAATTATAGGGTGACATGAGGAATACTGCTGAGGCCTGACTCACACCCCTGTTAATGAGGGGTAACTCTGTAGGCTTCTATAGAATAATGCTTTGTGAAAGGTGCAAAGATGAATAAAAGGTCCTTTTTGTAACACCTAAGTTCATCAACTGTTTAACTCTGCTGGTTCTCAAATACAGGCAATAAACCAGACCCTCACTCTGAGAAGTGTAATTTTTCTAGCAGAATTCAGATGATGTATCATAGGAAGTTGAGTATAAGCATCATGAGTGACTGGATTAGTTTTTTATGTTACTGTATTTTACTTCATGAATTTCAATTTAGAATAGCAAAGATTAAACCGCTTTGCAATATTTGCTTTTGTATGTATGCAGGAGATTTGACTCTCTCCTGAATGCTTACACAGATATATGCCCAAGGTAAGGTTTTACTTCTGAAGTATAAACGGTTACAAGAGGAGGAGGAGAACATACGGCTTAGAACAATAAGCGTGATAATGAGCAATCTGGATGCTGACCATACTCACTGCTAACTGATTTTATGAGCATTATCAAATCAAAGTGAAAATGTGCTAAGGGGAATAAGGATGAATCAATGAGTGGAAAACTGAGGGCAGTGTAACACATACTTTGATCCTATGGCAACTGAATTATTTAGATTTAAGATTGGAAAATGATCTGTCTACATAATTTCACTAGCAATCTCAAACCAAAGAACATTTCATTTCCTTACTTCATTACCTCAGTCAATAGATGGAAACAGTAACAGTAGAAATATAAAGAATGAATTTTTTATTATTATTATTTAATAAGGTTTCTTTGAAAGTACGCTATAATCCTGTTCTGAAGGTGGAGAGAAAAATATAGGGGCAGAACTAGTATTAGAGGTTAATATTCCCTGGGATACAGAGGGAATATTTATTAAAGCAGTAGTGGAACAAATCCTTCATACAGGGCCTCTTGGATGTGCCATCAGACAGCTGGTGAAATCCTGTGTGTGCACAGTCTGCATGGAAAAACAAGCTTTGCATGTGAAGACTCTGCCATTAGCACTTGCAGATGTCGGGTTTCATCTTCTGAGCCTAAAGCAGTGTGAGGCCGAGGCCCCTCAGCAGACATGCCCTTGTGTGATCTCACCTAATAGATGCAGGAATTAATGTATTGTGAGATTTTTTGCTTGGCCTCCTAGCAAGACTTTAATGTGAAACTTCCTGAGCACCTGCATTTCAGTTTGTTCTCTGTCACAACCTGGGCTGAGACGCAGGGGCAGTTTGATGGGACTCACAGAGTGGCCATTCCTCATTCTCCCTTTATGGCAAATTCAATCCAGCCAGAACTCGGGCCACAGTCATTGCTCACACAAAAGCATACAGGAATATAGAATCATAGAATGGTTTGGGTTGGAAAGGAACTTAAGATCATCTAGTTCCAACCTCCCTGCCATGGGCAGGGATGCCTCACACTAGACAATGTTGCCCAAGGCTCTGTCCAACCTGGCCTTGAACGCCGCCAGGGATGGAGCTTGTATTACTACTCTGGGCAACCTGTTCCAGTGCCTCACCACCCTCACAGTAAAGAACTTCTTCCTTATATCTAACTTAAACTTCCCCTCTTTAAATTTGAACCCATTCCCCCCTCTCGCTACAGTCCCTGATGAACAGTCCCTCTCCAGCATCCTTGTAGGCCCCCTTCAGGTACTGGAAGGCTGCTATGAGGTCTTCACGCAGCTTCTCTTCTCCAGGCTGAACAGCCCCAACTTTCTCAGCCTGTCTTCATACGGGAGGTGCTCCAGCCCCCTTATCATCCTCGTGGCCCTCCTCTGGACTTGCTCCAACAATATATTAATACTTCCTTCCTCCCTCCCACTCTTCAGGGCTGTGGGAGATTTCACTTCCAGCCTTGAGTCTGCTTGCTGCCTGGTCAGACAGCCTTGCTATAAGCTCTGAGCCTGCATGCCTTTTACTTGGTTTTGTCAGAACTGTTCAAATATAATTACATATTTCCTGGGCCACAAAAACTGCTTCAGACTGAGCATTTGAGAGTTCAGGACTGAAGCTTGGGTCTTTCCTTCCTTTCTATGAATGCTCTAAGACTTAAATTCCTGGTTTACACTTTACTCTGAAATGTAAATTATTGTCTGTATGGGGGAAGACTTTCCACCTGTGAATGAGAGTGGCTCTCCCCTGAGAAAATGTCTTTCCACCCCACCCATCCCACCACGACTTTCCCAGCAGCAATGTGCTTAGTATGCCTTTTCAGCAGACATTCATTTTTACTCTCCCACTCTCATTACATGAGCTTTCTGCCCTCATATAATGTATAGGGGAGAAAAGGGCTTAATTTGAGAGTTTATGAATCACCAGAGTTCAGTACAGGGCACATATGTGGGCACTTCCACACCCAAATCCCTGCAGAGAACTAGCTGTAAATGAACGATGCCACCTGGCTATATCAGCGAGTGTTACTACTGCATCGTATAAAGGTTTCCTGTTGTAAAGTTTAAATCTCTATGTTAATTTGCCCATATGATTATGTTGCTTACAGCCTTATATCTAAAGTGTGACTGAAGGGTTTACTGAGATGACATGTACGTCAGCATAAAAATACGCATTACTACAGGACTATTTTTAACACACCAGAACCATACCCTTAATTGAATCTTGCCTAGTGGCCTGGGAATATGTCTTATGTAGGATTGATTAGGCACTCCTGAGCTAGCAGGAAACATGCATGCAAGAGCAGATGACATAAATAAAGCTCTGATGCAAAAAGGTTCAGAATAGAGCTCTTAACAGAGATGTTTCCTACAGGCAGCTCTTGGCACCGGCTTTGTTTAGAAAAGTCTCATGATATCACAGAAAAAGAATTTAGCTTCTACACATTTGGTTGTTTAGAAATGCAGATGTCTTTGTCTCTGGTATTTCTGATGGCTTGTCAGATTTAGGTTGCTCTAAGATGCAAAAAATATTCAGAGAAATGACCTTCTTTTCCTTTTGTTAATATGATTTCCCAAATTAATCCTCCTGTTCTAGTTTCTATTTCTTTTTGAGTCCAGACTTTCCAGCTGAATGCAACAGTATTTCAGGGTACGGCTCACCTATTTACACACTGTAGTGCTCTGAAGCACGAATACACACACCACTCATCTATCAATCAATACTTCTTTAATAACTACGGTACACAAAGAAATTTTGTAATCATATTCTACAGGATATGTCTAAATCTACTCTGAACCCTCTTCCAGCCCTCTTGTCCCTCAGAAAGCAAAAGCAGATTTTGATCCATTAGTTAGGAATTTGTGCTATTAGTCAAATCTTTAAAAATGATCTCCAGAACTCTCTGACTAGGAAAGCAGGATTACAAACTGCCTCTTCTTTCATTGCCACCAGCTACTCAAACAATGTTTTTTACAATAACATAGTTGGCACCACACCTGTTCCTAACAGCGTAAGTACAACGTGTACCAACATAAGGAACAACATCCCCAAAGCACTTCAGCCTGTGAATTATGATTAAGGACATGATCGCCCCATGGTATGGAGGTTCCTGAGATGCCACTGACATCCAGTGTCCCAGTTCACCATTTTTCTGTGATTTTATCCCTTTTCACAGACAACTGACCTTGCTGAGCAACAATCTGGCTGGTAAACGGGAGGATGCTGCAGGGTCCCTCCTGGTACTTGACTTCTTGCTTTGCTGAGCAATGGCATAAGGAGCAATGACATAAAGCATCATGTCCTCAGCAGTCAGGCTGTCTCCTTCAAAAAGCTTTGCTTTGCAACCCCAAACCACAAGCCCCTTTCCAGCACTTTCCTCAGCAGCGAAGGGGAGAAGTGATGGGTGATGTGGCTTGCTTGATTGCAGCTGGGGTTTGGTCAGTGTATTGATGTTGGTTATTTACACAGAGGTTTCACAGGATACCACAAAAAGATAAAGAGAAATTTAAGATACTGCAGTGAGAGTGGAATTTACTGGGTGAAATCTGTTACTAGTGTACCTCCCTAAAAATATCCCAGCAGGGAATTTTCCCCATAGCCTTCTTTAAATACAAGAGTTTTCAGAAGCTTCTGGTAACAAAGACAGTTAAAGGGAACAATTAAATAATAGCTGTCCTAAAGCCAACTGGAAATTGCCTTTGATATCGGAATCCATCTGTGCCAATAAGTGAAGCCTACTGGGGAGAAGATGAAACAAAAATAAAAGTGTCATGACTACTAGCGGATAAGTAGACGAAATTCAATTAGCTTAGCTTAGTCTGAAACATGCATTCACCATTGTAAATGGTGAATTTCCCTCTCAGTTCCGCAATGGAAACTATTCTACACACCATGCCTGAGAAAAAAACTCTGCTTTTTTCACAGAACCATAGAGTCATAGAATGGTTTGGGTTGGAAAGAAACCTAAGATCATCTAGTTCCAACCCCCTGCCATGGGCAGTGACGCCTCACACTAGACCATGTCACCCAAGGCTCTGTCCAACCTGGCCTTGAACACTGCCAGGGATGGAGCATTTACCACTTCTTTGGGCAACCTGTTCCAGTGCCTCATAGTAAAGAACTTCCTTATAGCTAACCTAAACTTCCCCTGTTTAAGTTTAAACCCATTTCCCCTTGTCCTATCGCTACAGTCCCTGATGAAGTGTCCTTCTCCAGAATCCTTTTCTTTTGGACTTCCCCCCCCAGTTTAATATATTATCTTAAATCTCATTTCTGTATACTGAGAAACAGCTTCCACACCTATCATGACAAGATGAAAGTATTTGCATCATGTAGTAAATGTCTATACTTACTCTATCTGAGCAATAGTACTCTTTATTATTCACTATACAGAACACAGGTAATCTATAAATGCCAACTGTAGAATTTTCTAGACCAAATTTCTGAACCAAATTTCTGTGCCCTCCTGAATGTTTTCTCCTCATCATCTAGCTCTGAATTTTGTGCCTTGAAACAATTGCTGTAGTATTATGTAACAGGCATTCCCTCTTGAAGCTAATAAAAATTGCCTCAGTAGCTGTTACTGCCACAAACTCTTTTGAAAAATGACATTCTTAATAATGATCTTCACAGCTGCATTTTAGAAGATAAAAATATAAAGCAATCTCTACTTCAATAATAATGATCTACTTAGTTTTCATATCTCCTTTTTAGTAAAATACTTTCACCCATGCATATGATTAAAAAATCAGCTTGCTGATCAGTTGGCTTTAGAACTGTCACAAATTTTTCATCATGGAATGTGCAGTAGATGAACCTGAACAGCATTTACACTGATTGACTGATAGTAACTAACGTTTATTGATAGAACATATTGTGAAAACAAAAAGTGTTGATGGCAGGGACTGAATAATGAAAGGTATTGTTTTATGACAACAAAAGTTTCCCTGAAATGATTTCAAAAGCTGCTAAGCCATAACAATAAAAATTGGTTATAATCCAAACAGAGATTTAATGTAGTGCTCTTTGCTTGGGATCAGATGCGAGACCCAAGATTTTCAAAACCCATTGTCTAAAGTTATTCTCTTTAGTTCAGACTGAAGATACCTAAATTCCAAGCTTGAGTTTTTGCTATGCTAACGGAGCAGCTTTTTCTGAAAACAACCAATGTTCACCATTTGAGCCAGCAGCTGCTAAGTTATAGCCATGTGTTTGAGTAGTAACTTACTAGTCATCAGAATTTTTCATTACAGTCTTCCTATTTGTCTTGTTTGGATTTCAAGAACTTTTTCATGGCAAAAATAATCTGAAATTCTTTTTTTTTTTGGGTATGGATTTTTACTTTTCTACATGTCTCTGTAGCAAAATAGGAAAGAATGTACAAGTAGAAAGACAAGTGTAGAGGAATGAAAACACAGACAAGAGATCTTTATGTCATACGATTTGGGAGAGTTTTTCCCAAAATCGGTGTTTTGCATTTGAAAAAAATTAGGAAATATTAAAATTCTATGAAAAATGTAGACACAATGGGAAAATAATGTTGAAAACTAGCTCCAGTTCTCCTGCTACTCCTGCTAGGTAGCCAGTGGTACAAAAAGGAGGTTAATTTTTATTAATTGGTGTTGGGTTTTGGGGGGATTTTTTTTTTGGTCATTGTTTTTTTGTTTGTTTGTTTTTCATTAAAATGACTTTGAAAACTGAATATAACCTGTGGGGTGGCATAGAGTAAAATCTTCCCCATTTGGTAGCATTACAGTAATATGTAAACAAACCATTCCTAGGAGAGTAAACTCATCATAATTTGGGGACATATAGCATAAGAATCCCTATACAAACAGGAGTGAAAGACTCCCATCCTCAGTCACTTTTGTGGTAGCTTGTTTCTTTCCATTCACTGATCTGATGGTCCTTCCAGTAACACCTGTACCCACCCCTCAAACCTGCTCACAATATCCAGACGTTTCAGCCGAAGTCTATCTCCCATCCCAAGGGATTTTCTTGCTTGGTCCTGCCAGACAGTATCACCAGCTGACCTGGCTCAGAGGTGTAGTTTTATTCAAGTGGGTAGCCCACTCCGTTCTGTTCCTGTCCTTCATAACATCTTTTGGTGTCCTTGAAAACTGCTGTTACCTGTCACAAAAACCTGTGTACTTTCTTCCAGCAAAACCCTCTATCAATCAGCTTTGTCATACAGTTCTCATGCAGAGGAGACATCAGCTATTAAGGCAGCTGAACACAGTAGCTGTGTAAAAAATAAACTACCTTTTTAAGGTAAGAGCTCCTTCCCTTTCCCACCTCTGAGCCCCAGAATTCAAGTTCAAGTACAATGATGGATCATTTCTAGAGGAATTATGAATAGTTAGCCCATGCAAAATAAATGCTCTGTGACAACTTAGTTCCATTTCATGAATGAATGATACTTTCTCCTCCACAGTCTCTTCATAAGATTTGCTAATCAATACCATAAGTCTCACTTCAGCAAAAGAAGACTGGAGATATATATTCTTCAGTATTTCTATACCTGTTTTGGAAGAACCAGTAACATAAGAATTCTATTTTGTGGTCACCTATGCTGAATCTACTTGTTTTTACTGGACAATATATATTGCAATTATCACTCCAGCAAAACAGTAGTTATGGTTTTAATAGCCCAGTTAACTTAAGCACTAATTTTCTCATCTATTTTGGGGGTTGAAATATCACATGCTGGTTTCCCGCACAGAACTGGAGCTTTTCTAAAAAGCTACAGGAAAACCCAAGTAATCTGCACTGAAACATTTAATCACTGATGAAATTATGCCTATTTCCTGGTTTGGTTTCTTCTAGGCCCCATTTGGAAGATGTACGAGTAGCCATCTGTAGTTGGTGCAGGCTGCAGAATTGGTATCCTCAGTGTTCTTTCTTATGTATTATTCGAATTTATCCCCAGATACACTTACCCAAAGAAAGAATTATTTTGCAGTATTACAGGTCTACTGATCTAAAAGATTACAAGAAGGCAGCAGCATCTCCTTTACTTCTGGGAGGGGCAGCTGTGAATTAGAGGAGTGAGCCTGCTTGTGTTTCTGAGCTCTAACATCAGTTAATTCAATTGCAGTGCAGGAGTCGTCTGTTTGAAACGAATAGGAGTCTGTAAATGCCAGCTTACAGTCATTTGCTGCTTTATTTTCTTGTACTCACTGCACTTTTACAGGGCGGTTGTGGAACAGGGAAGGAACATAAGAAGCATGAAGGAAGAAAAGGAGAAAGGGACATTCATTCAAAAAAGTAAAATGATAATTAATGGGCATTAAAGGGGAGAAGTCAGGGGCCTATAAAACCAATATCCTATTATTAAGGAAGGCAATTCAGTTACAGAATCAGTGCACAGACAATTACATTCTTGCCAAGGAACCCTGAGGCTATTCATGGAAATATTTACCTGACTATGTGTGTGTGTGTGATTGTTCCTTAAAAAAGACTAAAAATGGAACTTAAAGAAAAAAAACTTTTAAAAGTACATGACAAATTTAGGTATATACTAAATTAATCTAAGGGGGCAATTTACACTTTTAATAATACCACGTAAAAACATATTGTTGTCCTGAATTGTATTTTATTTTTCCACAATGTAATGATTTAATTATTTGACTCTTCAGCTAGCATATAAAGAAAGCACTTGTCATTTGTTTTGAGCGTTGAAGGTTTAAAAATGACTTATTTCTGATATTTTAATCTTGGGACATATGTAGTTCTCATTGTAAGATATGCAATTGCTTGGGAAGTTGTATAAAAATAACTTCAAAGAACAGAAGCAGAGCACACTGGTTTAGAAGACTCATGAGTGCAGTTTTCTGGATATATGTAGACAAAATGTTGACATTTATCATTCCAGAGTTTTTTCCACATTCAGACAATTTGCCATTATTTTATCCTGAGCAGGAATCCTGCTTCTAGTCATTGAACTTGCACATAAAACCCCCCAAAACAGGAACGGCCTCAGAAACATCAAAGTCTCACTGCAAGTGCTGTTCCCAGAATCACAGCTCCCAGATAGATTGATAACTCCTTCCCAATGCTGTATGACAGACAGAGAGAGGTTTTGCACTGTATATTTGTGAATAATATCAACCCAAGCTAAGCAGGAAAATATAAGGCAAAATTCTTCCTCTAAAAATTGTTTTGGCCTTTAGCTATAATCATAGAATAGTTTAGGTTGAAAAAAGCCTTTAAGAACATTAAGTCCAATCATTAACCTAACACTGCCAAGTCCACCACTAAACCATGCCCTTAAGTACCACATCTACACATTTTTAAAATATCTCCAGGGATGGTGACTCCACCGCTTCCCTGGGCAGCCTGTTCCAGTGCTTGACAGCCCTTTTGGTGAAGAATTTTTTCCTAATAACCAGTCTAAACCTCCCCTGGCACAACTTGAGGCTGTTTCGTCTCATCCTACTTGGGAAAAGAGACTGACACCCACTGGTAAATCATCAGTT
The DNA here is from genome assembly GCF_004027225.2 of Strigops habroptila. NCBI lineage: Eukaryota > Metazoa > Chordata > Aves > Psittaciformes > Psittacidae > Strigops > Strigops habroptila. The sequence continues at coordinate 10,553,905 of NC_044283.2, read as the reverse complement.
CTGTAACATCTTCTGTAGATATATTAAACAGCAAATTCAAAGTTTTTAGAGCTACTTCAGTGTACAAGAGTTTGGCAAAGCTACAAAAATTAGATATAAAAGTACACATTGATGATACATATTGCAATCCTCAAATTTCAAGTAATTCAAAGCAAAACGAGACAGCAGATGAACTCCTTAACAAGTAGTAGTACCTCAGTGACTATTCTCAAGTTTTCATTATATGTTTTTTCTAAAAATAATGATCTAGGACTGCTGTAGCCCTTTTTTGTTCATAACTTTCAAAAATATTTATGACTGAAATAATATTGTGCATATCCTGTAACAAAACAAAGAGGTGAAAGATTGAAATGACAGGTTCAAAGAACATTGCATGCTAGGCTAGAAGCCAGCAATGGAACTAGATATGAGTCCTTGTGCAGGCCTCAATAATGTTTGCTGTTAACTTCTTCTAAAACAGAATTTTAAAAGTTTTGGGCCCAGAACTAGCACTTTTACTCCACCCAAATAGTATCAAAAGCTAAATAAAACTGCTGGCATTTAAAAGTGTTTTTGGAGTCCCCATTATGACAGAAAAAGGTCTCAAAGAGTTTTCTAAACTTCATGAAGCTGGGTGGGAGCACAATTGCTACCAAACACCTCTGAAGCTTCGTAAAAGACAGTGGAAGTGGGCAGAAAGACAGGATTTGGTTTGATAACTAAACAGAACAACATGTTTATCAGCTGTAGCAATGGTACCTGTACTCTCTTGATCCCATGAACACAGGGAGGATACAGATACTTTATGTCGTACTACTGCAAGCTACATCAAGGATTATAAACACATGTTAAGAGCATTTTCTAGACCTGTGATCTATGTAGTAGCAACCAAATAACAAACCTTATAACTTACATGGAATACACAACTGTGTTGCCATGCCCTACAATAGCATCTGCGTTGTAATTGCAGATAATCATTACTGATATTCTGAAAGGAAGAAAAGGACTTGCAATTCCAGATGTGACAACATATTCATGAACTCATGAGTTAGCACCTGGTCCTCTGAAATGCCACTTCTATAGAAGGGTCAGGCCCCTTCCATGCAAAAATGAATAAGGAATGAAGCAACATGTGTCATGGTCAGAGACTCCCCATTGCTCAGCCTTTAACTAAAGTCTTCAGCTGTGTATGGAAACACACTCATTTCCATGTTTTTATCCCACTCATGACAGCTATGGTATACATCATGGATAGGTGCTTTTTGATTTATATTCTTCACTGTTTCAGAGCCAGTAGATCATGAAGACACATTTGACTTGCTGGACATAAGCATGGTTTGTTTTATTTGGGAAAAAAACCCAAAAGCAATACTTTGGCTGGAGTTCTAAAGAAAATGCCTGTAAAATATTCATATGCGTATGTGACTCTACTGTGTTAAGGATTGGGGCAGAGGTGGGGAGATTGGCAGGAGAAGGGAACATGATGTAGGGGTCTCTAGTCCCTAAGTTAATTCTAAACAAAGGTTTGTATCCTGGACCCAGTCAAATATATGTTAGACAGAATGTGCATACAGCAGATAGAAAAACTTTAGATAACTAGAGATCCAAATGGCCTAAGGAAGAAATAAACAAACTTTGCTCTCCTATAACAATATATGTGCATCATTCTGTAGACTATTATTTTGATGCTATCCAATTATTGGGACTTTCCTTTTGTTCATTCTTAGGAGGAAACAGATCTTAAAAGCCATAGGCTAATTCAGATTGGAAGGAACCTCAGGATGTTTCTAGTCCAGTCTCTTGCTCAAAGCAGGGTCAACTACGAGGCCAAACCAAGTTACTTTGGGCATTACTCAGTCAGGTCTTGAAAACTTCTAAGGACAGACAGCACAGACTTTCTGGGCAACCGAGAACTTTTATTACATGACATTACTTATCCTAATGGATAAGTAAGTGCATTGAGTTAATCTAGCTGTGCTTGATTAATCAGAGAATGAAATGGTTAATTTGCATCCAAAAGTTGAAATGACTCTTTTTAACATGTTTATTCCTAATGTTTATTTTTGCATTACCAAAATAGAAAAGGAACAGCTATTCTTGTAGTCCTGCAAGACATCTTTTCTATTTGTTTGTTTCTCCTCTGAAGGGGGGGGGGGGGGAGAGAATAATTTCTGTCATTAATTAGTAGCAACTGTTACCACAACAAAAATCTAGTTAACACGCAAAAAGGTTATAACACCTTTTGAAAACATTATAACCTGAGGGCAGTTTCAACCCATGGAATTATCAGTTATCCCATGCTGGACATGGCAGAATTAGGTAAGATTGAACTGCTGCTGAACTCTTTCTCCAGGAACAGACAGGTTCCTTCTCCTTCCACATTTGCTATGCATGACTACTTTAAAAAATTACTTCTACCTACTTTTTTCCTTTAATAACATGTTTGGGGACAATCTTTTCCCTTAGTTATGAAAAGTGTGAGTTTGATAGACATTGACTGGCATTTCTGAAGGTGGTAAATACTGTCAGGAAGCCTCCTCTGTACAAAACGTTCACCCGGCATTCAAGTTCCCTCTATAGTCACCACTTTGCCTGAAAAACATACACAGAATTGCTCAATAGCCTCAAAATGTTTGCTCTCAATGGCCGTATTGCCAGTTAGGGAGTCCATCACGCCTAACGTTAGAATCATATATGTTATTTCTTGACTCTACATTAATTTTTCATTCAGTTTCCAGGTAATTTCTGGATTATTGAAGACACAGGTTCAGTAATCTCAAGGGAGTGCCCTTCAAAGTGTGAGAAAATAATGATCTACTGATCTGCATTGTATCCTGAGACACTTGGCAGGCACTAAAAGAAATGAGACATGCAAAAGATCCCTGGGTTAATCTCTGTTTTTCTGCCTGAATTTGAGCCTTTACCCATAAATGTGGTTGGCCATTCCAGTGACCAGTTTTGGGGTATCCTGGGTCAATTTATTTGTTTTTCTTAGTAGTACCTCTGACTTCTGTACTTTGCCAGGAACATAGAAGTTCACCCCTTTGGGGTGTAAACCATAGGTCAGTTATGCCCTGAGGATACTTGCTTAATACATGGGAAAAACACGCACCTAGAAATGGGAGTGTGAATCCAACACCGATGACTAAAAAACCAAAAACAGTCCTTAAAAAAAGCTAACAAACTGGAGGTAATGCCGTCCTTTTTTCTTACTCTGTAAAACCCAAACTGCATGACCTACTACCAGCTAGAGACAAGCAAAGGAGAGAAACATTTAGCGTATGTATCCTGATAGGATTTGTGTGCAAGTTCTGTGGGCAAGCAGAACTTTAAAGCATAGCAGAACTTTATACACTGGAGCTTTAGCAGGGTTCTGAGAATCAATAGTGAATTTGCAACTGGAAGGATCAACATAAATTAGAAGCTTGTTAGGATTGACCTACCTAAATGCCATTAATCTTTTGGCTTCTCATCAGCAAAAAGGGCAAGGTAGTCCCTCCTTAATGCAAAAAGACATTTACAGACTAAGTATAACAAAGGTTATGAAGCATTTAGATACTATGATAATGGAGCTCAGAGCTGAGTGCCCATAAACCCAGGAGCCTGAGCTGCCCAGGATCCAGGAGCCTGGAAGTCTCGGCTTTCTGGCACCTTATCCAGGAGCCAGCCAGCCAAACCAGTAAGCAAGCAGTCAGGCCAGCAGAAGCTGATTAATGATCTCCTGGTTTCCATTGTACATGGGGCAAAACACACACATTCTTTGAAAAAAGATTCGATTTCATCAAAGTGGCATTTTTCTGACAGAAGAACATGCCATCCCGGAATCTTTAATCACTTCTATTGCCAATTGTGTTGTTAAAACAATGCATCACGTTCATCTGAGGTACCATGTAGCAGATCAAAAGTAGTGGTCTGACTGATTGACTAGAAAGCTCCCTTTAACCACCAATAGAAATTGCTGCTGATGTAAACAAAGTAGTGTCAACCTTAGGGAATGCACATTTCTAGACACTACACGTAAGCATTTATTGGTGATAAAACAGTATGGCTTGGAGTGAGTCAAAAACTTTTAGCATCACTCCTGTTACTCTGAGGTACTTACAGCACAACTGCATTAAAGGATCTCACAGGTAGTCTTCTGGGCAATCCTCCCAAGGATTCCTAGGAGGAGGGAAAGTACTGTCTACCCTTTGTAGATCAGACACTAAGGCATACAAGGTAAAGGCACAGCAAGCATGTGCTGTGTATTGTACTCAGATTGCAAGCAGGGACTGATTTAAAGAGGGGAAAGGGAAACAGAAAGGGAACAGAAAGACAAAGTGAGAGAGTCTGCTATAATGTAGAGTGATTCAATAGATAGGCACTTATTTTCATACTTCTATCTTTGCTGGGCATTTGAAATTGCTCCTCTCAGTATAGATGCGAGAGCCCTGGCTGAACAGCTTCCCAACCTGCACCAAAATCTGATGAGAGACACATCTGAGTAGGTGATCTCAGAGAGGGCATCCCCACCACAGACAAGATTAAGCCTTTTCCTTAGTTCAGCTGTGGCCTTTTCTTTTAAAATTTAGCTGGAGTAGCTGGTTTTTTTTCAGGATTTCTCATTCTTCCCAGTATTTGACATGTGTTTGCTTTCCAGATAGAGAATGTCCTTGTGGAATGAGAGTGCTAATCTACTGAGAGATAAAAAGCTAGATCAAATAAAACATTTATGTGCCTGAAGGAAAGGCATTTTAGCTACACCACCTTTATAGTCTGCTGGTGAAAGCACTCAGTGAGGAAGTGGGAGACCTCAGTATTAATTTCTTACTCCAACAGACTAGGCTGAAAAGGATGCTCTGCTGAGTGTTCCACTACAGAGTAAATAATGTGAAATGTTGGGTCAAAGGAATACAGAAAGAAAACAAGAAAAGCATGCCCCTGCAGCCTAGGGTTAGCCTATTAAGTGTGCTGCACATCTCTGAACTAGACATCACACCAAAAAAACTACTCCAAGCGGCCTACTTTTTAATTCGAGAAGACTTAACAGAGTTAATAGAGGGAAATATCAATCCTCATTTTTTTCCCTGTTGTCAACAGGATGTACAGCTTTCTCTGTCAGCAGAAAGCTATCAGCAAAGAGTATCACACAAAATTAATGACTGCTGTTCACAAAAATGCTGAAACATAACTAATTGATTTTGAGGGAGCAGGCAACTATAATTGTGTACTTTACATTCAGAACTGTTAATAAAGCATTTTTGTTATGAGAATTACATATAGACAAGCCGAATTAAATGCTATTTTACTTTTCATTAGATTTCTCAGAGAAGTAAAGAAAATTGCTTTACAGCAGAAGGCTATTGACAGAAAAGCTCTTTTTCTAGTGTAAACAGTATCATCAGTGTAATCTATTAAAAATAAGCTTCTGCAATTTCTGTTTTCCAAAAGAAAAAGAGGGGGTGGGAAGAGGAAGACTGGTACTGTGGTAAGATGTTAGAATAGAACTAAGATACCGGATTTCAATTCCTAGTGTTTTCTCTCTTTTTTTCTGTAAGATACTGGCAATCTTTCTCTACTTTATCAATTGTTGTGCAGATGAATTAAAAAATGTTTGGGATGCTGTAGTGAAGGACATGTGCCAGAAGAGAGATAAACTACTTAAAATGTCTTCTGTTGTACTCTAAGGGCCGCCACTTCAAACAAAGGCGATGTAAGAACTGTAGGTATCACCTAAATTCAGAACAAGCATGATAGTCACTGTGAGCTGAAAATACCCCAGCCTTTCCCCCCAAAACCAGCAGCCAAGTCATACACCCACTGGACGACTGGGCATCTGGTATAACCATCTGAACACTGACTCTTTGAAAAATTTGCCAATTTTTGCTTGCTTGAGAAGCAGTATTTCTACTATTTCCATGTCACATAGCTCCCTTAGTCTTTCTTAGCAGTTCAAACTGATTAGGAAGCCACAAAATTAAAGCCAGCTCAGTTATCGGAATGGGATCCAGAGAAATTTCACAATACACCCTTGAAGCTGCTGACTGTTCCTTTCTAACATGCCTTAATTGTCAGACTCTCCCATTTCTGTTCTGAAACAGAGATGTGCAGGGTGTATAACACGAAGTGATACTTTTTGCTAAAACTAGACTATATTCAGTGTAGCACTATTGATGCTACACGGCCATTTGGGTCCAAGCGCCGAAACCATATTTTTGGCGTAATTTCAAGGACAAACGACAAACTTCAGCTTGGTGTTAAACACTGAAGTGAGCAATCCCTTATCCCTACTTTCTCCTGTGCCATCTTCACTATGACCTGGTTGACCCACAGATCTGAAAGGCAAATTAACATTTGCTATTGTGCAATGAAGGAAGGCAAATTCCTCCACTGTACTTGTCTAGAGTGCAAACAAGGTAAGTAAATATTAATTCCTCCCGTGTCATGGGTAGCCACTTCCTCACACACCACTCTCCCTTCAAATAAGAGCTTTTTCTCTGAAGCATCTAGTTGCCTTCCACTCACCAACAAGGTCACAACCATCAAAAAAACCTCACAAATAGCATCTGGCCTTCATTTTGCACCGCTTGGAGGTATTCTCTCTCCTTCTTGACTGGAGTCATAGTTTAAGGTTAGAACATTCTCCTGAAATGCATGTTGTTGCTGATATTTCCTATAAAATCCTTATGCTTCTCAGAGGCAGTTCTAACCAATACCAACTTCCACAGAGCGAGAAGCAGACCAACAGTTTTCTTCTCTGAAAAACAACTGCAATCAGAAAGTGCTCTTCACACACCTTATACCGAAAATACACAGTAGGGTTTGTTGCTCTGGTTATATAGAAAAAACCCCTTGACCCACACCTTCCATGGATTTGAACAGTAGTCAAAGTTAATCAGAAAGGACTGCTTTCTTTCTGCTCCTGTATATTTGTGCACAAATGTTTGCTTACATTTCTCAGGCACATCTACTGAGAAAGAGGCAATGTCTAAGGAAGCTCCTAACATCATTGCCCGCAATGAGTAGTTTCCTCGTTCACAAGTAAACTTCACTGAAGTTTTCTGGGCTTACTCACAAAGGGTGATACAGCTCAATGTGGGCAAAGCTGCTCACATGTAACCTTCCATCTCAGGTCTACTTCTCAGAAATTGCCAGTGCTCCTGCAACAACGTGACTCTTCTGAACAGAGATCACACAGAACAAGAAGGGACTGATTCTTATTTTAGGCAACAATTTAAAGCTGTGATCCAGTCATATCTCCTACATGTAAGGACTCTTCCAACTGCTCCAAGCCTTGAAGAGGCTAATTCTGCAGTCTCACGCAAAACTCACACAGAAAAAAGGCGAAGGGCAGCAGCACTGAGTTCCCATTCTAGATAAGTTACAGTGTTCAATATTTAAATAACCAACCAATAGTGTTACTATTCAGAAAATTGGTTTTGAAAATAAAACAGTAACTTCTCACTTTAGACTGACAGAAAATCTACTTCAGGGTGAAATGAGCAAATGAAGAGTTAAAGATCAAGCGATTACTGTTAAAATCGGTATGACTTCATAGCAACATTTCCTTCTTACAGAACAGTAAAAAGTGAGTGTTTTAACCAGCTCATCAGATGTGATCAAAGACACAAGTGGACACATTTGAAACATAAAATATCTTCTCCTTTTTTTCTTAAGCAAAAGCTGCATTGACTATTTTTTCCTGTAAATGCTATTAGCCAACTTACAGTGAAAGCAAAGCCACAGCTTGAGTAGCAGAGCTAATAACTTTTCATAAAAAGTTAACACCACACAATATGTTACAAACAAATTCCAGTCTTCAGCTATTGCAAGTAATAACAGAACACTATAATTAAAAAAATAAATCAGCCCCATTTTACTTCCTTGATGCATATTCAGTGGTTACATTAAAAACAATTTTTATAGAAATCCTCTATATTTGCTAATTTATAGAGGAAAATGTACTTTAAAGGAGTATATACTGCATGTCTTTATTGATAATATTACTTTTTAATCTAGCTCAGAAGGAATTTAATCGGATGAGTAACTGTGATGATAAATAAATTAAAACCACAGAAAATGCCCTGTTTTTACATATGCTGCTGCAGCTGGATGTACAGTGTCTGCATCAATCTCTTCTAGACATTTGGAAATGCAAAATAGAAGCATTATTTCCTTTATGTTTACAATGACCACAGAATAATTTTATAGCAAAGAAATTACTTTTAAGGCACATCAGTCATTCCATATGTAGTTCGCGTTGACTAAAATCTGTCAAATTTCATTTCCACAGACTCCTTGAACTCTACAAGGAAAAATAAAAGGGAAGGATTATTTTTACAGGCAACAAATCTCATTTCAAAAGCAGTGTAACAGCAAACCTGCTGTGTGTCTGCAGACTGAGAAACCACTCCAAACGAGCATTAAGTGACAAAAGCAGACCTTCATCTTGGTGGGAATGGGTATCTCTAATGAAGCTGTCCAGTAGCTCAGAGGTAGTAGCTATGTACCGTGTGTTGCTTTGGTTGCTCTGGCAATTACATAGTCTCTTCAGATTAAACAAACCTGAACTTTTTAGCTACATCATTACCTACAAATAATATGAGCTTGTTTCAGCTCTTCCTGATGTAACTTTAAAAAGAATTCTCCATTTTGTAAGAGAGAAATGGCTTTTAATTTCCTCCTCCTTGCAATTTTTTATCTCTTATTTATCTGCCTCAGGTACATATCTGTACCAAACCATTTGTTATTTACAAAGAGATGCTCCTGAAAATAAGTCTTAACATCCCTTCTTTAAGAGCAGATGTGCAAACAAAGCTCAAATCTTTTCACAACTCCAAGCCTTATATCAAGTAAGGATCCAATGAGTTATGGATTCAGGACTTTGAAAATGTCTTATTTGTTTCTTTAGTGAAATCAAGCAAAATTTGGTGCAACCATCTAATCCTTATTCCAGCAGAACACCTGCTTGAGTTGGCCCTGAAGTTAAATTGTCTGTTGAATTAACACCAGACTCTTAGCCACTGACAACCTCCTTTTCCAGGGTTAAGTAAACCAAATGCTTACTATGAAAAACTGATGAAACAAAGTGACTGCTCTATCATTTTTCCTTATGCCATAGATATTTCAAAAGAAGAGAGGCTACAGACACGTCAGAATGGAGCGAGTAAAGAAGGGGATACCTAATGATTCTCAGGTATAGATTCAATTTAGCTGTTTCAAGAAGCCTGCCGTATGAGATTAGATTGTGTTCTACTTTTCAAAGAGCTGTTTACTACAGAAAGGTTCATTTGAGGCAGATGCCAAATCCTGCTGCCTATGGAAAGAGAGATACATGCAAAATGGAGCAGTATTTACCCGCAAACAGAATACACACCTTGCAGCAGCACAGCTGGAAAGGGATGTAAATGCTCAGCTGAGTCTTACACTCGGTATGCCTTCAGTGGTGAATGATACCAGACACCAGACCCTGTCTCTCCTCCTCTTTACAGCTCATGACATTTTATAAATCCATGGGAAATACAGTTTGCTTTAATAACTATTCAAACTCTTCTCCCCTCTTCCCTCCCTTCTCCCCAACAAAATCCTCTGAAATTATAAATTAGAAATCCAAACAGCAAAAGGGAAAGAAAGCAACATTAATATTAAAGGTTTGGAACAGCTGCACCTTCTTTTGAGACTTGTTCTCATACACCACTGACAATCTGCAATGTATGCTTCTCATTAAAAAAATAAATACAAAGGATTTAGTTGTTCTAAGACTGTAAATACGAAGGATTTAAAGACTTTAGTGGTATGGTGATTGCTCCTCCTCTGCAAATCTGCATAGCAGACTGCCTCCAACTGCCTGTCTGAGGATGAGAGCAGCACGCACCCAGCCCCTGAGATAAGACTTTTGAGGGGAACCGAAAAAGGGGGGGGGGGGGGAGTTCCCCAGGACACGTGCAAGTTGAGCTGGTTGGAAATTTGAGATTTTGCTTTTAACTCAGAAAACGTTAGATGAGTTCACCAAAACGATTTTTTGTTTTCCCCACTACCTGCTTCAGAACAGCAAGGTGCTTAGGACACTGATCTGAAATGGATGGAGCACAAACTTACTGCCTGGCAATCCAAGAGGGAGAAATAAGGTCATAGGGTGCTTTCATATTTTGTGAAAACATACAAGACTCACAGGTTTGTCCCACTGACCAATCAAAAATTATGGGAAGACAGAAAAAGTTTCCCATCCAGCTCTACATGCAAAGAACCCTCCAAAGAAAAAGAAACACCCATGCTTTCTGTTTGACTTAAGCCCTGTGTAAAATCATCATTCAGAAGGTTTTAACAGTACAAAGGTTTATTTAGAAAAGAGTTTGGATTGTTCTTTAGGATTTTTTTTTTTTTGGCAAGCATTTAAATCCTTTTGTAACTGAAAAAACTGCCAGTGCCTGGTACTTTGCACCTTCTTTGCCCACATAAGCAGTAAAAGCTAATTTCTTACTGGGACAAGACCACCACAGGACCCAGCTGCTGTATTTATAAATACTCAAATCTTCACCACCACTTCCACTTAACCCTTTCCTCCTGATGACTCTCTGCTTGTTTTCCCACAAAATTCCAGAGCCTGTAAAAGCTCACTGCCTCCCAAAATCACTGTCAGCCTATTTTCCTCTGTGGACTCCCCATGCCCTCCATCAGGGTTCAAAGACAATCACTCCCCTCCCCTTTTACCCATCCACACTCCAGCACCGCTCCTTCAGCAGCATTCTGTACCATGCTGAATGCCCTCAGCCTCTCTGGCTCTATCTTCATACCCCACAGCACCACTCTGCTCCACCGAGGGGGTGAGCCCAAATCCCATGTTCTCTTCCCTCCCTTCTTTGTCATCATAGAGCCTTCTCCTCTTTTAACTCTACTCCTGCTCAAGGCAAATCCATCCCTCCAGCTCAATGCCAAAAGTTCTTCTTCTTCTTCTTAAAAAGAATGTGTTTAAAGGATCTGCGGAAGTCCTGATTGAAGATGGTGTAGATGACTGGGTTCAGGGAGCTATTGCAATACCCAATCCAGAAGAAGAACTTGAAGAGAGTCTCAGGGACCTCACACGCCTCCCGGCAAATACCATAGAGGCTGTAGCTGAAGAAAAAAGGGAACCAGCAAACTACAAAGACACCCATGACCACGGCCAACACGAAAGTAAAGCGTTTCTCCCGGGCCTGGGTGACCTTCTTACGGCAGATGCTGCTACGCTTCCGGCGACGGCGATACGAGAATAACTGCATGGAGCGATTGCTAGCGCGGGACAGACGGCTACTGGAGTGCTTGGAGGAGTATGAGTAGGAGAAGGACTGGCTCTTGCTGCTTTTGCGGGGATGCTCCTCCCGGCTCCGCCTCCGTCTACTCTCTGAGGTGCTGCTCTCCTCCAGCTCAATGTCCTCCAGTTCAGAGGCTTTGCGCCAGTGGTGCACTGAATAATGTCCATTCTCTCCCAGCTTCATCCTCAGGGATGTGCAGCCGCCAGCAACGCGGCTCAAGCCATTCTCAGTCTGGGATGACCCCTCTGGCACCGTACGCTTCTCAGAGAGGGTCCTGGTCCTTAGCTTGGCCACGCGGTAGATGCGGATGTAGACCAACACCATGATGAGGCAGGGGGCAAAGAAAGAGCCAATGCAAGAAGAAAGGATGTACCATGTCTCATCGTTCAGCTTGCACTGGGGAAAACTATCTCCCTCAGGGTCCCGGTACATGGAGATCAATGGAGGGAAGGAGATGACAGCTGAAATGAGCCAGACAGTGAGGATGATAGCCTTGATCCGCCGGGGGGTCCGTTTGAGGTTGTACTCCACTGCCTGTGTGACCGACCAATACCTGTCGAGGCTGATGGCGCACAGGTGGACGATGGAGGAGGTGCAGAAGAGCACATCCAGCGCCAGATAAATGTTACACCAAGTCTTGCCGAAGTACCAGTAATTCATAAGCTCGTTGGCTAAGGAGAAAGGCATGACCAGGGTAGCCACCAGGATGTCCGCGCTGGCCAGGGACACCAGGAAGAGGTTCTGGGGGGCTCTCAGCGCCCGGCTGGTGAGCACAGCTATCACCACCAGCACGTTGCCCACGATGGTGAAGACGATGAGGAAGCCCACCACCGCCGCCAGGCTGGCCACGGCCGCCGGGGAGTACGGGGAGGGCGGCTGCAGGAGATCAGAAGAGGACGGCGACGAAGGGGGCAGCGCCAGGGACTCGTTGGGGGAGCCCAGGCTCGTGTTCACCACCAGCAGCAGATCCATGGTGGGTGTGCGGGGCGCCGGCGTCCTAGAGAGCCCGGCGGAGCCCCCGCCCCGCCCTGCCGCCCCGCCGCCGCCGCCCCGCTGCCCTCATCGCCCCCCGCTAACAGTCCAACAGCCGCCCCGCCGAGCGGCTCCAGCGGCTGAGCCGCCCGCCTCTGCCCCGCCGGACCCTCAGGGCAGGGCCGGGCAGCGCCGCCCCGGCGCGACAGGGAGCCCGGCAGCACTGCCTCTGCCCGGCCCCCGACGAGGGGGCAGCGGGGGACGGCTGGCCCCCGCCGCCCACCCGGTCATGCCCGGCTCAAGGCAGCCGGCGGCTCCGGAGAAGACACCCCCCAGCCAACGGGAGTCGCCGGCGGGAGCTGGATCCTCGCAGGGAGCAGGGTCCGAGGCGGCGGCAGCAGCATCCAATCCCATGGAGAGCGGCCCCCGGCGGCCCCTCTCCGGCGGCGCGGCAGCGCGAAGTCGCGACTGCCCGGCTGCTCCGTCCTAGACTCGCATCGCGCTCCCAATCGGTGGCGTGCCCCGCCGCCGCGCGCATGCTCAGTGCCGACAGGTGAAGCCGCCGCGCCCGCCCGCTTCAGTGGAACACCCCGGCGGGCGGAAAACCGCCCCGGCTGCCGCCGCCGCCGCCGCCGCCGCCGCCGCCGCTGCTGCTACTGCTGCCGCTTCTGCCGCCCCGGCATCCGCGGAGCCGCGCGGCCCGGCCGCCTTCTCCTCCCCGCGGCGGCGCTGTCCCACGGCGGTCTCATGGAGGGGCAGCGGCGCGGTGCTCCCCTTCACTCAGCGCAGCCTCCTGCCCCGCTCGGTGGCAGGGCAGGTGCTTCTTCTCACCGCGGCGCCGGCTGTGAGGGGAAGCGGCCCTGGCGGAGCCCGCCCCGGCGGGTGGAAGCTGCCGGTGCTGTGAGAAGCGGCGGCGGGCTCACCTCCCGGGCGTGCGGAGATGGGGTGCTCGCTGCTGCGGCGCCGGCCTGGCGCGCTAGGGGGCGGCCTTGCCCGCCCTCATGCGCAGCCGTTACCTGAGGGGCCGCGCCGCCCTCAGGGGACCGCGAGCAGCGGGGGCCAGCCGGCTCCTGGCGGGGCTGTGGAGCCGTGTTTAAACACAGATACGGTGTACCTGCTCGCCAGGGTAAAGCCCGCTTCTCGCCACACAGTTCTCCGGTGCAAGCCCGCACCGAGACGGTGCTGGCCTGAGAGGGAAGCAGCGGGGAAGATCTTCGGGGTGTTTGGCTGTAGTCATGAAAGCAGAGAAACCTCGATAATATGGGAAGCACTGAGCAAACTTAGAGTGGTATTTGCGCTGTTTGGGCTTTCGGACTTTGGAAGGTACATGTGAGGTTGATTCAGAGGTAACCAGAGCAGGAGGATATGCCCCTTACCGCAGAGGAAAGTAGAGGAGGAGTGGGGTCGTGCACTTGCTGTATCCCCATCCGTGCCTGCAGTGAGGGGTCTGAGGAACACATCTTCAGATGTCCTTCACTGACGGCCCTGTGACTTACATTACCTTCCTTTGGATGGAAGATTTGAGAACTGACAATAAAAATGAAGCCACAGCCACTTTAATGCCTCTTTCTTTAGCTGAACTTGCCCAGTGGAGGGTAGAAAAAGGCATTTCAGTGTAGTCTTTGCGGTTGTGTGTGATCTTGAGAAAAGCCACTGCCCTGCACTGAAGAATATATTCTGTCTTCCCAAGCCCCTTCTTCCACCTGCTCTCTCCCTACCTCCACCAGTCCGCAGGTCCACCTCCAGAGATTGCCTGTGGTACACTTAGGTTAGAGTTACAGTAAGGTAAAGAGAACAGCTGTATACACATCATGCATCTTCTGGGAGCCTGTCCTGCTGCCTGTGTTTTGGATCACAAGGTCTTCAAAGCAAGGACTGTCCCACTGGTCTCTTTGGTGCTGCGCTTGTTTTTCTTGTGCCACGCTGCAAAAAGCCTGTGCTTGTATAATACTAACAACAGTAGCATAACCCTAACCACATGATTAGCTGTGTTCTTTTCAGCTGAGCCAGAATATGAATTCATCCACAGCCAGTTAATTTGCTTTTCATCCAGAATAATGTGTTCCTTTTATGCTGTGTGGCGATGTTACTGGCTTGCAGGGGGTGGATGCTTTTCCCCATTGTGACACCGTAAAAGATCCAGTAAAGTGGCAGGTATCTACAGCAGAACTTGCAGCACACAGCGGTGCTGAAAACCACAGCCTGGCTGGATTCCGTGGCTAGTACTTAGTTTTGGAGCTGCCTAAACTCCTTCATCATCACCCTGCTGACTTCTAGAGGAACCTGATGTTTTGCCTGTGGGCATTCACAGTCTGAGCAGTTGGTTTGTGCCTCCCTGCTGTGCCCCATCTGGACCCAGAGATGCAGTGTCCCCAGGTCTTGGGAGAGTCACAGTCTGGTACATGTTCTGCTTTCTACTGCCAGGTTTATATTTATAACACAAAATTGGGAGTAGCGAAGGCACATACACTCAAGGGGACTTCTCTTTCTCAGTATAACATTTAAAATAATAAAATACTTGATATTTTAATGGTGCAGAAGTTGAAATATAACAGCCTGGGGCTTTGAGGGGTGATAAGGAATACTCTGATTCTAATTATCTTTTTGGTACAACCAGCACTGGCTCCTCTGTTCTCTGTGTAGGTACATGGACTGGAGTATGAAGGGTTAGAAGTGAATATGCTTAGCTCTGATAGGAATGAAAATTCCTCTGGAGATTATGATCTAATTAATCTGTTTTGTAAGCAATTTAGTCTGAAGTTCTGGGTTGTGGTTTTTTTTCCATTTGAAAATTAATTAACAAGATGATCAGAGAGCTGGAGCACCTCTCCTATGAAGACAGGCTGAGACAGTTGGAGTTCTTCAGCCTGGAGAAGAGAAGGCTCTGGGGAGATCTTATAGGAGCCTTCCATTACCTAAAGGTGCATACAAGAAAGCTGGGGAGGAACTTTTTATATGGGCATGTAGTGACAGGACAAGGAGTGATGGCTTTAAACTGACAGAGGGAAGATTTAGATTAGATATTAGGAAAAAATTCCTCCCTGTGAGGGTGGTGAGGCGCTGGCACAGGGTGCCCAGAGAAGCTGTGGCTGCCCCATCCCTGGCAGTGCTCAAGGCCAGGTTGGACGGGGCTTGGAGCAACCTGCTCTAGTGGAAGGTGTCCCTGCCCATGGCACGGGAGGTTGGATCTAGGCAATCTTTAAGGTCTCTTCCAACACAAACCATTCTACGATTCTGTGAACAAACACATTGTGACTGCATCTAGAAGACAAAGGACATAATGTTGGAACTAAACTCTGCCAGGTAACAAGCTCTGATAAGATTGAAATGCAGAAGCAGTGAACAACCAAACAATCTGAACAACCAAAGTGTAACATATATAACAAAAGGAAATAGAAATCTGATGCCCCCTCAAGTCCTCCTAAATATACAAGTAATCTGATAAACAGACCTCTTTAAAAAAGCTTGCAAAACCACAAGAAGACTAAATGAATAGATGTTGAGGTTAGTAAAGTTCAAACGGGAAGTAAATGGCACATTTTTAACATGAAACCTGAATAACCACTGAAGCAGCTTCTTAGTATTTGTGGTCAATTCTTCATATTTGAAAGTTTCATAATGGTATCTATGAACTGAGAGGACAAGTCTAACCTTTTATGTGACTGGCATTAAGCAGAAGGCAGGAATTCATGATCTAACTGGTTCCATCTGGGCTTAAAATACAGTAAATACAAACTGAAAAATCACATGAACATTTGGGATTCAGGAAGTAACTGTCAAAAATGGGTATATAAACCCCACAATATTCAGCTTCCTTAGTAGGATAATTATGAAGTCAAACTGACCAACTATGTCTTGAAGTTGTGTGAACTCGAACTTGAAATAAACTTTCCGCTAATGATTTGGGGCTTCAAATTAAAAAAGTTGAAGCTTTTCAAGACTTATCTTTGCTCGAAGTAAGTCAATGCAAAAGTTTCATAACAAAAGGAATGAGATGAGCAAAATGTCTGAGCAATTACTTGGCATTTCTAATGAGGAAATGCCAACCAGGATTTAAAGAATTAAAAATCTCTGTTTTATTGTGTTTTCTTTAGCACTAAAGTTGTACTCTGAAGCTGAAACAAGTCAGTATCTAACTCCACTGAAGCCAGGGAAGTAACTTCTGGGTTTTTATGTGTGTAACTGAGATCCAGTTTGCTTAAATAGCTGTATGTCACCCCAGTTCATGTGTATAGAGCATGGGCACAGATACAAAAAATTCACCCTCATGAAAATCTGCTTAGTCTACTGACAAAGGTAGAAGCAGGGTGAATGACAGCAGATAAATTAAATGTGGTTGTGATCATTTGAGCTAATGCTTGGTAGGTGCTAACAGGCTCTCCTTAAAAAAAATAAAGCAGTTTAGAGGCCGTATGAGGCTCTTCTAGGCAGTAAGCTGGACCTGGCTTAAACTGACCCAAGGCCATGCTTCGTGAAGTAATCCAGTAGATACTGTGCTATACCAATCTACCTGCATACTGTCACTGCTGTGCGGATTCCCTCATCCAGCATCCCAATACAAACCTGCCATCACAGCAGGCTGAGAAGATCCTGGAGGAGCAAACTATTTTGAGAGATTGTTGTCTCTAATTCCTGTTGGTTTTTACTTCGATTCTCAAACTTGACTGACCTTTAGTTCAGTTTGGGCTACCAGAAGACTGTATTGGCCAAAGAGATGCACGACCTTCACCTGGGTTTAAATCTTGGGAAATCCAAAAGCTGTCACTGGAAGACTGGCCAGTTGTGGCTTCAAGAAGTCAAGTCCAAACTCTCAATTACCAAAGCTGACATCAGCGCAGCCACTGAAGTTGGTGGAAGTTTGCTGACACCCAAATCTGCTGTTAGGTTGTATAAGAATATCTGCTTTGAATAGTTCCGTCGTACCATGCTTGCACAAACACAGATTTAGGAGAAAAAAGTGTTCTAGCTGCTTTGCACTTCCAAACATGTTTTGCCTCTTCTGTTCAAGATCTGAAGAAAAACTTGCGTGCTTGAAAGCTTTTCTATTTTTCCCTCCCAAATGTACCAGATGAGTTAGTGGAAAATACTGCCTCCCCCAACAAACCTGTCTCCTTATATTTTATATCTTTAAGTCATCACAATTGTAACCATGCTATTAAATGCTCTTCGGTGCACTTTTTTTTTTTTAATAATCCCTCCCTCCACAGAAGAGCAACATTATAATTTATAGAGGGAATATGCCAGCTTTTTTAATAAAGGGAAATGTATTTGATTTTCGGTGGGAACTGGAGTCCTTACTTCTCCTGTTGTGACTTTGAAAATATGTCTTGGATAAACAAAAAGATTTATAGGACAGCCGGATTTATTTAACATCTGGAAGTTCTCTCTAATCTCTCAAACTAAGCTTTGCATCAATAGGCAAAATTATGCAGTCTTATCAAATGTACTAGAAACTGTCTGCTGAGAAAACATTCTGTACAGCTATATACTTTCTGAGACACAATTTGCATTATAAATCTGCTCAGGATGCCATGATCAAATAGAACAGGTCAGCTGAAATCTCTGTAAGTAGTTAAATAGATAAGCTGCGGTACAAACCATGTGATAGCAAAATGGGATAAGAAGTGAAGTAGCCTGTTCCGGATTTTGAAAGAAAGAGACTAAATATAAGGAAACTGGCAGTTACTTTGGAGGGGAGTTCAGGTCTTTCAAAAAGTAAATATTGTTATCAAGGGAAATATTGTGAAATTCTATAGCATTGAATGGACATTAACCTGTAAATTACTGAAAGAAATCAGGGTAAACTTTTAGTTTGCACAAAAGGAGCCAGATTCTCAAAAAACATAAGTGTCAACCTGCTTCCATTGTGGTGCTCATGACAGCACCCAATCGTCTTTCGTCTGACGCAGGATAATTGGACTCTTTTGTAAATGTCGGCATCAACTGACCTTTTCTTTGAAAATGTGATTTGGACCAGTTAAGTTCTTTCTTTGTTAACCTCCCCCCAATAAATTAATCACAACATCATTTTAAATCCTAAAAATTTATTTAAAAGTTTCCATAAAATGGGAAAGAATGTTTGGGGAAATAATACTACAGGAATTTTTATTTATTTGTGAATATTTGAAATATTTCGTCAGAAATATGGGAGTCTAAATGGTTTTCAAAAGGCACCTTTTTTTAAAAAAAAGACACTTTTGGACTTGAACATCTTTTTCAGCTTTTATTTTTTTATTACACTGTCCAGTGAAGGAGAAAATTTTGATTGGAATGAGACTGTTTGAAACTCATTCTTCCATGTGAAAGAATGTTTCATTGACAATGAAGATATCAAGACCAAACCAAAGCCAGTTTATTCATTATTTTTTCCTTGACGTGGAACTAAAACTTAATCACCATGTTGAAGTTAGCATTATGCTTGAGCTAAAATTGAATGAAGAAAGTTATTGGTTCAGCTCCCTAATGCAATTTTCTTCTCCAATATATTCGTAACCCTTTTTCAACCTTTTACTAAATGGTGTCATTGTTATTGATAAGACCATGAGACAGAAGTCAAACAATCTTAGTAAGCCATATCCTGTCTGGCTTATTTCTGGAAGTCTTTTTTGCTTTTGTAATAGAATCACATCAACCATAACTGTGTTGCAGAGTGCCATTGATTCAGCCATTTGGAACCAAACCTGGAGCTACTGGAGAAGTATTTGTTTGATTCTCCCTATTACTGGAGAGTCATGAAAAATAGATCTGTCCCCTCTCTTCCTTTTCCCTATTTGTACTGTTTCCATTATCTGTACTAATTTTAAAACTTTTTCATTTCTTATTTATTAAGTCAGTACTTTAAATAGCCTTTACAGACACCTGTACTGATAGGTATGCCATTTGCACACGAGTGCATTATTTTTCTAGGACTCTGCACTGCATTTGAGGACTCTTCCTCTTGATTTCAGTGTTTTTTTAGTCATGCAAGACTTTTGCACAGTAATATGTATGGGTAGTACTTAGTTTATTGTTCTGAACTTATATTAAGCATGCATTTATTTGCATTCTGAATTATGTTTTGCAAGTTTGTACAAGCTTCAGCTTCTAAATAGAGAAAATAGACAATTTATCATCTGTGGCATTGACTACCTCTAATTTATTAGTTGTGGGGCCTGCTTGGCATAAGTGTAAGAGGCTTTTTCATGACAGATTTTCAACTGATTTAGTTAGGGGAGATTTTGGCTGCAAACACTTACATCTCTGCCCTTTTCATTTATATTGAAATACCCATTTCCACTGTAATGATCAAGTAACAGAATCCATTCCAACAGATCTTAGTGAGGGTGGGGGAGAAGAAGATGCAGTCTTTGTCACCATGGTTCATCACCTCCCAGCTACATCTACTTCACGGCATACATCTTAATATTTTAAATGATTATCCGAGGGATTTCAAAGGCTGGTATTAATTGCCATGATAATCAATCATCAAACCTCATGAAGTCTAGGAGAAGAGGCATCTACCATCTTGTACATTGTTCTATGGTGCTTTGTAGGAAGAAGATTGCGTCTGCACAAGATCAATGAGAGCAAATGTTGCCATGTTTCCTGTGTCTGCTAAGAGTGGCAACTTCAAAGCAGTATAGTTGACTGCACCGAAGACTTTGCATGGGAACAAGAGCAGATTGTATTATTTCTGCTTCACATGAAACCTTAGGGAAATGTCTAAACATCATGTTGTCCTTTTCATTTACTCATATGTATACTATAGTGATTTGAGTTGTATTTGCTAATTTAGCATTCTTCTGTCTTTCAGAGGCTACTTTAAGCTCATGAAGAATTGATTTCTTCAAGACAGGCATCAAGTTCTGGCATCTTTCACTAGGAAAAGAAAGTGTTTTTTCTTGCAGTGTTTGTCTGGGAGGTGTTCTGCCTTTCTGTTTTTTTGTTCCCCTAGAATAAGTTGACATTCATGATTTCCAGTCATTACTTCTCACTGCACTTCCCTTTTTGTGGCTTAAAATCTCCAGTAGGTCTTTAAAGAGTTTGATAAAATTTTCTCATGTGTCCCTTCAGTGCTGCCGTTTCTGCTTTCAGTTCCTGTCTATCAACAGAGCCTCTTTTACCCTCTTTTTTGGCTGCTGTTTTTACTGCTTTATCTTCATTCGTATATTCCTTTTTTCTTTGTTTACTTTCCTGGCCCTAGTGTATTGAGTAGGTTTAACTTATCCTTCCTTTTTTCTGTAATAGCATCCCATGTGGCATTGCTAATCCACTCTTCTTTCCTAGTTTTAATAAAGAACAATCTCTGCTGTATTAATATAAAATTTACAAATGGCTTCCCATTCTTTTTGTATAATGTCAAATACAGTTTTTGCCACATCTGAAAGCTTATTTGAATGCTACAATTGAAAATCATTCGTTATATGTTGATCCGTCATTTGTAGAGCTATTAATCTTTCTTGCAATATTTACCTGATATATTTTTCATTTCTGTAGTGGTTATGTATAATTGATGTTCATATGTCCCCAGTGTCTGTGAATTTCATCACATAGAGAAAAGAGATACCTGATTTCTAGTAATGGTGTCAGAGAAGATCCAGCATTTCTTCATGTATTTAATTTTGAAGGAATAGCGTCCTCCCACCAAAAAGGGCAATTCAACCAAGAAGCTTTTTCACTACTGTCAAGTGAGCCTTGACTGTACATACACTGTATTTGTACCTGTCAAGTCAATGCATCATTGATGTCACGTTGGACCTTGTTAGTAAGGACCAGTAAAAGCTGTGTAAAGAACATTATTGTTTTTCTTATCATATTCATTTGTTCCAGCTTGATATTTATACTACTAATATGTATAATACTAATATTATAGTAATTTTCACACATGCACTTCTATCATTGCCAAGAATTCTGATACTCTGTCTGTGTTGTAATATTTCACTTCTTTGATGACTTGAGGCTATTTCCAGCCAGTATTACAAGTTTTGCAGTTCAGAAAGGAGCCCAACATTGGGAATAAGTTGGGAGTAGTGGCTTCTAGCAGGCATTACTTCCCTGCTATAGCAGTATCTCTCAGTACACTTTATGCAATCCACTGGAGAATCACCTGCAGGTCAAAGAGATGCATTTGACATTTTACTGTCTAGCTTGGTTTTCAACTCAAGCATGTAATTAAACTTATGCATGTCCTTCTGTTTTTTGATGAATGGGGCCTTATATTTAGAAATAGCAAATCAGTAAGTATCAATAAATAAGTGTCAGCAAAGTTTTTCAGTGAAAATGGCTCATTAGAAGCATCTTACAAGCAGAAAAGGTGTCATAAAATTAATTCTTAATTCATTTAACTGATTCTTACTCATTTTTACCAGTAAGAAAGTTGAAACAAGGAAAAGCTGGAGAGAGGAAGCAAGGAAGGAAGAGAGGAAGCAAAGGAGGGAAGGATGAAACCGCTACTTTCATCCCCTCTTCACAAAACATCTGAGGAATATGGACTCGTCTGCTGTGGGTTTTTTTTCTGATCTTATCCATTTTTTCAACACCTGCAGTGTGCAGTAGCTTATACTCCACATTTGTATTGAGGCTAATGTCAATTTCCAAGAGTATTAGGTAAAATGTGTCAAAATTGCAGTGTTCCTTTAGGAACAACTTATCTACTGAATGTGGTGAACATGGGCTTTTCCAAATAAGAAGAATTTAACTCACAAAAGATGCACAGCAGGAGTAGCAGCAAGTACCATAGCCTGCTATATATCTGTCATGCAAAGGCAATGCTGATTTCAATTTCACAGAAAGTTCAGGAGATCCAAAAGTTGTAACTCATCGAAATAATCAATTAGCAGTAGGAAGACCATAATAAATCAGAAACCTATAGTATCTATTACCAATCTTTGATCATTTAAGTTACAGCAGGTATTGTAAATGGAAGCTGATTTAGCACAGTATTTAGCATTCCCTTATTTGTATTCTACTTGCTTGCCGTAGCTGTGTAAGATTCAGCTAACTAACAATCTTTCCATCTTGAAAATAAAAACACAGAAGCCATACAAATTAACTATAGGCAGTACAAACAAAACATTCATACCGAAGAAGTTTGTTTATACTATACAGAAACAAAATTTAACTCAAACTCTTGAACAGACATCAGTACTTATGGATCATAAATGCCTGATTCAGAACTCAGGGCCGAAAAGGCCCCTAGGTAGGTGTGGATGTTTACTGGAAGTGTACCAGCATAAACATTAAATACCACCACAAGAACCAGACTAAACACCTGTGACATTTGTCAACTGGTCCTCCTCTGAAAGAAATTCACATTCACATGAGATTCAAACACATTTTGATGTCCACCGCAGAGGGACATCTGAGACATATCTGTCTCTTAACATTGCTCCCCTAGAGCTAGCATCCCCATCAGAGCATGCCTGAACTCTCTGGGGAATAATGTTGTTTAACGATGTTGCAGTGAACCAGAGCCAAATGTAAGGGCTGGGAGTGTCAGCGTGGATCCGATAGATACACATGCTTATTGCTGCTATTCAAGATCAATTATTCTTCCAATGGTTAAATTATGTGCATAGCTAATACTTTGCATAGCAAAGTAGGCAAACATGCTTAGACAGTGCAGAGAATATCCTGTGAGGAAATACCGATGCAGCATAGATTTTTTTTCTTCCTTTTTATTTCCTCTCCTGATCTTTACACTTGATCACCCCAGTCAGATGTTCTGGTTCACACTGTTTATATTAAGCAATTCCAGCAGGTGCAAATCTTGGCTCTTATCCACCACAATTACAGTTAGGCTATGAGTAAAGAGTATAAAGTAAGGCCTTTCTGAAGCACCTGTGAAAACACATTTAATCATTTATATAACATTTGTTACTTACCATTACACATTTAACTATTTACCTGTGTTATTATTCTCCATCACTTAAGTCATTGACAAGTTAGCAGTCTTGTTCTTTCTGGTACTTTGATCAGTTTGTTTTGACACCTTTGACTGGGCAGAAGCAATTTGGATTCTCTTCTGTCTCTGAAAAATTGAGTGAAATATATCATAGCTATTTTACTGATATTAACTTTCTTTAGAACATGTGTTAAGAGAGTGGGTAGAGCTCCCCCTCTCAGTGATGATCCCTTTACCTGGCATCAAAGGAACATCTACTGAATGACAGGTTGGGACAGGAGAGGTTCCCTCCTTTCTAGAACAGTAACTTGTTCTTAAAGGTGGCCTTAACATTAGCCAATCTAACTTAATGAGTAAAAAATACTAAGAAATAAATTTAAAAATCTCTAACAAAGGGCTGAATTTCTAAAAGACTAAAAAAGGTAATTTCTCATGTGCAGAGTCATGCAAAATTACTCTGTAAACTTGTGACAAAGGAAGTTTCTTTGTTGATGGGCTCATTTAAAATTTAGAGTATTCCTGCTTTTGAGTGGCTACTTTCTGCTTTCAGTTGTTAGCCAGCTTCTCAAAGGAAGGCATTTGCAGCAAACTCAGCCTGACAGAGCAGCCTCCAGATAACCAGTCACTCACATAACCTGATAGTTTGGCTCTCGTTTAAATCAAAATTCAAATCAAATGGCTTTGGGCAGAAGGCCTGAGCAGCCTGCCCTCCATTCTGCTGAGCACTCTCTGCTGTTTGCTCCAGAGACAGCCTCAGTAACAGGACGACACTGATACTCTCTACTAAACTCATAGCTTATGCAGCTCCACACAGAAAACAAGCCTGTAATTAAATTGTTCAAAATTTGAAGATCAGTGTGTTTGGCCATCCCTTCAGACTTAATTACTTGCCAAAACACACTGTGCACAGGGTGGGAATTAATATTAATTAGGAATCTTCTTGAACTGCAGATTACAGCCATTATAGACAGAGGAAATGATGATGAAATTTATGCAACTTACATCTTTAAAAAAATGTAATTACAACAACAAAGCCTGTCTCTCAGTATACATAAAGAGGCTAGATATAGACATTTGTTCCATATTAATGTCAGCCTAAATTGACTATGTTCCACAGGATTCATCCTGGTTTATACTGCAGCAAGTGACAGGAGAGAAAAGCCCTTTGTGTGCTTCCATGTAGTAATGTAGCCCATAGTGATTTTCTGCTGAAAGCATCCTGGGCCGTTCTCATGTGCTATCTGATGTGCCTCTGGTGTCACCCAGTTCCTGCTCCCCAAGGCATGTATACACATCACATGTTCCTTCCAAGGCAGGAGGCATAGCAGGGCCATGGCACCCTGCTTTTTGTCAGATGAGCTGGAGACTATGTTTAAGACAGTTTCCTGATCCCTGAGCAGCAGCAGAACCGTCGGTATACTGCTGTGTGGTGGGGACCAAAGCCTGAGGCTTGAAGTCCAGGGAAAGTAATGCCTCTTCTTGTTTGGAGAGTGAAGGGCCAAGCTTTTGCTTCATAGCAGAAAGCCTTACTGAGCAGCAAAGCAGCAAACATTTCTCCTTAGCATGGAGCTAAAAGTTAGTAATCTGGAATGTATACCCCCCAATTTGCTATTGACTAAATAAGAAAACTTCCAGAGACACCTGATCCCATGGAAACATGAGGCTCAGGAAATACATCTTAACTTTGGTAGAATGTGAGACAGTTTTATTTTAAAGACAGGAGAGGACTGAAGAGACAAAACAGTGGATAGGTCAGCTGGCTGTACTTTTATAATTCCCAGAAAAGAACAGAACGATCAGGTTTGCACTGATTTGTCCACTGTTGGAGACTGTCCCTTAATGATTGCAGGTTGCAACAGAGGACATTTTTAATTCAGGCTTTCCAATAACAGTATCAGTGACTGCCATACGTATTTGATCAGCCATACATATATGAAGAAAAAGTGGCCTCTGCTGTGACTTCCTGTAGACTCTATGATTAAAAAAGTCTTGTGAACAATCAGGTACTGATAAAATATATACTGGATTGTTACCTTCTTTTTTAGCTTTGAGACTTATGGAACCATTTCAAGAGCAGACAAAAATATCTGATTGTGTGACTGGGCATGCACTTATATGGAAAATATTTTGGAGAACAATATTAATAGTATTGCAGTCCTAATTTATTTTGAAAGCAAATACAAAATAAATATAAAAGATATATTGAACTGGAATATGAAAAGCATCATTCACTGCACTTGAGGCTCTCAGCTCTTGGAAAAGAGGCTATGTTTGTTTGCAAATGCTAATGGTCCATGTCTGTGTATTTATGAATTGATTGCTACTGAAATGAAAAATGCTTACCCATGTTTTACATTCACTGTTAAAAGCAGAAGTCACATTGCCATTTTTGATGCCATATCTCCTTTTATTTCTAATACGTTTTTTTTACTGTAGGTAGTGTTCTTTATTCTTGGCATATTATATTAGTGTATCTCAAATGCTTCTCATTGGTGACCAATATGCAAAGATCTATATGCTCCATTTAAACGAATAGGAAGAAATATTTTAGAATAGCCATGATAAGCCAGTTAAGTGTATTAATAGGTATGGTTCAAGAAGCTGACAGTGAATTCTAGTTGAATGTGTCCCACTCTGTCTTATTTTAAAGTCGCAAGGAGGGCATTGAATGAACAAAACATTGAAAATGCCAGCAGGCTGTACTTTACTTTTTCAATACCTTGAAGAAAATGGAATTATAATCTAATAACTTCAGTATTTGATCCTGATAACAAAAGTTGAAGCAAATATTTGTTTTAGGAGTTTGCAGTACTCCTGGATTTGAAAACTCTATGATTGTGGAATTCGTCAAGTAATAAAATCTGAAGTTTCAGAATGAATATTGACCAACAAACAAAGCAATGCATTTCTAATGTGAATAAATCTAATCAATGTGGTAGAGGAATCCTATATTCATCAACCTCTTTTACATGAAGCTATGAGTTTTCACAATATAAAGCATCTCAAAATTGACAATCAGAATAAATAAGCACAAATAAGCTGTTCCTGGAATTCATGTGTTTCTTGGGGTAAAAGAAAATAATCGTTTTTATGGATCTTCTGCGTTCATTTTAAAAATGAAGGATCAAAAGAACAACTCCCCTGAATTTATCGGAAATTCGTTTTAAAATACTTTGAAGATAGAAAGCAGCAATAAGCCGTTTTAATTCAAAATTCTTATTCCTGCAGTGTTTAATTATTGACATTTTAATGATGTCCCCTGCAATCTGCAGAAAATCCCTTGAGGGTTGCGTTTACTGGAAGAGATGTTTTAAACTTGGAGTCATTAAGAAGAAAGATTTCTTTAAAAATAATCAGGGCAGTTTACTTCTTCAGGAGAAAGAAAAAACATCACAGCCAAGACAAGTAGATGCAGATGTAATCATGTAAAATCTTTATAAAATGATAGTAAGAGAGATTTTCCTATCATAAGCTTATGTATTTAGTCTGGTCCTTACTGTCCAAGTGTCTTATTCAAAAAGTATGGTTATGATTAATCTCTAATATTATGATAGTGTGGGTGTCAGCTGACTATACCAAAATGCAGTCACCTTACTGATGGAAAGTACTTATTTTCTATAGTTGAGTTAAAGTTTTGAATGATGATCTTACAGGGTATTTTGAGATTTTTCAATTGTTGGTTTCATCCTCAAGTGGGATAAGACAAAAAGGCTTGGTTCAGTTGTCTAAATCTAGATGTCTAGTGCCGATGGAGATGCCATGGCAAATCCTGCTTAACCTTCAGGTGCTGCACCATTGCTGTGTAGGCCTATGTTGTTAAAATTTAGGCAAATGAATCAAGCCTAAAATCCAGAATTTATGTATATCTTCTTTGAAATATTCAAACATATTTGGTTTAGTCATATAAAGATATTTTATTTTAATGATTTCCTTCAGAAAAAAAAAGATGGAAATCAATATTTTCCTGAAAAAAACAATAGTATGGTTTATTTTCTATGAGAACATCTGTCTAACTCTGCTTATAAATGATGGTGGGCTATCGCCACTTGTTAGAATCTATGATTGGCCTGTCAATTTATTTCTAGCTGTGCTTTGAAGTTTCAAGATATATGGTTGATTCTCTGGCAAACGCATTCTTTTAGTTTTAGATAGATCCTTTTTTCTCAGACTAGTAACAATTTTGTTGCCTGCATCATAAGTTGCTATTTTGAGTTCTGTTGCTTGCCTCAAAGTCTCTTTTATGGGGTTTTTTAATGCAGTGATCCTTAATGTAAGAAGTGATATCAGGACTTCTTCCCCTTTGGCCTCCCCAAATGTTACTTAGAAAGATTTTCTTACTTGCCTTTAGTCCCTGGCCAAGCTACTTTTTGCACTCAAAGAGAAGACTTTCAGCAGGAGAACTGAAAATCCCCTTCCTTCCCCTTGCTCATGGGTTTTGACAGGTAGCAGTCTGGAGGGAGGAACAGTGGTCTGGAACACCCTCCAGGTGTAGAAGGAAATGGGTTTTACCAGCACTGAATTCCCAGCCTCCTTTCCTTCCCAAATTTGGGAAAAAAGCCACACCAAAAAACCAAATTTTAGACTGTGTGCAATAGGATGTGAATGTGTGAATTCACATGCACTCACAGGAAGAAGGCAGAATAGTATTATCAGTGAAGGAATATGTAGAAATAAAACGCAGCAGTTTCCTGATTCTGATTGAATTTGAAAGTGTCTGAAAAACTGAAGTGGGATTTTCTTCTTTATGTTGTTTACCAAAACCTATCCAAAAAGCCTTTCAAAAACATTTTAGTAGTTGTTCTGGGTTCAGCTGTAGTACAACAGTATCATACAACAGTTGTTAAAATGAGTTGAAACTGCTGAGATCACATATTAATCATCTTGGAAATCATGGCTATTTTAGCAGGTATTACGCTGGAAAATATGATGATTTTTGTCTTTGCACCTAAAACGGAGGGCTGTTCACTAAATCCAGGTCTAAATTATGGTAATTTCTTGGTAGATATTTGATTTTTTAATAATGATCCTCCAGCAATGCATAGTTAAGTCAACCTTTTAATCTGCAGAAACCATTGCAAAAAAATTGCTACTTCCTCAGTATATAGTCACCTTAATATCTTCTATAAAAACTCATTTTTGCCATACGTAGGATAAATTGAAAGAACTCTGTGTTTGCACTACATCTGTTGACTATCAACTCAAAGCAGAAACAGTGTTGACATAGGTGTCTTGATTACCTCTTCCATGTATTACTGTCATACAGATTTTGCCCTGAAAGTACTTTTATTTAATCATGTGGAAAGCGTAAAAATGAATAAATATATTAGGCAAATTTCATTTAATATTTTAATATGTCTCTGTTGATTTTCACACCAGCATTTCCCTGAATAGTGTGCTAGCATTATTTAGTGAGGTGAGATGTATTAAACGGAATTATTTATCCTCCTATATATTGGGATTTTCTGCCTAAAAGAGCACTAGAGCTTTTACTGTTCCTCAGTCTGTAAAGATTTATTAAGTAATTTTTAAAGCACAAAGATGGGAAAAATCTTCATCAGCTTCATTGAGGAAGGTAGTGAGAGGCAGTGAACTTGCTCTTTTCATCTTTCTCACTGGTCAAGCATTAAATGTACGATTAAAGAGAATAATCCTAGCAACGAGCTCCAGTAAAAGCAAAGGTTGATAGGTTTGATCTATTGGGGTACTAAAACAGTTGAGAGCAGAATATATTGCATCTGGCTTGATGATGAAGGGAGCAACCAATCCCTCCCTCCCCATTAAAGAACTGTTCTTTATTCCGCCCACACTCTTTCGCTCTGCCTCTGAACCACTGCACAGTTTAATTGCAATGCTTTACGAGCAATCTTTGCTTCAACTCCTGCCAGGGACGAGCCTCACACCTGCAGCTCCAGTGTAGAATGATGCCAGCTGTGGCAGCCATGGTATAGGTGTAAGTGTAGGTGTAGATGCAAGTGTAGGTGTAGGTGCATTTCCTCTGTTGGGATATGCACATCCATGACTCGGTCTTTTCCCATGGGGATGCAGGGATGGTCTCTGTTTCTAGAAGATCTGACTGGCATTTTCCTGAGAGGAAAAGCAATATGCTGCTTGACAAAAGCTTTTAAGGCACTTCCATGTGGCCATGTTACTGCAGGCATGGCAATTGAAATCAGTGAGAAACCTTTCTCTTTCAGGACCACTGGATCAGGCCTTTGCAGTCTTACGTTCATGACAAACCCCAGAAACCCCAGCTTTCTTTTGTTCTAAAATGTTTTTGGGTGAGCTTGAAAGAAATCAGTATAGAGTGACTCAAGTATGTCCATTAATTTTAGGAAAGAAAAATCCCTTAATGGTATACACTATCCCAGGTGAAAACCAGAAATATGTAACACAAGCCATCATGCTAAACAATGACAATTATCCACTCTCTTCATCAGGCATCATCTTTTAAATATATATACATAAAGGGAATATGAATTGTCAAGGCAGAGATGAACAGCTAAAGGACTGAGAGAAAGCTCAATTTTCACTTATGAAAAAACCTTATATTAAAAGTTATAAATGGTAAAGAATCTCAGGAGCAACATCAAAGGATGTTGCTAGTTTCATGAGAAAGGCAGTTAAAAATGTAGACAGGTTATCTGCCAGCCTGTATTCAATAGTATCTCATGTTTCAATTAATGAAACAAACCTTGAAATGTTACAGTAAGTTGTTTTAGCAAGCGGGAACTAAATTAAGAAGATTTCAGGAACACAGGCCAGATGATTAAACACATCAAATGCAGTGGAAGACCCTGCTATAAGGGGACATCGCGCTCCATCTCTTGCATACTGACATGGTGCTAAATCACAGTATTCGTAGAATAGTTTCTTCATCAATGGATTAGAAAAGAGAAATCAAGGTGGCAGTGAAATAACTGCATAATAGCCCAAAGATGAAAAGTATCACCCTCCTCTGGCAATGTGGAAGTTGATTGAGGAAGATCAGCAGTTGTTTTGCCAGCATTAAAGACCTTCCAGTCATGATGAGTATGAGAGATTTACTTGGTAATTATCGCTTTTCTCTGATATGAGCTGTAACTCACAAAACTATGGGATTCAGCATTCATACAGACATTTTCATTCCCTTTCAATCTGTCTCTTTTCAATTCTGTTTCTTGTTTGTTTACTAAAATTATTTAGTTAAGATGTCAATTGGGAGTCAGATGGAATGTTTTCCGAATGGTGCATTTTTCAGTTCATTCAGTTTGGCCATTTAAAATGTCATTTCATTTCAGCTTTAGATCTTAGAACTGCTAAAATGAAGATTTGCATTTTCTGTAGCATCATAAAACATCTTTTTCTTAATCATTTTACCAGTCAGGCCCAGGAAGTTCTTAACAAATGTTAATCTCTGGGTTAGCATTTGGCATTGATAAATGAATTCAGATGCAACAAAGAAGCCTAAGCGAACAAATCTTTCTGAAATATCCAAGGAATTAGTGGTATGCTGTTGTACGTCCAGTACATGCAGCCCACCAGGCAGACAGGAATTGCAATGAGGTATATAAAAACAGGACAGGCCTTGCAAAAAGTTAAAATAACTTTTTCAGGTTATAGTATTTCCTGTGAACCCATCATCTGAAGGACAGAGCAGTGTAAGAATGAAAAGTGCAATGTTTTGCTTTTTAGCCGAGAACTAAACATTGTCTGGCAGATTGGGAAACTGGAAGGAACCCTAGTGAAAGAAGTTGAGATGAGGAGAAATGGATGATAAAGCTAAAACATTGGTCTGAAGTGAAGGAATTACACCTGAAAATGGATTTATCTATAACTCCCTCCATCATAAATGAACACCCACCCATCACATACCCAACACTTTGGAAGGTTAAAGTCGAATAACTTTAATATAGAAGCTATGGGATGGAATAGGAAAAAATATCAGCAGGCACTGCACAGTTGCTTCTCAGAGCAGAATCCTGCTGGCCCTTTCATTCCCTCTGCATTCCTTGGGCTTGGCTTTGAGAGCAAACACTTGATTCTTCTCCAAATAGATATGCTGAGCAATGCTGAAATGCAAGAAGGAGACAAGCACAGCAGGCAGCTGCATAGCTCAAACCACATGGGCTGGGCTACTGCAGCACCCAGCGTCCTCACTCCTCTCAAGCAGTAAATAAAGGGGAAGGTTCTTTACTTTAAGGAAGCAGCTGTATTTTAATGCCCATGAAGAAGTTGCTGATTAAATCTCTATTGCATAGTTTGCAGTTTTGCCGTATGAAAAGCTCACAGAAATTAATTTAATTCTTTTTATTAATTTCACTGTATTTCTGATGTGTTTTAAGCACCATTATTCCTGACCTGTTCACTGATTCATGTGAATGTGTTTGTGTGAGTGTGGCTGGATGTGCTTGAGCTTCTCTGAAAATGAACATAATGTTTTTTGTCCTCCGACACTTCAATATTTGGGCCTACCATGGACTTGACCATCTTTAATAACATTTTTGAGAGTGTCAGTAGTGTAGAATTTGCTATTGGTCAAAATAATTTGCAGACGCACAAAGGGAGTGAGATTCTAGAACTAACTGATATACAAACCAAAGCTCAGAAATCTTGAAGAATAATATAATATTTTCAAAATAAGACTGATGAAGGTGCCCAGTTTTACTCTAAAATAGCTGCAGGAAGTTTAATTTCCTGATCATAACATCTGATAGAGACATCTCTCAGATTTTATCTAGATTCCAAAGATTGCTTGTGCTCTGATAATCTGAACTTTCCTGCTGAGTATCGCTTCTGAAAGTATTCAGTTCCCAAATAAAAACAAAATGCATGAAAGTATTTTCCATCTTTGTGACTATGACAAATGATGCATTAACTATACTGATGCTATATTAGTCTGGTCATTTAGCAAAAGCACTATGGTGCTTATTCATGCTCAGTGGTCCAGAATAAGGCCTTGGGAAACATTTGCTCAGACACTATGTGTGTGGTGAATGAAAAAAATATGTTGGGTAGGTCCTTTTCTTTAAGTTGAGAAGGGAATCAGTAATGTTTCCTGTTAAACATTAAGTCATGGGAATCAGTCATGTTTCTCCTGTTAAGTCTATGACTTTATAAACATAATTTTAAAAGTTATAATCAGATGCATTTTTTAAAGTCCTATCAGGTAAAACAGATCCCTCTCATCATCACGTTTGTAGAGAAAAACCAGGGAGGGAATTGACATGCAAAAC
Source organism: Strigops habroptila (assembly GCF_004027225.2). NCBI lineage: Eukaryota > Metazoa > Chordata > Aves > Psittaciformes > Psittacidae > Strigops > Strigops habroptila. The sequence continues at coordinate 10,521,590 of NC_044283.2, read as the reverse complement.
CCCAAACATCCAGCACAGACCGTTAGTTCTAGGCAGCTGAGGAGGACATACTAGTCGCATCTACGTGGTGTGATGGAGACAGTCATACTAGTTGTGCCTGGTCTCTTGAGTGTTTCACACTGTTCAAAGCCATTTAGATAAACCTATGATTGACGCTGCTCAACCAGTAAGTCTCAGTAGACTGGCGCTGGTTCATGCCTTCTAGCTCAGAGCTCATACGTCACACCACATGGGATTCAACATCTGGTTTTGTGTATGATACAGACTGCTAGAGGTGCCTCAAATAAAGGTCATTACTGATGACCTAAAAATTCCTAATACCCTCACCAGATGGCATCCCCCCAGTAAATCCTACTGCAGTTTATGGACAAAATTTTGAAACTGATTCTCTTTGGCAGCTCATATTCTCAGATATAAATGTTTTTGTAGCTTCAATCACCTACACAGACTGTCAGGAGGCATATTTCATCAAATAAATTCTAGGCCAAATTGATTTACACTACAAGAAGGTGTGAGCCAAGATCTGTAAATTTCTAACATTGGATTTCTATATTTTTTTTTTCACATGAGGCATTTGGAGTTTGAGCTGAGTGAAATCTTTGCTTCACAAGGTTCTGAATTGGATTGGCAACATTGGATTGAATTTCAGTCTGTTTAATTTAAATTAAATCAAAGCCACTGTACCAATTAATCTTGGTTAACAAAAATTCATCTACTGATTCCTCCAGCTCAACTCCTATCCTCACTGGAGACGTAATGTTTGGTTTTCTTTCTAAGAATGAAGAATACTGACTCTTACTGATGCTGAGCAGGCAAAGAGGTTCAGTAGGAGCAATATGAATGCTGCAGAACATCCTGAGCACTAGAATGTGTCTGTATATAACTTAATTTTAAAAACACTTCTTTTTCTAAGCCTTTTTATATGCTTGAATATTTCTGTGGATCTTAGTGTAAAAACTGTTTTGCATAAAGTTAGTCTCATGTGTATCTGCAGGATCAGGGCCATAGAGAATAACCCAAATCAGTGCATCATTTTTAATTACGCTCAGCTATATAAATAAGCCCTCACTAGTCATCATTAATTTTAGATGAAGCAAAACATTATTTAAAGTAAAAATCTCAACTACCCTTGCTGCACTGGAGTTGTTTTTCAATTAAGGAAATATTTGAACCATTAAAGTGAATGCTAAATATGATAGGGATATTATAAACACACAGTATTAGACTCCAAAATGCTTGCAGAAAGTGAAAGCTCCCTTTCAACTCCAGTGGTGTAAAAGATCTTTTATTTTCAGCTTAGAAAACTCTTACTTGAAATTGACTATAAATTTCCTTCAAATGTGATTTAGGTTTGGGGTTTTTTTCTGTTTTGGAAATTCAGATAGGTGTTGCAGTTGAAGATAGCATATGTACTCATCTGTAAAAATAAAGCCAGGCCCCAAACTCTGATAAAATTCTTTCTCTCTGTCCAACCACCACCCCCAAACACACATGCAGGTAATACAGCCATGAATACAGCACTGCCTTCTATACCCAAACCTGTTCTAGTGTGAGGCATTACACATATGACAGAGATACCTCTTCAAGCCATGATTCTGCTTATCCTGTTGTATTTATGCATTTTCTATGTATTCTTTGAAACGAATGTATCTACCTCCCTGCATTTCTCTATTGATCTCTTCTTTTAATTGAGGGCAAAACTGCTAGAAAACTGTGTCCAGTTGGAAATCCATTCTTCATCTGGGAAGCCCAAGGTTGTTAAAAGGAATCTCACAGTATCCTTGGCAATTCAACTCACATTGCTTCATATTTCCCCATAGCTTTTTGAGAATCTGCCTTTTTTAACTGATAAGTTTTGAATTGAATTTGAATTTTGAATACCAGAATTGAAATATTTGATCAGATCCCTCATTACAAAGACTTAAAAAGGGCAAATTTCAAACCCACCAGGTTGAAGCCTTATACAGTCACTGATTGATACAGATTGGAAGGAGCTTCTGGATACCAATTATTTCAACCTCTTGCTCAAAGCAAAGCCATATTCAAAGATGGATAAGCTTGTCCAGCTAAGTTTTGAAATTCTCCAACATGGAGATTTCTCGTGGCAGTTAAGGTCTATGGTACAAAGAACACAAGGTGTTAAAGAGCAATAATCTTTCATTAGACCAGTAGATATAGCTGGAATAAACAGAAAATCTTTCAAATATATAAGCCTCTTCAGAACTATTTGGGTGAATTGGCATTTCAAGTCAATCCAGACTGATAAATTACATCAAAACCATCATTAGTAACAGCATCATCTTTAAACCAACTGTTGCCTTGAAATGAAAATTGGCATTTCAAGGATTAAAGCAAGGTGCTTCATCATGCTCAGACCTTGAGAAGCTTGATATGCCAACAGAAGGAGGATCATTAAAGGCTTTGGAGGCCAATATTTTCAATAGTTACATGATACAGAGGACTAACATTTCAGTACTGAGGGCCTGCTATCTCTTGTTTCTCGGCAGTTTCCCTCTCAGGACTGTAAGTATCCAGTGCCCCTCCTAGGTGCTTTCTCCTGTCAGTAAAGACTCTCCTCTTAGTAGCCATTATACATGGAGGGTTGTAGTCCAAAGGGAACCTCTTTGTAAAACTAATTGGGTGATGGTTTATTGCATATGAGATCCCTGTACACATACAGACAAGGTCTACATTTACTGCAGCACTCTGAATGGCCTTGATCAATAGCATTCTTACAATCACAGAATCCTAGAATGGTTTGGCTTGGAAGCAACCCTAAAGCTCATCTAGTTCCAGCCTCCCTGGCCTGGGCAGGGACACCGTCCATTAGACCACGTTGCAAGTGGCTATTCCTTAATTTTACCATTTTCATGCACTATTCTGCAGCATTACTATAATACTGTAATGAGTCATGCTAAGAACCTGCAGAATTTAATCTGTAATGCAGAGCCCTACAGCAAGGGAGCAGACTTTCTGAACTTCACTGAAGTCTATTATCAGGCTGTCATACTAATTTCTTACTAGGAATGCTAAAATGCTAACCTGTATTACATACATGTATATATACATATGTAATACTGTGATTTCTAAATTGGTTGTTTACTTCTCTGGAAATGGAAGGTGCTGTTTTACAGAAGAGGGATTTTGAAAATTTAGTCACTCAAAATTAAGCTTACTCCAAAGTACATATTAATATATGTCCAATGCAGTTGTAATGTGAGATCCCATGCTAAAAAGAACATGATCAACCAAGTATTAACATGTTTAACATCTTTTGGAGATGTAGGAAGGCTAATAATACTGTCATTTTTGCATGCTTTAAGTTTTTGATTTATCTAGCAGACTGTGTGTGCACGGGTGCCAGCTGGATCAGAGCTCCAGGCTGTGAACTCCTGAGGGCTTGCTTACATTATGTATTTCCATGTGCCCAGATAAGAGCTTAGTCTCAGCCATTGCCTTTAAAAGTTGGCTTCATTTGATTAAGTATAGAAGTCTTTGGACTTTCAAGCAGTTATAGGCTCTTCTTTCAGTCAATGGGCAGAATCAGTTGCTCTTTGGATATAATTTATCTCATCCTAAAACGGACACTTACATTTGGTCAGATAGATTCCCCCCCATTGTCCAGAAATGGGATATTGGGGTGACACAGACATAGATGTCTATGTCATAGATGTCGTAAGTTAAGAGGACTGAATCCCCTTGAGGGTTTATATTGTTATACACGTGTTAATGCAAATGATACCCATTTTGGATCATGATTTAATAGTCTGCACCAGGACCAGATGTCAGTGGTATTGTCCCAGTGTAGAATAATTATAAGGTCAAATTCAGGCTGATAATGTCTACCTGAGCTAAGATATTAAAAAAAGCATGAAAAGAACAAAACTTCTAATAAAATTCAAGGTTAAAGCTGCTATCTGTAAAATAATAAAAGACAAATGGCTACATACCTTTAAAACATATTTTAGGTTGTATTTCAGGTAGGAAAAAAATCATTTTGATGCTGCTCCAGTGCATGAAGCAATACTCCTTCAGTGAAGATCAAACAGAATGGCTTATTTGCTCCACATTTAATAATTTTGATTCAAGCTATTAGTGTTAAAAATGTTCATTAATACTGTTTTCTGTCAGAATCATAAAGTTTCTCAAAAATAATTCAGATTAGAGACCCGCATCTGCAACTTCCAGGTAAGTCCTCTGATTCTGGGGCTCTACTTATTAGGTGACAAACTTTTCTCATTTGATAAGAAGTTATAAAACCTGTCATATTTCTTTCTTTTGGAAAACAATAAAAAGTTTTGAAACCAGAATATTTCTCTTAAAACAATGTATATTTCTCAGTTAGCTCCAGTTTAAATTTCTTATATCTATTATTGTTATCATTTATTCATAACCCAACCTCAAAGACTGATGTCACTGATAGCTGCCATTCTGTCACGCTCATCCTAGAATCACACAGAATTATTTAGGTCAAGGTATTAGTTCAAAACAGAGGATGTCTTTCAGATAATAACTTTTCTCAGATCCTGCATGGAGGTAGAAATTTCTAATCTATTTAAATGATACTGGTCAGGCAGCATCCTTATAGCACTTGCGACAGTAAACACCGCTTTGATTTTTCCTTTCTAGCCTCTTTCCAATTCCATTCTCATGGCTTGGTATTTCAAGATTTTTCACCTGCCTTCTCTACCTGCTATCAGTCACTTGGGCAAACAATACCAGTGGTAATGATTATGAGCCAGCATACTGTATACTCTCCTGGGGGTTTATTAGTTGAGAAGTGGTTTCCTAAGGAATGCCCCCCAAAATAATTTTGTTCTACAATTTAGATTTGCATTCTCTGATGACTCTTTCTAACCCCTATGAAAGTCTGTTGGCCACACTGGTCTCAGGAGAGGGCAATGATCATTGGATTACTCACTTGCCTATGCTTTGCCCCAGCACCAAACACTGGCTCAGGGTGTGCACCACAGCTCTAATGATGATGATGATCAATACAGTAATTGTATATGTTATAATAACTGAAATGAATGTAGTGTAATCCACTGGGCAGTATACTAACAGGAAAAAAAGGGCAGATTATGCCTGAAAGGATTGATAAACTTAGGATAAATCACGAGATTTCAAATGGATATAGACAGGTAGGAAAAATAATGGAAAAATTTTACCCAGTGTGCTAGGCAATGGCTTTACTACATCAGCAGCCTCGCTGTTCCCAAGGCATCGACTTCTGATTTTCATTAACAAATTCAGGTAAGCATATGAATCTGAGAAAATAAAGGTGAAATATCAGCCTGCAGAGTTCTTCTAGACTGTCCCCTGCCAAAGGCAGACACCCCCATATCTGTATCATTCCTACTGATACCCATGCATGTATGCTATGTTGCATAATACCGTAGCTGAGCAACCTATTACAGAGTTTTACTAACTTTACTACTGGGCACTTTTTACTGATGTTTAATCTGAACTTTTCTTGCCAGAATTCATCATAGAGCTGAAGAACAGATTTTTCATTTTTCTTGGCAGCAACTTTTTGCAAATCACAAAATCATTGTCTTGTCTCCCTTCAGTCTTCTCTAGGTGGTATAAGCCTCTCAGATCTCTCATAGCTGGCATTTTTTGGAACACCAGTTATTCCTGCAGCTCTCCTGTGAACTTTCTCTAATATCTCAATATATTGACAGACTGAGTGAGTTGGGCTTGTTCAGCCTGGAGAAGGCTCTGAGGAGACCTTAGAGCAGACTTCCAGCGCCTAAAGGGGCCTACAAGAAATCCAGAGAGGAACTTTTTACAAGGGCATGTAGTGATAGGGCAAGGGGTAGTGGCTTTAAACTGAAAGAAGGCAAACTTAGATTAGACATTATGAAGACATTTTTTACTGTGAAGGTTGAAAGACACTGGCACAGGGTGCCCAGAGAAGCTGTGGCTGCCCCATCTCCGGCAGTGTTCAAGGCCAGGTTGGACGGGGCTTGGAGCAACCTGCTCTAGTGGAAGGTGTCCCTGCCCATGGCAGAGGAATGATTTGATTGTTAAGGTCCCTTCCAAGTGTCAAAACCTATGCTAGACCAAGAACAAGACATTACAAAATCCCACTTGGTATGTCTGTTAGTTCTGAAAATGGGTCTTTGATAATTATTCCTTAAGAATGAGTATGTAACCAGCATATATCTACCATAGGTGACATGGGTCACCTAGACCATGTCTTCCTACTTTCCATGTGAGAATATTGTGTAAGATGGTTCCAGGAATGAGTCAAGATGTGTAATTCAGTACTACTAGTATTGTCTCATGATGCTAATCATGCTATTACAAGAGAAAATTATTGCAGTTTGACATGATTTACTCATCTCCTTATTATCCTATGGCTTTGTACAGATAATTTTATTTCTGTTCGAGATTTTTTTTAAAATCTTGAGCTATATTTGTCTTACCGTATCTTACCCCCCCCAAAAAAAGTTCTCAGAAATAATCCCAATTGGTTTTGAGATTGCTTCAGTCATTTTTTAACTAGCTTGAATGAATCCCATCAGGGCCAACAGTTATGAAAAGATTAAACTTGTCAAAGAGCAACTTGCTACTTGATCTTTTCCTGTTCTGTGCTGATGTTTTAATGCTTAGTGATATTGAACATTCTAACCATTTGACCTTTTTAGCAAAGACTGATGTGGAAAAGTATTAAATATCTTTGCCTTTTGGTGCCATCTGTCAATGAGGTCATATTTCACATTCGGAAAAGAAAAATTAAAAATGAGCACAACTTTAATGATGGTACATCTTATAAACCATTAGTATTTCTGCTAAGAAAATTAAGAGAGTTAGAGTATGAGTGCCTTATATTTACAGTAGCTTATAGCCTGAGTGCAATAAGATTATGTGAGCAGAATTTTGACCCAATTATTCAGCTGTAATAATAGAAATTACAACAGTGATTTTTTAAAATTAGGCATGCTGCACATCTTTTATTCAGAAATTGCTCATGTAGCTGCCTTCTGAGTCAGGGGAAGTGCCCGTATGGGCTGCTGATCAAAACAAATAATTAAAGCATGTTTAAAATGTCTAATTGATTTACTCTGTACCTTGAAAAAACCCCAAAATGTTAGTTTGTGCATTTGCATTCATTAATACTTAAAAATTAACTAAAAATGCATGCAAAAGACTATTTAGCACACAGCTGATAGTTCTGTCTATAAAGCTATTTCTTTAGCACATTGATGATATTCATATTTTTGGGAGTATTAGGATTAAAATGTATTCATTCAGCAATAATCAAGAAATGCACATTTATTGGTTAAATACCTCAACAAAATTAAAGTGTGTCATTTCACTTATTTACATTTTTTTCCATACAGCTGTTCCAAAGAGTGAAATTGCAGAGTTCTATTGGGAAGCAACTGATTTCATTCTATAAACAGAATACATTAATTTGAAGAAGTACAAGTTTTTTTGACAGTAGGTTATATCAGTTCAGAAATCTGTTGCATGAGATTGTCTTCTATTTTTCTTTTTCAGCAGGTTTTAAATAAGGTCTCTGTCCTTAAAATAATGAGGTTTGCCTCCTGTCTGTCTATGCAAGACTATGTAGATTCATCTTCCAAGGTACATATTTAGCTTCATGGTGCTCCTAAGAAAATAAAGGAAGCTTTTACTAGCCTGTGGTATTATGTATTCCAAGAGCCTCCTGTGCAGCTTTCTTTGTACCTAGCAGCTCCCACGGAGTCAATTTAAATATTGAGCCTGTTCAGTCTGTGAGGCATGTGGGTAACTTCTATTAATGCTAATGTGAGATATTCATGCATCAGGGAAACACATCTTCATGTTCTTAACTTTCCATTTGCTTTCACTCTCCAGGAAGGGTTTGGGAAGATTCTGCCTGTGTGGAAAACTTAACATTGACCAGCGATGTATTTTGGTTTTAGATTTTTATTTTATTTTTATTTTATTTTTTCCCCTGGAGAAGTTGTGTCAGCCTGTTCCCTTGTATTCTTCCATCTTTTACTATGATTACTTGGAATTGGGTTAGGCTGAACCCAAATTGGATTAGGCTGTAGCCTAACCCAGACTCTGTTTCACCAGCTCCTTGAGAAAGTGAATGAATGGGGAGCTCTCACTACCTCCCACCTGGTGTACTCTCCACTGGACCAATGGCATATCACTCCTTGCCTTTTCAGCATCTAAGTGTACATATTTACTGCCTAATGACTCAGCTTCAGGAGGAGCAGTGTTGGAGCTCTCCAGACATGTGTGCTCAGGGTGGGCTCAGCCCCCTCAGGCCTTCTCTCCCATTTTGTTGATAAGTGCCACAACACTAATATGGGAAACCCAGGAGGGACAATCACAGCCTGGTCATTCACAAAAGATGGCAACAGAGACATTTAGAAACACCTGAATTTTGCAATGCATGTGCAGAAACATTAGGCCTTGGTTCAGCTTGCTATTTTCCTATGGCCACTAGTTATTTTGTTGAGAACACTCCTCTGCTGTCATGGGTTTCCAGCCGTGTTCCAGTCTAGAAACATAAGCTGTCCATAAGAACATATCCTGAAATGACACTAGGAAAAACTAAGATGAAATTTTCTGAAGGTAAGACATCAAATTCAGGAATGCATCTAAAGACCTGCCAGCATCTATCTATCTTTCACTTCTTTGATTTCTATGAAAATCAAAGTCTGAGTCCAAAGCATTGAATTAGCATTAGAAATTCCTGGGGAAATCACAGTGCATGAATTTAATGTTAAATTATTCAGTGGAGTGTTATCTCTAAAGCAGGTTTGATTTAAACATTCCTGAGGATCAAGAACATACCTCAGCAACAGTTAGGTGCAACAGCTTTAATCCATCTTTTTTGTCTCATCTGATTCGTCTAACCTTGTCTTCCAGCCAAAGCATCTTATTATGTTTCAGTCTGCTGTCCTGAAGGACATTCTATTATGAGATTTCTTTCTCATGTCAGTACTTACAAACCTACATGAAGTCATCCCCTTAATATTCTCTGCATAAATCTAAGCTAGCAGAGCTCTTTGATTATATCAGTATAAAGAATGATTTTCAATCTTTTCATCCTTCCCATGTGCCTTGTCTGTACAGTCTGCTGTTTAACAAAATCCTTCTTGAAAGAACTTTCTTGTTTTCACATCCGTGGTGTCCCACTAGTGCAATTCTCAGTGTAAAATTCACCCTTATTTGTTACCACATCAGGACTTTGTCAATAAGAGGAAATATTTGGAAACACCATAAAACAGTAATAGCATGAACTCATCTTCATGTGTCTATCTGCTGTGACTGCTAAGTCTTCTTCAGTCATGGTGAACACAGCCAGAGTTCCACTTCCTGGAGTCTTAGCACCAGATTTGCTGGGGGTCGTGTCATCTGCATGGATTATGACCCTCCCACTTCTATATCATCTGTCAATCCTTCCAGTAGGTTGTTAATAAAAATGCTAAGTAGTATAATGCTCATTGGCTGACTGTATTTAGAGATCTACACATTAAGTTTTCAATGGTTTGAAAAGTACTCAATTAATGTGAATTTCTTTAAAAAAATTTGTAAGATTTTCATTTCTAATGAAAATGTGGTCTGAGACAGTAGAAGGCTTTGTGCTTGCATCTGCACTATTACTTTTTCAACCAAATTTATGACATCAGGGGAATATATCAAGTTAACTAGCATGACCTATTGTCAATGAATCCTTAGCAATGAGAAAAGATCTTATTACCCATCCCTGCTTTGGCCATTCTTTAGAGCTGAAAGGCCCAATAGACCCACCAGATTGCACACTTTACCTTTTTCAGATTTTCTTACAGCATTATCTTCCTTTCAATTTCCTGAAACTAGTTTACTGTTCCCACTTTTATTGAAAATCAGTGCTAAGGATCCAGAGAGCTACTCTAACAGCATTTTAAAACTCTCTGATGCAAGCTATCGAGACCTGCTTATATAAAAAGATCTAACTTCAATAGTTGCCTTCTAACAATTCTTTGAGTCATGGTCAGAACAGAAAACACACCATCGTTGTCATCATCATCACTAGAACATGCACTACTATCACAGCACGTCGACTGTTTTTCAAAGCCTGAAAGAGAAACATGTAGAGAAGCTTGTCTTTTCTGCTGTATTGTGGACAAATCCTTAGAAATATAATCTATGAACCACAGAATGGTTTGGGTTGGAAGGGACCTTAAAGGTTAGATAGTTCCAACCCCCTGCCATGGGCAGGGACATCTTCCTCTAGATCAGATTGCTCAAAGCCCTGTCCAACCCCTCACTTCTTTACATATCCTTTTGTTCCAAATTTGCTTTAACAATCTCCTTTTTATCCTGAACTTTGCTGACCACATAGTTTTCCTTGTGCTTTTACCAGTTCCTACACTTTTATGACCTAATTTATATTCTTCAATATCCATTTTTCTTTCTTTCCTTTATGATATATGTAATAAATGTGATACATAATTTAATGTTATTATTATTACCATTATCTCATTTTACTTCTTAGGTCTCACTAGCTAAAAGCTCGGGTGATTTCATTTTCAGCTGCAGGGTTCTGATCTTTTAAAGTTTATTTGTATTTATGCTTTTCTTTTTGGATTTTTTACCTCCAGTTGATATGATCAAAGCTGTCCTCAGGTCTGTGACACTGTGAAACTGTTCATATAAAACACAGAGCTCACAGATGCAGAGCACACATGATCAAGTCATGATCACTTGAAGTTGTACCTACAGAGAGCAATGCATCATCACGCAGTTACCTGAGCTTACTCTGAAAAGGCTAGTAGTATAAGGCTGCTTGTGTGATGATTTGGAGCAGTATCCCCTAGGATAACATTTTGATGTTGAATATTATCTTTTTTTAGGCAACAACTGTGTTCTGAACAGCAACAGCTGTAAGACTTCTTCAGCAGTCACTGTCAAATATTCTGGCAAGGTGCAAAACAAGGTGGTTCAGGTGCAATTGCTTTGCAAAGAGGCAAATACTGATGACTGAGGGGGTGACATTGAAGTTACGTTTATTCTGGCATCATTTACCAGCTGTAGATGCTCCAGTGCAAGATCAGGCGTACAGCTTGTGAGTACACAGCCATCTGATTTACTGTTTATATGCATTGTAATGCGCTGTAACTAGCCACCATTAGCCTGACCATTAATATGCTCACACCCCAACCACTGGGCACCCAATGAGTCTGTGCTGACCAACTGGATGTCAATATATTGCTCTTTGAAAAGGAAGGATCCTTGATCCTGCTATGTTGCTATTTCCCTCTTTTGGTTTGGGTTTGATTTTTTTACCCTTCTATTAACGTTTTTATAACTTGTCATGGAATTACCTTTTTTTCCTGAATATTAGATGATTCCTCTGCTTTGCTTGAGCTATTACTAACGAGTATCAACCCCACAGTCTCACCTTCCTTTGTTTTGACTCTCTCATTTTGCATGGTTCAGTAACCCACATGCTTTCTTGCTCATAGAGTGAAGTGAAAGCTCATCATTAACTTCTTTCAGTAAAGCTGGGCTCTGGATCACAAGACAGTGTGCTGCTTCTCTGTGCCTACAAGAACTGAAACAATCTTCCTCGGTGCACAGAGAATCCACTGCATTCCCACACTTCCCCATGTGAGAAACTCATTGAGACTCTAGAAATCCTGCTTCAATGAACAAAAGATACCCCTGATCTGCGGATCAGCAGCACTTGACCTTGGTGAGAGACAGCAGATCAAAGCATCATTGTGAACTCCACGACAAGCAAACTAGCATGACTCAGTGGCATCTCCCTGGAAAGAGGAGCTGGAGTTATAAGTCTATGAAAGCACAGTCCTTCCACCTCCACACCCACTCACACACCAAGTACTGCATGCAGCTGCCTTAGGGCAGCCCAACCACACTGGGAAGTAAGTTGTATCAGCCCGGTGGACTGTGATGTTTGCTTCTGAGCTGGCAGGGATTCAGACAGACAATATAATTCTTGAACATAGAATAACATTTTACCTCCCTCTTAGTCCACTCAACCCTTCCTAAACAGGTAATAAGAGGATACTTTAGCATTCCGGTCATGCAGATCTCACCAGGCTTCGTTCTTCTCTGCAAGGTTGAATTTATACTCATAAATACATTCCAATTCCTGTTATTACATAGGAATTGTATACAATTCCTAATTCCTATACACCACAGTAACATTGGTGTATAGGAAATTAGCACATTTATCTCCTCTTATCCATGGGTGCCTTAATTAATTTTGTTCTTGACATCTTGATTTTATGCTAAGTGAGTGCTTATTTATCCTCTCCACTTTTATTAACTGAATACCTTCCTCATTATCCTCTCTGTCTGCCCCCTTAAGCAGTGAGCCACAGGTTACCCCAAAAGTTCACTTGCCTCTAAATTACTCTTCACAAAATCTCTCTTCCACAAAAATCCTCTATTTAACTCACTTTTTTCCCCACAGCAGTTCACTTCTACAGCCTTACACACTGCTGCTTGCAGAGAACGGCAAAAGCTGGTCCACAGATATGGTCCTTACATATTCAGCATACCTTCAGGTTCTTTGTAAGTCATCTGCAGTCTGTGCATCCCTGATGCGGTCTTAGAGTGCTCAAAGATTGCATCAAATAGCAGTCAACTATGGGGTACTCCTCTGCTTTCTGTTGAGATAACTTCTGTAGTTTCTCCAAGTACCTGGTAGTGCCTGGGTGCTCTGGAGAATTCCTCACATACTCTGCGCTACAGTAGTCCCAGCACAGCCATGTTCCTCACCTCCCTTCTGACTTAGAGAAGAAATAAAACATGACTCGTCCATTCACAGTTACTGGTCCATCACTGGCTACAACATATGGGTTGTAGAATGACGTCTAGAAGGAAAATATCTCACTATGCTTCTCAAGTTCTCTTGTGAAATGTTTGGTGCCTTGCTTCTTTTTCCCATTGCACAGAGCTGACTGAAGATTTGGAGGTTACATTCTGACAATATCAACATGCCTCAATGGGCTCTTTCTACTAAGACAAGGCGCTCTGCTCCATTCCACAACCCAGTGAGGACACACAGAAATGTAAGAGCAGCCAAATCTTACCACTCAGCAGTTGTCTCTTCCAAGTATTGGCTGCTGTGCCTACCCAAACACCCTTATCTGCTCCAGCTGTTTACATGCAACTTATAATAGCCCTCTTTGTGAGATAAGTCACACAAATCACTGCAACCAGGTCTTCAGATGACAAGAAAAAGTGGAAAAATAATTCATTCAACACAGATGTCTATACTTTCAGATTCCTTCCATTTCCTGCTACGTACAAACTCTGCATCTGTGTCTATCCAAAGGAGCAGATCCACTTTGCTGTGCTGTCCTTATCCCTGGATATGCACTGCAGTTCTTTCCTGACTATTTGTCATGATAAGGTCTGAGTAGACTCCATCCTGCTGTGTTCCTGCATGTGCTAGGAGGAACCCAAAGCATGTGGACAGAAAGGGCACTCTCCTTGCTGAGCATGTGCTTCACCCTGGCATAAACACCGCTTAATTACACCATGTTTGTCACATTAATGTTTGCTTCTGCTGTCTTTGGTACCTACTCTCTTCTGATTCCTCAATATGCTTCTGTCCAGAATCAAGTCAAATGTATATCACAGGACTTACACACTTTATACACTCCTAACGTCTCCCAGTAGGTGTTTGTGTCAATGTACTTATTTTTTGAAAAAAGTGAAATAGTTTGGAATTCCTGCTTTGGATTAGCCCAATAAGAAAAAAAAACCCAACATCTCGACAACAACAGGGAGGAAAAAGAAAACAAAGAAAAAAAACAACCCCAAAACCAAAGGGGATTCATTGATGTTTGTAGAGACACATGTTAAGTTTCCTTGGAAACCACCACTGCTCTTCTTCAATTCAATTTTCATTAAACACCTTTCTCTTTCTGAAAATAAATTGCTCCTAACTGACATAGTAGGATTTTATTTCCTCTCATGTTTTTTTGTCCAAAATTCCTAAAGTTGGAGAAAGGCTATAAAGATGCTGAAGAAGCTGCCTGTCAATGTTTTCTTTTTAACATTTTTTACATTCCAGATGCAATTAATGAAGATTTTCTATTTCTAAGTATAAAAATTGAGTGAGGAAGCCTCTGCTTACTAAAAAAAAAAAAACAAACCCAAAAGACATATGCATATTGCAGGAACATTATCTGTAGCCTTACAGTTGAGTTACTGTACTGGGTCAACACAGAAGGTTTAAAGTCATAGTACACTTTTATTTTATATATAGGCATTTGGGGAGGTGCTATTTCTGCATTCCCCCATTACAATCAGCAGTAGTTATTTGTTAGGCAGGTGAAAGTAGATGTGAGAAGGTTTTGAAAGTAGTTTTGTTGACTTGGTTGGGAAATCTTGCTTAAATTTCTTAGAAAATTACTTACTCAGTTGGGACCAGCATTTTCTCTTTGGTATGCACAGCAAGCACAGAAGGTCTGAGCCCAAGTGTGTGAGCATTACTAGTTGTGTATTGCAGAAGAGTAGTGGCTGGGTGTGGTGGAGACAGGGATTAAGTCAGAAATTACCTGCTGTAGCAGCTGGAGACAATACGCCAGCTAACCTTCCAGAGAGAGGTTAAGAAGCTGATCCCAAGAGCAATCCTCTTTATGTGAAGAATGCCATCAGTCACTGCTAAGGCATACACACTCAGGGTTGCTGACTGCAAAATAAACCTCTTAATAACCTCTTAATAACACCCTCCTAAAGATCTTATAGTTCTTGGCATGATGGAATGAAATTGAATAGCTCTGTTTTGACAGTTCTAACAGTTCAGAAGCTCCATTTTTGGACATCTGCACCCTTGTTTGGAACACCTAAAAGGATTCACGCAGGAAGCAGCTCTTGCCATGAGAATAACTGGGAGTTGTGAGAGACCTGTCATTCTGCTAGAAGAATAATGATCCTTCACACCTTCATTTAAATGGCTTTTTATATTTTTAGGAGTCACTTGATCATAGGAGATTAAATATATGCCATATGTATATGTAGTGCTCTTCCAGGGATTCAGTGGGAGCAGACTGATTAAATCCTATCAAGGATAGACTTGTCGTCAGCGTGGTGTCTTGAGATCATGAACTTGACACTGAAGTGGCATCCGTGACTCCCTTGTTGGATTCTTAGGCTGCTTAGGAGTTGTTACAGAAACTAACAAGGGCCAACACCCCACACATCTACAGTAGACATATGACATGAATCTAAAATCCTTTCGTCTTCTGGATCTTAGCCATCAAGCATCAAACTATAAGAAGAATATTCTGCTGTTCAAGTACTTGCCACTCTGAACCATTTTCCAGAGCACAGCACTGCTGTTGCTTTAAAAGCTTGGTCAAAATGCATGATACATCCTGTCTTTCAAAAAACAATGGAAAACAAAAACCCTACTTCTTCATCTTTTCCTAGATTTGAACATCACCAGGAGTTTGGAGAACCCAATTCACTGCTCTTGTCTGCTTGATATAATGAAAAATCGCATCTCTCATCTGCCTGGAGACTGATATAACCTTTAGGTTATAGTTCCAGATGCTGAGTAATTATGAATTACTTTTTGTTCTGTTTTTAAAAGGTGTTACAAACAGTGCTCTTTCTTTGTTTTGCTGTTTAAACTCCTTCAGAAAAAACCCAACACCTGGATGCTGCTTAACCTGTCATTTTGCAAGCACCTTGAATCATGAATGAAACTTCATAAGTTCTCAATTTCAGGCACCATATGAGTGACAAGTGTATTCTGAATCATATCAACTGTATACAGCAGAAATTTGTCATATGCACTATTTCTGACCATGACCAATAGACATCCATGTCAACTAACAGATATGATGAAATGCACTTGCTTTGTGTTGCTGTTTTAGCTCCAAATTTCAAGTGAGGATTTCACCACCTTTCCTGGGCACTGTGATGCCAATTTTAGCAGCTTACAGGGTTTTACTCAACAACACCATTCCATTCCTATGCTGTATCTGAAGTTGTCCAACACATTTCACTCCTGGTCTTCCTTTGAATTTTCAGTGCCTCTTGGTCCTGCTCATGTGTAGCATTCTGCTAGTATTCTTTTCTGTAAACATTTCTCACAGAAGTAATATTTAATCCCCATAGCAAACTGTTCTCTACTGACAGCTTCAATTTCCAGAAACATTGAAGCTACATTTCTTTTCAGCTAACTGATGAGATCATTCCTAAAAGGAATAATGCATTAGTCTGTTCAAAGTGTGCCTTGTTTCTAAAGCTATTTCCCAGCCTGCATTAAGGAGGTCATCTAGGGGAATTATGCTCTTTCTGTATATGTTTCTCTGGGGAGCTGGAACAATAAGGATAGTCTGTCTGTGAAACAATGTTTTTCTGATGCTGCATAACAAAAGTTGTGCTGGTGAGCTGCTGAAATCAAAGCTGATCTCTGCAGGCTGACCACATGCTGTGGCCTACATGCACCCAGGACGTTTATCCAGTCTTTAGTTAGACCAGTATATTCTTTTCCTTCCAGGTGGTAACTTGTGAAATTTAGGAGTACACACAGTAATACTCAATGTGCCTTTTTTGGATTGGGCCTCCTTACTCTCATTTTCAGTTTTCATTACTGCTTTAAAGTTAATTCTACAAGTTATTAAATGCCCATCATTATAAGCCAATGGAGTGGAAACCTGCATCTCCCTAAAGAAAAGTACTCCATTCTACTGGTATGAATTACTCTGCTGAAATGTGAGCCAGTAGCTCAAAACTACTGATTCCTTTTTCAGTACCTCTGAGATTTTAATTTTCTTTTAGGTCCAGTATACTGAATTATTTCAATACATTGGCAGTCAAACTGATTGACCCTGATAAATTTGGAATGAACTTTTCAAACGTGGCCAGAAAACACCGAATGTCCAAGATATTTGGCAGCTGTGAAGTATCACACAACCTTTCTTGAGGGTACATCTTTTGCATCTGAGCAAAATAACTAGATTTTCAAAAGACATCACGCTTTGTTAGCTTTAAATTCATAACACAGCACACATCACAGTCCCCTCTGGGCTTTACACATGTTCCTGTGAGTGCCTCCAGAGCTAACCTCTCATCCAGGCATGAGGTAACTGTTTGCTCTCTTCCTGCTGTCACTGACCCTTTGTTCTTCCAAACGCAGCAGATAGATAGAATGAGTCCTTTAATGGGCCGTACTTCCCCTAAAGTACCAATAAAAGTGGTTTGGGATTTTGCTTTTACTCTTCACATTGCAAAAGAATAGGAGTGCTCACAGACAGGTTTGGGTTTGGTTTTTTTCTTTCAGCTGAGGGGAGAAAACTGCTACTGTATAAATCATGTCTGTTTTCTGCAGCTGACTCTATCCTCATTTTTTTATATGAAACTCTTTGACTTTATACCAGCTAATCAAATATTCATTTAGCCAGAGAGAGGAAGTACGCAGCATGACTGTCATTGCACCATCTCACTTCCAGTTACTTGCCACAGCCAAGTAACTCCTTGATGTAAAATAAAATAGGCAAGGACTGCAATGCAGATTGCTTTGCTCCTTAGGGAATGCCACAGCCTCCTCTCAGGAGAGTCATAGGCTCGACTAACAGTGTAAACTAAGCCTGATGTGAGCTGAATTCACTCAGCTTCTCCTGTTCTTCAACAACTAGAGTGAGCCTGTCTGGCCCTTTCCCAAAACGTTTGTAGCTTAGTGATATGGGGACTCATGTGGGAAATGTAGATTTGATTACCTTCAGACGGAAGACAGTATGGGACTACAGACTCTCCAATCGTAGAAAAATGCTATATGCTGAACAACTGGATGGGAGCAGCAAGCGATAAGCAACATATAGAGCCTTATTCAAAGCTTAAGGCAATTTCTGAGGACACCTAATACACCAGGATGCTGAAGCAATATATGTGGAAGTGCACCTTGTTCCTGTATCCCAGGAGAGCTTAGATGTAAGTTACATCCCAGCTAGCATCCAAGGCAAAGCAGTTTGAGGTGTGTGAGAAATGCTGGTGTTGAAAACTTGGCTCTCAATGCGCTGAGGTGCTTCCAAGACTAGGCAGAATTGAGTATGGGTTCTGAGTATTCACATTTTGAAAATTAAGCATGTAAAACAGGCGCTAGCTCTAGCTTACTGCCTAACCCTTTCAGGGATCCACCCTGATCCTACAAGAAGATATGGTCTGGTTTTGTTGTTGGTTATAGAAAAAATCTTTCAGAAAATGCAATTTCATTGAAATTTAAATATATCCACATATTGATTTTGATGAAATTTTATGTGACAGTTCTGATTCTTCAGGTCTATATGATAACTAACGTATTGTTTAATTAATATTATTTATAACCAACTAGATGATCTTTAAAACTAGATAACCTTTAAGCTCCTTTCCAACCCAAATCATTCTATGATTCTATGATTCTATTATTCTATTTAACTGTTTCATTGTTAGTGAAAGGAACTCTTTCAAGATCATCACAGTAAACTGAATATTTCCAAACTGGCATTTTATGGAATTAAAATAAAGCTCAGAATGTCAGAAATTCTCATGGGAAAATAATTTTGTTTGTTTTCTGACACATGTAATTGCTTTCTGACGAATGTAATTGAAGTCTCTCTAGTGAGATCAGGTCCTTTCAGCACTGAATCCTTGCCTTTAGGAATTAGAGTTCATAAAATGTGACTTCTGTGGTAATGTGTTGCCAGTATTTTGAGGAGCACTATGTTTCACTAGAAGATAAAAGAAAGTATAAGAAGGAAAATTACTTAATTTGAAATATTTGATTGTATTCCTTAAGAACAAAAAAGCTGGCTCATCTATTTGTCCATTCCTGTTACTATTCGTGATTTAAAGGAAAGGTGTGAAGACAATGATTTCAACACAAGGGAAAATATTTATGACCTTTTCAAATGTTTCAAGACCAACTGAAGAAAATCTTTTACAAATCAACTCATTCTGAAACTTTTATGTTTAATAAAAAAAGAAATACTGGAGTTTATCTGAGAATGCAAAAGTGTTAGAGGTTGTCAGCTAGAGTTTTCTATGTCTGATCTGTCTGCAGGCAGTCAGAACCTGTAAATTTAATATGCAGTGTCAGAATGGGGTATTTCTGCTGTACACGAGTATAACTATGCAGCATTTCAAGTACAGTCCCACTCACAAGTGCCGATGCATTACAGCAGTTTCGTATGTAATTAATTTTGCTTCTACAAGTGGGCAAGCGTTGGACTCTGTCTGTATAAGTAAGTTCACGTAGGAAAAGAGGAACAGAATGTCAAAATGTTGCTACTGAGAAACGGAGATTTCAGAAGTGTGGTTGTCATGTAACTTTTGTCTTTTTTGTGTATATTCATTTTGATTCAATTATATGGACAATTTTCATAATTCAGCTGTGGAAAACACACTTTCAACCTATATACAGTGACTATATTTTGTAGACACATCAAGAAGAAAGAATTTTTCTGCCTTTTCTATGTATGTCCCTCATTCATTTTTTCTCTCTGGCTGCCCTGTTTTAGGGTACCAAAAGGGTAACCAGATGAACAGAAAGTGGTGATCAAACAGTTCTGCTGCTCTGTCTCAGTCTGTCCTTGAAGGTTTGGTGCTGGCAGGGGAGAGAACAGGACTTCTGTGGCTTTGTCTTTTCTGCAGGCCTCAGATGTGATGAAGAACCTCTGTAGGTGCAGAGGGAGAAAGAGGAACCAGCAGAGGATGTGTCTTTGGGATGTGTCTTTGGGTTGGAAAAGAATGGGACAGACACAAACTGATTCTGCTCTTCCATCAGGAAAAGCACAGACATTAGGTATTTTAAGACAGAAGCTAGTTCAGCTGATTCTGTTTTTTCCTAATCCAATGGAGCACTGAAGCATCTTTGTAGAGTTATTCAACTGTAGTTGAATATTCAACTGTCAGTGGTTGAAAACAGAGGACCCTGATGACGTTATTGATGGATGCACCCCACATTGCCTAGAGGATGTGCACGCCCTTGTCCAAATGAATCAAGACCACAGAATTCTCCCTGGGTGGGAATCAAACCACTCGGCTTGCCATTCTCCTTGGGAGGCTTTTGCTGCCCGATTTCAAATGCAAAATAATACACCATGAAGCCACAGGGAATCATTTAAACTCATTTTGACCTATCTATTAAAAACACCAGGATCTCAACGGAGTGAAGCTTGGGTTCATAAATAAAGGAAATGTTCTCTCTCCTATTATTTTTGTATCTGTGTCAAGAATAACTTGCAAGCAATTCTGTATTTCCTCAGTTTGTTAGTAAAAACATCATTTGTTATTCTCTTTTTGTTGGGAGCAATCTTATGAAGTTGAGATCCGTTTCCCTATGGGAAAGGAGTGAAATTATCTTCAAGACTCTGTATGCATATCCTCTGCAAGATCCCACAACAGATTCTTCTGGTTAAATAATTTCAGTTGATCTATGGGGTCCTGGAGTATCAGAATGTTTGTCATCCCACTTCCTGTCTTTGTCCTTCAATTTAGATGTATTTTTTATTAAACAGTCATGCTGTTTACCTCTTGAAACGACTTCATTAATTCAAGAAGAAAAGAATCAAGCCAAGCAGAAATAGCACTTCAGTTTTGACTATCCAGAGCATTAGGAAATAACAGAATAAATTCCATATCTAACAGCAAGATTGGATTTTGGAGAGAGAAGGGAGAAGGAGGGGAAAAGAATGTGGCTTCTGAAACTATTAAAGGAGCTAAATGCATAGCTTGGAGGGAATAGGTCTTATGTGTTTATTTTAATCTTCCACTTTTGGGGAAAAAAGGTTGAAGCAGATGTATTGCTTATGGCAAGACTGGATTGATCAAACTGGAAACCTTAATTCTCTATTTAATTACAGGCAAGACATAACATGTATAACAGCCACGCAGTAATTTTATGCCCTTTTACTATTGAATTTTAGCTCTGAGCAAACAGTGTTCTGCCCTCTGAACTGGTATTTGTACCTGGAGGCTGCTTCAGCCTAAGGTAGTGGAACATGGTGCAACCATCAAGACTAGGCAAAATCACAGTGAGTGACTCATGAACCATAGCAATACAGAGATGGAAATATGAGTATGGAGTTACTATTTAAATCATGTTTCTGTGGTATTATCCTGCTGGAACCATTAGCAATCACATAGTGGTGGTCCTTTAATATTGTTCATCTGGTAGTAGTTAAGCCTTATCCTACTGAGCCCTTCTCCCATGTAACAAGTGATAGGACAAGAGGTAACGGCCTCAAGCTGCACCAGGGGAGGTTTAGATTGGATATTAGGAAGAATTCTTCACAGAGAGGGTGCTCAGGCATTGAACAGGCTGCCCAGGGCAGTGGTGGAATCACCATTCCTGGAAGCATTCAAAAACCATATAGATAAGGCCCTCAGTGATATGATTTAGTGGCGGTTTTGGCAGTCCTGGGGTAATGGTTGGACTTGATGATCTTAAAGGTCTTTTCCAACCTAGTTGATTCTATGTTTCTATGATTTATGTAAGTACTGCAGAGTCTCTTCTCTGGAATGATTCTTACTAGTGGTTAATAGACACACAGTGGCTGAATAAATGGAGAAACAGGGTAGCTCTATCAACATGGCAGTAGAAATAAGCAAAACAGGTATTTTGTAGGGATTGTAGCCTTCAGCCAACCAATAGTAAATGTAAGCCTCATGACAAGAGTAAGTGCAGGCAAGAAGTAGGGGTTCCAGTTGCATCTTTTGCACTCATTTGCTCTCTTGTTAAAATTGCAAAAGATGATCAAATTTAGATTTCAGTTGGGTCAATTATATCTCATTCCTGAGCTCTGGACTGCAGTATGTATCAGTGATCCTCAGATTGGACTCAGTCATTGCTGGTCTGTAATTGCTAATTTAAAGATATAAGTATGAAAGGTCATTTCTGTCATTCCACCTCAGGTAACTATAGCTATTTTTGGCCTTTCCTAAATGCTAAAACATCTGATGTGCTGAGGAACCTATTCATGTTTGGCTAATACAGAAATATTGGCTTGTATCCAACAGGTTCCTACCTCTTACAAATAATTACATTTTGTTGGTTGAACTAATTGTGGGACTTTGTGTTTTATATTGGCTTCCACATGATGATAAGAGTGGTTGGTAACCCAGATTTAGGAGCCAGTTTATGAAGCCTGGTAGCTACATTGCTGTTGGCATATCTGCTGTCTGAGGCATAGTAACAGAACATCTGTGGTGTCAGGAAATGTGAAACTGCAGTTCCAAGCCATTCTATTTACGAGAAACCTTTTATGGTTGCTAGTCAAAGTGTATAGTTATCCAACTTTGTCTTTTCAAATTTAGCTTTTGGTAATTTCTTTTCTGATATAAATACTATGATAGTTTGTCATTACTCTGTGCTAAGACAACAATAAAAGCAAATCTATAGTTTCAAAAATGTTGAATTAAAAAAAAACAACCCTGCAGTGATAAATAAGATGGATATGGTGACTTGTGTTTTGGGAGGTTTTTTTGTTGTAAATGATGAAAATAAATCAAGGGCAATTTGCAGTCACTGTGTTTTGCAAATTGAGAATTGGCAGTGAAATCGCAAGACATCATTACCACTGCTGATGCCCATGGCAGAGGTGTTGGAACTAAATGGTCTTAAGGTCCTTTGCAACCCAAACCATTCTATGATTCTATGACGCTAGCAATGCCTACAGTATAAAAAGCTGCATAAGGGTGTACTGTAACCAGAGACGCACCTACGGAGATCGTTCTCCGCAGGAACTTTGAGCCATCTGGAAGATGGATGTACCTGGAAAATGGATACATCAATTACCATGGCATTATTGTCAGTGGAATTTGCAGCAGTAGTCCTCACTGGGCAGAGAAGCTATACCTGCTTACAGAGAAAGCTCCCCAGAACAGCATAAACAGAAGTCCCATTACCTCTTTCCAAGCACCCTTCCATGCTGTGAATTCCCTCTATGTGGTAAGAGGGAGAATATGCTATGAGAAATGGGCAAAGTCAGACTTGCAGCTGAGGAGCCAGAGGAGAGAAATCAGTAGCAGAAGGCAGAAAGGTAGAAGGTGTACAGAATTAGCTATGTGCCTGAGAAACGGGGCATGGTGATGGAAGAATTCTTATGTAGTCTTATTTGCCTGTGCAGTTGTGGAGATCTGACCAAATCTTTCCATCTTATTAATGGAGTAATTTCTAGAGATGTAATTTCTTCCTTTATATTTTCTTCTCTCCTCAATGGGCTAGTTTTCCTTTCCTCCTGTATAGAGCCAATCCAATAGACGGTATGAAGGAGAGGAACTCATAACATGTAACTGTGGATCTGGATAGTTACAGGTTAATCCCTCAGTCTGGGTCTGGAAGTTTTACTCCCAGATATATCCAAACTGCGTCAGTTGTCAGAAAGGTTTCCACTTGAAACTCTGAAAAATTTCTAATGAGGCAAAGACCTTGAAATCAGACATGTGAAGTTAGTAAATGACAGTGGAGGCCACAGCAGCTTCTGGTGGAGGAAAGAAAGAAGTGTTTTCAGTCTTGGAACAGGCTCAGGAACTCAGCTGAGCACATGCTTTTTAGTGAGGGTGCTGGAAATACCATTGCAACATCAAACAAAAGTCAAGATGCCTCAGCACAGGTCGGCACTATTTCCTGACACTGGATGTGCAGTGGAGGTATTTCAGAGGAGGAGCACCCGGCTACTACCTGTGGCATTTGTTTTATCTTGGGAGGATCAGATGAATTCCAGCATGAGAGCAATGACTCCGCAGCGCCTCGGTGCACTACAGCAACAGTAAAACTAAATCAAGTAAATTCTTGAAATTTTGAAATTCTTCCAAATGGTGTGACAATCCAGCGAATGCCAAGAGCCAATATTTATTTAATGCTGTTGTGTAAATCTGAGTTTCTGCCAAATAACAGTATGATATAGACGTATAACTGTAGATTCAGTGTAGATGATATAGATGTATGGTACAGATCTATAACTGTATTCAGATTACAAGGATGTCTTCTCCTGAAATACTTTGACATCAGTAGCAATGCTGTTGCTTGAGACTGGAACTATGTATCCATATGGTCAGGCTGGTCATAGATGGAGTCCACCATGTAGGTGAACCTTACATCAATTACTTTCTCCTAATAAGGATGTTAATCTTTCATCTGAGTGTGAGGTAATATGGAGCTTTTTGTCCATATACTGATGCTTCAATTATTTTCTATTGTAAACTACGACTTGTGCTTTGCCACTATTCCTGCAATCCCTTAACAATGTTTCCTCAAAGCAGCACAGCCTCTTAGGAAAGCAGAGAGAAAAGACTTTCAGAGCCTCCCTGATACAAAGCAGGCTCACCTCTACCTGCGATGCCCCACTGACTTTCCTCCTGACAGGGAAAGATGCTTATTTATCACCATGGGCATCAGCCAGTGATTTATCCTACTTGAGCTCAGACAAATGGCCAAATCATATTGCTTTTCCTCTCACTGAATGAAAAAGAAACACAGGCTTTGGATGTAATAAGAATTAGATATGAGGTGGGTATTCGCGTCAGCCAGTAGCTGTCAGCGCAGCCCAAGCCCAGGGTGGTGTTACCCACCACGCTGCAGGGAGGCTCTGTCCTAACCTGGCATTCAATCATATGGACACCTATCGTGCAGAACATCTGGTGACTTAACTGCATTGTATGGTGATGAGGGTATGAAGGGATTTACTATCAGCTAAGCATCAAGAACCAGACCCTATGGGACCAAGTGTGTCTGTGCTCTGAACACAACCTCACACCACAGCTTTCATTGCCTCTGCTGCAGAGGGCTCTCGCATGCAGTCAGGCTTCCGTGGCTCAGCTACAACCAAGTATTCATACATATTCAGCCCCTGTCAAATGCAAAGGAAAGCATATTAGCTTAGATCACAGTGAAATCGTTTTGTGCCAATACTCAAATATTATTGTTATCTGTCTGAGACCTGAGAATATAGTCAAATGAGCTGGAGTCATACCTTCATTTTGCTGGGTAGACCTACCCTTCCTGTATATATATGTAGGAAATTAAAAGCACCACCTTTTGCAACAATCTGCTTCCAGCAAGGGAGAAACCTCTTCATAAAACCGATTCAAGATTTCATTTGCTCAGCCCTGCCACAAACTATCAGGTACAGGGAATACCCAGCACATCCCCTGGCCTCAGGGCAGGCAAGACAACCCATGTCCTGCAGACAGTGGTCTTTGAGCACTTCTGCCTAACTGCTCAGAAAACAACAGTGGACATAAAAACATGATCTTTGTTTTCTCTTGAATCTGTCTGAGGCTTTTTCAGGTACATGAAGGTACATTGCAGTCACCCCTTGCTAAACCCTCATCTAAATCTGCCAAAACTGAGTGGTGAATAGCATTTCTTGCACTTGATGAAACTCACAATGAATCAAATGCTTACCAGGCCATTGACTTCACATGCGTGAATATGAAGATACTGTCAATAAAACACCCAATAGGATTTTAAAAATATCCCTCTTTTAGTGATCCAGGCTCCATCCAGTCTTTCAGAAGTACATCATGTTTGTGTTCTGCGTTGCTCAGTTGACTCCTTACCTCACGCTCCAGGCCTGAAAGAATTTTCCACTGCATGATCTGATATTGTGTAATTTCCAAAAACCCCTGCAGGGGGAACAGAGATGTCTGATGTCCCCTGCCTGCTCTCAAATGTAAATTTACATTTTACAAACCACAGCAGCTCATAATCCCTCAGTGTCCTTTGTAATGCCAGGTTGTCTCCCCAGCTTGTGTTAATGTGCACTAATGAGGAACAGGCAATAGGTATTTGGAAAGCAGCTAAGCACAGAGCATGTCCTTCCAGTTCTTTTAGAATATGCTATAAAAAAGCCCAGATTGTTTTGTTTGGTTGCAGTGCTGTGTTTTAAGGCAGCTCCTCCTGTTCTCTCAGGCGCTAGTGGCTGTGCTGGTAGGGTCATGAGATGGTTTCTTGATAAGGTATGAAGGTGGCAGGAGAATGGCTTCAGGTCAGTCACCAGGCTGCGACAGTCTGAAGAGGATGCTGGGTTGTTTCTAGGGTGGAGGTGAAGGAAATGCGGTTGTAGGAAGTTATTAGCAGGTATGTTGTACTAGTGAAGTTGAGCTCAGCCCTCTACTCTCTTAGTGGCTCAAACCACAAATCCTACCTCAGAATAATGCATTATGGAAAAAGTCTGTAAGCAGTCCTGGGTAGGGGCAGTCTCCACCTCTCCTTTTGCTGAAACCTGTATTCTTTGTGGCAGAAGTCTGTGAATGAGCAAGACTTTTGGGACCCTTCAAGACTCTCTTCCCAGAACTATGCCCACACTTTATGTTACATGGACACCAAAGGGGAATAAAAAGTGAGTACTCTGACCACAGGTCCTATCTGTAGAGCCTGGAATTGTTTTGGGTGAAGGGAGAGAAAGATTAGGGTTACAGTCTGGGATTTACTGTCCCCAACTTGTCTGTCGGTCTGATCTCTTGCCCTTGGCTTCTCAAACGAGAAGACCCGGAAGTATGTCTTCTGTGCAGATGATATTTGTGCTAATAAAACCAATTCTTCTTTCCCTTTCCATTTGAGTAGGACAGCCTTTGAAATTCAACCCTGGATGATGGACTATTCTCATTCTTCCTTGATTGTCTCCTTGCTCCATTTTGCAGCCTCCGACAACATACAGTTTATTTCTTTTTTACTCAAAGTCACACACTTCCCTCCCCCATTATTTTACTGTTAATTGCTTGATCCTGTGCCCATTGAAGCTACTGGAAATGTTCCCACTAGGGACACAGTAACAGCCCAGACATACCCATGCCCAAGCATAAACGAATGCCACAGAGTTCACTGTTGCTTCACTGCAAAAGTCAATTCAGGGTTCAAAAATGTCCACTGCTGAACTCGTGTGCTTAAAGTCCAGTGAACTCATTTGAAGCAGATAACAAAATGTCATGAACTTTCCTGGGGGAAGGAAAGTGATGGGGTTGATTTGACATAAAAGACTAACTATCATTATTAATTCATAGTTTGGCAAATCTCGGGCACTTTAACTGAATGAATTAATTCTGTATTACAGAGTGTCCTTTGCAGAACCTGGGTTTAAAAAGTAGCATTTTAATTACAAAAAAAAAATCTGTATAAAATCCTCTTTTTGTGTATTATTAGTTGTGCTGCTTTAGAATTTTCATTTTTCTTTTGGGTGCTCTAAGTAATCACAATTTGCAATGCCAACTGAGTTGGGTGGAACGGGCAATATTGTGAGCCTCAGGTAGATTACAGAAATGTGCTTAATAGCTGTGGACAGTTGCAGAGCTTGGACCGGTTCTCCATCCAGATGAAGGTCATGGTCTCTATTATTTTGTATGTCCTGTCCATCTGCTGCAAGGACAGAATGGTCTGGGCCCTGGCAAAAAGGCTGCAAGCTTCAAATTCGGCTAATCTGAAGTTCATTAATGTAACACATATGGTGATAGAATAGCTAGGGTTGGAAAGGACCTCAAGATCATCTAGTTCCAACCTCCTGCCATGGGCAGGGACACCTCGGACTAGACCATGTCGCCCAAGGCTCTGTCCAACCTGGCCTTGAACACTGACAGTGATGAAGCATTTACCACTTCTTTGGGCAACCTGTTCCAGTGCCTCACCACCCTCAAAGGAAAGAACTTCTTCCTTATATATAACTCAAACTTCCCCTGTTTAAGTTTAAGTTTAAACCCATCACCCCTTGTCCTATTACTACAGTCCCTGACAAAAAGTCCCTCTCCAGCATCCTTATAGGCCCCCTTTCCAGTACCTACTGGAAGGTTGCTGTGAGGTCTCCCCACAGCCTTCTCTTTTCCAGGCTGAACAGCCCCAACTTTCTCAGCCTGTCTTCATATGGGAGGTGCTCCAGCTCCCTTATCATCCTCGTGGCCTTCCTCTGGACTTGCTCCAACAGGTCCATGTCCTTTTTATGTTGAGGACACCAGAACCGTACACAATACTCCAAGTGGGGTCTCTGAAGAGCAGACTAGAGAGTCAAGTGAAGTTTACTTTGCTTCATGAAGCATCTATGTTTTTCTTTTAGTATTGGAATATAAGGAAAAAGCTGCCTTGGAAAATGCTAACATTTTGGAGTTTCTGAGCCTGAACTTCCTCCCCTTTGTCAAAACCAATTCCATATCCACCCCTGTATTGTGCTGCCCTAGTAAGAAAATTCAGTATGATTAATGCAGTGAATTTCAAGAAGATGCTTACACAGCATACTGAAAAACACTGCTCTGGCAAACATTGGTTACAGCACTGGAGAAACAATTCTCAACAACTGGAGATTCTCAACAATGGAGTTTGGTTAGTGACTGGGATCCAGCAGGAGGGCTGGAAAGACAATAACTTTCCAAATACCAGGAGCTGGGTGATTAACTGGGGACAAGTTCTGAATTTATTATAAATCCTGATTACTAAGGTGGCTCAAAAGCATCACTAGACAGTCATAGATTGGATGGTGCTCTGAGCAACCTGGTTTAGTGGAAGGTGTCCCCACCCAGGGAAGGGAGGTTGGAGCTAGATGATCTTTAAGGTCCCTGCCAACCCAAACCATTCAATGACTCTATGACTGTAGGCTTCTGTTGCTCTTAAACCTGCAATCAGCAGCTGAGTGATAATTTGCAGGTGCAATCTCCCTGCTGAGGCACAGAAAACTGCTGAAACTGCTGAGCAAGTATCAGTGTCAAATCTAGTGCTCGTAGCTTTATTCTTGAAACCAGTAAACGGTGCCTAGCAAGCCTTCAGAAACTACTCTTTTAATCCTAGTTTCTTTTGAGCCAGGAAGGCTTGTGAAACTGGCTTGTAGGTAAATATTTCTTCAGAAATCAGACTGTCATGAAGTGTTGTCTCTCACCGAAAAATAGAACTGCTGGGCATTAATGACAAAAACATATTTAAATGCGATTTTAATCTGGACCCTGGTGATATTTTGATCAGAACGGAAAGAAAGAACAGGTTCCTGAATAACTTGTGGGTGGGATTCTGCTGACACTAGACACTTACCTTTACATTTACTTGAGGTTGAGACCTTTAGACTCCATTAGCTATAATGGAAGCTTTAAACATTTAACTTGCATGTAGATATTTCAATATCATCTGAAGTAGTCTAGATAGACTAACTAGAGTTTACTTCTGGAGCTGAATCTCAGGCAACTGGATAACCAGGTGAAAAGAGACTTCAGAATTCAATTTCTTGAAGTTAGAAAAATGGGGGAGTGTTTCTCAGCGTTTGTAATGGTGAAATATTTTGTTAACATGCTGTCTGTGGCCCATTTAGGAAACTGTGATTATACAATAATAAAATGAAAAAAAGGTGGAAAAAGACTATTCCTCTTCCTAGACATGCTTGTTTTTATTCCATACATAGGAAAATGAGATTAATGGTGAAACTCAGGATTACTCAAAACCTCTTTTTTTTTTTTTCTCTTTTTCCTGTGCAATACATTGTATTTCTTAATTTATGATCAAAGAAACATAGAATCATAGAATGGTTTGGGTTGGAAAGGACCTTAAGATCACCTAGTTCCAACCCACCTGCCATGGGCAGAAACACCTCACACGAGACCATGTTGCCCAAGGCTCTGTCCATGTCCTGATGTAACAAGTCTTTGATCTCTCTTTTCTTTATATGGTGAGATTTCTGCTTACCCTTCTAACTGATTGACTGTACTGAAGTTTCTTTTCATGGGCATCCTCCTATGACTATGTGTAACTACTTTACACTGATTTTTATGTCTTCATTTAACATTTAAATTACTCATGCCTGCCTTTGTTTCCTGAATAACAGGAAAGGACAAAAGTCCTTTGCTGAATAACAGTAAGGACAAAAGCCCTTATCCTTTTGTCTTCAGAGTGACCACTTTGGTACATACTGTGGCATGAAAAGCGTACAAGGGTCAGATGTCAACCTTTTATTTCACTTGACTTGTTTTAATAGTTTCTGTATAGACTAAGTTCAACAGAAACATGTCATTACAAATATGCAACACATAAGAGAAACTAATGCAGTAAAGGGTTTTAAGTCTTCATAGTAGTGTTAAAATTACAGTAATTCATTTTAGATTACGTAGTTTTAATAAGCAATTTATTTTTAACTAATGCTGCCGCAGGGTTACTTACTTGCTGACAGCTTCTCTTATCGGCTTGCTCTTTCTTCTTTCTTTCTCAGCCAATTTTCCTAGAAATTGCATCCAGAGACACTTTTTTAGGTTCATTTCCATGAAGAGTTTTGGTTGCAATAATTCTATGATTTTGCATCAAATCCAGATCACCAAAAGATTCTGACAGTCATTTGTATATATATTTGAATGATTTGTTGAATGATTTGTTCACATTACCTTTGAAATGAAAGGAACATTTACAATTTATGGCTTACAATCATGTGTGGAGTTAAATAATATTACACTAATTTTCTCTTTAATTTTTTAATGATGCCTTTCAGCTGACCATCTCTAATGGAAAGCAAGCTTGCTGCAAACTTAGTCTTCATATATTCAACAAAATCAGAAACATTGCTTTGGTTTCTCATTGCTGATTTGCCTCAGAATTAGAATAATTCCCATAAAGGATCTAATTTTGTGTAGCTGAAGGAAAGCTGCCAGTAAAGGATGTGTTGTTTGGGTTACATTAGTCCATACATTTTGATTTTGATTCTTTTTAAGATCCAACACAAAGTCTGAAGCTTTGCTATTCAAGTAGTGGCTGCTGCTGTATTTGAAGATATGAGGATTATCTTCTGTTTCTTTCTTTTTTTTTTTTTCCTTTTATGGAGACACTGAAATTAAATATTTTGGGATTGTGTTGTTTGCTGTTGAAAGCTTCCAATAAACTATTTCAGGAGCCAAAGTTAAAATTGCAGGCATAATAAATTGAAGGTAAACCCTGTGCAGTGCTGTGGAGACTGGTGCTATGATGATGCAAGTACAATTGAATACCCTAAAGAGGAAATAATTGATCTGGAAAGCTGCTCTTGAGCATCATGCCGCTTGAATTCCACTTAATAGCATCCAATTTAACTTCTTTATTTGCACTGACTTTTAAAAGTAATAGTTTGGCTTGAGAGGGAAAAAAAATATCTTTGGATAGAAATTATTAGGATGTCTATTTATCAATTATTGAAATAGTTTAGTGAATGCATGGGAAGTGGAAAATGCTAACTTTTGTGTTACTAACCCTCCCTTAGGTCTAGATTTCCTTCTTAATTTTCACAGAATCCTGTGGAAGTGTGTTTAGAGATTTTTTTTCTGTATACCTGATTTTTTCAACTTAGAAGACTCCCGTGATGGTTTTCTCTTTTCAAATTTCCCATGCTTTTGGGCTTGGTGTGGTCTATAAGTGTCCTTTGATTAGATCCAGAATGAATTATAAGCTTCTTCATTTTGCTTAGAAACTTTTAGATATCCATTTGTGTCTCAGTGCCAAAGTAATTACTGAGGCTGTTTTTATGTTGATTTTGATACCTAATCTAAATCTACACTCCTTCAGTTTAAAGCCATTTCTTATAGGCCCCTTTAGGCGCTGGAAGCTGCTCTATGGTCTCCCTGGAGCCTTCTCTTCTCCAGGCTGAACAAGCCCAACTCTCTCAGCCTTGTAGCAGAGGTGCTCCAGCCCTCAGAACATCTTGGTGGCCCTCCTCTGGACTCGCTCCAGCAGGTCCACCTCCTTTTTATGCTGGGTCCTGCATTTGCAGGCAGATGCTAACAAAGACATAAAGTGTGACATTTACTCAGAGGAGTGTGAGGACTTACACTCATAGGTGTCTGCACAGATCTATGTCTACATATAATAAGCCTGTTTAGACTTCCTCTGTAGTCACTGTAGATCTAGGTAAGAAGACCAGTAGGAGCCAGAAAGCAATTCATGTAATTTGAAAACAGAGACCACCATTAGGTCAGGTAAATGAGATCATAACTATACACAGCTGCCTATCTTGGAATTAGGTACCTCCACAAAGAGCAAAGCAGGATCAGTTCTACATGAGTTACCCCAACCAAACCCCCTTGCCCCTGAGGTGCTTGAGAAAATCCATAAGATGAGAGTACTTTGAAGGTATGATGGCTTTGCACCATGCTACTACTGTTTCCACTCCTAGACCCTGGGCCCTTTGAAGGAGACACTACCCAGATTCAGAACAAAGAATGGTTTATGTCCCTAAGGAGCTTACAAGCTGACTGTAAAACAAGAGACAGAATTACAAGCAAACAAGTATATAAGGAAGGACAAGGTATACGTGAAATCCCTGAAAACAGAAGGGAAGAAATTATATAATGGAAAAGGTATTTGCATTTGTTCAGAGGCCCAGCACGGATCTTTAGCTTGGAAGAACAAACCAATGATTTGATGAGACAATTTTTTTCAAATATGTTGGAATTATGGCTCTTGTAAGACATTAAGAAGGAAAACTTTTTCTGAGGAAGCAGAGGTCAGAAAGTGAATGTTGTTATGCTAGCTTGCCTACTCTTTTTAATTGCTTTAATATAAATGTGGCTTAGCTTGGCTCTGAAAGCAGATGCATCTCGCTTCTATCTCTAAAAAAACAACAATTCAAAACCAGACCAAATATTGCAGTTCTATCAAAACAATTTATCATCTAGTATTTACCTCTAGCCACATGCCACTTATCTTTGCTAGCAACTTGAACTGCAAAACCTTCTCTAACACATATTTATTTTGCAGAGTAGCTTATTTTTATAAAGATGTGAAATGAAGAGCTATAGCCATGTGACAACACTGCTAGATATCATTGCAAACGATGAACTGCCTAATATCTTAAGGTATTGACGAGGTCTGGTGCAGTCTAATGAAAAGATTATTTCGGCAAATTGTGTGTCAGATCCTATTACTTCATTGTTAGAATGGAAACATGAAGTGGAGAAGATCAATAGTAATTGGCAGAAGAGAGAAGTTCACATGACATCTTGTAAAGAAAGAAGATAAATGTCCCATTTGCATTTCATCAAGCTGATTATTTTATAATGATGGAGAGAAAACTTGATTACAAAAAATACGTTTATTTCCCATTTCCACAATATACCTTGTTTGCTAATACAATTAGTTTTACAAGATCTGACACCTGAGTGTCTTGGTTTTGCTTAGAACTTTCTTTTCTTTTCAGTGTTAACTGCGGCTGCCTGCCTCCTCCTGCAGCCATTTCTTTTCAGTCTTTTAAACCCTTTTCTTGGACTCTTAAGGAAGTTAGGTGTCTCTAAAGAAAGTTCAGAGGCTTTGCTCTGTTTCAATGCACACAGAGATGTGAGGCAGCTTTGGAGCAAGATACCCTGTGCCAGATTTAGTGTGAATCAACTAATACACTGTAAATTCATTTCCAGCCTACTGATCATTTTGTTTCCGTAATCCATTACTTTCCCCAGTGGGCAACCACAAGATTTACAATAATAACTGACTCTATTGTTTTCATGTCACAGAATTCTTATTACTTTTCTAGTCACTTGTCACCTGGAATTTCTACATTATGGATCAAATAAATGAAAGATAGTCTAAAAAAAAAATCCTCTTTTTATGTTTTTCTCCATGGGGGTTCATAGATTTTTATTAACACCATCTTCTGCTTAAAAGAAAAACAAACAAAACCTACTAAATTTTTGTCACACAAGAACCTGGAGAGTCTGCGAGGCTGAACTAGTCATAAGAATGATGAGATGTCTTTGCCTCATCTGTGTGAAAAAAGTGGCACGGATTCAACTGACAAAGTTGCCAACAAAATCTCCCCTTAAAGAGGAGAAATCCCCAGTGACATTAGGTGACTAAAGGCAGATCACATATTACTTCCCCTCCTGTCACAGGAGGGATGAATCCTAGTGGGCACAACTGCAAGCTGGCAGTTCTTCTCTGTCTCCATTCTCCATTGACTGTTTCTGACTAACCAAACGGTGTAAGTTAGAAATTAACAATCTTCTCTTCCATGCACCAAATGCAAGTTATCTGCAGGAAAGTCTTATTCAGGATCAGGAGAAGAGCACTGGGTTCCTGTAGGATGTCAAAGGAAAAGCCTTACTGCTTGAGACAGCCATAAGGATAGTTCAGAGAAATGTAAAAGGCAGCAGGCACCTTGCTTATGCTCACCTGGACCAATTAATCTCTGCCCTCAAGAAAATGAGTAGAGTAATGGCTCACTGTCTATTTTAGCTTTGCAGAGGGCAAAGAGAACCAGAGGTCATTGACTTGCTTTTGCAAGATACCTGCATGACATACACTCAGCAAGTGGCCTGCATAACCACTGCTTTTAAGACAAGAGTACAGGAGTGCACAGTGTATGCATTTATGTATTTATTTAAATGCATAAAACTGTCTGGAGGTGTTTGCCCCCAGCCAATCTAGTTAAAGAGGATTGTCAATTGTATGTTCTTAAATTAACAAATCTCTTTCATCTTGAATTGGTTTAAACTCTGGGAACTGTGTGGCTTTTACCTGCGAGAGGTTCTGTGGCTGTTCTGGAGTATCAGGTAATTGCAGCTGAAGTGATATACAGTTGGAAGTGCGGGCAGAGAGAGAGGGTATTTTCTGGCAGGCAGGAAAGAGGTAAAGGCTCTGCATCTTGTGTCATCTGCCTTCTACTCTGCAGCCCTTCAAGCTTATCTCCCTTTGTGGAGGTAATTTGTAGAGAACTCAGCAAGATGAATGTTCCTAAGCAGAGTTTGTCTTCCTCCCACAGGTTTGACAGTGGGAGTGAGGTCTGGGAGTCGTGCTGAAAATCATTTTGGAAGGAGCATTGGGAGACATCAGATAGCTCATATACCCTGGGTAAGGTAATTTCAAGATGCAATCACTCCATTAATGCTTGCTTTTCAGGCAAACAGACAGCAAACCCACAAGAGGACAAGTAACTGTTAGCTCTGAACAGGTCCCAGAACTAGAGGCTCAGGATATAAATGTAGAAGAGTTGCTCAATGACAGTTCCCATAAGGTATATAGATTTAACAGCGGTACTGAGTGGGAATATCCTTCAGAGTAGAATGAAACATTAGAAAGAAAAAGCTACCCTAAAACAAGGAGGCTTGTTATAGACATTTAAAAGGAGCAGGTAATGAGGTAAAATGCTATTAAAACATATACTAGAAACTTAGGGCCTAAGAGGACCATTCCCACATCTGAAAGCTGAACAGAAGAGTAAGGAGGGTATTTGAAGTGAAAAAAAACCCTGCAGCCTTAAATCTCAAGTGATATCCTCTTGAAGAGCTGATCATGGATTGTAGCAAACTAAATACCAGTGAAGAACAGAAAAAAAATAAAAGACGGAGCAACTGGGAAAAGGCATAAATGTTAAGAATCAAAACTTCCTTAAACATTTCAGAAAGAGAGAGCTTGCCAGACTCAGTAAGATGAATAGATAATGAAGATGAGAAGTTTTGACCCTTACTTATTGCAAAGGAAGGTGGGAGATTTATCACCGATGCACTGATGCGCTAATGCATAAAAGAGCAGAAAAGAGAATAGTAGGGAATTGTGTCAGTATTATCAACAGCAGGCATTTCAGAAATCAATAAACTTAACGCAAACCTCTGAGAGCTGCTATTTTGAAAAAGAAGCTCAGATTTGTGAACTTGCTGAACTACTAAGCAAATAACCTGCCTGCGGCCTGTTCCAGCCTCAGAATTGGGGAAATAAAAAAATGGTTAGTACAGGGTGGCTCAGGTCATCTTGGGGAAGACAAACCAGCTAATTTCAACTTCAGCACCAGCCAGATTGGAAGGAACTGTAGTGAGGAATGGAATTAATAAATATGAATTCAATGATAGATTTGGGATGAGTCACAGGAATGTCTTGTGAAACACTGTGTTCTGTGAAGATGACAGTGTGCTGGTAAGGTGAACCTGTCAATCTGGTATACTTGGACTTGAGAAAAAAAGTTGACAAGGACTTTCGGAAAAAACTGCTAAATGAGTTTTCCCTCTATTAACTGAAAGAATTTCTGTCTCTGTCCTGTTGTAACTTCATACAATAGTAAATGACCATTTTAGCAGTCTATCGAGAATCTCAAGGGATATGTAGTAGGACCTGTCATGCTGAGCATATTCACAAATGACAAAGGAAAAAAGGTAAATAGTGGGAGAACAAATTTTATGGAGGATATGAAATTATTAAGTCTAAAGCTGCTATGCAAAGATACAGGAAATTCACAGCACTGAATGACTGGGAGAAGATCAGATGGTATTCAGGGTGGATAAATGGAAATTAATCCACATGAAAGAACAAGAACTCTAATCTAGCTCTCTGTGTTTAACAGTAGACATTCGATCACTGTATTATCACACAGAAACAAGACTTTGAGGTCATTTGTGGCAGTTCTCTAAAAATGGTAATGGAAATTTTTTGCCGGCAAGGCATATGCACCGTACTGCTGTGGCAGAGAGCTAAACGAATAGTTCTGAGAAAACCCACACAACAAAACCCACCCAGATGGGTGATTTGAAGCGCTGACATGGCACGTTAATTACTTTCAAAAACCTTTTTCTTTTGGGGGAAAAAAAAAAGAAAAAAGAAGAAAGAGCAAGGATTTCATTCAAATGAATTAGAACAGGATGCAAAAGTCACCAGTGACGTTTCCACTTTCTTCATTGTTGTCTTCAGTTGTCTTTAGAAATCTATCACTTCTGATTCAAAAGCTCATTTGGTGATGTAATTACTTATGGTAGTGGTGTGCTGAGGAGGATAGCTCAATAGCTGCATTTAGATTTACTGCTAAGCAGTAAGCAATATTACTGCTGAATATTCTTGGAAGGATTTCCCTTTCGATATATTCTTTGATTCTTGTCGAACTGCTTACTCATATACTTCTACCACCTCCATTGGATGACCTAAAAATGCCATTCTGTAATGAAACATAAAAGCGGAAAAATATTACGTTCAGTTTGTATTTTTTCTTCCATTTAACAGAAAATCTTTTCAATCCTAAAGTACTAAGTTTTCAGATACGGACACTGTATTCCATTATCCGTTGCACCTAGCACCTCATATTTGCCTTATAACGTTCTTCTTAACTGATTATGTCTCCTTTTTTTATCATTTTCTTATCATTATATTTATTCCTATGGATATGATATTGCAAGGATGCGTTCCAGCTTTAATAAGTCTGAAGTAATTAGATATCTGCTTCTACTTTCCTGGCTGGGAGAACAGTGAAGTTTTTTGGTTTGGTTTGATTTGCTTGTTCCTTTTTCCTGCGCAGTACTAGCAACAAAAAAGCTCACAACATTTTTTCTGTAGTTAACATTGTAACAAATGACCCTGAAATAATTTCAAAATTATCATTAGAGTTCACAGATGTCAGATATTCTGCAAAAGGGGGTAAATTTTTATTTCTTTGGACTTTTGTCTTCGTGAGAATGCTCTGAATGTTATTTACTGTCATGATTATTCTCGTTGCTATTGTAGTGAGTACTGAGCCAAATTTAAGTTAAACTGCTCTAGAAATGTTAGAGTCTCTTGGACCATCCTAGTTTCAAAACCCCATTGGCAGGGTCTGAATTCCCAGGTAAAGCAATGACAACTGTGGAGCCGGGATTTTAGTTCTCTTGGGAGTTAAATAATTTCAACTTGAGATCATCCTTCCCAAGCCTGCATTCCGTTTTCTGGTTATTCATCTCCTAAGTTCTTGCAGCAAGTGAAACCGCTTCAAAATGGGGCAAAGTGAGATGTTTGGACAACAGTTTTCTGCCCTACAAAACATAATCTGCCCCCAAAGTCCATTAAGGCCTCAAAGAAGTGATTGATAAATATGCACAGGCTTTTGGTTCTGGAAATTCCTCATTTTTGTTTGCCATATCCTTTTCAGCACTCTCTCCAGGCAGATTCTTGGGAGACACTTCTTGGTGTGCAGATCCCTAAACTTTTAAAATAGCTGACATGAGCTTGTTTTATTTTCAGTTGTTGGCATAAAATGCAGTGGCACCCCATGGCTCTCCAGCTGGGAAGCAGTTTTGGACCCTCTGCACACATGCAGGGTTCAGTCCTGGCTGCTTCTTACTCCTCTGGTACCAGACACGTAAACGGGGCAGGAGCTCTCCAGCCTCTGCACCCAGTAGCTCCTTTGCCCACGTTCAAACAAGGTGAGAAAAGGACCCTGCCAGAAGTGTGCAGGGTCAGAAGCCAAGCACTGGAGGTCCTGCAGTAACCCACCATCATGTGAGGTCTTGCCCAACTTCATTTGCCAGCAGCAGCTGAACACCAAAGTGCAGGTGTTTTGGGTTCATTTCCCATGTTTAAGTCCAAGGGAATCCCTTCTACTCACCAGGGCTTTTATTACCCCAGCTCCCCTAAACATGATGGCTTCTGTTCCCGTGCCTCCCTAGTCCTCACACCACCTCTGCCTTGCCATCCCTCTCAAGGCATTCTCCCTTATCCAATTCTCCAAGTTTCTTTTCCTTTATATTCCTCCTACAGATCTCTCCTCAGATCCATTTGCACTGGTTTTGGCTCCCATTCTCCATCACTCCCCATGACCAGGTCTCTTCTCCCAACACCCTCCCCACCTTCAAAAAAATCCCTCTGTCACCTACAAAAAAATCCCTTTGTTCCTATGGTGCCTGATCCTAGGGTCTTTCTCTTCTCTCCAGACCTGCCTTCAGTGGGGTGCCCCTCCAACTGGGGGAGCGCAGGAAAAGCAGTCCTCAACTATTATTTTCAGTGTAACAGAAAATGTAAGCCAAAGGCAGTCTCCCTGCCCCAGGTACTGTAGTGAAGATGGAACAAGCTGAATCCAAAGCGAGTCCTTGTCACATTTAGCACATAACCTCTGGCTACTTGCTGCTGATGTGTGGAAGCAGGTTTTTCAAAGTCTTAAAGGCTGAGTAGTTTTTCTATGGGAACATAAGGGTTTAAACCTTGCAGCAGGGTGGCCCTCTTACCTCACCTGACATGACCCGTGTACCGCAGGCTGCTGCTTTCTCTCAGCAGCTCCTGTGCTGCGGCTGGTACCCTGCATCCGCCCATGGCGAGCCCAAGGAGGGCATCCTGTCAGGGTCAAGGACATCAAGAAATGTCAAGAGCCAGTTAACCTGTGACTGTCACAGTGGGAGATTTGACCAGGGTAAAAGCATGAATCAGGAACAACATAGGTTGCACTGATCTGAAAGAGAACATGCAAGATCAATTATAATGGAAACCGACTGTTGTAGCAACTGTAGGTGTACCAGTGCCAAGTAAAAGCTATTGTGCTGAGACTCCAAACCACTAGTATTAAACTAAATACACAGAAGAAATCAGGCATGTATTTTTGAAATCTATTTGACATAAATGCACCTTTTGTTGTTGTGGTTAAATCCATAGAAGTTGATTTATTTTGAAAATCAGACAATCACTTTGTTAACAAACTTATATAAAATGCCTCTTCTAGACACTTGAAGGTTTTTTAGAACAACATAGCTTAAGTGAATAAAGCACATTTCTTCTTATAATTTTTAGAAACATTATAGTGAAAAATGTTAGATAGAGTTCCTTCCTGCCAATGAGGCAATTTAATTAACCAAACAGTTTTATGAGAATCTAATCCTCTCCTTTCTATGTTCTTATAAATGAAAAGACCTTAACAAGGTACTGAAAGTACTTTCCTAAAATTCTGCTCTTAATCACAATTATCACATATATTAAACATTTTCTGCATAAGGTCTTCTGTGTGCACTAGACCACTGGACACTGGAAAAGACTATAATCGTGATTTTCCCTTAGGGTTTAGATTTTGAAGCTAGTTTGAAGAAGAAGATACAGACATTTTTGCTTCTCCAGCTCAAGCTGCTGAAAAATGACAGCCTATGCATCCTGTGGGATTTCAGTTATTTGGACCTAGGCCAGTACACATCAAAGTTGTAATTAGTCAGCGCATGTGAGAAGCTCTACAAAATGGTGAAAAACTTTCCTAGGGATAGAATAGCATTATTTCTTAGTGTGATTTGTTAAACAACTGTTGTAGTATATTGCTATTCCTCATTATGTTGCGGTTAAAATATACTAGTAATACAGAACCTGTAAAGTCTTTAAAGCCTACTGTTGACTAGCAAGAGTTTCCCACCTTAGCCAAGCATGTTTTACCTCCCAGGACTGCAGACACTGGCAGTCTTGGCAGGGTAAGATAAGCCAGCAGCTCTTCAGTAGGTTTATGAGGTCCTCGGCTATGCAGAGCCTTCTCAGTCCCCGACATCACCCTTTCCCTTCCATGCTTTCAGTCTGACATGGCAGCGCCTGTGTTGGAGAACCCAGGGCAACCTGAAGCTGTCTCTGCTGATGCTGTGCAATGGGAAATGACATAGGATTTATTGCAGAAAGAATTACTGTACTCTGTGCTGGTCACTACAGCTCGACAGCACCGCCTTGAAGGTGGTCTAGTCTTGATCTCCACTGGGCAGTCAATGGTGGCTTTCACATAGCTGAGAAAAGCAGAAGTGAGGCAGGTAATCTCAAGGTTTTTATTGTGCAAGTCTGACCTGAAAATTAATATCAGGAAATTTCTTAAACCATATGTTTGGACAGCAACCTGCTGTGTGTTTCAATAAACATCCAGTACTCTGGTCAACTGCAAGGAAAATAGTAAGTTCATAAGCAACACAACTTGTACTTTCTTGCTTTCTCTATATTTCTGAAATTCTTTCTTCTGCTGTTTACTCACAGTTTCTCTTGTGAAGTGTGCACTAACTCACATGGAAAATCTTGACTGTGTCTTTCAAATATACTTAAACTCAAAATTTGGAGAATAGCTTCATTCTTGATCCTGTTTGCACTTTGGATCTTTCTGGTTACATGGCAGCTATCTCTCTTCTCTTACTGAAAGTGGTTGTTCATTGATTATATGGCATTTCTTGCTGGTCCATGACAAAACACAGTGATATCAAGTCTCCCTGTCATTAAAATGGTATTCTAACTATGATTCAGAGGATGGATGAAAGTTTACTTTGCTAGAAACAAGAAAATAATTTAGATTTTATCCCATCAATAACTTTTCAAGACTGGTAACCAGAAGCCAGCTTACCAGCTTTGATATAAGCGGTGTGTCACCAATAAAACCTGTGAGAACAAGCTAGTCACTGCAATAGCAAGTGATTTACATCTGTGATTTTTGGTATTGGAACCAACTTTCTAGTGCACTTTTGACTACGTTTTGGGTTTCAACCTTAACATCTATTTGGAAGTCTCTTGTTATTTGGGTATATGTCCTTGTTTCACTTGTATTCATTTTACACCCCTCCAAGCTCCATATATTCTACTGGCCTTCCTGCAAATTCACACCCTTGTGAAAGTGAGGAGGAATGACCTGGGATCTCTGAAGAGTCTCCTAAACAAGGGCTGACACAGCTTCTCGTACTGCCTCTCTTATTCTGTGGAGTACAGTTCAAACCTTTTAAAATCTGAAGTTCTAAAGACTTACTCTAAAAACCTCACATGTTGCTCATGTTTTGTTTCTAGTTTCACAAAACTGGTGTTATGTGGCCACAGTAGCACCAGCACAATTTTTGTAAGGATGCTCAACTATATGTTTCTTTTTCTATCTATCTGTGAGGGTTTTTTTTGGCTCAAATAAGATATTCATTATCACCATCACAAAAATATTTTCACCTGTCTTCATTCTAAGTATCGCCCTCTTCATCCTTTCTAACCCCAGTGTCTACATGCCAGTCCAACTGTAAAACTGAGAATATCTAAATATAAACCATTCTTGTCTCACTAGAATTTTCTTCTTGGGAAACCCAACAGAGAAAGCAGAAAGCTTATTTTTCTTCTGCCAGCACTTATATCAAAGAAACTCTCCTGATGGCTTTATAAACACCATTCCAGGGTGCCAGCTGAGGAAGAATAAACCA
Organism: Strigops habroptila; assembly: GCF_004027225.2. Lineage (NCBI taxonomy): Eukaryota > Metazoa > Chordata > Aves > Psittaciformes > Psittacidae > Strigops > Strigops habroptila. Next base: position 10,479,821 of record NC_044283.2, on the reverse strand, counting down.
GTTGAGGAAGGAATATAAAAGTAAATAAATTACTAGACTGTTCTCAGAAAGCTGGAGAACTTTTTGACCCAAATGTTTTAAAAGATTTGTGATATTCAGCTAACTCCTATTCTTCCCATCATTATTGTACCCCTACATTTTTAATGTGCTTGGGGAAAAAAAAGTAGAATGTTGAACAGCAGTGAGAGATGAGTTTCTGAGGGTTTTCTACTAGGAACTTTAATTGAAAGTATCGGGGCACCTAATAAAAGGGATGCCATTAACTTTTCATTCCATCTTTTCCAAAGGCTGTTCAGAAGAACATCCAGATGGAAATTGAAGTTGGTTTGTAGATGCAGCCATCACTGATTCCAATTCAAACATCGTCTAAGGAACAAAAAATTTATTACTAGTTTCTGAGACTTATTTTTGATCTGCTTGTATATATCAAAAGTCTATATATAACTTGTGATGTTATTGATAAAGTTATTTGTTATAACAAATACACACATCCTTTATTAATAAATTACAGTCCATAAAGAAAATTACTGCAAATAACAAGTAGTAGGAATGATGAATCTCTGTCTGCAGCTGGGTTTAGTTTGACAGTGTGCACAAAGGAAAAAAAAAAGATCTAAAGAGAAAAAAATTAAAGGACCAATTAGAATTTCATAGTAAATTCACTGAATTTCATCTTCTTAGAACCACATTGTTGCCTCAATCAAATATAACTAACATATAGACAAACCACTGTTACTCTAGGTTATTCTGGATATGGGTAGAACTGCACACAAAAAAATTAAAACAGAAACATAAAGTGGAGCTAGGTTTTGAGCCCATCAACATGAAGAATAAAACCCCTAATGATTCCCTTGAGCCAAGCATTCCCTCCAGAATTTGCACAAAGTCTGGAGACAGCAAATAGACAGACACAAATTCTGCTGTGATAAGTGACTCTTGGACACACAAGACATTTTTCAACTGAAATGTAATGGAGGAATTAAATAATGACAGACATCAAGATTTAGGTGCAGGATTTAGAAAAAAATCAGTACTAACACTCTAGCAGTTTTTGTGCATAAATAATATCAAGGTTTAGCAGAAGTGTTTAAAATAAAATGCCCAATTATTGGAAGAAAAACAAACTAAAATGATGAGTTTATTTTTTCTTATAAAAAATTATTGACACCTGAAGAACAAAGAAGAAATAAAGAATAGATATACCACAGTAAAACTGAATAGTGAGAAGAATCTTTACTTGAAGTTTTTATAAGTTTGAAGTACAAGACATTGCACATCTGTGTATCTGATCATTGTGATTGTTGGCTGTCAGTGAGAAGAGCAAATGGACAGTGTTAGCCACTTAATTGTACAATCTGATGAAGTACAAGGGTTTTCTGGTTAGAGCAAAGCTGTTTGCTGTTGAGAACACTTGTTAACAATGTCCTGTGTTTGAGAAATCTAAAACCATCAGATGCTATATTTTCACCTATTTTTCATAAATTTGGTTATTATTTTGATCATCTGCCATTTAGTAATACTGGAAATAACACACTGCCAGCCCAATCCAGCACTCCAAATATGAGCAAACCAAAAAGGGACAGAACTAATAGTTGCTGTGGATTTTTCTGGTGCTTATCTCACTCATTTCTTCTGCATTTTGAGTTGCTGTAAAACAGCTATTGATGATTTAAACACAGATGCCTAAGCGTGGCTTCCTTCTGCATCTGAATGTTAGGGAAATGTTCACTCGTGCAAAGTTAAAATGGGTTCTATCCATGGATAGATAATTTTAAATCCGAGGGTGCTTATTTTATACATGCAGTCATTTGTCTGTAAGCATCTGCCTGTATCTTGCAAGTGTAACTTGGATGGAAAATATAAAGAAAATGTCTCCCACATTGCTGGAATTTTAACTCCTCACAAATCCCTAACCCAACGCAACTTCAGCATCTGATTTCTTGCCAGCTCCAACCCTAACAAAATCTTAGAATCATAGAATAGTTAAGGTTGGACAGGACATTAGGATCATCTAGTTCCAACCCCCCTGCCATGGGCAGGGACACCTCACACTAAACCGTGTTGCCCAAGGCTCTGTCCAACCTGGCCTTGAACATCGCTGGAGATGGAGCATTCATGACCTCCCTGGGCAACCCATTCCAGTGCTTCACCACCCTCACTGTAAAGAACTTCTTCCTTATATCTAATCTAAACTTCCCCTGTTTAAGTTTGAACTCATTACGCCTTGTCCTACCACTACAGTCCCTGTTTAAGAGTTCCTCCCCAGCATCTTTATAGGTCCCCTTCAAATACTGGAAGGCTGCTATGAGGTCACCACGCAGCCTTCTCTTCTCCAGGCTGAACAGCCCCAACTTTCTCAGCCTGTCTTCATACGGGAGGTGCTCCAGCCCCCTTATCATCCTCATAGGCCTCCTCTGGACTTGCTCCAACAGCTCCATGTCCTTTTTATGTTGAGGACACCAGAACTGTAAGCAGTACTCCAAGTGAGGTCTCACAAGAGCAGAGTAGAGGGGCAGGATCACCTCCTTCAACCTGCTGGTCACGATTCTTTTGATGCAGCCCAGTATACGGTTGGCTTTCTGGTCTGCAAGCACACGCTGCCGGCTCATGTTCAGTTTTTCATCAACCAACACCCCCAAGTCCTTCTCCGCAGGGCTGCTGTGAATCACTTCTCCACCCAACCTGTAGCTGTGCCTGGGATTGCCCTGACCCAGGTGTAGGACCTTCCACTTGGCTTGGTTAAACTTCATAAGGTTGGCATTGGCCCACCTCACAAGTGTGTCCAGGTCCCTCTGGATGGCATCCTTTCCCTCCAGCGTATCAACCGAACCACGCAGTCTACAGAATTTGACACCAGGCTCTCATATCATCTCCTCAGCATCTCTTCACTCCGAAAGCTCAGTGTGTTGATAGAGGACATGGCTTTCATGGAAACAAGATCCTTTAAGGACCTGAAAGCAGGCATTTGCTCTTTCTTGTCATTGTCTGACACATTGTCTCTTTTTCTGCCTGTTATCATCTCTTCTTCTTCCCGAGAGTAAATGGTATAATGCTACTTGAAGCTGCATAAACAAACAGAAAATAGAGCGTTATTCTACAGAGCATCTCAGGAAGGCTCATCTGGAAAAGACCTATAATATATTTCTTTTTTAACCATTTAGTAGAGACCAATGAAAAGTGATATCACTCCTACCAAGTACTATACTGTGGATTTTCTATTTCAAAGGTAACAACAAATTCTGTTGATGTTAATAGCTACAGAACGTTATTGGCCCATTTGAAATTAGACTCAAAAAAACCCCAACAACTTTCCTGAGGCTTAGTGATACCAGAGCCACATGCAAAATTAGTTCTGTAACAAGCCATGGAAGCACCTTGTGAACTTGTGGGGTAGTAACTGGTATTCTAATAGTAATTTCTTCCATTCATTGACACTCTTCTTTATCAATTATGGACTGGCCTTGACTCTCAATATCACAAACTGGAAGAATATACAATCAGCCTGAATATATTCCCCCAGAAAAGTCTCAGTCAGATGCAGAGAAACAGAGATATCAAGAGGAGATAATTGTGATTCAAACAGAACATTTTTGTGAAGTTTGAGTATCAGCCTACATATCAGCACAATATTGTAATACCGTGTCCCCAAAACTCAGGAACTCAGTCCCAGCATGGTCTCTTCTGTCTGTGATTCATCCGTGTTAGGAAGGACCAAGGATCTGTTCACTCACATCATGTCCAGTTTTAAATCTCTGCAAAATCAGTTGGAGTCTCTTGATTAGCTTTCATGGGGTTTGCTGAAGATCCCTATAATAAATTGCTGTCCTGGTACTGTTTAGGTCCTGCCTGTGTATGAGACTGCATACAGTATTAAATTTCATCAGAGCTCACAAATACTTCACTGTCCTGTGTAAAGATAATGTGAATCGCTCAGACATCTGGAAATGAGCTACTGAAGAGTCATTTGTCAACGGTGGAAAAGCAGTAATCCATTTCACATGCAGGCTGTGTAACCTACTGGCCCAGCAATCTCTTCCCATTTGTCCATTTCTGATAGCATTGGTAAAACAGGGTATTTTATATACATATATATTTGAAAATAAACTGAGTGTTGCAAAATATCAGGTTTTCTTTCTGTCCTCAAGAGAATGGTTATTTTTGACCCATGCCATGTTTCAGTGCTCCCTTCTTCTTTTGACATATTACAGATCCAGCATGGAGACATCAATGGTTATTATCATGTTTCTAGTGATAAAAAATTGCGATAGGAGCATACAAATTACCACATTGAAGCAGAGAGTAGCTCAGTTGTGCTATCCATCTCTGACACAGGTCAGCATCAGATTTAGGGAGGTACTCGAAAACCAGTGAAGTACAAATCTAGAAGTAATTTTCTGGCTGCTGTCAGATAAATATTTCTTATATGTGTTGCTTATCTATATGACTTGGCAGTATCTTTCGACTTATGTAAACTTCTCATCTTTTTCTAAATCCTAATTATGTTCTTAGCCTCAAAGATGTTGGGTAGCAATTTTTCAGAGGAGCAATGACCAAGTAATTGCTATACCATCATGTAAAAGCAATAGCAGACAAACTATACCACTGTGTGGCAGATGTTTAATGCAGAGCACGGCAGTAAACATGATTCCTTTTTGTTTCATTTCTGTTCATCTTAGGCTCTGAAATTTCTATGCAGGAAGCTGTGTAAGAAGACTGTCAGCACTGCTGATTATATTACTCTTATTTATGTGGAAGATTCTCTTGTCAGCCACTTATTACCATCATTCTCCTTGACTAGGACTTACTCACTCAGGATGTAACAGTGACTTATCATCTTTAGAGTCATTGTGTACAATTTTGAGTGGAAATGAGTGAGTCCAATTCAAAGCAGTCAGCATAATTCTGATTTATCAAGAGAGTCAGCAGCCGCCAACCTTCTGAATATAAGAGTATCCCTGGGTCAGTAGATGTACAAATATTTCAGTAGCTCTCACTGCATTGCACTGCGTTGTTCATTTCTCAGTGGAGCTCTGTCCTCAGCGAAGCAGGCTGAATATTCAAACACTGAAAACACTGCAATACATCACAGGAATCAACAGGATTGTAGGCTGCATTTTTTACGGACCCTAAAGTAGCAGGAACATTATTGCAACAGTTGTGTTGTGATTAAAATTTGTCATGTGGATGCACAGATTGGCTAGTCTTCTGAGGCTCTGAAATCACGACTGCAGAAAATCTGGTCATACTTGTTAGTAGCCTGGAAAGCTATTGAAATTATCTGGCTAGCAATTCCCAGGCTAATTTGGTGTGTGTACAGACACTTACACAATCATGCACACACAACACACATAAAGTATGTGAATTATCATTATAAGCCTTGTTTATGCATATAGTTTTTTTGTGTGTGTGTGTGTGAATTGTAGACATAACTTCATTCCCACTGCTAACATGACTTCTTATCCCTAATAATATCAAAATTCTACGTGTGGGCAGAACAAAACTGAAACTCCTGCAAAACTTTTTAAGATTTCCAGAATTATTCTCTAAAAGCACAAACCCTAAACCTTTCTTGCTGTTTTCTTAAAAAAGGCAAACCAGAAAGTGGGTGAGAGCGACAAGTAAACTTTTATTTCACCCTAAACAGAGATTTTGTCCTTAAACTGAGATAACTTTCCCAAATTTTTAATTAGAACAAATACATTTCTACTACAAAGTTTTGGTTCTAATATCTTGGCATCAAAACCCCATCATTTCAAACAAGAAAGATTTTTTGTATCAAAACCCCATAGTTTCCAAGGAGTGTGATTTCACTTAAAGGGCTGAAACCTGCTGAAACAAAAAAAGCATTTAACAGGGACTTCTGACTAAGTAAGAAGTGAAGGATTTGTCCCTAACAGCATTTGCTTTAAGACTAATTTGCATTTTCAGGTGCTAATTTTCTGAATCATCTCACCCTCATTTCTGCATATTGTAGTCATAGGCAGATGATAATTGTAATTACATACTTGGAAAGGAATCTTGAAATCATAGTGAAAATGCACGAAATACGTGTTAAACCCTTTTACTGCTGACCAGTTAATACTAGATGCAAAAAATTGTCCTTACATTTTCCCGGAACAGAGTTGTCTAAAAACTTATCCAAGCTCTTCAGAAGAGATGGGCACTTCACTTCTGCTGGCTCTGTGGAAACTTCTATTTTTGTCCAGCATCTTTTTACTTTTCTGAAATACTTCTCTCTCCTCATTTTTACCACTTAACATGGCAACAATTTAGTTCCATTAGCTTCGCTACCATAATTGATATTCCATAGATCAGGTGAAGGTCTCACAACAAATCTTTATTTTGTAATTTTTTTTTAAGCTACACGGCTGGGCCATCCCCTACCTCCTAGGGACAGGTTTGTGGTTGTATTTTGCCACTCCTAGATTTGTCACCCACCCTTTCTGCTCTTGGTATTTCCCCAACATGGTCTGGCCAATATCTGTATTTACCTTTCAGCCCACAGGCCCTTTTCCTTTTGTGAACCATATATCCACTCTCCACATTCATGGCACCAACATTTCCAAGTAAAGAATTGAAGTAGAAAGACAAAAATGGCTCCAAAAGTCTTCTCTCACACAGACTAGAAGAGGGGTTTTCCAAGAGAAAGACTAAAATGGGAGCAAAATCAGGCCCAGCCAATTGTGTGCAATCATTTAGGTTTAAAGATTTTTCAAATGCGAAATCACACCCTAAAATTTTGAACTAAATTAAACCAGTCACATTCCAATCTTGCTTCAGGAGAGCATGCACTGAAAAGGAGCTACATAAGAAAACCTTTTTGGATGACATTTCATCCTGAATAAAGTGAGGAAACACTGGAAATTGAAAAGACAGGCTGTTGTTTCTGAGACTAATTGTAAAAACCCAGCGCGTTATATACTTTGAGCTCTGCAGCAGCGTCTGAGCAACTGAGAGCTGACAAGAACAGGAAATGATCTCTGAACCTGCAGGTGAACCTTATGAGATACAGCCCTCATTAATAATCTCTTTCAGTATCATCTAACTTGTATTTTTTTCTTTGCTATATCTATGACTTGGTCAGAAGTCATTGTATTTCATACAACATCCTCCTTTTGTTGCTACCTCTAAGCTGTGCTCTGCGTTCTGCAAATTCTCATCAATGCAAAGATGTGGGGTTTAGATTCCCATTAAAGTTTGACAGCACTTCCAGTTAAATTTACTGCCATAAAGATGAACATTTACATTTGAGTCAACAGACCCGCTATTAACAGCAACAGCTTGAAATCCAACTGAATTGGTATTAAATAGCTCCAAATGTTTGTTGGAAAAACTGGAGCTGTAAACAAATTGTGCTTCCTTCTGGTCTCCAGGTTTAGCTTGTAAAGCAGCAGCACCATGAATCCTCCTCTGCAGAAATGAAGAGCAGCAAAGGACAGATGACTGGAGTCTGAAGCATCTTTGAACCCACGCTAACTGTCATTGAATTTCTCTGTCTTCCTACTAGCAGCAATTTCAATTACAGTAGAATGCAGAGGCCATTTTGTCACAAGGCTTAAGAACTGACAGATGAAAGAGTATTTCGTAGGTCTGAAACACTAGTGTGCACATCTCTCAGCAGCAGTGATGGCTCAGTGTACCAGCTGCCGCATGTAACAAAGGGAAGCTAGAGCACCGGTCAGGTCACTCCTCTAGCTGAATTTTGAGGATGGGTTACAGATTCTACAAAAGTGATGTGGAAGATGGTGAGATTTAGGTAAAATACAGCTTTATGAATTAAAGAAAAAGAAGACCTTTAAAAAGGCTTTACCTTAGCTACATTTTATGAAGACTCACCTTAATATCATCTCTTCTCAGGTCCACTAAACACCATTCAAAACCCGCTCATGTCAATAGACATTTTGTCAAGGATTTAGTTAGTCCTTGAATTTAACTGACTTCATTTGCTACAAGCTCTTTCGTCAATGACCTTCTACAACACTCCTTCCACTCTTAGAAGAGCAGAGGACTTTGGCTCACTCTCTTAGTCACTCACATATGTCATCAGGAAAGGGAGGCCTAAAAAATAATCTGTTGCCTTTAGGTATAACAAATTGACAGTTTCATACATAAATATGCTGAGAAATTAGCTTTCATTTGCTAGTGACTTTAGTTTGTGCTACTATTTGCTTTACACTCCTCTTTTCTGAAATTAGAATCATTTTGCCCTATAAGGCCCACAATACACAGTGCAGGGGTACTCTGTTGTTGCCCTCAGATAATCAAATATTCCTTGCCTTCCAGTGTCACTTGTCTCTATGACATATCCCAAGGTATCAGTGATAAATGTATAAAAGAATAAGCAGATAACAATTCTGCTTTAAAATAAACTATGAGGTTGTTATATACTCTGCAAAGTTTTTCTGAGATGAAGAGTTATATGCTGTAATCTCCTTTACATATATATTCAGGGAACTGCAAGACACCAGTCTGGAATTTAATACCTCCACTTTCTTTCACATTGCGCTTTTTTTTACTCTGAACTTTTTAGAATTCATGGGCATTTCTGCACCTTGTGTCTTGTTCTTTCTTTTCCAGCTGGGGGCCTGTTGTAATGACATTTCAAATATATATGTATGTCATGTATTGAAGAAAGTGATTTCTTTGCCACACTTAGCTCTTCCAAAACAGGGCAGAGGTACATTTGTCCGTGTGTTTGAATCTAAACTTTTCACGTATTTAACTTACCCATCATAACCAAGACTGAGCCTCTCTTCTGTTCAAACCCACATTTTTAAAGCAGCCATATGTTTGATTATCTTAATACAAAATAGAGAAGGCAGTTGTGTTTACTTTACATTCAGATAAAATCCTGGGAAATAATTTTATTCTTTAAAAAATAAAGAGAACAGTCATCGCTACTTCATTAAAAATAGACGTCATTTGCAAAGGGGTTAGGTTATTCCAGAATGTAAGTCCTTCCTGGTTATTAGTTGTTCACGACCATTATAAACTTTCTCAAATCTTGGGTCATCGAGGTTGTCTTATTAAGAACTGTAAGAAGAAAGTGTGTTGATTTTTCCTGTGAAGACATAAAACTGACAGGCATGAAAAGACTTACTCCAAAAATGAATTTTCAACAAAAAGGAACTGTTTTCAAGGTTAAAACCTGTGTGACAAGCAGAAGCTGTTCTATATTTAGGAAGGCAAATTTTTTTTTATTCTAATCTTTTTAACTTAGTTAATTCCACCAGTCCTACCGAACTTTTATTGAAATTAAGGGAAACAGATCAGATCCATCAAAAGTTTTCCCTATGATGTTAAGAGGAGTTCTTCCAGCTGGGTGGGACTCAGAAGTGATACAGTGGGTTGTTGTCAGCTAATCCTCAATCTACACTGCTTTCTGTTTTCATCATTTTTCCTTTTGTTCCATAAGAAACTGTCATTGTTGCTTTACACTTTAAGTTAGGGAAAATGTGTTGATCTAAAAAATACAGAATACCTTTAGTAATTTCTGAGCAGATTGTTGTACAACAAGTTATGAAACTCAGATCCTAGCTTACTGGAACATGGGATTTTACTGTTAGAAGCTTTCATCTAGCAATGTTTATTTTATTCTTCAAAGATATGTGTTCTTTCATTTTAGATGAAATGTCTGATAAGTCCACTGAGTCTGAGAAATGGAAATTATTTTGCTTAGTAACTTTGAAAGGGTAATGTTTCCCATAACATATTGTAATGCTTATTTATTTTCTACTGTTTACTTTTTTAAATAGATACAACATGCTTTGCAGAGTCCTTGAACTGAAGCACTGTCATGCAGGTATGGAGAGCCATAGTTCTAAATATATTTTCAAATAATTACAAAGTTGTGATGAACTTTTACAAATTTGTGATTTTAAATCAATTTTCTCTTGGCCTCCAGTATTCTTCTGGTGTGGTGGTTTTTGTTGTTGTTATTTTTTGGGGCGACTTTGTTCTGATGACAGATTGCTTAAAGCATTCCTCTTTAATCCAGGTTTTGATGGCCTTGTGCTTTGTTTTTATGAACATAAATTGGAATTTTAAATTAAAGCAAACAACACTTACGAAATCTTAATGACATCTACTAGAAAAAAAAAGGAAATAAAATTTTCAGATAAGATACTAAAACCAAATTATTAATTTGCATATTAGAAGAACTGTGGTAGATCATTTTTGTAGGTATTCAGATTATCTTCAGAATTTACCTGATCTTACCTTATATTCAGATCATCTTACCTGGCAGTGGTATATTATGAAAAAGATATCACTCATCCCAGATTCATGATTCCTTTCCAACCCTAACTATTCTATGATTCTATGTGTGAGGTGTCCCTGCCCATGGCAGGGGGGTTGGAACTAGATGCTCTTAAGGTTCTTTCCAACACCAACCATTCTATGATTCTATGATTCTATGATTCTTCAGGTGTTAGCTAACTGCCAGCTCGTAACTAGAAAGCTCGAGTTTGAAATTTTCCATGAAAATGTCTGAGGTTGCAGATTCAAAACAATCACGGTGATTTCCCTCCTATAAAAGACTGGGGGAGTCATGATGCCTGCCTTAGCATCACCTTAGCAGGAATTCTGGTGTCCTCTGCAAGACACAGAGCTGACTGACAGGGTGACAGGAGGAGAAGCTGACAGAAACATCACCACCATCTGAATTTGTATGAAATGAATTGATCTGCATCACGTCCCATCTTGGGTAAGTCATCAAATTCCAATAAAACAATGTTTTATCTTGGATTTATTTTTTTCTTTCAAACCAGCTGTAATAAGGAACAATAAAAAACAATTCTGCAAATACCAGGGTATAATGACAAAAGCAGGAACACAACAGAAAAATAGAAATTTGGAAGAGAAAAACAAGAGGCTGTAGTAGAGGAGGGTAATTCATGCCTTCAGTTGACATGAACATGGATCATGGCAGTATTTTCCCTTCACACTGGTGTATATACGTACAAATACACACATTTATACTTGTTTGAGGCATGTATATCTGCATGTATATGTATATGAAAACATTCAGATGTAACTTCTAAGCTCCAGTAAGTTACATCTTACTTCTCTTCCATCTTTACATGTGTTTCAAAAATTAGAGTGATCAAAAGAATTAGATGTTTCTGTAAAGAAAGTTTGGGCAAAATATTTTATGTGATGCACAAGTCACCAAATGAAGGTTTATGATGTACATTATGTAGTTCAGGCTATGCAGGCAGAGTGATCCTTTCTGGTCTGGAATGCTATTAATATTACCTGGCTAGCAATTCCCTGGATAATTTGCTAGAGGTTGGACATCTATGATATTTTTTTTGTTTAATTGTCACTTTGAGATTCAAAAATGTTCCCAGAATGTTTCCTACAATCATAAAACTAATCCTAGTGGACTCTTGAGCCTCATTACAGAACTGAAACCACTCTAAGGAATTTCTGTCTTCTGTTAGTTTTTAAGTAATTGAAGAGATGTGTTAGGTCAGATACAACAGAATATTGAGAAAGAATAGAGGATGCTTTCAGAACATTACCGAACAATTTGACCATGACATATACTTGGAATTACACTACTTGTAGAAATACTTTTCCCTGAAGAATGCCAAAGTATATGTTTCAGATATTACTCATGACCTCTGGTGAACTGACCACGCATAACTGTACTAGACTGTTGAAATCTGTGCTTGGAAAGATATTGACTTGCTATGAGCAAGTTGATATGCTTCTTGTATTTTGTGCACATAAATGTTCTTTTAAGAAGCCATTCTAAACAAAATTAACTGAAAATAACCTGGAGAAGAGCCATTTTTTTCCCAAGATGTGTAACATTTGTCCTTAGATAATTCTTTTATGATGAAAATGATTTCCATATTTTTTTAAATTGATTTTATTTTCCATCAATTTCTGTTTGGACATAAATAGATGCCTAGAAAGAGCATCATGTTGATATTTGTGGAAATTGGATTCTGTTTCTAACAGAATGTGCTTGTTTATTTTCTATTTATGGGCAGAGAGAACCACTGCAAGCTTCCCCATCCTGCCCAACCAGTTTTCTGAACAACTAAACAGGAATAATCAGCTTGGGGAACAGGAAAGCACTGCGGTCAGGGTTTTAATGCCTCCTCAGGCATCAACTGAAATACTATTGAAACCAGTTGAAGGACTTTTGGCAATTTCAAATGGCCTTTGCAACCGTCACCTTTTACCGTTCCTGCATAAATGACAGTATTTGGATAGAGGGGTTTTTTCATGATAAGAAGCAAATACTGGAACTAAGCTGGAAGCACATTCAGAGCTACAGTCATCACAGTATTTTGAATACTATTAAAATCAACAAGAAGTTAATAGAATAAAATCAACAGGGACTTAACAGAAACTTAGTGTAGCTTAAATTCTTGGTCAAATACAGGTCCAAGACCAATAGTCAGACTGTAAACCATCTGGTGGCAGTACATAATGTTTATAACAGGAATATTTTTAGTTTAGCATAATTTCTGAACCACGATTTATTGATAGTTCAGCAAAAAACGTCCCACACTTGAATTTCACATCTGTGGCATGTGAAGGCAATATTCCCTGTTCAAAAAATAAATTTCCCCAGTGACCACACTCTTCAAAAAGGAAAGAAATCTTCCAAGATCAGGCTATGATGAGAGAGTTTGTTCAGTTCCACACACAAAAATGAGCAGGAACAGGAGAATATCCTACGTTATTAGTGTTGCAGACATATTTTTGCCATGTTTTCCCCACAAAACACTGTACTTTCAGCACCTTTAAACCCGTTTTTAATCCTTTTAAGAAACTTCTGGAAAAGGTTATTTGTACTGAATTCCCCTTCTAAGGCAGTGTCACCCACCTTCAGTGCTCATATTAGGGTTTAATATGTAGAAAAATATTACTTTGCATACAGGGCATGTTGCCACTCCTCACTTTTTTCCCATTTTTGCTAATATGATTCTGAGCTCTGGGCACTGGATTAATGGAAGAATCACTGATGGAACTGCCCCAGCTGATGTCTTTAATGATCTTCTTTCAAATCTTTACAGATTTTTCCACATCAGTTTTTGCAGGATTTCTCTATGTCCAATAGCTAAAGTAACAATGAACACAACAGTCAACTCTTCATGTCAAAATAAGTTTACCAACACCTCCTAAACACTGGAAAACAAAGCTTCAGAACAACTTCCGTTTGCTCTATGGACTTTCTAAACACCCTCGTCATCATACACAACCACCATGAAAAAAAATCATATGTCAGCATGGAATCCAATTTACCATTGCGTCTCCCCGTAGCTGAAAAAATTGCTGTGTGAACCAATGGCACCTATTCAGAAGAGAGGTATGCTGTAATGAAAAGATACAGACAAGAAGACTTGAACAGGCTATCAACAGAGACTGTGTTCATCTTGCAATCATGGGCGTATTTAGGGATTTAAATTCTTTCTTTATATTTCTACCCAGGCCCCTTTTTCTTTTAGGGCCCTTAAATGTCATTTTACAGCTGACTGAAGGTGACAGGTTGTAGAACTGTTAAGTGACCTCTTTTTCTCCAAACGAGAGCTATCAGGAGGTGACAACTTCATTCTTGCGAGCCTTGTTGATAGTGACAGAGGTGCCACATGTAAAAGCTGGCTTACCTGTCCTGCCACACATTTCTATGAGCCATTTCCAAGTGTAGCTAGGAGGTAAAGCAAAGAATCAGAGTTGAAGCAATAAACCGTGGGTCATGCTGTGAGCAAGACTGGCCAGGATAGCGCAAACTGACTTAATATCTTTCATAGGCAGCTCCAGGTGTAGGGCAAGAGCATATCAATGTTTTTTTCCTTCCAGCTGACAGCCTAGCCAAAATGTTGAAGGCAGAAAGAGAGAATTGAAAGCAAAACATCATGAATGACAAAAGATTCTGAATAGCAGTAATCCAAGAGGGGGCTGTAGACATGAAATGTGATTTCTTCAAAAAGCTTCGCCTTGCCACTGGTTTGGCAAACCAAATGGTAGACACACTTGCATCTTCTTGTGTGCCAAGCAGAGTATGGAAATGGTCTTGTTCCTGTGGTAGTGACTACGTAGCAGATACTCTCCACCCTTTACATGCAAAGCAGCTCCTGCGCTGGGGATTTTGCATCAGTCTCACAGCTCCAGCTTGATGGAATCAGTGATACAAGCTGGAAAAGTCTGATGAGGTGCTTGGAAAGCACATCAGAGCGTTCCTGCTAATTTCTGAGATTTTGAGGTTATGAATTCTTAATCTGGCTATTCAAAGCCAAAGCAAGCCTGCTGTTTTTTTTACCACAGAATAATGGTAATAATAATAATTGATGCTATATTGTCATAATAATAGATGTCACACTGTCTCTAAAACCTACAGGATTCAGAAGGTAGCAATTACAGCAGCTCTTGGGAGACTTCACTGGTAGTTATAAACAGAAGAAATATGGTTAAGGGAGCAAAAATTCCAACAGCTGAATACGGATTATTTAAATTTGAGACATCTCAGATCCGAGTGTTTCTGTTTTGTTCATGCTTATGAATCTTCTTTCATCCATGTGTGTATCCCCTTATGAGCTTTAAAGAAGCTGCACATGAATATGGAGTGGAAAGAAAAGCCTCTGTTTGTCCCCCAAGGAAATAAAAACACAAGTCTACCCTGAAAAGGAATACTGACTCAATTATAATTTACTATATTTTCTCAATTAATTATACAAAAACCAGTACAAAGATTCAAACAGAAGGAGAATAAATGAAGTGTTGTCTCCTTTTGATTATTAAATGGAAATGACTGTCAGGCATTTCCATTTAAAAAGCAATGTCACCCCAGGAGGCACCTTCTTGATCTTGTCACCTCAGCGTGTCTCTAGCACCCTTGCATAGCAAAGATTTATGACAACTTCTCAGCTGAGACTTCATTTAATTGACAGTACTTTGTCGTCACCGAAAAGATAATGCTGGGAGCTTTAAGATATAGAATCAGTGAGTTGTACATGTGAACACTTCCCCAATTTACTTCCAAACTCTGCTCAAACAAAACCCTTCAGAGGTGACACTGGTTATTTCTCGCTCTGAACCAGGCCATGTCAAGGGATCTTTAACTTTGGAAAACAAGCTGAGTTTTTAAGTGTTTTGCATTTTCAGGTTACCTTTTCCTGAAATTCCATCTCCACTGCTGTCTGCAGTTTTGCTAATAAAAAAAGCCTTCCTTAATGCCTAATGTTTCATACAGATGAGAACTGAGCCTATGGAGAAAAACAACTAACCAACCAAACCAAACCAAACCAAATTTGGAAATTGGCGTAGACCTCCATACATGAAGGAGATCCCAGGATTTCCAATATTCTAGTGACACTGCAAAACTCACTGATTTTACTGGGCAATCAATCTACTCATTCAGATACCTGCAAAAAATTAGGAATACAGTTGGAAATAAGTACTTTTTCTCATGAGGAATTCTAACATTTCACTGATCCATGATTGAGGGAAAACTTGGATGAAAATGCAAGAATATTTAGAGATAAAAAGATCTGAAATGCAGCCTGGGAAATACCAAAGTCAATGAACCTGACACTAACCTATGCCTTCACAAGCAGCTGCCTCAGGACAAGAAAAGAAACTTAAAAATAAAAAAGTGAAGGACGTTTTAATATTATGAATATTTCCTTGTTGATTTTATAAACCAGAAGTTATTCCAAAGAACTGAAGTATTAAATTAGATTCAAAATTATATGTGGTTTCTGTAACAGAATAGATTAGTGGCAAAAATATCATGCTTCCAGAAAGTATAGTATTGAGTTCTATAAAATCTTAATTGCTGGGTGTTATGATGGGCATCAATACTGATTACTTCTGTGAATTAGAATTTGGGAATGATTGTGTAACAAACAACCCTGTGGAAAAGTACTATCAACCAGGTTACATCTTTTCTTTGCAATCAAATATAGATCCCCATGAAGTTCTGTATCTTTTCGCTGTAAGGGTTTCTCTGTAATGAGTGACATTATTTGTAGTTCCCTTACAGATCTGGTCAGATCTGTCACTATCTCAACCTTTCATGCCAGGCTTCAAAGAGGACTGTTGTGGTTTAAATCCAGCCAGCCCCAGGGTATCACACAGCTGCTCTCTCACTCTCCCTACCCCTGGTGGTATGGGGAGGAGAATTGGAAGAAAAAGGTAAAAATAATGGGTTAAGAATAGTTGAATAATTGAAATAAAGTAAAATATAATACCAACAACAATAATTAATAATAGTTATGAAAATGAGAGAAAGGAAGATAGAGAAGAATAAACCTCAGGAAAGATAAGTGATGCACAATATAATTACCACCCACTGACCGATGCCCATCACATCCCAGAGCAGTGACTGGCAGCTCATGGAGAACTCCCCCCAGTTTGTATACCGAGCACGATGTTCTATGGTATGGAATATCCCTTTGGCCTGGAAAGTCCTTGATCGAGGTAACCACTACTTGAACACTAAACCATTGGTGTGTTATCAGCATTATTCTCATACTAAATAAAAAAAAAACCCCATGCACTGTACCAGCAACTGAGAAGAAAATTAACTCTATCCCAGTGGAAACATGCACAAAATCTCACTAGGTGTTTTTTAGTACTTCATTTAAAACAATTTGTATCTGCAAAACAATCCATAACCTGTTTTTTTAACCCACAAGGGCTAAAGTAATTCATATAGAGATGTGATGGATATCAAATGAAGTTAACAGGACTTTCTTCTCATGCTGATATTTCCAAAAGGGGTTTCAGTGGTCCCTTTTTGCCTTCTATGAAATCTTCTTTTCTTACTGCAACTGAACAGTTTAAAGCCCTGTCCAAGTACTATTTGTACTACTGTAACTGCCTCACAGTCTTGTCTTAATCCACACCTTATTGTTTGACTCAGCTCAATATCTCTGTCTGATTCCTTTGATGTCACAGAGTCACCTCTTAACAAATAAATTAATTTTTTATTTTCCAATCTAAACTAATTAAACTTAATTATATTTAAGTGAGTTTAGTATCTCAAAGTGATATATTTGCATACTCAAGATACTTCTGTTCCAACTGTCTTTATGGCCACAAATTAGAATATATGTATAAAGTCACTGGAGCTGCACAGTTATAAAACTTCCATTATATCAGAAAGAAGCTTCCACAAATACATTTATATTCAAAATACTGTCTCAGTTTAAGGTGAAAAAGGACAAAGAGGTTTTCTACAATCAGTTATGTCTTCAAATTGAAAATGCTGCCGAACTTCACCAATTGTCTTTAAAGTGCAGCTGGAATGAAAAGCAGAAAATTCATAACAAAATTATAGAGGGCTACAAAATACATATACATATATATATACACACACAGAGACTATAAACAGCAGGACTTGCAAGAGTAAAAATTAAGTTCTCTAGCCTCTTGAAAGATGTTTGCAGTTCAGTAAACCTGGAACCTCAGATGCATGAGAGCCTGTTGCTTTCAAGAGACTGGTTGTTCCACGCACATACATTTCACTTCACAGAGGACTAATGACAATTTTCCCTCGAATGTTCCAGATTTTTCGAGCAGTGTATTAGTCAGTCAGCTGAAGCACCAGTGTGCAAGGAAAAAAAAGATTATTGGAAAAGTTTGTAGATGGGTTTTTTTTACATAAACTATTGCCAGACAACTATGAGTAACAGGTTCACTCCTAGTTAGCAAAATCTGTTTATAGGTAATACCCAATGCTCTGGTATGAAGTAATCGAGTTAAATCTTGAATTTTGAAAGGCAATGTAACATTTTGAAGGAAATCAAAGCTGGGAATAGGAATCAGTAGGACAGACTGTGGTATGAGGTACCGTACTGAGGTCTGGTACCTCACCAAAATCACTTTCCAAGAGGTGAAAGGTAATAAGATCTACTGTTTGTACAGCCTGCTTGTGGGATTAGCATTAGTCACACAGTGAGTTTTGGTGTTCCTTCAAGAGCTCATTGATGCTCCCAGATGTTCCTCTTAACTTATGATTCAGGCACAGATACTTCTTGATTCTTTGCTCTTCTCTACCATGGAAACATAGTACTGTTTTGGGGGGGCTATGTATGAGTAGAAACTTGTTTTGGATTTCCCTCAGGGTTACTGAGGTTCATGAGGCACTATAAGAGCTTACATTTCTCTTTTGGAAGATTAGTTTTAAAAAGTAGATATTGCCAATATCATCTGACTGTGTTGTGTGTTAGTGAGGTGACTACATTATTTTTATCACATACCATCTGTTAGATGGAAGTAACAGAAATATTAACTGTCTAAAATGTGTTTTCAGACAGTTAATTTATAACAGGCACGTTTAAGGCTTTCAATGCACAATTTAATATCACTTGTAGTTTTCCACTTTCACAATTTTTTTCAGATCTATATGATCAATCACCCTATTCTACCTCCACTTCAATAAGCAGCTGCCTGATACACACCATATGTTGTTTAACCTAGATGCAGTACTGTTTTGTTTAAAATCCCCTCTTGCTGCATGTTTATTCCATTTTTTGTCACATCTTTTCATTAAGTGATTTGGTTTTAAATGGGTCACGGTGTTACCTCCTTTTCATGGTAGCTTTTAATCACGTCATAGCTTCTTCCACTCCACACATCGTTTGTTTGTGTATGTGTTACCTCCCTGAAAGTCTTTATCCTGAGCATCGTGATTACATTTTGCAGACCTGTACAAAAGGTATCTGTGAATACTCACGTAATAGTGCTCTTTATTCCTCTCGTAGCATATTAATTGAATTAATTTTCTGCCAGCTATTTCATAGCCTTCATGATTTTTAACCTATTCAGGATTTTGCAAATGGAGGGAGGATTTTACTGCAACCCATTTTGCCATGTAAAAATGTTTCTTTTTCCCACTCCATAATTCAAGTATCACTTGCAAGTTTCCTTCATTTGACTCTAATGGGTTGGCACTTCATCGTACAGATAGTTTCATCTGTAGGCATCACTATGCAAAGATTTTTCTAACCTTATGCAATTACCATAATGACAGAAAAAAAACCTCTGACCTACGATAAATAATTAAAAGGCACCTTTGAATAACACATTTATTCTGAGGAACTTACATTGCTTTACACATGAGGATGCATGCCCAGATACTGCAGTGATGTGGCTTAGCTCCTTGGGGAAGACTCAGCAAGAACCACATCTAAAAGGGCTCAGAGCAAGTTTCAAAGGGACCAAAAGTCCCTAGTGTGTCCCACCATGGGCCCATGGGATTCGAGGTTCCAGCAGAGTTGTGCTTATCCATAAGACACACTAACAGGATGAAACTCACTTTTTTAACAAACAAACAGTCCCAAGAAATGGCATTTTCTCTTTAATATGTAGTGTCTGAGGAGGACTCAAAACTTTGCTTTCTTGCTTTGGGGAAAGTAATCTAAATAAAAGGAAAAAAACCTCAAGGGATTTTTTTGCCTTGGGCCAGAATGATCAGCTGCATCCCTGTCTCAAAGCAAAAATGCTTACAGGCAGTGGGCAGTATATGTGGAAATCTATGAGGATGACAGTGACCATATTCTGCTTCTCTTTTGCATCAAAGAGAACTTTGACAAAAGACTTGACAAAGAGAGAATTATAGATATGGCAAGATCCTCATCTCAGCTGTACGATTCGTGTTGCACTTGCCTCTTGTTCCAAAATATTCATTTTCACAAAGATTTACCGTATTATCATACAGCAGTTTGTACCACTGGGCTATTTTTGTTGCCTTTCTTTTGTATTCATATTTTGCTTTCTGTCCTCAGATCCAATGGCCAAGTAGCTGTAGAAGCTGACAGAATTCATAATGGTAGACTGAACAACATGAAACTGATATTAATGGCAATTCTTCTCTGTGACCATAAATTTTTGTAGAGTTACATGTTTTTTCAGTAGGAAATCTCAAAAAGAAGGAAAAATATAAATATAAAGGTGGAGATTCAGTTGTAGGAGCAAAGGACAGAGGGAAGAAAGGAATGCAGTAAAAAACCTGTCAAATTCTAAAAAACACCCTTGTGTTTTCCAGTCAAAATAAAGTTGTGCTTTATTCCAGCACAATCATTGTGGTGACTGATAAAGTGAGAGTATAATGCGCAATAATTTTAAATTATCATGAGAATTACCAACAGTATCTCTGAGCTTTAGTATCTCAGCTGTCACAAACCAATGAGAAGAATCATGATGTTTGCTTTTTTTTATGCCTAATGTTATGGAGGTTCTATTTAACCTATCATTTACCTATGAAAACGTATTTGATTTTATTCCTAAGGCTTTGAGAAGTGAAAATTATACCCTCTGTATTAAATTTAACCGAACGTAATATATAACAGTATAAATCAAATTTAATTGGTGTACTATTCCATACAAGAAGTGACAAGCTATTTCTTCAGTTGTGGAAAAGATAAGGTGTGATTGATGGCAGAAATTAATAATTGAGAAAAGTAATTCACTGCAACAGATACAATCTACGGAGCAGTTTTCAAAATGGTTAGACAAGGCTAATAAATGGGAAAAGTGTTTCCATAGCTCTTGTTTGAGAAGCGCAAGGTTGTGAGATAAACAAACAAGCAAATAAATTAGAAGGCTCTTAAAGACAAACAGAGCCAAGCTTTGACACCTTTTTAAACAGCATGCTCATGTTGTTTGTGCATTCAAGGGAAATTAAGGAGATGAGGAGTCCTCGGTGCTAGGGAGTAGTGCTGGCTCTGCTCTGGTACACAACAGTCACCTTGCAGTCCACTCCATCAGTGTAGCAAAGGGGGATGCAGAAACTCTTTGTGAACCAGATTTGACAATGTGAAGAATCCTGTTTTAAAGTCAGATTCCTGCCCATCTGCACCTCTTGGCAATAATGAATCTTCAGTGTCATTTGCTTGGGTTTCGTGACAGACTCCTGTGCCAAAGACAGATGTTAAAACACCTAATCCTGATCCTTGCTGTGACCAGCCTTTCCGTCTGATTTAGGGACAGAGTGCCATGTCCCCTCTTCCTCACTCCTGCCCAAGATCAAAAACTCCTGTACTTGTACAGGTTCTTGCAACCATACCTGCAAATGGAGGAAGGAGAGGAAAGGAGGAGGCTGGCACAGAGGTGCTGGGTAGCCCCAGCAGCATTAGGTATTGAAGTCTGGTTCTCACAATGCTTAAATATAGTTTACTTATTACCAGTCCCCTTTCTTTACCTCTGGCATGGTGAACTTCAATAGAAATAGAAGGGAAAACATAGCTGTAAAGGAGATGATAAAAAAAAATTTGATTATATCCAATTACTCAGCAGGGGTTTTGTGAACTGTCTTTTGGGCTGTGTAAGAATTCAGATTTGAACTTTTACCCCTATGAAGCTAGGGAAAAGCATAGCTCTGCCCTCTTGCACTTTCCTCAGCTATGGGAAACCTTCATACCCTCTTTCCTGTGCAATCAGCTGATAAAATGAGTGTCCAAAATAGTAAGTGTCTAAAGAGCTGAGACAAGCAGTCATTCCAGCTACCCCAAGCAGCTATACCTTTTTACTGCGCTAATGTCTCATAGGTACATTTATATGAGCAATTTAGCACTTCCAGTTGATAGCAAGAGGAGTCAAGGGTTGGTTGTGCTGAATTCAGTTTGTAGTATGTGTTTCCAATTGTCATGACAAACAGGACATTCAGCTTATTATTTACCTATTATGCATCAGTGTCACAGCCAGGTGACTTACATTATTCCTATGGAGCTGATCCCTCGACCTCTGCTTCCTCCACATGCACATACTGGGGCTCCTGCTACTCCCATCCTGGTGAGCTGTGGCAAACTGCCGTGACCCTGACAAGACCCAGAGAGTCCTCCAGAGCCCAGGCTTCACATGTGCAACCCCTTTCAATATTGCTTCTTTGTGTTAGTTTTCCAAGATGAAAGGTATTAGAAATAAAAGTGTTACAATCTGATGAATGAGCAGGGCAAGAGACGTACCCTGAATCAGGCTGAATTTGTATTCAGCAAAGCATCACTTCATAGGGCAAGGATAATACTGTTTGATGTTACCAGGCCACAAGCTTGAAGGAAAGTGAATGCTCCAGTGCATGCAGTCTGGAGGAGTGGCATCTTCCATCTTTTAGGCAGTGTGTAGTTTATGTTGACATTGCATAAAGTCTTTTTGAAGCTAACACTTTAGAGAAATCATTCAAGAACAGTTAATCCTTTACAAACATTGTAATGGCTGAAATGAGCATTTTCAACTGGGTGTGCATAAGATTAGAGACACAGGTGCAGAGATTAGTAACTAGATTTTTGTTTAGAATTCAACAGCAAGTGGACTTTTTCTCCCTAATGATCACTCTCACTGTTTAAGATGCCATTGTAAATCAGACAAAATACAATTATTATCTGGATTGTAAATTTATTATTTTTATAAATACCTTACTGCTTTCTTGTTGGGATTTTTTATTTTAGAAAAATGCGATGTTATTTCAGTGAGGGTGAAGGAAATGGGCAAAGGGATGGACCGGAGCATGCTGCTTGTTGCACTGCACACAGCATGGATGCAGCCATAGCTACCCTGTGCCCACCAAAGACCATTTTAACCCTGGGCTCTGACTCCTGCCTCTACACCAACCTGTGTTAAAAAGTGTCAAGTCTTGGCAGTTAATGTTGTCTCTCTTTCAGCTTGTGTGGAAAAAAACAACCAAAGAAACCTCCCCAAGGTACCTGCTCTTTGCTATTGAAGGTTCTGGTCTGAAACTTGCTGGTGGGCAGGAATGGAGACTGCTCTGCCTTCCAGGAGAAGAGTTAATAAGGCAGCTCAAAAAGCAAATTTTCAGAAATGAAGTAGGCCAGGAGGGAAAAGAGAAATTTGCCATATCGATTCAGTTGTCTCCATATCAATAGTTTCTCCCCACTCTCACTTCTCTCTGTCATTATTTGTCCTTTGGTGGTTTTCTTCTTTATTTTTATTTGCATCATTTTCTTTTCTCCCTATATTTTTTCTATAAGTAAAATCTACCCCACACCCACATAGAGTTCTGCTGCAGGCGTACAGCAGCTGGATCATTTCACAACCTCGCTGGGGTGATACTGTGCTCCCAGCAATGAAAACCCAGTGTGTGAGCAGTGCCCTTACCCTCAGCCAGTTGAAGAGGGATGGTTTCTCCTCACCATCCCTTCCAGTTTCTCCAGCTTCTCACAAGGGCTTCATCCTGACAAAACTGAAATGTCTTGGAGCTTTATTCAGGAGTCAGTAATGCACATGGTTACTTTTACCATTTTCTTCTCACAAAGAACACTGAGTCCTCTCATAGTCACAGACCTAGCCTGAGATACTGGTGCTAATTCTCAGACATTTATAGCCTGTGACTATTCACATTACTTCTGTGACACTTAAGCTTCAGAGCTGCTGTTGGAGTTCCTCAAGGGGTGACCTTGCTTGTCTCTTGACTCGTTTTAAATGGTCTCAGTGTCCTGTAAACAGATTTTTTTCTCTATTGTTTTGAACAGTTCCCAACTTTCTCTTTGAGAGGGCCAGATTCTGACATTTTTATGGAGTGTGCTCACTTAGGAGCCACCCCACTGAAACCACCAGGACCATTTAAGAAGTAAATTATCCAGTTTCAGAAAGTTCATAACATCAAGGCAACTCTCTATCTGTTCTTCTGCACTTAAGAGTTTAATATGGCTGTCATATATAAATATTTTGCGGAAAATCCATCCCTGTCAAAGGCTGCACTTTATCACATAATGGCCATGACTGGTTTAGCTTCCTTCAGTACAACAATTGGCTCTCCTTTTGCAAAGCATATCCTTAGTGTTATCTTCCTTGCTTTTGAGCCTCAGGGACCAGCTTCTCTTCCCAAGAGTAGAACAACTTTCACATGTAAAGATGTTCTGAGGTTTATACCCAGTTCTGTGTAGTTTCACTTTCCCTTGCAGGTATGAAGAAATCGTGCACTGAAAAGCAAACCTATATCATTACTGCTTTTTACCTTATTTCATATTCAAAAGCCAAAGTTTCATGATTCTTATGGAAAAGTATGATTTGGTAGTATTCATATTATAATGACACCAGGATTCCCTGATCCGGGACATTTATGAGTTTATAAGCAAAACAGGCAAAGGCAGAAACTCCTTCTGAAGGAACTGGCATTGCTGAAAAATACAGGCATACATTTATGTACAGAGACACTTCTTCAGGTCACCTGCACCTGTGGCAAACTTAAACTTCTGAAGAATAGTCAGAGAGTTACAAAGACACTTGACACCTTTTATTCCAAATTGCAACACAATGTTAAGTGATCCTCACGTGTGTAGCTGGAGCAAGGACTGTTCCCACCACCTTCATATTAAAAAAGGGCTCTTAGTCATTCCTGCACCATTCCCAAACCAGAATATGTACTTCAATAACAATAAATCTCCAGTTATATTGAACCTGCAATTTTCCAAGGATAATACATTATTTCACCTCAGGACAATGGGTATATTATATGGATTTTCTTTTGGTTTTCAGCCTTCTTTTTATTTAAGCCAGTGATGTATAATAGACCGAAATTGCCAATTTCAAGTCTTGAATAAGCATGCTTATAATAGGTCAGAGAGAAAAAAAAGATTACGGTCATTATTACGACTGTTGATAGTGGCTATCAAGTAAAGTAGCAGTACTGTAAATATGCCATTAGAAAGTAAAAAAATACTTTTTGTGAAGCTCTCTGTTTTCTTTTTAATCCCACCTCCTGCAAGATGATCTTTTAGCTCTGCTCAGAACAAAGCTAACACTCTGCTTCCTGCACTTTGAAATGCAAAATGACTTTTCTACCTGTAGGCAAAAGCCATATGTATGGGAGCATTACACTCAGTGCCACTATGTCTGTAGCAGCCAGACAATCCAAAACCTGCAGTGAGATTAATTGTTTTAGTTCAGACATGCATTCCCTCCTCCTTGTTCATGTTACTCGCACAGCCCCTGCATGTACCCAGGCACTAGCAATTCAAGTTAAAAGCCTCTTCCTTGAGGAGATTAGAGTTTCATCTGAGTTATGGTATGAAGGAGGGATTGAGAGGTAGGAAGCAGTTCCAGGATTTGCAATATCTTCAGAGTTAACTAACATCAGCTGGGGTCTTTGCTGGGTCAGTTGCACTGTCAAATAATGTTAAGTACCTTAACTTCTGCAGATGTCATCTGGCTGCCATCGTCTGTTGTTCATAAGAGGTGATAGGATTATAAACGGGGAGATGAAAAAGCACCTGGAACCTGCCCTGTTGGAAGGACTGCATGGAGCTAGATGGGAAGAAGAAAATTCTCTATAGTTCTTCTAAGTGAAGCTGTTCTGCCCCTGACATGCAGGGGTGCCTTGGTCAGCTTTCCCATTGCTGGATCTTTCCACTGAGCCTTCTGATAGAAATCTGAGGAAGAGCAAAGCTATCTGTTGAAGCATATCAGGAATATGAAAGTCATACGATTACAGAGCAGTTTGGGTTGGAAAGGTGCTCTATAGTCCATCCAGTCCAACATCCTGCACAAAGCAGAGCACACTTCAAAGTTAGACTGAATGCTTTGCCACTCTGAGTCATGAAAACCCTCAAGGATAGCAGTTCCATAGCCTCTCTGGGCACATATTCAATGGTGATTTGTTTTTTCCCACATATATCCATCAGAATTTCCTTGTTGCAGCATAGGGCCATCATGCACCTCTGGGAAGATCCTGACTCTTTCTCCTTATAGCCCCTCATCAGTGAGGTGCCACATTTTCCCACTGCCCCCTTCAGCCTTCCCTTCTCCAGGATGGACAGTCCCATAGTCCTCAGTCTCACCTCACACATCACATGGCTCAGCTCTCCAGACCTCCCAGGTACCTTCTGCTGGACTCTCTTGTATGGGAGAGACCATAAGTATTTCAGAAGTGGCCTCCGAAGCTCTGAGCAGAGGGGATCAGTCATTTCCCTTAACCTGTAGCGAAGGGGCAATCTGAGACTGGGAGTGAACCAGGCTGACTGGAATACTGTTAAGAAGCATAAATGGAAAGATGGAAACCTCTGTTGGTACCAACATCTGAGAGCTGTGGCGGTTTAAATAAGGCAAATGAAACTTCAGATGCTTAGGTGTTTATTCAAACCAGCCCTCTAAAACTTGTGTTTTCCCATCCCTAAATAATAAGAGTAGTTTCAGGATGTTTCTATTTTACTCCATCTGTTCTTGTTTCCTTGGGAATTTGTTTTACTGAGAGAAAATGATGGTCTTTTTGCTTTCTATGAGCACCACTGACACATTGCTATGGGAATTGAAAGTTCAATATTTGTGTTATAACTTCAGGAAAAACAAACGTACAGTCAAGACCATTACAATTTATTTGCATAAGTTTTTCCTTAATTTACTGCTGTTTCTGGTTTATTGTGGTTTTCATCTGTGCTAATACTATTTTGCAGGGGTTGGCCTGTTGGAAAGTAATTCATCAAGCTAAAATGTGCCTTTCCTTCAGCATGGTAACTGCTTTACCAGCTTACATGGAAACTGATTTACCAGTTTCGGTTATGCAGTTAGACCCATACATGTGTGCACAGGGTTTGGATTTCCAGTGACTGGAAGCAAGTGATTTTGATGGTCTCAAGTTCTGATTGTCTCATCTGAGGCAATAAATTAGCTCAATATATTCCAAATATCCTGCCCAAAGGCAACCTAACTATTAACTGCCCATGACTGGTAGTTGAAGACAGTCTGGATAAAGAGCCATCCTTTACCTGGGCACTCATCCTACTGACCAGCCACGTGGAAATTATGAAATGAAATGCTGTCTATATTCACAGCAGAAACAACTTGATGCATACTAAATCCTTTTTGTTGCTAAAATCAAGTTAGCTTTTTAACAAAATACACTTGGTCTCTCTGGCTTGTCCAGAATAAAACACATGACAGATCGCAGAGACGTTATCCTTTCGAAGCAGCTCCTGCAATTACATTACAAAGCGTGTGGCTACCCTTAACTATCCAACGTACATGTGCTCCTGTAAATGATAATTGCAAATTAGATCTTTTTCAAAATACTGAGTGCTTGTTAACACTGCATTTACATCACTCCACTTCTACAGTATCAGCCTGTCATAGTTGTCAAACATCAATTTTCTAAGTATCTTAAAAAATATCTGCCTTCAAGGACAATCAATGACAAAATATTGTTGTTATCTAGTCAGCAAACATTTCAAACTATATATTAATGTATTACAGGGTTAATGATTCTCATTACACTTTTATCAAATCTTACTCCTTCTCTTATAGGTGCATTTCTGCTATGCAGAATGCCTGTGTTTATTACAGAAACCTACCGAGCTGTCGGCAAGGCCTCCCAGCAGGAATCCTCTCACCACCATCATCTCCTATTTTTTTCCAGGTGAAAGCAGCAATTGCTTTGTCTTCCTCAGGGGCATTGCAAATTTGACTGGTCCTATGCCAGGAGAGAAGAATAAAGCTAAGAGAGGAAAATCTGCTCCCTCACAAATGCAGGTGGGGAGACAGAGATGCTCGTCTTCCATTGAGGAGAAGCATTGCTGTAGAAAGTTCTGACTCCTATTATAATGTATGCATTCTCTATTTATTTATACGTAATTCATATTGCTTGGCTGAAGAAGAATGGGAGTGACTTTCTATTATGTAAACTATTTCTCAAAAATACAATTTGTTATTTAAAAAGTAAAAAAGACTGATGGCAGCAACTGTGAAATAGAATCTGTGTTTCATTTAATTATTTAGACTAAAAACAAATGCTCCAGGGTGGAAGAATATGATTGTTTCACTTTAAATCTCATTGTCACCAGTGAGTGTAATTTAAGTGGAAAACTTAAACCACACTGAGAAGTGATTGAACCCAAATAATTTGTTTCCTTGCTAATAAATATCAACATAAAATCCAGAGAATGGCACTGGTTCAACCCACCATGAAACAGAGAAACAAAGGAACACAGTGTGTCAGGGCAGCAGAGTGGGGTTGTGCTCCCTGTAATAAGGCAGATGTTATTCACAGAAGATATAAATCTGAGATTGCTAATTTTCTGTGTTTCTAGCTGCTACATACTGTTGATTTAGAAAAGGTCATGGTGGCAGGAACCCAGCTAATATCAGTCTTAAGTCTTTGCACTGGAAAAAGCTACTGTGCATATTAGAAATCTGTCTAATGGGAAACACATGTTAATATTCAAAGAAACAGAAATTAATCATTCAATAAAGTGATTTGTCTGTATCATACACCAAATGAAATGTGAAAATTACTCCAAGGCCATTTTAAATATTAAAAAGAAATTTGTGCATTAGTATTAGGGGAAAATTACGGCTTCACTGTTTGCTACAGTCTATGTGCTCATGATGAGGTTACACAGATAATATGGGAAGGTTTGGGTTTTCTTTCCACTCCAGAATACCCAAGCAGGTAATATCTGCTGACAATCACTCTACTGTCAAGGGCTCCCCAGAATATTAGCTTGTGCATCGTAACCCACAAAGAACACCAAAGAGCTTACAGCTTACAGCTAAATGTAGTCTGAAAGTGGAGATCTTCAAGCTCCGAAGGCTTGTAGGTCAGAAAGCAGCTGGAAGGAAGGTGACCTTAATCAGAAAATTGTTCTTAAAATTCAGGTTGGTGTAAAAATGTAAACTGTGAAAAAAGTACAGTTCAGATGAATCTACATGGAGTTTGGAGATAATCTTAGAATCAGAGAATCATAGAATGGTTTGGGTTGGAAAGGACCTTAAAAATCATCTAGTTCCACCCCTGGAACTGGGGTGGCATGGGCAGGGAGACCTTCCACTAGACCATGTTGCCTAAGGCCCTGTCCAGCCTGGTTTTGAACACTGCCAGGGATGGGGCATCCACAACTTCCTTGGGCAGAAGTAATCACTTGTTGCAGAGTTGGTAACTCTCCCGTATAATATGTAGACTGCATAAGTATTTTCATTCAGTAGCAGTCAATTCGTTCAAAAGACCATTTAATCCTGCAGCTCTTCCTTACATAAAAATATGGGTTTTTTTCAACATAAAATGTATAATTGGGCATAGAGGTTGAAGCCGAAATTGTGTTCCTTGTCCTCAATGTCATATTGGTACTTCAGCCATATAGTCCTGTATAAATATGTTAGCAGTTCTCATGAACCTTGCCTGAAGACTAACACCTACAGACTGTTGTATCTGTAGTTTCACTTTAAACCAAAACCTCTTTCATTTTGAAATGCCAAAAATATTCCTGGTTGTTTTAAGAAAGACTTTGCCCTAGTTGTTGTTCTCTATAGTACCAATAAGGGGGAATGATGGAGTATGATGCCTTGCCAGTATAGAACAGAAATGCCAGAAGAAAAACAGAAGGTCTGTGCTTGAAGTTTGAACACTTCTTTTCAAGTGGAAAATAAAAAATCAGAAAGCTATAGGCAAATTGTTGCATATCTACTTGTCATGTCATGTATCTAAATTGCTATATTTCCACTTCCACAAGCAGTACTTATGACATAAATGTTCCTAGTGATTGCAGTGACTTTCTATTGAAGCTGTAAGTTATGTACTCAGAGAAAATATGCAGAATTTTTTTCAAGTGATTTATAAGCCTAAAATCTAATCTTACTCTTTTCCACAAAGACACTTTAGATCACAAAATTATTCTGTATGAAAAATAAACACATATATCCTTGTGCCAGTTTCTGAAGTTCCCAAAAGTGCGCTTTAGCAGTAGTACTAATTGTAGCAGGATTGGCAGCAACAGCAGTGTGAAATATGTTGGCAACTTCAGATCTTTTTGAAGGCATCTATTTGTATGTCAGAAACAGAGGAGCTACATAGCCATAAGCTGTGGTCATGTTCTCATGTATTAGCTGTCATTATAACAACTGATGTCATTTCAGTGCAGAAAAATGATCATTTGTCTACTAACAAAGTAGATACGAGGTCTCAAGTTTGAGGTCTAATGATGCAATTTCCTTTGTGAAAGCTGGGGACTCCGGTTGCAGGATAACCTCAATAATGTAAATTTAGAGCACATCCAATTTAAAATACATTTTTTATACACAGAGGTCATATCTTTCATTAGATCAACTAGTGTAGATGGAAAAAATCACAGGCTTTTGAGCATAAATTCTTTTTTGCATCCAAAATGGGCTGGAAAGTTCAAAGTTAGATATAAGCAGAAAATGCTCTGAATTTAATTAGCAGTGTTAATCAGTCTGCCCACATGAAAGTAAAGGTTATTGGTATCTATAGAATGAAATGAGAGGTGATAAGCTGGTTTTCACTTGAGAATAAAAGAGAGGCATGCCATTTATTACCTACAGAACATTGAAGACTTAGTGAGAAAGAGGGATAGTAACAGTCCAAGAAAATAGTAACCATCTGAGGTCCATAACATCTCAATTAGGAATTATAATTCCCAGAACTGGAAAGTCAAAGGCAAAGGGTCTTTATAAAGACATACTCCCATTCTGGTAATGGATGGTTCTATCCCTTCCTTGTCTGTATGTGCGCCACTTACGGTGATGCTCAGTTAATTGAAACATGACATAGCAACAGAAATCAAAGCTATTGAGATGCAGAAAAATGTCAGGGCATGGGTCAGTATCGTGTGTCTCTGGAAAGAATAGCCATGCTGTGCTTGTTTGAGCTGTTCTATGCCAGAGGAATTCTTACCAGAACCTGGAAGAAGCAGAATTAAAAATGGCCTTTGCTTCTAGCTTCAGAAAGGAGTGCGGACTCCCCACAAAGGCAAGGGATGAAAGGATGAAAGTCTGGCCAGTGATACAAACTTCCACACATGCCCATTCCTGCCCTCCCTTCCCTGGCATCTGTTTTGTTTACAAATTAAGAGATTCCAAAGCATTAAAGGTGTTTAGGGTTCACATATCCTGTTGAACTTCCTAGCTTGTTGTTTATTAAACTTCAGTACCTATTGTCTCTTGTCTCTGTGTTCTGAGAGATTCCAGCACCAGGATGAGACTTGGACTGGATGGCACTGTCCCACCCAGCTCCGAGGACAGAAACTGGGATAGTCTCAGAGGAGAGGGCTGGAAGGGGCCCCAGCTGAGATGACTGGAGAAAGAAGGATTGTCTGGAGTGTCCTACA
Organism: Strigops habroptila; assembly: GCF_004027225.2. Taxonomy (NCBI): domain Eukaryota; kingdom Metazoa; phylum Chordata; class Aves; order Psittaciformes; family Psittacidae; genus Strigops; species Strigops habroptila. The sequence goes on along the minus strand of NC_044283.2, from coordinate 10,448,790 downwards.
GCACTCCTTTCCGCAGTCTAGATGCAAGCGACCTAGTCTGAACCTCTGTGCCCATCACAGCCATACCCAAGTGCATCCTTCTGCATCCTTCTGCACAAAGGATTCTTTATGCTCTTTCCTGCAATGCAATTAAATAGGCTTAGAAAATTCTCATATTTGCTTTGAAAAAGAAATTGTTGCTCTGTCTAGCTAATTCCTAGAGTACTATGAGTCATAGAGTTCCTTGAGTCCATAGGACCACATGGCATCTGACAGGGGCTGTGCAGTAAACATAGAATTTTCATTTGTGCTTCCTTATTTGATGTTACGAGTGGGCATATGGAAAAAAAGAATTTGTTTGCAGTTCTAATCTGAGTGTCTCAATTTGGTTTTCTAGTTTTCATCATATTTTCTTTTATTTTTTGAATCACAAGCACTTGGTATAATCCTGCGAGCTTTCTTTTCCTCTCTTACTTATATCCTACCATTTTACCAGTATATAATTTTTTAAAAAGAGCTGAAGGTGTGAATAAAAAATATTCTTCCATCTCCAATATTTCCCTGAGCTTTCTGCAAAGAATACTGTATTTCTCTCTTAAGTGCATTTGCAAAACAGCTCCATGTTGCCATAGCTTCATGAAATATATAATTTTTCAATTTTATAATGCCAAAGGTAACTTTGATGTGGAGGCGCCAAAGATATTTTAGGAACAGCTGAGATCAGCACAATAATCCAGTCTGGTCTCCTTTGTCATACAGGTCACAGAATTACAATCATTTTTATCAAGCTCCAAACTCTTAAGGAGAAGTATCTGGCCTTGATTAAAGGCTATGAGGGGTAGAGAATCCCATGTGTACCCACTAAATTGTCCCAATGAGTATTCACCCTTGCTACTAAAAATGTGTTATATTTCTAGTGGAATGTTAGTGAATTTTCCTACCAATGTATTGCATTGAATCAATGTATTATGATATATACTCAGAAACTGTTGTAAGTTTTCCTGACTCTTCTTTTACTATATTGATGATTGTTGTTTTTCTAGTTACTGTTGGATCAATTAATGACATTCCCTGAAATTTCATTTACTGTCTCTGCATTGACCAATGTTATATTACAGTACATTTAGAGGAAAAGGTTAAAGTCCTTTCGCAGTCATGCCATTAGAATGAACATCCTTTTACATCCATCAGATGTAAAATCCATTGCGCAAAATCTATCGCACACAATGGATTTCAGCTGAAAACTTCTGCTTTCTCTGTCTGTGAAGAAGTCCAAAGTTTACCAGCAGAGGCAGTAATTTAATTAGAGTTATGTTGCAAATTTAAAGCTAAAACATGTTCAGGAATAAAGAGAAAGATTCTGACCATAACCACCAGGTGGGAATAATTTCACTGAAATCAGTGACAACTGAGTCAAAGAAAATTAGCTCAGTCTTACCTAACATCTGTTTGTAATACATTACAAGGCAGCTTCTGCCATTCCCTTTAGTGCTAAATAATCTTTTTCACGGTCAAAAGCTGTAGAAAATGGCCCTTTAAAGTGTACTGATTTCTGTGCTAATGGTCAGACAGGAATGAAGTAGTACCCAAATGAAAATTTGGAAGTCATGGTAAATCTCTGTGCTGTTCCACTTCTCCACAGAAAGCGCCAAGGTACTTATTTCAAGTGCTCAGATGGCAAATCAGCTTTTACCAGCCGTTGTGTTTCAGCCACTGATTACAGCTATAAGCCTCTGATAAACTCCATGGAATGGGATATTAGCCTCATTTGACTTTCTAATTTTAATTTTTATAGATCGCTGCTGTTTTAAAAAATAGTCCAGTTTTATTTTTATTACTAGAAATAAACAAGAACCTGTAGTTTCCTTCCTACATCAATGGCTAGATTATAAATACTAATTTTAAATTAAAGCTGAAGAATATAATATATGTTGCTCCACATCCTAGGCGGCATGGAGCCAATTCTGTTTGCAATCCCAGTTGGTAGCGTGATCATGAAAGTACAGATTGCTGAGCAAAGAGTAACCACACACAGGCCCTCAGTCATACTGCTGCTGCAGAAATGTTAGGAAATAGGGGGCACATTTGCATAGAAAAATAAGCAAGTTACAAAGGATTACTTCAATTCAGTTACTTCTGAGAACTGAATTCATTTAAGTGCATGAATAAAACAAGAATTTGTAAACTTTTCTATCTTAAATAGGACACCTCATTTTAAAGTGTGGAGTATAAATCCTAAATTATACAGATTTTTTTCTTCTTTGCAATATAAATCAGGGAGTAAAAAATAATCATTCAGGTGACCTTCTATGTAAAACAGGTCTTAAACTCCACTGTTAATTTCTACAGCAAACACAGCTTTATAAATACCTAACATACCTAGAACATATTTTTGGAATGGAATTCAATCTTGAGAAAAGGATTCAGCTAATGGCAAGTTTACTACCTCCATTAGCAAGTGTTTCATTGGTTAATTGGGCATGAAGAGAAAAAATACTGCACTTTGCATTTTTATAGCTTTAATATTTGACTACTGGATTGAAATCAGATTTACAGGAAGGTTTTTAGACATATGCTTTATAAACTGCAAATTGCAATCCTCACATGTATGATCGGGATGCTAGATTACAGTTCTGTAGCATCTCTGAGTTGAGACTGATATTTTGCTTTTCATGTGACCTGCTTTAGCTTGTTTTTCTTTTGAAGATTCCCCTCTTCAGCAGCCTCAGAGTAGACTACCCTCCAAACTTTTTCTCAGTCTAGTAATTCTCTTTAAGCAATTTTCCAACATTATTTTCATGTCTGGGCTCAAGACCTGGAAAAACTATTCTGCAGAAATCAAAGAAATCTCATTGTCTCGTTCCTCCTAACATTTTCTTTTAACCTCCATTCCCAAAATCTCACTGGAAGAACATGCTGAGGTTACCTACCATTAACCTTAAGGGCTTTTCAGAATTACTGCTTCTGGGACACAATCTTGTAGTCTGAACTTGCCCTTCTTTTTGATGTCTGTGACCTCTCTAAACCCATGATGCTTTATAAGTAAATCTACTCTGGTAATTTTTGGAGCCAGTTTTTTGTTTTCATTATGAATTTATACTTCATATAGTAAAAGGCATAGACGCTGCTGTTTGACTTCGGAAGCTCAGTGGTCCCTAACATTTCTTTCATGTCAAGCTACCTGTTTGTCTGTTCAAAACCCACAGATAAATAAAATAAATCATCATCAAGGACTCTTTGTTCCTTAATGTTCTTTTATGTCCCTTTGTCCAGAAAATTTCCTTCTGAAGTGTTCACTTGAAAATATATTGAAGATACCACTATGATTTTTTTTGACCTTTTGTTAAAGCCTGTCTCTGCTAAGACACCAATTTCTGATACTCCCTTGAGTGAAAAATCCATCTGGATAGAGAAAATTCATAAACCAATGCGTATACTTATAAACCAGTAACAGATTTTCTTCAGCAGCAGAATTTAGCAGCTTTCACATTCTTTCCTAAACCACTATAAAATGGTGATAACTCAATAGGGTGATGAATCAGAAATAGGTTACTCACCCATACCTTGATTCTGTCAAGCGCTGATACTACTCAAATATTTCAGATTTCAGTGTTGTGAATTGCCACGTACCCTAAATACTGTTAGAGTCACAAAGAGTTGCTGAACAGCTTAATAGTGAGGGTAAAAAACTTCAAAAAAGGATTTTGTGTTTGAACAGGAGGTTATTTTGCTTTCACACCAGAACTGCTATATCAACACTTCTAGAAGTTATTAGTATGGTGCCCCTTTGTTCTGACCACTGTCAATGCAGTAGGATCAAAGGATATGTCCTTTAGATTAGGAGGGATCCCAGGAGGTGTCTAGTCCAGCCTCCTGTTCAAAGCTGGATCAGCTCTGGGGTAAGCCCAGGCTGTTCAGGAATATGTTCAGTTGGAGCTTGAAAATCTCCAAAGTTGAAACTGCACAATCTCCCTGGCAGACTGTCCCACTGCTTCACTGCCCTCACAGGGCAGTGAAGGTTTTTCCTTATACCCACTCTGACTGTCTCTCATTTTACCTTAATCCCATCATCTAGCATCCTCCCATGATGCACCACTGTGGAAAGCCTGACTCTGTCTTCTTTTCCTTGTAGATATGGGAAGGCTGACTTTAGGTCCCTAGAGTCTCTCTCTTCTGGGGGCTCAACAAGCCCAGGTCCCTCAGCCTCTTCTCATATGACTGGAGCTTCAGCCCCATTACCATCTTGGTGGTCCTCAGCTGAACTCATTGCAGTTTATGGATGTCTTGTTCTGAAGTGCCAAAGCTGGATGCAGGGAAGTCTAAGTGCTGCGTAGAGGGGGACGATCACTTCCCTCAATCTACTGTCTCTGTTCCTACTCGCACAGCCTAGTTGCTTTTGGCAGGACCCCCAGGGCCTTTACAGCAGAGCTGCTCCCCATCAGTTGGTGTCCTCCTTCCCAGAGGCAGGACTTTGCATCTCTCTCTACTGAATTTCATAAGGTTGTGTTGTCTCATTCCATCTGGAAACATGGCAAATAATCCTTTCACAACCTTTTGGGCAGTCCATTTTTGGTCCTAGTCACAGGTCTAGGAATTGATGATTCCCAATCTCCACTCCATGTAGGTTTACTCTGTAAAATCACCAACTTTTCCTAGGGGTAAACTTGTTACCTCTGGTATTTATCCAGTTCTAAGACCTGTTTTATTTAAGTAAACCTCAGTATAGCTATCTCAGAAAATGCAGACAGCATATAGGTGCAGGTAAATAGCTGTTTCTTTGAAGCAGAAAGTTACTTCCTGAGTAAATGTGTGATGTTGTTTTAAAGGCTGTGCTATGGAACACGAGATTAGGCACTTGCCAAGATAATAGGTCTAGTTCTCCATGGTGCTAATCCAGTGCACATCTTCCTGTGCCTCGCTTGTAACGTTGCTTAAAACTGAAGTAATACACAGGTGAATCAGGCCTGGAAATGTTAATAAAATAAGAAATGGAGGTGTGGTTGGAGGTTAATTTCCCTCCTACGATATTTCACAACAGTGAAAGCAACAAAAGTACCCTTTTTTTTTTTTAATGAAAGACATACAAAACAGAAGTGCTATTTATTTAACAGCTGCTTGTAAAAATGTCCCTGGTTTGCAGCAAAGAATGTATTCTTGTGACTTGTTTTCAATGACAATTACCATTGTCTGGATAGACATCAGTGGAAAATGCACTGATGAAGTATGTAAGGAGGAAAAGTAAGAGAAGAAAAAATAGGAAAAGTAATATTCAAAGAAAACACACACTTCAAAGCACCCAGAATTAAAAAATCCATACCCACAGTTTGCTGAGTGTCTGTAGAGTACAGAAGAATTCATCTTATTCTTCCAAAGCTGATGTGACAGCAATGCTATTCAAGGAGCTGGGATATATTTCTAAGAGTTGCAGTTCTATGGAGCGACAAATAAGATCTCAGCTATTTCCTTTAAAACATGTAGGCTGCTTGGTTTTGTTTTGGTTTGCTGGTTTTTTTTTTATTAATGCTGAAGAAAAAAAATGTGTTTAAAACAAGCTCTAGCTTACTTTCTTTTGCTTATTACTTTTCTTCCTCTGCTCTATCCATTACGATCACTATATGACAATGACTTAATGAAAGTTAGAAGTTTCTATCAAGCCATCTACTTATACTAATCCGTAGGGAACATGATGGACTCTTGAAGAGCTTCTTTTGGTTTCCAAATACATCAAATGAAGGTCATTATTGGAAGGCTTTTATTCTTAGCCTTTTAGTTCAGAAGAAATGGGTTTAGATGTTAGCAGATCTATTTGGTATTATTTAGGGAATTATAACTTCTCCACATTTCCAGAACATTATGCTCAATCATACTCTAAACCAGTACTAATTTCTCTGCTACACTGTCAAGTTATCCCATCTGAGTAACAAGTGCAGAATGAAACTGAGGAAAAAAGCTGCATAATAGTTTGATTTCTGTATAATTGAGTTTCCCATATCTGCCCTCAGATGCTAAAGCACAGCTCTGTCTAATTTACAAAAGCAAGAGAGACACACATATCTGATCAAAAATTGGCACTTACTGTTTTAATTCCTTCACAAATCTGCTTAGTACATTAACATCGTTATTCTATTACTCTATTATTACTCTTTTTGCTGGGCCAGTATTCCCTGACACAACCTTCCCCTAAAGGGTTTAGCTTTCCTGACATAAAAAGGCATCCAGACTCAAGATGTAATTTTGATCTTTGTTTTACTTCTGTGTTTTCCAAAGAAAATGTGACTGTGGCAGCAATACCAGCAGCAAAAGAGTGAACTGTCTGTGATTTGCCTTCCAGCAGTAAAGAAAACCTGTTCCTTTGTTTATATCACCAGCAGTCAGGTTTATCGTTGTTATGTTCAATACTATCTACGAATAGGTTCCCAGAGTGCTTTATGAACACAAATTGAAGGTGGTCAGTGCCCCAGAGAATTTTCTTTTAAAATCATTCAGATGGGAAATGGGAGAAGAGCCATGTGCAAGCAGAGTCGAATCTGCAATAATTCAGCTGTTCAGGACTTTTGGGAGGAAAAGGCAGAGAAAGGGAATGCAGAGGGATCTAAGGAGGGAATTAGCTTAGGGAAAAGGAGGGGAGGGCTGATGAGGATGACATTTCCAGGGAGAACAATAAAAGGGACAAAACCAGACTAAAACTCGAATAAAAGAGGGCGGAAGCCAACACCATAACAACAGGGCAGAGAGGAGCCCATCCCTGCTGGGGAAGATTTGAAACCCCCTAATATGCAACTAACTCCTGGTCTCACCAGTTGGATTCTCTCACCAGTTATTATGCACTTTCTGGTCAGGGCTTTCCAGGCAGCAGTGACCTGCTCCTGCTGCCTGCGGCCATTCCTCACATCGCTTTTGCTTGGTTGCCCTCATCCACCACCGATGCTCCCATGAGGCCACTTAATGGCTGCAGCACAGTGCTGGGACTGTTTTAACAATATCAGACTGCATAATCCCATGGTAGCTGTGTTCCCTTTGTAAAAGAAACCTCATTTTCTATATTTTGTAATTCATGGCACATCTCCTAAGACAACCCCCCCAGAACAGGCATTGAAAAAAAGAGAATACTCAACAAGACAAGAATGTGCCATAAGGAAAGGATGGTTAAATGTACCATCAAGGCAAATCTTTCACAGTTTAAGAGAATGAGTCTGCAGTGAGAAAAAGAAAGGTGTGTCTTCTCACTCATATCAGATCTGCATTTGAAAAGTCCCATTATGTTGGAGCAAGCACATGTAATGCTTTTTCTGCCAGGCATGAGGCACTGTAGGAAAGGAACATCTTCTGCAAAGCAAGAAAATTCAACGGATTAGACTGCATCACTCACTAACATAAACAAATATGTTTCTAAAACTCCAACCATTTCCTTTATAGGATTATTGAGGAAATATTCTGAAAGGCCAAAAAACAGCCATTCCAAAGTATACTTAAAGAAATCCCTCTGGTTCCTGCACATAGATTTATTTAAAAAATAAACCACTCTGTGAAAGAATACAAATAGCAAGTCCTAGATCTTATATTACCACAATTTTTACATATTACTTAAATGAATACAAATTAACTTGTCATATACTAATATGGTAATATGACAAGTTAATTTGTATACATGATATATTGATCACATATATTAGAAACCAAGGAAGCAGCACCATTGTCAAACAGGAATCTGTCAGTAGCAATGATAATATGAGGTGAAGGATTTTTCTGTCAGATATCATCAGAATAAATAAAGGTGTTGCGTAGCCGCACTATATCACAAGGTTTTTAATGGGAGCCACACTAACAGTGTCTTAACAAGAATTCTGTATTCAAACCATTTGTTGATAACAAAGTCTGATTCAAACTCTACTAGTGCCACTGAAAATTACTTGTACACCTAGAATGGAGACTTCTGCCTTTAATGAGAGGTGAAGCCAATGCATGAACAGTACTGAAAAATGCTAGTATCCCATCTCATACTTCTCATTGAGTCTTGACCCTCAGAGAACATCCCAAACAACAGCTCATTGAGTACTTTTGTTAAAAAAAAAAAAAAAAAAGAAAAAAGAAGAAAAAAAAGAAATCATGTTTCAGGAATTGCATTCTTCCTTTCCTGTGTCAGCTGAGCAGATAGAGTAGAACTAGATATAGTTCCACGCACTTCTAAAAGGCTCTTCCGCCATCACACACAGCCTTGGTGACAGTGCAGTATTGTAACCAGATAAATGGCAAGACTATATGCATCAATATTTTTTATCAATGATCTCTGCCCTCAAATGCTTAATCAATTTACTTTATGCAAACTGACTGATTGAGGCTACAGTAGAAGTCTTTTCCACACTCCTTTCACGCTTCTTTGGTGAATAAAGAGGTCTCTTCCTCAAGCATCACCCGTCAGCTGTCTTTGTATTGTGCTTCATAGATACTTAATTAGCTCATCTCAGCTAGCTTGGCAGAATTCAGAAGTTACTGCCGACACTGAGCTCCTTTGACTGTGCTCCTCGAGGGACAATCCTTGGAGGTGAAGATGAGGATGTTACTACGGAGACAACTGGAGTCAGCATTTGCTCATGTCCCACTCACGCACAGTGACATTTCTGGATCTCTGTAATAACAGAAGAGTTTCTTGGTCTGTCTGCCCATCTGCAGGGCGAAAGAGAAGCCCTCAAGGACAGAGGTGCATAGAGCAGTTCCGGTCACTGTAGGTAGATTGCAGGTGTCCAAGTCAATGGTTGTTTTCCTTTGGCTCATAGCACAGTCATATTGCTGCTACCAGATAGCACCCTGAAATACAAAATAGAAAATGATAATTGAGTTCCAATGAAAGATAAGACAGAAGTTATAGTTCAGGAAACTATGAGTTTACAAAATTAAGCTATTTATATTACAAACTACAGGCTTGCCTCTCTCCTTTTATGTTCTCTTTTATTCAATATTTTTACACTGTTAGTTTTTACAGTGACTGGTCTGCACTTAAGGAGCTGACTTTGATTTATACCAGACATTAAGAAAAACCTAATTTCCTCTATTTTTTCTCATAACATAAATTGTGATTCTTGAAAAATTGTAATGGAACTCAAAGGATATTGAGAAATGCTTAAATCAGAGAACTGTTAGCAGTTGCTATTGGAATTTGTTGCCCAGCTAAAGAGGCTCAGCATTTGCAACTACAACCGGGAATTACAGCTGGTTCTCTCTCTCACTTTGAAAGATTTCAGATGCTTCCCGAAATTACAGGTAATCATAAATTTCCTGGTGAATATAAATTCTTCAAGGTAATGGAAGGCTGCATGGAGATACTTGAATCCAAAGATGAAAATTTTGTGTTATCAATTAGCATATATGTCATTTGCATATTATTATATGGGATTTAAGGTTCTACTAGGGTCTATTTGCCAAGATTTTTGCTCTCTACTTCAGAAAGATACAGAGGTCTAGGTCTCATTACCAACGGTTTTGATGAGGGCAGCCTCTTATCTCCATTTACTTTCAGTTCACCTTCCCAAACATCTGAGCAAAATTTGCCAAATCAGATTTTTACGTGTGATAAAAAGATCTGGGATAGATAGCACTAAGCACCCAGAAAAAGGAAAAACTTTGAAAGATTCAAAATGAACGTCTGAGCAGCTGCTCAGTGTTTTCAAAAAGAAGCTATGATTGCTCATAGAGTATGGAAATGAACAGGGCAGTAACAAGAAGCTGCATATTACTCAAGTGTCAAGTGAAGAAGTAAAGCAAATCACAGGGTCAGAGGGCGAGTTGAAACTAAGTACAATTAGAAGAGAAAATCAGCCCAAAAGATGTCAGGAAGCACACAGAAGTTTATATGCAAGGGCAGTACTTTCTGTACTCATTGGCTTTTGCACTGAGCTGAGAGCATGATCCACCTCCAAGAGGATTTGAATTAGAGATGTTCTCATCAAACATTCATCAAAGGCTATGGGAAACAGGGCATTGACTATGCTTCCTTGGATAAAGCGAGGAGCTTTCAGATTCAGTGGGGCAACTGGGCAAAGGTGGGAACTGCAACATGTCCAGAATTAACAGGACTGCCTGGTCACACACAGAGAGGAGAAGAAGCAGTGAAGAGCGTGTTTTCTTTAAGCTAAAAAGCCACAAAACTGCCAGCATGATTGCTCAAGTGCTGTCAGTTGGTTTATGGTCATCTAGTGGGTAATAAAAACAAGGCCTGAAAGAAGAGAATGTTAAAAGCATTGAAGCCTGGGGCTCTGTTGCTATTCCCTGGCTGATAAAATTGCCAACTGGCAAGCAGTAACCCACAGCGACCAGAAAAATTTATTGAAGATACAAGTTAATAATTACAGTGGTACACTGTGCCTGCAGCTCTGGGATAGACTGACGTGCTTTCTTGCTGTTCCTTTTGAGCTAGGCTATAGAAATCCACATCCCTGCTATGTCCAGGGCCATATTCAACCAGACACTCAATGAAATGAAGCAGTTCCCTGACTAAAGATTAAGGGCTCTGGCTTGCCTTCCATAAGATTTCCACCTGAAGCTGGGACTGGGTTACATTTCTCCCTTTGAAGATTTCTGCCCCTCGTATGAATATTTTTCAGGTCGAGATGGACCACCTTAGTTTCAGCTAAGATGTACTTTTTAATAACTTATAACTCTCTGCACTGCTAGTATCACCATGTCCCTAAATCTCTTTTCAGCTTCTTAGGCTCTGAAATTCCTGTTTCTCATCATTTGTTTCAAAAGGAGGTATTTTTCAGTCTATCACTTAACTCAATTAACATCTCATTTTTCTTTGACAGCACAATGTGTGTTATCATTGTGATTTTCATGATCTACTTAGGAACTCAAAGCAGTTAATTTTTTTTTCTCCTCTCATAAGTACTCCTCTTTGCAAAAGCCCAGGTTCATTAGGCCTAAATTAGGAGCTTAATCACTTCTAAAGAGTGATTCAGCCCATGTCACACCTAAACTGACCCTTCAAAGTACCTTGATCTATGGAGGGAATCTAAAGCGATCAGGTTTATGATGTAGGTGTATCAGTTATATGTGTAGAGCTAGGTGGGAAGGACCATAGTCTTTCACTTCTTGTGGCAAAAATCTCAATTTTTTGCTCTTGTTCATAATGACAGTTAATTCCATTTGCCTTCTTTTTTTTTAAATGTACCCCAAATAGTATGCTGATCGACATGCAGTTTTGGAAATCTAATATCAGCTGTTCAACATGAAATCATGGTTTGCAATATCAGATCCTTTAAGGCAAAAACTTATAATATGCTTAACTTCATGCATTTGCAATAGCAAAGAATTAGTAAAAGGGGAAAAATATCTAATATATAAATAAGTATGTACAGAACAAGTTTGCAAAACTGGATGTTATCTAATGACATCTGGCTTACATACATAAAATGCCCAGGTTTTACTATTTGTGAGAATTCTTGTATCTTATTCTGTTTTGATAGATCAATAACTAGAAATAAGGTAACAACTTACTTGTTTCTAGGAGCTCTGTAGCAACTGCAATGAGCGTGCTCTTGCCCAGAGTTAAGTGCTTTGACTTTGATTGTAATCCTGAGCCCTCACTAGTGTATGACAAACGAAGTCCTAGCACTGTCTCTTTCTTCCTGCTGCTCTGATCTTTGAAGTTAAAAATTACCTGCACTTCTGGATTTTCTGTGCACTAAGGAATCAGAATGGCAGAACAGGCTGATTCTGAAAGCTGCAGTAAGGTGAGTCAGACTCCAGTCACTGCAAAGCACAGTGTTGTTTGGAGGACACAAACTGAGGTAGCAGAGATGCAATTTACATACAGATCAGCAACAGGACAACTCTCTTCTAGTTGTATTGATACAGCAAATATGTCCTTGCTTTTGGTTTACTGTTTCCTTTGAACCTTTCCAACTCCTCACATAATTGATTTAGAATAGGTTTTCTCCGTGCTCAAGAAAGCCTCCTTTTTCCTCCATTCTTCTTGTCCCACATCATCAATCTTCCTTCATGCTGCCAACAAACCTGGCAAACTATCACTGATTTAATGAGAAATAAATTTGCATTTCCTGCACTCAGGATCAAAAGGAAGCATGAAGTCAGAGTTTCATGAAAGAGTGAACATGTAAGGGAACATAATCCCCCCCTCCTTTCCCTAGTAAAACCTTATAAGTCAGATCATGTTCCAAGGCACATTCTCCTTTCCTGATAATATATCTCACCCCAAACAGTTGGCCAACGTTACCTCCTAAATTAACACAATGGAAAAGGAACACTCTATAGCTAGTGAATGAATTCAAGCCACTTCAAAGACAAGGTGCCAAAGAGTTTAGGTTTTGTTCTGCCATACACACATGATCTGACTTTTTCTATTTCTTAAGATGGGAAAAAGAAAAAGACAGCTGTCCATTACTGAAAACCAAAATGACCCAGGAACTGAGACACTTCAGGAGCTAAGGAGTGCCTGGGGTCTTCATTATTCCCTCATGCTTCTCTGGCAATATAATCTGGGAATATGCTATTACATAAGTAACTTGTGAATTGGTGATGCTGCATGTCTCCGGCTTTTCAACTCCACATGCCAGATGCAATTGCATCTGCTCTGTGGGCTGATGAAGGAGGAAAGCAACCACAGCAGTTAATCATGTATGTCTCCTTAGACGCTGGCCCACACTAACACGTAGCCCAAAAATGGAGGTGGGAAAGAAACACATTCATATGATCTGATGTTAGGGAAAAGAAGGGATGTGTGTCACCACAAGCATATTCACTCCCAACTAGTAGAAAGTCATGCACAGTGAAATTTCCAAACCTGCAGGTGGTACAAAGCTCTTCTGAGTAGTAAGTTTTGTGCTCATAGTAAGTCCAGAAGGACCTCACAAAAGTGAGTGAATAAAAAGGTGGCAGATGAGCTTCAGTACAGATTGAAGGTGAATTATGTAGAGAAAAGTGATCAAAATGATGTCAGCATGATGCAAGCTTTGAACTGGCAATGGCAGTTTAGGAAAAATATTACAAGATCATTGTCAGCAGATTTCTGAAATCATGGCGTCTTTGTGCAGTGGTAGAAAAATGCCCCAAAAAGTGCTGGACATCACCAGGAATGGTATTGAGAAGTCTTGGTGTATCAACATCATGAGAATTATGTGTATTTTTGATCTCCCTACCACAGGTTGAACTAGCACTGATAGAATGTGTGCTTAGGATAGCAAGCAAAATGGTCAAGGCAATATAGAATCAGTTGCACAAGGAATAATTAAGAAGGCTGGGATCTTCAGTTTTGGAGGACAAAGCTGAAGCAGATATAGCTGAGATTTACAAACCATGAATGCAACTGATAAGGTGATTGATATATCAACCCTTGCAGAAATAGAATGAGGGAGCATGGACTGAAGCCGTTGGATGTCAAAATAAAACATAAAGAATTGTTTTATTAGTAGGTCAGGAACTTCTGGATCTTGTTGCAAAAGGAAGCTTGGTGGCAGATGGCGTCAACAGCTTCTAAAGGGATTAGACCAATTCATGATCTAAGTGCTTAGGGGAGTAAAGAAAGATGTACCTTTTTAATTTTCCCAATCCGAAGACTGGGAATGCTGGGAGGAGAATGGAGGATTTGGTCTGTCAGTAATAGGCAGGCTCTGGTACTCTCCTTAAAAATACCACCCAGTGCCATTTTTTGAGATAGAACACAGGGGTAGCTAGAGTTCCTATCAGGCCAGTTAAGGCATTTCTTATGTTCCTAAAACTGATTGAAGGCATGCCCAAGCAGCTGTCAGTCCCTTGTGCACTCCTAATGCTCACTCACTCTCAATCCCTCTGAGGTCCTATTTCACCTGCAAGAGGTACTAGCTGAGGAAGACATTGGCTCAGACCCTCACCTCAGAGAGGTGTTGCCCACGTTTGTTGTGGGCAAGCATCTTACAGTGTAAGGAGACTGGGCAGTCTTGCTCACTGTGTGTAAACATGCATTTTTAAATATGTGTCAAGCTGATTTTTGTCCTGTGAAGGATGAGTCTAACGCATTTTGCCATGACAAACTGCAGCCTTGAACAGTCCAGAGACAAGGCCATTTACCAAAATTGTTACAGACAGTTATTTTGAACAGATATTCACAAACGTGTGTCAAAACTCCCCAGCTACCACAAGCTAAACAGCTCCCCTCCACTCTTCTCTAAGCAAAGTTGAATACAATTTCAGTTTGTTCGATACCTGTGAAGTGCACTTGGTAAGTGACAGAGAAGGCAAATCCTACAAGCATTATCAATTCTTTCTGCAAATTGCCTCCTCCAAGATGGAGAGTGAGACATTAGAGTCTGTCTTAATTAAAAAGCTAGCAGGCAGTCCAGATACAGTGTTTGGTACAACCAATCTAATGGTGAACTGTATTCATCATCCTCCTGCCTTTTCCTCTCTGATGTGTTTTGCCTTCTGTAATTTGCCTTAGATTGTGTTGAATAAGCAAGTTGAAAAACAAACAGATTCCCCTAACTTACATACGTTTCTCTTACTTGTTATATTACCTGTTTTATTACACTTGCAAGAATGGAAAATACTTGAACAAAACGCAATCCCTCATGTAACTGGAGGAATTACCATCATAAACAAGAGACAATAAAATACATTGCATTTCTACTTGGAACATCAAGAAGAAATAAAAGCTGTGTACCTATAGGAAAAACTTCAAGTGTCAGCTCTACTAAACAGCCATATTTCCTTGTGAGAAGAGAGTCTTCTGGCACTGAACTAATCAGGAACTCAAGCTTTTAGAAGAATACATCCCAGGATTCTTGATCACCCTGCATGGAGACAGAATAACCTTTCCCTCTGACAAAATATACCTTTGTCTGCTGCCTGTCTGGGACCATCATGATTATCCACATGAACCCTTGGGGTTTCTGCTTTTGGACCCATAATATGATATAACTTTTTTTTTGAATCATTTTTCCCAACATTTTCTACCTAATAATGGCAGTGGAGAATACCTACAATAACAGCCTGTGTGTGACAATTCATCTTGCCGGGTTTTTTATAATTTGAAATGATTTTTATAATTTTGTAATTTTAAAAATAACAAATGCCCTAGAAAGGCAAAATGCAGCAGAATGAACCACTTTCAACCACACTTGGTCAAGTCACTGATAAAGAATGAATGAATAACATGGAGAAAAGCTGATCTTCTGTGGCATCTCTTAGGCAGCTGCCCTAGAAGTCACAAACTAAATTGAGAAACTTCCAGACCAACATTTCATCCATAAACATCTTTTCCATGTGTATGTATACATATAATGTGTATATGTTTGTCTACCTGTGGAAGATTTGATTTGCTCTGTTATGCGGAGTGCTATCGATACCTATGTGTTTTAGCAGAATTCAGTACAACTCTCTACTTTGAATACAAGTGACTTGCTAAACAATCACCTGATTTTTTTGGGGGGTGTTGTCTGAGGAAAAAGAATTTTCAAGGTAATAAGAAGTCAAATTAGATCATTGGCTACTCATATCCTGGTAGCTAACTATCAAATGCTGAAATTCTAATTAAATTCTCTGTGGCCACAGCATACTTATCACCCAGTCTAATATGATTTGCTTCAATGTTTTCTTCAATAATTTAAATCAGCTTTTGTAGACATGTTATGTACATTTCTGGAACTCTAATATTTGCCATATCTTAATAAAATAATTCAATGAAATAACAGTGGCATTCCTGCAAAAGATTTGGTTTCAGTAGGAAAGTAGAGATATTAAACAAATTATACACCTGCTAATGTATTTATCTTGAAACACAACTACAAACAGAAAACAGAGTGGGCAGTACCTGTAAGCTCTTTAATGGACTGTTTCTTGTCTTCATTTTTTAAGTTAATGAACAATTTAGAAGAAAACATTGACTTGGCACTGTTAATATTTGCAGAGGACACCAACATCAGGGAAGTTCTAAATAATGAAGAGACCAGGCTAGCTGATCAGGAGTGCTTATAAACTATATTCATAGGATTAAAACTAACGCTTGGGATTACTTTTTGCTAGTTGCTTAGAAATATTAAAATTTTGAATTCCTAAAAAATGGTCACTGGAAGTGGAAAATCCCTTTAAAAGTTGCATAAATATAGATTATCCAAACTTGCTTTTCTTGAGCACCTTTCGGAGTTCTTTAAAACTATTCAGTAGACTAGAGAAGACCATGAGTAGTGCTTTATATCCACACTCTCATATGGACAGATTTTCCTTACAGATCTAGCTTTTTCAGAGGTACCTATGTATAAAAGACTTTGTCAGGCACGAGAGCAGAACAAAACCAGCAGGAAAAAACAGCTTCTAGCATGAACTGCAATTCAATAAATTTGTAGTAGAAAGAGAATGGATTTCACATGGAAGTAAAAAGACCCCTGTAGTTCCTGGAAAGGACAAAAAAAAACAAACTCTCTGATGAGTATCATTAAATATTGGGGTTCTATAATCAAAATTGCCCTAGGTCTGCAAGAGGCTTTCCTGCAAGCAGCACGGGAATAATTATTTCTTCAAATGTTTGTACGGACTAAACCTCCATTTTCTTAATGAGATTTTCTCTGGCAGAATGAATTGAATAAAAATGTTTTGACTGTGAGATTACTGCACTATAATTCTTTCATCTTGGCAACATGAAAAGTTAAAAGCTCTTAATTTTAAACAATCACAACTGAAAAGTGCAGTTTAGATTCTTGGCTGGAATAAATTGATGTAGCCACATGAAATCGATGAGGCTAAGCCTACTTACATAAGAAAAAGATCTGTCTCTAGACCTAAACATCCGAGAAGTTCAGATTATGCACGCAAAATTCAGCAAACTGCTATTCAGATGCAAATTTGCCGTGGGAAGAGGGAGAAGGGTAGGAGAGAGGCACTTCACTCTCACCTCCGCTCCTATCCCCACATGCTAGTGTATCGAGGCACGTGGCTCCTCATCCAAATCACAGCCCTGCAGCCAGCTCTGTTATTAAGTTGGCAAATATGGAAAGACAGCGATTTCTGTGCCTCAGCTCCTGAAGTCTTGGGGCACCCAGTCCCTTAACAAGCATACCCCCCAATATTTGTAGCCTTCCTGAATTGTGGAAAGGGTTCTAATTTTCTTTGTGTGTGGTGGTGGGATCCTCCAAACTATTAAAAAGCTGTAAGTCTTGTGCAAGGGAAAACAGGAGGATCTCATTCCTTGCCTGCCCTGTGCGACCTCCCCATGGCTGAAGTGATGCACCAGGATGGCCACCAGGTAGGTGAGTACTAGCTGGGCACTGGAAAACTGCAAGCTGGCAAGCTCACAACATGGCAGGAGGGAATGGAGTAAAGCTGAAAATGGTTTGGAGCTGGGAGTAGAGGGAGGTTTAGGACACAGAGAGGGGATGTGGAAGTGTGGAAAACATTGGGCCATCAGGTTATTATGGGGTTTTGGCATTCTTATAGTGAAGAAAAGCT
Source organism: Strigops habroptila (assembly GCF_004027225.2). Lineage (NCBI taxonomy): Eukaryota > Metazoa > Chordata > Aves > Psittaciformes > Psittacidae > Strigops > Strigops habroptila. Next base: position 10,431,381 of record NC_044283.2, on the reverse strand, counting down.
GGTCTTACAGTGCTGAAGAGGATTTAGCACCTATGTGTTTAGGACACCAGGCTTCAGTAATTCTCCTCATGAAGGGAGGAACTTATTTTACAACAGGGAAACATTTCTAATATTGTCTCGGGTGGAGGAATGGCAGGAAACAAGAATTTCTTGAAGCTGTTTTCACTATCTTTCTTTTAGGGAAGCAAGCAATTCCTTCAAGCTTATCCTCTGGCAGATTAGTTTGGCTAGGCTAGACTGGTGGCCCTGTACCAGGAGCAGATGCAAAACTTTACAGGGTAGAATCACAGAATGAAATGATAATCATACATAAAGAAGAGAAGAACTGCATTTGGAGTGACCTGAACAAATACTGATTTGTTATGTTACCATGTAACACGAAGAATACCACATGTGAGGATCATGCAGAGAGTGATTCCTTTAAGAAAATAAAATCAATCCATTTGATAACGTCTTCTTGTTTCACGGTATTTAGTTTTTTAGCACAGCTACTTCTTAGTAGTTCAGAGTGTTACTGAGGCTGAATCTCAAATACAGGGATTAGAAATCTTTCGTTATGTGAAGGCTTTGCATTGACAGGAGAAGCATAAAGGATGAAACAAACTGCAGCTGAATCACCAGGCAGGGCAAAAGCAGTCTGCTTCTGTCAGCATGTGGGTGCTCACTGATTCACGCTGAGGAGCATGCTCGTTACATGCAACACTAAAAGCTGCTGCACACCACAGACACTGGCAGACACAGCTCCATACCATTTGGTGTTTGCTAAATACACATATACACACCTGAAAGATGTGCAAAACCATAGGACAAACCAAGCATTCCTCTTCTTTCAGTGCCACCTGCGAAGTCAACGATTTATTAGGATTGATTTAGAAATACGAATTTTGCTTTGGAACTCTGTAAGCAGCAATTTCAGTGAAGGCTGATTTTACATGGATTTGGGTATGGAAGACAAAGTTAGGTGGTTCCATATCTAACAGATTATGATAACATTCAGCAGTCTTCTCGTCAGCACAAGCACTGGCATGTTTTCCTCCACCCAGAGGCTAACTTTTACAAAACATTTGGGAACTTCACAGCTTTGAGATCTTGTCCTCTACAGTTCATATTGACACCCAAATTAAAAAGCTATTAGTAGGTCTCAGAGGCAGATAGATGCATAGACTCATTTAATGCAATGTCACTGAGGGCTTCATTACCTTATGGCTTTGACAAAATTGGATCCTGAAGCTAAGACACTGCACAGCGCTTGTCACCATGCAGAAACCATGCTTAACAGCGTACAGCATGGTACTTGCTTTATTGATGTGCTGGCAGAACCAGTGAATGTTTCAGAACAACGTGCCCAAGATCTGAAAAAGCAGAACCACATCCGATTCATGCTGAAAAGCAACAATCAGCAGCCTCCTGTGTGGAAACACTATTTCAAAGGCTCTCCAACCCAAATCCTGAGCACTGGCTCTGTCTGGCTTGCCTTTCATTTGCTTAACGGCTTGTGTGAAGATCACCCCTCCGCTCAGCTAGCAGGAGTCTCTAGAAAGACCCCTGTGTATCTGCTTCTCTCTGCACCTATTAATACAGGGTCAGATAGATCATTGGAGGAGCAATCGTCTCTGAGCTCACCCAGCTGGCAAAAGAGGAAGTCTATTTCCAGCAATGCATTAACACCAGCCAATCTTCCCGGCCTAGCTTTGGGTAACATTGCAGCATCTTTGCTACCATTTGCTTTGCATTGCAGGTCCTTTAAACTCTCCAGTTGTTTTTAGTGATGTGAGGACATTGTTGTGCAGCTAGTAAAATAATTTATAGAGAGACAACTCCTTTCTGTGAAGGAATGGAAAACTGTAATTTGATGTTTACTTCCTTTTCCACCCTTTCAGTCTCCTCTAAGGCTTGTCACATAAAACACCTTCCCTTCCCTTCCCCTATGCTCTCTAGAGCACTGGGAGGAAGCCAATGACTATTAGGAGCAGAAACCTCCTAAGAAGGTGGTATCAAATAGCAGTTCAGCTTCTTTTCTTGGTAAAGAATTGTTGAGACACTGAAGGAAAAAATAACTTCTCAACTATTCATGAACAGGAGGATTTAAAATTACATTGAAGTGAGCCTTCCAGTTCAGGCTGCTTTATAAATGGAAATACTAGCTTTGTATTTGTAATTTTGCATTATGCAGGCCCAAAGAAGCAAACCAGTTACAGTCAGGCCAGGTGCAATGCCTGCATGCGGTTTGTATGCACTATATATCACTGACCAACAGTGGGAGATGATATACACCGGTAATGTCCTGTGTTTAAAATGAGCTATTAGAAATCAGTATGGTCAGTTCAAAAGTAAGAAAATATATATCAAAATTAGGTATTGGAAAAAAAAAAAAAAAAAACCAAAGAAATTTGAGAACCATCAAACTGCAAAAAGCTAAACTCAAATTTAGGGGCAAGTGAAAACTAAAAATAATACCTATGCTACAATTGAATTGCAGTTCCTAAAAAGTGCTAACAGAAAACATTCTTTGTAGGTACTGAAAGCAAATTTTACCTCTTATTTTGCAGCCAAGTCAGAAATCCTGGTTCAAAGTAGAAGATGCTTCAAAGTCTAAAACTTGAAGCTACCAAATATAAAATTATGTCAAGTAGGTTTACATTGCTGTGAAACGATAAATAATTCATATTTATACAGTTCATTTTCAAGTGAAAAACTGAAAGTTTTAGGTGCCCAAACACTCATGTAAACTTTAACCAATAACAAGTTCCGATATATGTTGCGTTTTGATTATCCTCAAGGGTGTGCTGATTTGTCAGGTGAAATCCCACTTGTGCCAGTAAGTTTAGCACACACAGAGATTAGTTTCATTATGAGAAAAATATCGATATTAATGTGGCTCCTATTGTTACAAGCAAGTAGATATATAAAACTAGCTGGAAGGAAAATGAAAAGCAATGCTCTCCCAGAGCTCAGGAGCACAGGTCTAATGTGTTAGGTTAGGCTGACAGCCCATCCATAGGCAGTTGTCTAGCATCTTCCCATGACAAGACTTTGCTTTCAGCTGCCAAAAGTAACAATTTAAGGTAAATGTGCATTTTATTTTTCCACTCCAATATGCGCCCTTGTGGGGTGGGTTAAAGTTGCAGAAGGAGCAATGCACAGGTAAAGCAAACTCAAGAAGGAGGGGGAGCCCAGTGCAGAAGTGTCAAACCTGGACCTCCTGCATGCTCAGTTCCTGCCTTAGCAACCAGGCATTTGGCCAAAGGCAGACCAACAGGACTTCTGGGGGCCAAGGCATGAATGAGGAGGGAGCTGCCCTCCTCACAGGCTCCAGTTCATCTTGGGCAGGCCCAGGAACAGCAGTGCAGTAGCCTAGGGTATGTTACCATTGAATACTTTCCAAAAGTTCATCTCTTCATGAACAGGTACATCCTCCAAAGTGCAATACCTAGATTATTTTGCAGCTCTAGTTCTAAGTGCTGACTAACTTGTTCATGCGCCAGCGTAGTACTAGACCTGGGGCTAAACTCACCTCTTAATAATTATGAGCTTGGCAAGGGAAGACTTTAGAAGAGAGACGATTTTACCTTTATTTTCAGCAGTATCCCTGCTGGCATCCTTGCCATTAATCACTTTAGAGTTGATTTCAACTCGTATCAACTTAAACCTTCAAAACAGACTTAAAATGCTCTGCAAAAGAAAAATCCTTCAGAAAGATGCACTCGTGCTTTGAGAGTGTCTGAATATGACCAATGGCTCAGCAATAAAAATATTAGTATTATTGTAGCACAGGAATGAAAACTACTGATGCACTGAACCATCCACATAGCTCCCCACCACACACACACCTGGAACAAAAGTGCACTGGAAAATTAGAGATGCCTGAGCAACCTTAATTTGCTTCATATGCATCTGTTTTGTTTAATTATCTTCCTTTCTGTGGCCATAGGACTTGTTGCCTTTGAAGGCAAGAGTAGAGGTTGGACCCAGTGAGCAAGCAGCTTTCTGACATTACCATTTGTCCTCATTGCTTGTGCTCAGCCTATTACACACAATTGAAATACTGTTTGCATTGAGAATTATTAAAGTTCCTGTGACATTTTCTATAGTATTCATCATTATAGTGTCTGATTGCCTTACGAGCACTAGATAACTAAACCCTTACTGTGCCAGTCTGAGGTAAAGTATATAAATTTTGCACATAGGGAGCTGACAAAGAGGTACTAAATACAAGAATTTCCTGCAATGTTGTAAGCTTAGCTTACAGAAGCTATAATCCTTCCTAGAGGAGACATATTGATTGTATTTTCTCCTTCATTATTGTAAAAGGTGCTTTTTAGATTTAATTTGCATTGGTATACATAGATTAGACTAGCTGGTTTACAGATCAAACTCACAAGAAGGTCTGATTTGGATCAGTATATGCTTCTTCTGACCCACTTTTCTCGTACCCAACGGAGACAAGCTTAGGCATAGGCTCAACTCCTCACAGGGGGTAATGCACTGTAAAACAAGACATCATATCCTGTATTACTTCCAGAAGCAAGATTTTTACTGTCAGCTTCTGAATGAACAGGATATTTCTTTATTTTATTTAAGAAAACAAAAATATAAGACTTTTTTTTTGTTAGCGACATAGAAAGGGAATATGCTTTTAAAGTGTTTTGTGAGTAGGATGACTATAAAAGCAGCAAAAATTACGAACCCTATGAAGAGGCTGAAGCAATAAGGATGGATTGCAGGATTTCATCTTGCCTCATAAAATAAGAACAGGTTACATGCTGGGTCTTTTCAAGAATGATTTCAGTTTCTGATTATACAGCAGAAAGGAGTCTGGAAAAAGGAGCCTTAAATCTGAACAGCCAAATACAAATTTTTTTATTTCCCTAGCTAGACTTAGGTACTTTAAACTCTATATTCAAATCAGAAAGAATATTAAAGGGCAATGAAGTTCAAATATGAAGTCTTAGAGAGGCTCATAATTCAGACAACTGAAACTGAGAGCACTAAATGCAATTTCAGAACCAGAATACAGCTAAAAAATGTAGAACCCCAAAGCGTCCATTTTAATGCATGGCTTGAAGTGTGTCACACAGAGAAATAGCTTTCTTTCATACCCATTACAAATATCTGCCAAAAGCAGCATTCCACTTCTTTAGCTGGGTTCCTTTGCAGCTCACTGAAGGATCATTTATTGGTCCAGTTCTTTGAGTTCAGGTACATGAAAAGGAACCCACAATTCAGGGCACTCAGAAACTGGCAGTTCATTTCAAAAAGTTTTAAACCTGCCTTTAGGAAACCCTTCAGCATGTGTCATGATTAGATTCTGAAAAAATGGTTGCCTACATTCACTAGCCATGTTAGAAAACAGAATAATTTTCTTTATGAACTTTCATGCTGTTGGTTTCTCTCTTTTTGATACTTTTGCACTTTCCAAAGAATCGTCTTGAGCCACAGAAATGCTAAACCCATGCAGCATGACACCAGCAGTCCTATACTTGGCTTTTTTCCCCCGGTGCTGAGTTTTGTACATACAGTATTTTGGCACTGTGTTTTGTTTTGCAAAGCAAAAATATATTTCAATTCACCACATTTTATCAAAACCATATGGCTTAACTCGAAGTTCTTCAGCTTGGCAAGATTTGCTTGTGGAAGCAAACATGATATGAATAGCTGAATTCCCTCTGCAGTTTAAATGTGTGCTTGGAGATAGCCCTGGCTGATACTGAAACAAACTGCATTTGGTTTAAAGTGATAATCACATAATTTAATTGCAATATGTATTATAAAAATGAAGTTAGATATTAAATAGCACAAAAAGGCAAAAACTAATGGAGATTAATACAGTCCAAAAGAGAGATGTCAAATATGTAGGTTAAACTGTAGGATTTGGTGGAGCCTCTCCAATGCCTCTGTAGAAAATCTGTTAAGACTAATGCTGCCTCAGGACTAGTATGCAAGACTTCTTATGAATTACGGGGTACAAGATGCTTTTCACAATCTTTCCTTAAGTAACTGAAGAAAAATAATAGTGAAAAGAAAAAGGAGAATCCCAGTTTTTGAGACATTACAAATACAAATTCAGGCAAGATACACTTTATATTGACAGTTAAATAAATCAGGATACTAAAAATTTTGAATATATCAACTTCAAACTGGCAGGAGAGAAAAAAATATTGGCTTTTTTAATTTTGCCTGCATTTGCTACTTTCTATTGCAATCAGAATTTATGCACAGCAGCAATTACAGTATCTACTGGTGGGGCTCAAAGGTGGAAGGAGCAGGGTTTGGTTTCGTTCTGCCTGTTGTGGTTCAAAGACAATGTGCTTCAACTGCAGTTGAAGTGACAGTGAAGTTTTTACCAGACTCCAAGTACAGATGCACACCAAATTTGCACAAGAAAAGTTTCTCTAGAGCTCATGTAGACACACCCGTGGGACCCTACTTCCTGCCCACACACACAACTAATGAAATTCTCAGTGTCGGTGTGAGTTACACACCATGGCAATTAACTTGTTTTCTTTTTATTGATTCCCATCAGCAGGGTCTTGTAGCTTGGATATTAATGTTCTTTTATTTAAAGTTCTTAAACCACAGGAAAGACCAGTCCTCATGGGACTGATGATGTAACATACTCGTTGCAGCAGAATGCAGGTTTATACAGCCATATTTCTATTTTGAGATATAACATTACAATGTTGGAGTAACTCCAGTGATATCAGTGGAGTAGCTCTGGTTACACATAATTTAAACCAAGTTAAAGTTAATTATCAATAACCATACACCAGCAAATCTATCCTCCTCCAAAACCCTTTGCCAAGCAACCATGCTCAGTTCCTCTGCATCAACTAAGTTCTGAAACTATTGCAGTAAAGATGTATGGGGCAACATACAGTTTGAGTAGCATTTGGAGTAGATTGAAATGGCAGTCAGAAATTTACTTGTCCTAGCATTTTGTTAGTTGAAGATCATCTCGCTCTTTCCTCACCATTTCAGTCTAAAACTGAGCTCAATAAGCCATTGATGTACATGGTTGAAGATATGGCTTCAGGCAGTGTGAAGTTGGAATAAGATTGGAGAGGTGTTTCATAAAATGTTCTTAAGAAAACCAAAACGTTATGGTATTCCACTCCTGATACTTAGTGTAGTATAAAGTAGACACACCATGCTCATCACTTCCATGAAATTCAGGCTTATTTAATGATATCTTGCCTCATTTAAAGACCTCTTTTTTCATCTTTAGCAATGAAAAAACCCCTCATCTTGACTGGTAAGAATAAGACAGAAAATCAATTTTCTGTAGGAAAAATTTCTTCCAGATAAAAAACTTCAAGAGTATTCACATAAAAACAGTGAATATGATGTTTCTCTAATGACTCAGGTATACATTTTTCTCAGCTGTAAGTGTATTTGGTAGTAATTTACTATTCTATTGGAATTATTATTTTTCTTCTTAACTAACTATGTTGAAATCACTTAAAAATCTGTGTCATGACACCAGACTCTCTGAGTTATGTGTAACCTTGCCATAGCTTGACCCCAGCCAGCAACTAAGTACCACATGGCTGCTCGCTCACCCCCATTCCCCAGTGCAATGGGGAAGAGAACTGTGGGGGGAGAAAAAAAAAAAAAAGGTAAAACCCATGGTTTGAGATTTAATAAGATTGAGATTAATTTTCAATTTAATAATTGAAATAAAAATGTAAGGATAATTGTGATGAGAAGAGACAACAAAGAGAGAGAGAGAAAAAAAGAGAATTAAAACCCAAGAAAGACAAACAATGCACAATATAATTGCTCACTATCCACTGACAAATGCCCAGCCTGTCCCAGAGCACTGATTGGCAGCTCCCAGCCAACTCCCCCGAGTTTATATTCTCAGCATGAGGTTTTATGGCATGGAATACCCTTTGGCTAGTTCAGTTCAGCTGTTCTGGCTGTGCTCCCTCACACCTTCTTGTGCCCCTCCTCACTGGCAGAGCATGAGACTGGAAAGTCCTTGATCAGGATAAGCATTACTCAGCGACAACTAAAAACATTGGTGTGTTATCAATATTATTCTCATACTAAACCCAAAACACAGCACTGTACCAGCTACTAGGAAAAAATTAACTCTATCTCAGCTGAAACCAGGACAAACCTAGATATTTTGATGTCTTAATCTGTATCATGCTAATGAGCATGGATGACATATGGGAATAACCACTTATGTATGTGCTATATACTCAAGATCTCTGATAAAGTCAGATAGATAGAAAGACATGCTTCATATGGCCTTGCTTTAGATGCTTAGGCTATGTCTATGTCTGACTCCTTTGTCATCCATTTGTCTGTTCAACATGTTTGTAGTAATAACAAGAAGATAAACATCACCACAGTGCTTTGGCATAAAGGTTGCCTAGATTAATTTCCTGCCCTACTGTAAGTCTTGCAGACAATATCTATATTGCTATTACTGGCTGTACTTGAGCCAGGCTTAAAAAGTGGTGATTAGATCTAGTTGCATCCATTTAGCTTGTGGCAGCAAGGTTGGGTTATATCTGACTTTTCTTGGTGGAGAACTGCTGGTTCACTCTTGACCAGAGCCAGAGCACAAGGCACCATGTAGGTGATAAGGCACCACTTCGTAATTTCTCTTCCTGCCACATCTCACCCCCACAAAAATAACTATTCTTTATTTCAGATGGTGCAAGCAATTAGTATTTACCTTTGAGAATGGCTTTCTCTATTTCAGGCCTGAAGAACTCATGTGCCTGAACACTGGTATGTTTTTCCAAATATATTGGTCTAATAAAAGATATGACCTCTTTTTGCCTTGTTTATATCTCTTGGTCATAACAGTGACAGCAGCAGCACTACTACAGTAAAAATTAGACAGTGGAGAAGGTCCTAAGCATGAAAACAATAATAATAAACAGGCTTAAGAGAACACTCTCCCTCTATTTTATGAAGACCACATTTCATCGTTTTTTCAAATATAAGCATTTCAGCCAGTTTTAGATTCATACCAGTTGTCTATACATAGAATTTAGATACAACGGTGACAATCTTTAGCACAGCAGGTGGGAGCCATCAGCTCTATTGTACAGCCTCACAGCTCTTGCTTTGTTGCTCAGTCTCTGCTAACAGGTTCTTCTGCCCTGATCTTCTCACTTTCTAGGTCTCTACATGAAAAAAGATGAAATCTTTGTCAATTCTATTATGTGTCCTACTAATTTTTGGTCTCCATTGTGACAAGTGGTGTTCCTCAAGGATCAGTACTGGGACCAGTGCTGTGTAACATCTTTGTCAGTGACATGGACAGTGGGATTGAGTGCAACCTCAACAAGTTTACTGATGACAAACATTCACCCCTGTTCGGCAGTATGGGACCCTGGAATTGGAGTTCTGAAGAATATAAACTTTTCTTCTAGTATTTGTTTTATTAGTTTGAGTCATTCTTTGCTTATCTCTAAACTGCTATAGCTTCGGACAAATCAGTTCATTTTTGTTTCATTTTCTTAACTGATTGCCACTCAAACACTGCCATTCTGCCCACCAAAAACTGTCTCATTCATTCAAGAACACGATTTAAACTCCTAGCAAGTGCCCTCAAACTGTATTAGATTTCACATTTTTCTGGAGAAAGCACAAGACTAGGCTTAAAAGGCTTCTTCAAAGCATGTCACTGGGCATAAGATTTCTCCCCACAAACTTTGCTTCATTAATGCCCTTAGACTGTCACTGCTCCTGAATTCCCAATAACACACTGTGAAAGTATTCAATATGAAGACAGTATATTTTGATCATCAGAAAGGATCTTGCATTTAGTAATTAAAAGATCAGTTCCTCCTCTGTGAATTATTACTGGTCTGTGCTCCTCTGCTGCCTTGCCAAAGCACTGTCAGTGCCCACCAGTGTAATCCAGAGTGTGCATCCATCTTCTCTGACTACACCAGGACTGGTTGACATAGGAAACAGATTTTAAAATAATGGAGACTTTGTGCAGGTATTTATGCAGGAAAACGTGAAAGTTCAGCCTTACAGAGATACAAACATGCCATGGGAGCACCACATCTAAATTACAAGTATTGTTCAATATTTTTGCATTTTATAATCTTATATGCATGTGTATATACTAGAAGAAAGACCCAAGGACACATGACGTCCATGGATATATGCCTTGGGTTACCTAACGTCATCGTGCAGTCCCCTCTTTTACAACACATGGCAGGGTCTATTACTTTTTTTTTTCCCCAGTATCTTCTGCTGATGACGCTGCTCTGCATGGCTCACAGCAAATGACTTCTTTAATGTCATTATTACTCTAATTGGGAATTCTTGATAAGGTACTACCTCCTCTAACACTCACATGATGTTATGATCACACTTCTTCATGCCTTGCCTTTGCAGATCCTGTAAGAAGCTAGCTGCTTGTGTAATACCATGAGGCAAAGCTTATTTGAGATCATTACAGCAACAGCAGCAGACCCTAGTGCGGCACACTGTCTTGAGGCTTTGTGCTCTGCTTCATGCTTGGATTTGTACTTAGCAGCAGTGTCCTAGAAAGAAGATTCAAGGGCTTGTAAGAGCTGAAAATTCGGCATGTGAGAACCACATAGCTCTTATCCTCTTACGTGGGCACAAAGGAGCACACGCTGCTCTAGCCTTTCCGTGTTTATAAGCTGGTTGTGCTTAAGAGTGAAAAACATGTTAGTATTGGCTTGCACACAAGCAGGCTTTGTATGTCTGAAATGTATCTTTGGCTGAACACGATACTGAGTGATTTTAACTATGATACTGAACTACAAGATCTATGAAGCCTATCCAAGTGTGTGCTTGTAGTGTTGAAAAGGGAACTTGGAAGTGGGGGTCTGAGCTTCCAAAAAGACCAATATGGAAATTTTGGCATCCTCCTGCACCTTTTCCTGTCCTGTTTGCTCTCTGGAAAATGTTATAGCCTCTCTCAAGGGCCACCCTCCTGTGTCAGCATATACTGGATCACTCTGAGCACTATTTGTGTAACCTACAGATTTTAGCTGTGAACACATCTGAAGCTTGTATGGCTTTTAAGAATGATACAATTTTCACAAACAGAGCAGTAAGTATTCACATTTTACATGCTTTCTGGAAGCATCTGTTAGATTTTCAAGATCCAAGAAATAGAATCTGTAGTTCGTTATTGTGCTAGAGAAAGTTGATAGAGCTGACTAGGCAGGCTCCAAATAAAGTTTGGAGTTCATTCAAAGAGCTGGAAAATCACAAGAGTATCCATGTATGGAAGGAATCATGCTGAAAACACTTCAAAAATTTCATGCAGTGGTGTCCCTGGCATAAACCCCAGGATTAATTTGTTCTTTTCAACACCATATGCACTTTGTGACTTACTGTATAGTACTGTTGTATCTTGACTCTTTCTGATTGATTCTTTCTATTGGGTGCATTTGTATAGCATAAGTTAACTAGGTTCTTTCTATTGTCCTGCCTGCATGAAGCCTATTTTGGAAGAAACACATAAACTTTCAGTGAAAGTTTTAATCCTGTACAGTCTCTCACACCTTTTTGCTCAAAATGCAGACAATCTTAGTATACAAGGAACTAAGGCTTTACATGGAGAACACATCATCACTTTGCATTTCATAGAGCATTTTGTTTTTGTTGTGGCTGGGAGGCAGAAGTAATCACCACCCTTGTTAGAAACTAACAGACAGAGCCCATGCTAAGTGTACTCTTTACAATATGGTAAAGCTGGGAAATTGCCAAAAGCACTGTGTAAATTGAGAAGGATTAGAAACAGGTGACTTCCAAGCAGCTATAGCAGAAAGCCACTATATGTAAACAAGCAAAAATATCTTCTGCCTTCAGAGAAAAAGCTTTAGAGAAGCTTGAAGTGTAAATGCTACTGAGATAAGTTATAAATCTTTAGAGATTGAAGTGTGAGGAAGAGAAGGTTGTTACAGCCATAAGTTTTTCACTCAGACTGAACTTCCCAGGATCACACTGTTTGTTAGCCAAGACACCAAGACAAAAGCATGATGTGGTTGCTGCCTTATGCCAGTCCCTTTGCTAGTCACCACAGCCATTAAAAAGCCAGAAAGAAAGGAGCTGCAGAAATAATGTACATATTGGACAGAGTATTGTTTTTAACTATCCCTCCAAGAATTGCACTTATTTTGTACATGCTTGTTTCTGATACTTACGGCTGAACATCTGTTTTATAATCTCTGGAGAAAGCTCTGCTGAATAAATTCACTGTCATTAAATACAGAGTAGTGATGATCTATTCTACTCCCCAGTTCAGAACACTGCTGTTATTTAAGGGCTTGAAATGTTTCTCTTCATGGCTAATTGATTATGATCCATGTGACAGCTCTCTGAACAGAAAATATCACTCAGGGATTTTTTGCCTTTCTTAAAGTTGTGTCTTTCAAGCTTAAGTTGGCTGTTCTCAGCTAGGCAGTAGTTTTGGTGGAGTTAAAGGTAAGGTGGAACCAGGATTTCAACGCAGCTCAAATCCAAACTGCCCTCACAACCCAGAAATCTTGTATCAGGCGTCATCTACCCTGCCATAAATCCCAGGGGTGAAGATATCAAACTGTACTAATTGAATTTGAGAAGAGAAAGCATCCACTTGCTTGAGAATTTGGGTTATGCCACCTTCATAAGCCAAAAGAGGGACAGTTACATGGCTTCTGATGGAGCACCATGTGAAGCACCCAAGATGCCGCATTTGCTGCTGTGTGGCTTTCAAGCTGGCTCTTGGAAAACCAGTTAGCATGTTCCTTTACAAGTTAGCAGCCACATTACAAACTCACTGGTGAGAAAGCATCTCTCAGCTTGACAAGCCCTTACTCATCATTACTTTTCATGACATGTTCCTGCTTGTATCCGGCGCTTTTACATGGTCTCCCTCTGTATCTGCTCAGTCAGTTCCTGCCTCCCCAGCAGTCAGCCTCTCAAATCTGTCAGGCTTTGCTTTTTTCCATTATTCAAAAGAATACCAGGGACAACAAGATCTTCTAAATTCCTTTGGTCCTTTCTCTCTCAAGGACTGATTTGTTCCTCATCTTTATGCCTAACATCTTCATGCCTCACATCTTCCTGTGGGCTCTGCTTGCCACTGTGATTACAATAATCTGGCAACATAGCGGTGCTGATCACAGCTGACCACAGCAGCCAAGCATGAGGTTGTTGGGAGGTAACGACTGCACAGAACGTGAAAAAAAAGCAGCAACTGAGCATCCTGTTTTTCATTAAAATTTAATGGGGATGGAGGTCATACACTGAGTTCATGACCCAGCACCAACCTTGTGCTTAGTAGAAAGACTACAAACTGAAAACACTATGATTATATCTTTGCTTTTTCTTTCTTATCAGTCACAATAACTGCATTCTCTGGCATGTTAAATCAGTATTTGTTTCTTAATATTTTTTTAATCTTTATTTTTGAACTAGAACAATTTTATACTGAGTAGAAATTATTTTCTGAACAATGTTTTAAAAAGTGACTGTACAAGAACTAAAATTCATAAAGTCAGAACAGAACACACACAAAGGTGGCAGGTTAATTTGAAGAAAGTGTCCTTGGAATTTGGAGGCAGGAAGCCTGAGCTGTGACACAGACAGAAGCACAACAAACTCTGTGTGTCTGAATGTGCTGCCCAAAATTTGAGATGGTGAAAAATTAAAAACTGTAAACACAGAATCACAGACTGGTTTGGGTTGGAAGGTACCTTAAAGATCACCTAAAATTCCAACTCCCTGCCATGGGCAGGGACACCTTCCACTAGAGCATGTTGCTCCAAGCCCCGTCCAACCTGGCCTTGAACACTGCCAGGAATAGCGCAGCCACAGCTCCTCTGGGCACCCTATGCCAGTGTCTCACCACCCTCATATTCTGGGTCTTTCTGTATCACCAATGACAAAGGTAAGAGAGAGAATACGAAATAATATTTTGCTGCCTAAGGGGATCTCTCATGTGGGAGTTAACAACTATTTGAGTAAATATGATTACAGACAAACTAACACACACACTGGAAAGAGAGACGGTGGTCTGTAAATACAATACCAACTTCACATCCTTTCTAAATCAGATTCTGCAAGTGCATACACTGCTAAAATTAAGTTGGTACAGCAGCTTCTTAAATAGCTGCATATGTCCTAGGTGTGTTGGATGCAGGACTGCAGGCTCCTTTGTGTCTGACAGTACCACAGGAAGGAAAACAATGAGGAAATTAATATGCTGTGTTCAAGGCTGAGATGATCTGAAAAATTTCTGCTGCTCAAGGCCAGCCGAGACCTACACAGAAGTTCATTGTGCCTGTACAGTGCAACACTTTTTATTAGTGTTTCCCTACTCGCTTCCTGTGTGACCCTCAGAATTGAGAGGCTAATTCACTTTTTTTGAGTCTATAACCTGCAGTGGCTATGCTCAGCCTTGCTGAGAGAACTAACTATGTGAAAAAAAGCCAGAGACAGCTCCAAAGTGGTGGTTGATATCTTAATAGCGGCTTTTCTCCCAACATCGTCGCATTATGTCTGTGCTTGCCAAATCAGGCACACAATTAACAAGTACTGAGGAAACAGAGTGGATTTCTGGCTAAATTAAATATTTTGTTTGGTTTGCACCATCTTACCCCTTTCCTTGTGAAAATTAATTTGACAGTTTTTTGATATTTTAATTCGAGTTTCTCCTTGCTTAATTTTTTTTTCATAAATCTAAATCCGTCTATTCTATGCTTTGAAATTTTCTTCCATAGCATTATTTTCTTTCCCTCTCCCCCAGATCTTTTTCTCTTGAAGTTCTAGCTGGCACAGATTCCCAATTTGAGGGTTGTCTTGGTGGATGCTTTGTGAAATGAATGCCATGGAAGCAGCAGGTAAAGTGGGGTGAAAAAACAAATAAACAAAAAACAACAAAACCCTGAAACAAAACAAACAAAAAAACCCACAACAAAAGACACCTTAAACAGATGAGGCTTAGGCTGACCAGTCTTCATCCTGGCAAAAGTGCTTGTTCATTCTCCCTCCAAATGATCACAGAAAAAAATAGAAGTGCAGAAGGAACATCAGTCTTATTAGCAGCTCAGTTCCCAAACAGCCAGCACTTACAAGTGTGCTTACACATCTTCAGAAGCTTTCCTTCTGCAAATATAGACCTTCTTTTTCAGCTGGTGCTGTATAAGGTTTGGGAGATCACAAGAACCAGATGAAATGTTCACAGCAGTTTAATGAGTGCTGCTTGGTTTTGCCTTGGTTCGGAGAGGCACCCTTTGCCTTCAAGCCCTGATGACACCCTTTGATGAGGGTCTGGCATGTCACTGAAATGTTATTTTCTTATGTTTTATTGTCATTTTAAGTCTTTCATCCTATTGAAGCTTTTGTCCTTCACTCCTGCAGCCTTATTTTATACTGCCTGGTCATAGACACTAACCTCGTTACCTCCAACTTTAAACGACCCCAGTGCAGACAGCAGATCAAGGAACAATGGATCAATTTTGTTTTGAATTACTCTTTAGCCAACAGCTATCAGCTTGCTTTGTTTATTTATAAAAAGTTAATGTTATCTGATACATTGCATATGTGAATGCTTTTAAAGCTCATGCCTTAAGGTTTGGAAATTAGGAAATACAGAACCACTTTCTTGGTCCTCGGGTGTTATCCACATCTCAGCAGGATCTCTAATGGATTTTCCACATCATTTAGTGTCTTTCAAGACATAACAACATGTTGTGTCATTTTTCAAAAGCAATTAAGCTAAAGTCATGATTTGAGGGAAGCTGCCTGCTACTTCTTCAGTATGTTTCCTTTGCCAAAGTCTAGCCTTTTCAAAAGGGATCAATATAGCAACTCTGAAAAGTAAAACTCTTAATATGTGAAGGAATGCTCGTCGAATTGCTCCGCAAAATTGTGATACATGCACGGATGAAAACAGGCCCTGGAGTTTCTCTCTTTGGCACTACAAGCTGTGTGGGCATAACCAGGTGTGATCCAAAAGCAGCATAGCTCATGTATAAAGAAACACCTAATCCAGTCGCTCTACCTTGCTGATTAGCTCAATTGAGGCACTAACACATTAATACTCCCATGGCTGCCGTGTGGCCACCCAGGTTGGACAACAAACAGAGAATACAAAGCTCATCTGAACCTCTGCATGGAGACAAATCTTATGCCCGCTTAATCTCCTGGGAAAAGTGGCACTTATCAGAGCCTATGCTAGCAAGTTTTACTGGTTATCACTAGTGTTTTTCTAGCAGCAAGGTGGGATAGTTAAAACAACAAGGAACACAGGGTAAGGCAAGGCCATGGCCAAACTCCAGAGGACAAGGAATAGCCAGGAGTGGAGAAAAGATTAATATCAGGAGCTGCCTGGAAATCACTGCTTAAACCCCTCCAAAAACTTCCATGAAATGTCTTTAAATGGACATACAATTTGCATGCACACACTGAGCCAACGCACTGATTTATAGGCAATGGCTATTGGTCTCACCAAAGGTAAAATTTCATTTTATGCCATTTTTAGTAGCTTATACTACTCTAATTCCTCTTAATCTCATGGGTTTTTATGCTTTCATTTATGCCAAAGCTGAAATATTTTGTTAAAGTTGAATGAAAATCAGCTCACAATTTCTTGTCTGAGTTTAAAACAAGCAATTTTGCAGACCTGATTAGACATATTTAGAAAAAGCTTAGAAGCTGGTTAGAAACCATTCCTGCCCTGGAACCTTATAAACTTATGAAAACCTGAAGATCAAGAAAGGGCAGAACATAATGCTCATTTTGCACATTTCATTAGATCTAAAGAACAAGCCAAATATGTGGTCAGGAGGAACAGGGCAGGGTAGGAGGTCTGGCTCATAGCCTTACAGTTATATGCATTTGCAATGCAAATTTCTCACATATGCAGTAAAGTTGCTATTACCATTTGATCAAGAGATGGTTTAAAAATATATGAACTGAACAGTTTATGAATAACTTCTTTTTGCAGCTTGTAATTGGTTTCAGTCCAAAGACCAAGAAAACTCATCTCAGACATTTGCATTAGGTCCAGAAGGGATATCAACTCTCCTGCTTCAAAGCACAAAACAACCTGTAAGTACAGGAATTGCAGAGATATTTCCCAAAACATGGAGGCTTTCAGCACTTATCTAACTGAGACTTTGTTTTTCCACATAGTATAAGGCAGACAACTGCATACTTTAGGGAAGGGGTACTGAATTAGGATCAATTGGGCAACACTTCAGTGCTCTCTTTTCTATGCACCTGTCCATTCTTCAGATCAGTTACTTATATTCCTAGTAGAGGGTTCAGATATATCTCATTCCTTAATAACTAACATAAGTAATGTGGTCTTAGATGGCAAAAGAGATTCAACAGCCAATCTTATACATCCCAACTTGAGCCTATAATTTTTTGCAGCTGAATGAAATATTACTCTGACTGCAGTCACTAGTTTGAAAAAGATAAGTTAAATAAATCTGTCATCTTTAAATTTCCTGTATTGATTTAAAAAGGCTTTGTTAACACTTTCAATTATATATATCTTTATTCCAGAGTGAATGCAATCCCATATGTTAATGGAAGTTCTAGACATACAAAGGACAAGACATTTTGTAGCTATTTAAGTCCATTTTGCAAGAAACTAGTTTTGCAAAAGCTAAGTGGAATCTGATAATAAGGTCTCTTATATTCGTTTGTATTACAAAGAACTACTCATTACCAGGTTCACTGAATGAAGAGGGATATCTATTTTTTCTTAGGTACAGATAAGAAAAAACCAAACCTGTTATTATGTTAGGATTAGAACAGAAAATCACTAGCAAAATTCATGAGCTTTTGGCATTACAACATCAAAAGATTTAAAACCTCCTTCATTTTTAGGCAGCCTATGACAGCATACTGGCCAGGATGCAAGTGTGGCACCTTGTCACCAGCAGAGAATAGGTCTCTTGCAACCTGCTCATCGCAACTCAAAAATCAGTTTAGAATGACTTCACCATATAGACAGAAAGAGAGATTGTATAACTCCTATTTTGGACATTAACTGAGTACAGAGTGATGGGAGCAACTTCACAAGCAGAAGCACCTGCTACAGGAATGATAAATTAATACAATGAAATAAATTATTCTCTCCTAGCCTAGTGTATCTTATTTAATGTAAATCTGGTTGGCAGCTCACTTCAAAACACCTGTTATAGGGATTGAAAACACTTTCATCACTGCTTTATTATTTGGCTTTCATCTGCTAATAGGAACAAAAGAAGTCATTTTTTCTAAGAGCAAAAAAGAATCCCAATTGTCCCATATTGCATATATAATGATTATTACAATGTTCATAAAACTGGTAGGCTGTCCAATGTAAACACACAATACAAATTACTGAAGAGATATTTTCAATGAAACTTGAGCTTTTATGTCAACTGATATTTCTGAAAACTTCCATGGAATCGAAGGCATATTGAAAGGACAGGTAGAAGTCTGGAGATGTTCACCATCGTACCTGACTATTCTTGGGGCAGGAAAGCAATTTTCTAGCAACTGTGGATTTGTACTTCCACAAAGAAACTAATAGTACGATTGAAGGACAGATCTGAAACACTTTGTATTGAAATAATATTCAAGGCACAAGCTAGAGCTAAAAGCAAGAATAGATGCTTGCTGTGTATTAACAAAGTTTCTGTAATTATTTCCATACCCCAGGAATTAGAATTTACCTCATGATCAAATTAATGTAGAAAGAAATGATCCTCCAACTACATAACTGCAGATACCATGGTCTATTTGCCTTGAACTCTAGAATTCTTTAACCTTGAATGACTAACAATTCACACTTTATGATTTCAATTGTATAAGAAAAGAAAATCAGAGCCTTTCACAAGATTTATATTGTGTAAGCGTACATGAAGTGTACAACTCCCAAGATATCTCTCAAGTTTTCCTAGGGAATTACCAGGGTTTGTAAGAATCAATCTCCCTCCTAATTGTCAGCCAAAGGGCAAGAGTTTTAAAAACATAGCACAGACTACCTGCCACTCACTACAGGTTTGCCAACATGTTACTTGCCCCGATACCAGCAACCCACAGTGTCATGGCAAGACATCTTTCCTCCAGAAGAACAAACCAGTCACACATTCTGCTGAAGCTTATTGTCAAGCCCATCCACACAGTAATTCACATACCTTTATATACATTTTTTGTAAAACAAGGGCACAGTTTCAGAGGCACTGAATGCTCTCCCCCAGCTGTGGGATGCCAACTTTTATGTGCCCTCTTTAGGCATTTTTAGACTATATTTGACACACCATAAGTTTCGAGATATGACTTACAGATGACATTGTTAGCATGTGATTCAAAAGCCTTCACTTCTATCACAAATACAATAAGTATGTCAACACCATTCTGTAATACTTCTATGTCAAAATCAATTTACCAAAA
Organism: Strigops habroptila; assembly: GCF_004027225.2. Lineage (NCBI taxonomy): Eukaryota > Metazoa > Chordata > Aves > Psittaciformes > Psittacidae > Strigops > Strigops habroptila. The sequence goes on along the minus strand of NC_044283.2, from coordinate 10,411,986 downwards.
TTCACAGTCAACTTAAAACAGCTGACTGAAAAACTGCCATACGAATGAAATAGACAGACTAGCACAACTTCTACAAAATTTATTAAAACTCATAATCTACATCCAGGTCAGTATTACCTGGACTGGAAGAAAACTGTATTTTCAAACACATTTTCCCTCTTCTTCCCTACCACTGCTCACCTAAGGCTACAACATATCTCAAACTCACTGTGGAAGCCTGTCCACAAGCTGACATGTTTGCAACCAAAGTGCTCCAGAAGAAAAATTGCCTACCTACCTACCGTTATAACCATCATGATAGATGTTCCCCAGAAGAATGGGCTCAGGAGTTCTCAATGCAACACGTGCATGGGAGTATTTTGGCAAGTGATATGTGTCATTCAGTGCATGTAGGGAAACCACACGAGTAGCACTGAATTATTACTGCACCTTGGTAAAGGATGGTATCTCTACTGAGCTTAACAAAAAACTGATTCTGTCCTGTTAGACATCTTCAAAGACTCATAAAATGCCATCAAGAGATGAGAATTAACTTCACTATTTAAAAAAACAATATGAAACAAAAAAACCCTAAAAAAACCCAGAAGGCACAGCAATTTCATAAACTGCTGTGGTACTGCTCTCAGTCTATCCTGTTTGATCTCTCTGTTCCTCTGGAACAAATGACTGCTCCTCTTAGCTGTTCCCCCACAACTGAACCTGTCACCTCCATACCTGCCTACTCCCAAAGTGCTACTTACTCCTTTTTTTCTTTCTTGTCATCAAATTGTTTAGTATAATTAAATTAAAATACAAGCAGCTGTTTCTAACTTGTGGCTAGCTTTGAGTTGGTTGTTTCTTTGTCAGATACCATGAAGGCACCATATGCCAGGAAGCTTTTTAGTTTTGTATCAGGCTGCTAAATAAAACCTGTTAAAACTTGCCACACTTTTTTCCCTCATCTTCTTAAACTAGTATAGCTGCAACACAAAACAGCTGTTACTATACATTTGTAAGGCAATATCTTAGTTAACTGAACCAATTCATTGCTGTAAAAATTGGGGGGATTTACTGCTTTTTGACTTGTTTAGATTTCTTTTCTGATGGATAGAATTTTGTTTGTTTCTATTCACTTTAAACAAATGACATACTTGAACAGTCATACTGGGAAAGTTTAACAAAGTAAGTTATGTTTTGAGCCAAAACTCACTGCAGGGAACAACTTCTGTTTGAAGTCCTGTAAATTTATTTTATTTGAGTCGAAGAGCCAAAATGTAATGTTTTCTATCAGTGTGGTTTAGCTATGGGCTTCCTATTATTTTTTAAACTTGAAGTAAATGTCCTACATTTTAGGAATATATATATATTAGTGTAAGTGAAAATTTTTAAGAAAGCGTTAATTGTCTTCTTGAAGCAGGGTGTTGTATGCCACACACAATATGTTCATTAATAAACATTTAAATTTGGGGTTTTGTCATTATTTCTTCTCTTGCCTTTTGGCAGCTGTCAGAATTTATAGAAGGAATATGAAGAACTGAAGGTCTGTGGTATTTCTCTGATTGCTGCCTGTCTTTGAATTCATATGGAAAGCATAGACTGGCTTTCACAATTTTTTTTTTTTAAGGTCTATTCAGAAGAGTTTTCAGTGAGATTTATTTGTGTTTGTAATGTAAGAGCAACTCATCAAGTCTTCCATACATAAAGTGTGTCTTCTGGACACTCTTCTTTCTCTATAGTGCTGGATAATTAGGGATTATTGGTATGGAAGTGAGAAGGATAAATAACAAACAGATGAAAAATAAAGAGGATTAAATGAAAACTGGGTTAATGATTAACTACCCTTTAAAAACCTCTCTTTAAGAAATGTCTTTATGATCCAGTCTACTATATAATACTAGGTCTCTGCAAGACTTTCACTCTTTCATCCCTCCTCCTCTATCCTCCATGTTTGCTATATTTAATCTCTGATTAGATGTAAATGCTGGGAATCAGGCAGGGGTCACCTTGAGTTTGTACACCACCCAGTCCAAATGAGTCCTATTCTTAGTGGCAAAGTTTTTACTGAATGTCATAAGATCATCCTCAATATAGCACTTCAAGAAATCAGTTTCATGGGTCCCAGTCCTGCAAAGATTCTGCCAGAATTAATTGGACAATTGGAGAAGCATACAAGTAGAAACAAGTCTTTGCAGGATCACAGATGCACACTCTGGAGCATATGAATATATTCTCTGCTGCATTTCAGAGACAGAAGCCTAACCGTATGGAGCAGGTAAGCTGGATTTACATTATTTAGCACTTATGGAATGAGCAACAGTGAAAATACTGTGAAAATGTGTGAAGGAGAGAACTAAACCTTTCTCGTCACATTTTTCACTGAAGAAGTCATTCAAGACAATGCAACTTGTTTAGTACTAAAGACATAAGGTATGCTGGCTTTATTGAAAGTTTCAGCTGAGTGGAAAAAAGAAAACTTTTAAAAATCAGTTTCAGATTGGGAAATTATTCCTGGGTGTGGGTGTAGATAGAAAAATAAGGGAAGCGCTTAAGAATAAGCAAGGAGTAGGAGGAAATGTCTGTAGAGGGGAAACTAGAATTTTATATCCTTAAAGTATGAAGTTAAAAGACAGGTTTGAAATACCACCAAGAATAACATCAGTAAAGAGAATGCAAAATTATGAAGCATACCTTGATTATTTCTCAACAGGGGTCAAATACAATTTCACTTTTTTCCTGCCAAAAATTGAGACTCTATTTTCTTTTGACAGTGAAATAAAGTTCCATTAACCTCAAATAAATCGTCTTTTTTTTTGTTTTCTCTTTTTCTTTTTTGGAGGAGAAGTCATAACCATCAGCCCAGATGATTTTCAATAGCTTGCAGGATGTGTGTGGAATAAATTTGATTCCTGCCTTTAAGGCTCGAAAGGTTCAAAACTGCCTCCCAGAAGACAGACCTTGGGAGGCTCCATTTGTTTGGGTTTTGGGTTTGGTTTGGTTTTTTTTCTTTGATGGAAATATTCCAGCAGGAAGCTGCTTGAAGGAACCTACAGCAGAATCCCTCTTCAAAAAGTGGCAAGACTGTTCCCCAGGAATTAGTAGACCATTCAATCACTTCAAATAGCTGGGCAACACAGTAGTTCTAAATATGATAAAACATGGTACTAAGAAGGGAAATTTCAGCTGCAACTATACATTAGCATAACTAATTAAACCAAAGGCAACCCAGCAGGGTAATTCTCCTACCACCGTTTTCATCTGCAGGTTCCCAAAGCAGAAACTCATCTAACCCTCTGGTGGGGAGTCAGGTGGAGACGGCAGGAGTGCAGGAGTGGCAAGTAGGCTGCCCAGGAGGAAAGTCCTGGCACATCACCTGCTCCCGCCTCTTCTTCTGGCCAGAGAGAGCTCTGACAGGGACTCATCTGTGCACTTGGCCCTGCCACTCTTCACTTTCCTAGATTCTGCCATTGCAGGAACTCCTTCTCCCCTCCTCGTCTTGTTTCTATTGGTTTCTAGTATCTACTGAGGTTTTCCAGCTGGTGCATGAGGTTGGCCAAGCTCTGGGCCAAGTCTTTTCTAGCTGTCTTTGAAGTACCAAAGTCCTGGATGCTGAAATATCCCAAAGGGTTATTTTAGCAATGTTGCGCTGCAGCCAGACAACAGAGAGATGGGCAGGAAAACAGGGGCTGTGGTAGGGTTTCAGGGTGACATGGAATTATCTTGGAAACTCAGAGCAAAAATAAACAATTGTGCTGCCTACTGGCGGTTTTTCTTCTGACTTCAGCTTAAAATGATACAGACTTTGTCATCCTAAGCATGTAATTCTGGTCATCAATAACCATCACGATTTTTACTCTCAAGTTAGTCAGTGCGACATTTTTTGTGTTACACACTTGCAGCAACTGGTTCAGTCTCTTGGTTGCCCTGATGTAGACCCATGAAGGATTTCCAAAATGAGGGTTAAAGTCTTTCTAATTTAACCCAATATCACATCATAGTTATCCTCCCATAACTCTGTTTCTCTCCAGAGAAGCCAGTTGTTGCCTACCAGTCTACCACATTTCAGTGTTCAATTTGCAGAGTCAAAGGAAGTGCAAACACCTGTAAGTTCACATCTTACTGCAATACCTTCACCTTTATCATTACAGAACACTTTCCATCAAAACTACAGCATGAACAATGGTTCATTAAGTCATGGCAGAGAAAGGCCATGACTAAAGGACTCTGTTTCCAATACTTTTTTAAGTGCAGTGCTAAATTAATTTATGATAACAGAGAGCTGCCTGCAGTAACCTTCCCTCTATACGTTACACAGCAGCACAAATCTGACAAATAATTCAGAAGGAATTATTTGTAACATTCATAATCATACTTACTCACAAATACGCCATAAAATGATCCCAGGCTGGCAGTTTAATAGCTTTATCTCTGATTACTGTTCCCATAAAAAACCTCAGAGAAACAGAAGTGCCTGCATTTGGATGACAAAATCGCCAGCTATTTCATAGACAACTAAAATTTTAAAACAATAAAGATGTTTTTATTGTTCCCTACAGTAAAAGCATGACAGACTAAATAATGATACTAGCATAAATTCAAGGAAATCTTCTCTTTCTCGCAGAGACTGAGACAGGAATCACTGGCCTCAGGCATTAGCCCAGTGAAATTATCATTGCAATTTTCATAGAAATTCTTATTTCAAAGTAAAACTAGACCATGTTAAGATGAATTTGAGATACTTTTTCAGTTTTTATACGTTTCTTCTTTCAGATATCAAAGGTGCTTGACATAGGCTTTTCAAAACAGTTTTCTCTATTCTGCACAGGCGTTGTAACTGTCAGTAAAACACATCCTCTGTTATGCAGCTTTCCTTTTATTCCAAAACTGCAACTTGGACCTCCATCCCTTCCTGAGCCGGCTGTTATTTGTCTCCCTGGGGCCTGTTACTAAGCATCTTAGTCTTCTCTGTGCCCAGACAGAATGTGAGGACTCCCGCTAAGCTGGTAGCACAGCTCTGCATTACCAAACCATCCCCAGCATTCAGCACAAGGCCACTATCCACACATGCAGCAATGGGTCAGCCTTGCACCATTGCTAGATGTCATCTGCAGGGACCTGAGGAAAAAGGTTGCTCCAGGGCTGTGCTGAGATACGTAGCTGGCTATGGTTTGTGTGTCATGCAAGATGAAAAATGCTGTAGGATTCTGTGCCAGACTCGGTGTTTTCATCAGTTACTGTTTGTTTTCAGTTTCTGATATTAAGGGTGGGATTCTTGTCTCCAAAGGGAGGTTTTTACAACTGGAGTGGAGTTCTGGCAGCCCCTATATAGCCAGGAAAGAAATGGCCACTTCCAGGGTGCCTGTGGCAAATTGGGTGAAATACCTGGTTTTCTCCATGTAATTTGTACAGTTAACTTGGCACTGCAGACATGTAGAGGTGTGGGAGAAATAGAACCACTACCTTAAGCATCAGCGCTGTATTTATAGCACAAGTAGGGGGAAAAAAATAAATTAAAAAAAGGGAGGAAGGATGTTTTAAATTGTGATTTTATAATGGCTGTCCTTATTCTTCTTTTTAATTAGATGTCATTGGGCTGAGGAGAGAATTATCATTAACAAAGAATTAGGAAAAAACTATTTTTTTGATCCTAAACATGAAGCCACAGTGAGGGTGCAGTAGAGTTGCTTCTAAGAGGTCGTGTCTATTCATCACAGGGAAAAAAAACAAGTATGTCCATGGCTTCACAATATTTGAAATTTCTTTGAACTGTGTTGTCTAGCCCAGTAAATTATCAATGATGATATTACTCTAGGATCTCCACAAGGCAATACTATATCTGCAAATCATATTATTCCTCCATTTCCAGTCAAAGAAGTGTCACTAGGGGAATGACTTTTTATCAATGGAATTGTATCTATCTATCATCTCCTTTGCCAAGAATCTAAAATGTTCTTTATGGTAACGTTCTATCTATGGAGAGAAAACCATGATGCCTGGAGTGCTTTGGGCATAAAAAAGGGGATATGGAACTAATCAGAGGTTGTAGTAAAAGGGTTTGGAAACAGAAATTTGTCTCCTATGGGAAATTCTTGAAATGGTTTTCATTTTTAATTTCAGGGGGTAAAAAAAAAAAAAGATATTTGCAAAAAGATTAAAATTAAAAAAAAGATAGAATGAGAGTGATTCATAACCACCAAAAGATTTAGTTTCAATAACATAAAACCACAGAAACTTGAAGTTAAAATAATAACTTGAAACAACAAAATAGAAAATATGTATTTTGCCAAAGGAATGAAATGAGCTGGAAAGAATCTTTTCTACTGCCTTTTATACAGAATTTCATCAAAATAGACACACTCTTATGAAGTTTTTCAGTTGCTAAAACAGCCCTTTCTGAATTTGCTAAATGCCATTTCTCACCAGCAAAATTTCTCTTTAGTTTTTGAGCAGACCTATTTTAGGGGATCATGCAAAAAGTGGTTAAAAGCTCTCAGGAGCACTCTAGTATTATCTATCTGAGCCAGATGCAAACAAGGGGAGGTTTGTGGAGAGAGATTTCCACCGGCCAACTGGGTTAGCCACAAACACAGGTAAGGTATAAGGCCTTCTTCAGGGTGGAAGTAAAGGCAACAATTGCCAAAGGTACTTGCATTTGTGGACAAGTGCATTAGCTTAATTTAGGCAGTTTGAAAGAAAAGGTACCTGGTAGGTCCAGTCACAACTGGAGTCTTCAGTGCCTCCAGACGCTAAAACAGAAATGACAGCAAGTCTTTAGGGTTCATTACTGTTTGGGAAACAGTTAAAGAAATAAAAAAGTTCAGCAAAAAAACAAAGCCAAGCCTCATTTCTGTCACATTTGGTGGAGTCTTGCATCCACTTCAGGTTAATATTTCTGTTAAAGATCTGGAAGATGAAATACACTACTCATACCTTTGCACATCTTCTCAAACAGGGGTGGCTGTGAGCATGTGGGAGAAAGAAGTTCTGTTCCAATGTAAGCTTGATTAACTTTGAAGAAATAGTCTGAAATCAACAATAGCCAATTGTGACAAGCATTTGTTCAAGAAAAAGAAATCAAGGAGATGCACGCAAAATTGAGAAAAAACATCATAGACAGCTTTCTGGTAGAAAAAGATCTAGAGGAGCTAGCTCTTGACCCTGTGACCCTCTGGCACTGGGTCACAGAGTGAATACGAGATAGTGGGCTACTCTTAGTTTTTGGGAAGTGTCTGTGTAAGAACTGGAAGAGAATCAGCAATGATGACTAATGTATCAAGTTTTAAGCAATGTACCCAAAGAGGTAGATTGGAAGAGAGAGAACAACAAGAATGATAAGAAGTTTGGAAAACAAAAAATCCCTAAAGAAAAGTGGATGTTTGGCACCTAAACATTTTTACTAATGAGACTTGTAAAATATTCTTATCTATGTATCTTAGACTCATCTTAATTTCCAAAGTATTGTGAATTACCAGCTTCCAATTGCTTGTACTGTGCTGCGTTTAATCTATGAATGGTTGGTTTGAAGTCTTGACCTGTGCTGAGGAAAGGATTTTGTTAGTGGAAGAATTATGCTTAATGCTGTTGGCTACTAATACATACAAAAAGTAAATGGAGAAAGAAGTTATAAAACAGGGATGTAAAGAGGGAGTAACTGTCAGTTTTCTATATTTCTTCCCTGATTCAGAGATAAAATAGACTGTCTTTAGTCCCAGATTACAGAGGAAGAGGAATAGGGAAACTAATTGTCTTATTTTGAGGATAAGGCAAGAATTTCAGCATTTTTATTTGTAATTTCTGACTGCAAGCTCCAGTGGCAAGAGACTTTTCTTTGATGTTAATGCAGCATTGATAAGTGAGTTCTCTGATGGTGCTCAGTAAATTATTCTGCTTGGTACTGAACCAGACATCAGTCAATGCAGAGAGAAGAAGGAGCTTTTCCAAATGGACAAAACCATAGAGTCTGACTTGCATGTTGGGGTTTTTTTTTGGGTTTGTTTTTTTTTTTTTTTTACGTTTGAGAAGAAAAAGGATATAACAAAATATATCTGTTGGCTAAATGGACTTTATCTAAGTTACATTATTGTACCCTACAGCACTAACGCTGAGTATACTTAACCTTATTGCAGATATGCAATACTGAAATTGTCATCAGAAGCAGTCCTGATATTTGGGGCTATTTGGCTGTATAATGAGACCAGAAAAAAACCCATCATGTATAGCACTTATCTAAATGACTGGCTGAAGCAGTCAACGGTCTGGAACCCTTTTATAGAGAACTTCTAATCTATTTTCAACAATTACCCATATTTTCAGAACAATAGCCTCTAATTAGGGGCATGTGAAGTTTGTCTGTGGACTTTTGGTGCATGTTGACCTGAGCATACTGCTGTTTCTATTTCACAACTGTGTGTTAAACTGACAATTACCACTGTACTCTCTAAGGCTAAACTTTGGCAGCTTTGTCAGATGTTACCAGCCAACAGTGAAGACTATGAGGTTGAAGGAATGCCTGCATGTGTCCAATATGCCATTGGGAGCAGATGGAAGAACCTGAGTCATTTGGCACTCTTAATGCTGACCTACATTATGTGTTGAGACCATCCCTTTGTTAAGGAGACATATGAGATGACAATTGTGAGACTCAAAGGTCCAATATGCTTACATAAGGTTTCACAGTTTGGAACATATCCTAAGTGACTCCTTTTCAAAAGGATGAAAAGAATTTGGTGTGATATGTAACAGGAACTGAAAATTCTATTGCCAGTATTTTTGCTTCACAGTTTTGTGCTGAGAACAAAGATGCAGCAGGAGAGAGATCCACTTCACTATAAGCAGGGTTCATGCATAAACCCCTCAAAAATTTTTAATGAAACAAAATTATTTTGCTTGTAATTTGTGCAGCACAGTAACCTTCTGCGGCTCCTGTGATAAGTCTCCACAGAATAATGTTCATGTCTGTATCTCATGTAGCAGCAATAATTCGTCTGATATTTAATGGTTTATGATTGTCATGTACATTATACTACGCAATAAAGCTGGGATCTAAATCCTGGAACTTTTATAAACTAGGACAATCTCTTTCAGCTCTCAGTCTCCTCATCTGTAAAAATGGGATAAAAATGATACTTCAGAAAGGCACCATGGTATCAACTCATGAAGTATTCAGTGTTTTGTACAAAGCTCTCAGAGAACCATGGCTAGATACTATTTGTAGCAGTGTCAAATACTAGGCATATTAACAGAGGGTAGCAGGGCACTCAGGAGGTAAAGTTTTAGGAACAGACTTCAAAAAAATTCTTGTCTGTCAATACTGAATTTCCATTGCTTTGCAAGTGAAGGTTTAGGGCCCAGACAGCTTGCTCAGATATATTCAGAATTTGATTTTAAAAAAGACATAAATTAATGTTAATGTTGCAAATTCTGACAAGTTAATTTAAATCCCCTGTCCCAGCTGCATTATCTGTAATGTCCCATGTTTCCTTCCACAGAACTCTTTGTCTTTTGGTCAATTATGTGTCTACTGGGGATCTCTGTCACTAATGCATTAAAGAGTAAATTTAATACACTAATAGCACTAATATATTAAAGAGCTAAAACTTACTCTTCTCCACTCAACACACATTTGCCAGATCCTATTATACTGCTCACCAAACTGTAATAATTTACTTTCCTTAGGAAATTCTTGGAGAACAAAAGGGAGAAAGTCTTTATCTAAAGTGCTTAAAAAGACAGCGCAGCCTTAGACAGAGCAGTCTTTGCAGCTAATACAGTTTTGTCTTTTGCTGAGCTTGTCAATCAGCCTTTAGCTTCCAAAAGGGAATATTGAACCAGGAAACACAAACAGCTATTAAATGAGAAGTTTTAATTTTTATTTCTTATTTTCAACAACCCAACACAGGTCATTAGCAATCCTCAAAGGTATAACTATTTGCTAATAAATCCCAATAGTACATTACAGATTTAAGGCATACATATCTACATTCAACTCCACTTAAGGTTTGTGGTATCAATCACTCCAATCAAT